>NC_086317.1:288911145-289552395 GCF_036172605.1 Pelobates fuscus | reverse complement strand
TATTCTATGTCTGGTTTTCTTTATGCTGGGATTTCTGGGTTCATTCCTATAGTCCGTCCCTGGATTTCCCAGTCTCCAGGTTTCCTTTAAATATTTGTTTTATGTTGCCACACCTGTTTGTTTTCCATCATTCCTTTCTGTTTCAGAGCCCTGCAGGCAGCTGCCCAAAGCTTCTGCCCTTTCTTGCAGGTAAGTGCTATATATGTCTACTTAGGATGTTTTAGCATACTTTAGGCAGTGTAGGACCTGCCAGATATGGGGTACATTGACATTGTTGGCAGGCTTATGCAATGTATGATCATATAGTGTGACTAAATCCCCATGATTTTCATATGTAGTACTTAGTTATTTCTCCTCTTGTTTTGCCTATGTTATCCTGTCTTGTTTTAGTTTGTATACCCAGTCCATGTACAGTCCTGTCCAGTCATGCCCATGTTATGTTCATGTTTTCCTCATGTCTTGTGTATATGTTCTGGGTTTAGCTTACTATCTTTCTCTGGTTCTGGGTTCTATTAGTTCTGTCTTGTTTTCATGTTTGGTGCCTATCTCTAGTCTTGCCTTGTTTCTAGTACTGGATACAATCTTGCTGCAGAGCCTCCCTATTCAGCTCCTTGGAGGTCTGCTTAATTTCCTAGCTCCTACTTCCTGGTATCCGCTGAAGCTGATTCAGGGTCTTGGTATGTGGCTGCACAAACGCTGGTGCTCAACACCAGGGGGAGTGCGGTTACCCTGCACCAGACCCTGATAATCCACCTCCACGCTGAAGACTCCCACTTAACATCAGGCATATTGGGTCCCGGTCCACGCGCCGCCGCCTGGACACTGTGTCTGGGTTCTGGGCACCGGACTACCACCCTGACAGTATGTATCTATGTAAATGTGTTCCAATCCTTTTATTTTTTATTATGGGTCCATATTGATGGCATATTGTAATCCCATTTACATTGAAGAAAGCAAATAATGTCTATTTCAGCGTTGAGACCTCCGGGTTCCGGGGTGGCCAACTGATGGATCCAGAAGGTCTCTCGCCGTGCTAGTCTCTCATCCCTGTTGCCACCTCTCCAGTGGGGTCTTTTATGTTTTAAAACACACCATGTTATGACATTCAAAAAGGGGGCAGTTGTTACAATGAACCAGAACTGTATGTCTAATATATTTTTTTTTAATGTTGTTCTGATGTTCTAAAAATCTAATTTTTTATTTTCTCTTGGTTTTATCGACATACTGTTTGCCACACGGACTCTGGAGTATATACACTACATAGTCAGTGTGGCATCCAATATAGTCCCTAATGAGATATTTTTTTACGGTTGTTGAACTGATGAAGTATTTTTTGTTCCCACTTTGTTTCCTACTGTCTTACAGGATGTGCATGTTAAACCTCCTTTGAAACCTGCAAATTTAAATGCTTCTCTTTGTTCATTAGCTGTTTTAATACTATAACTGGGCGCAAGGGTGTTTTTTAGATTTTTTTTATTTTTTTAATTATGAGTGGACGGTCTGGGAGTAGAGGTCCTAACAAACTGTCTTCCTGTAATATAGACCAATGTTTTGATATTGCCCTTTTTATCTTGAAATGATCTGTGCTATATTTTGTAATGAAGGCATGATCATATTTCTTTATACTTTCTATATTTGTATAAATCCTTTCTTTTGGTTTATCCTCTAATAGATTACTTCTGTTTATTCTTAAAACTTTTTTAAATTCCCTCCTATGTAGTTTTTATTATATCGTTTTGCAATTAATTTATTTTTGACAACAGTGGCTTGAGTGTGAAATTCATTTAGTTTGGAGCAATTGTGGCGTACTCTAGTGAATTTACTTTTGGCTATTCCTCTGAGCCATGGGTCATGGTGACAACTCTGTCTGTGTACAAAGCTGTTACCATCTGTTTTTTTTTAAAAAAAGAAAACATTTGGAAGTAATATTAGATCCATTGTTTGAGAGGGTTACATCGAGAAAATTGATTTTACCTCTATTCCATTCAGCAGTGAATTTTAAATTAGAAGAATTGTGACTCAATAAATCAACAAATTGAGTGAAATATTTTTGTACCTCTTCAATTAATAAGTATGTCATCTATAAATTTTTGCCAGAGGACCAGGTCTCTCCCCAGCTATGCCAAGACCATATGGTCAACCCCTCCCACCTTCAAATATAAATGTTGGCATAGCTGGGGGCGAACCTGGTCCCCATGGCTGTCCCTGTGAGTTGTAACAAGAACTTATCAAACATAAAATAATTGTGCTCTAGAATAAAAGTGATAGCTTGTAAAATGAAGTCCCCAAGTGACTTAGAGATGGCTATATCATTACGCAGATAATGTTCTACTGCCTCTATGCACAATTAATGTTTGATGATAGTATAGAGGGAGGTAACATCTAAAGTAGCCCAATTATACTGACCTCCCCACTCTATATTTTCCAATTCTTGTAGAATGGTGTGTAGAAAGTAACCTTGTCACTTGTACGTGGAGAGGCCTGCGTGACATCCTCTTTCCCTGTGACTATGGCCCCTGGGATGTATTGCCATTTAAAAGCATTATTTGGGCATATTGGATTTTAAAACACTTTTTCTGCCCCTTTAAATCTATGGGAAAATGTGTCTTTTCCCCTCCCCCTCTTCCTGTCCTATTGTTTCTCCAGCAGGGCGTTGTCCCAGGGATGCTGCCAGACCAGTTTAACCCCTTAAGGACACATGACATGTGTGACATTTCATGATTCCCTTTTATTCCAGAAGTTTGGTCCTTAAGGGGTTAAACTGGCTGCTTTGTCCCTCCTCAATACTCCCCTGAGTATAAGCTCTTATAAGAGCTTGTTCCTGCTACACTCTCTGGATTAGGAGAGGTCTACCCACTGGAAGCTGGATCCTGGTCTTGGGTCCAGCTTGGGTGGAGGATTGCTATAACCCAGCCTAGCTGCATCACTGGAAGTGGGGTCTACAGTGCTTATGGTGTCTGATTTTTTGGAGTCACGAAGAGCATCGATTGACGGAGGGTCCGTTACAAAATGGCCTTTGTATCTTTGATGTATGATGGGGCATGTTGTGCAAAGGTTTGTAATAATGAGTCTATAAAGGCTGATCAACCTGATGTGATGGAATTTATTCCGCTAATAATGTGGCGTACGGGTGGGGATGTAAGTGATTTGAGAATTTTGGGCAAGAAAAAAAAAATGGGAATGACCGGGTGTATTGAATAGGAATTGATAATTTTTTTATGTGATGACACCTTCTGATAAAGCTGTTTTTAGAATAATCTGTAGTGCCCTATAAAATGTATCTGTTGGATTGTTTTTTTTTAATTTCATATGTATACCTCGCTTATGTAGTTTACATGGTGCTTCTTGTTTCTAGCCTAGTTATTCTTGTCATCATAAAAATTTCCTCCCTTATTTCTTCCTGTCCAACCCCATTCCTCATCTCTGCATTGATATATTCTCTTCTTTGTTTAATAAATTTATAGGTATAGGAAGAGAGAAAACAGAGGAGAAGAAGCTCATATAGCTTCTTGTTATTGATTCTTTGTTGTTGATTTATTTTATCTACCTGTCCTTGGAGAGAGTGTAATGAGTCTTACCTGATCGGGAGTCCAGCTCGCAGAGTTATACGCTCACCCTTGCAAAGTAGACACAAACCAGGGTGACCAGGTAAGACGCCACCTGGCCTGTGAGTCTGTGCATGGGGGCTTTCCAGGAAAAGTGCTCCAAGACGCTGTACAGTAGGGATTAGCAGAAGCACAGTCAAGGGAAGCCAAAACCAGGGAAGCCAGAGATCAGAGTAGTCCAGGAGGAAAGCCAAGGTCAGAAGCCGGAATCAGACAGGAAACACTAGAACGCAGGTACGGAGAGACAGGAACCAAACAAGGGAACCAGAGTCAATGAACTGACACCCCTCCCAGGGTGTGACAGGCTTTTATATCCAGCCAATTAATATAGGATACAGGCAGGGCCGTCTTTAGCGCGTCTTTAGCGTGAGGGAGCAGCTGCTCCGTGGGCCCCACGATTTGGGCAGCCCCCCTTGGACCCGGTGGTGTGGCTGCACAGAGCCGCACCATCCCGCATCCTAAAGAGGGCCCCCGGGTGGCCCATGCACTAAGGGCCACCCGGTTGGCATGTGTCAGCAGGGGCCCGATCGGGCGCTGTTACGCTTAAAGAGCGCGACCGGGCCCCTTCCTGTTCGTCAGCCGGCTGGGAGGAAGTGAGTGCCGCGCGTCACTTCCTCCCACCGGAGATCAGAGCCGCACAGGAGGAGAAAGGCAGGGAGGAGGGGAGTTTCAGAGGAGAACTCCCAACTGCCTCAGCCTGCCACTGTTCCCCAGGGAAACCACCCTCCAGAAAAGGTAAGGGTGGTTGGAGGGTGGCTAAATGTATGTCAGTATGTTTGTGTGTGTATGTCTGTCTGTGTTTCAGTGTATCTGTGTGTGTATATCAGTATGCCTGTGTGTGTCAGCATGTCTGTGTGTGTGTCAATACTTCTGTCAGTGTGTGTGTCAGTATGTCTGTGTGTGTCAGTATGTCTGTGTGTGTGTGTCAGTATGTTTGTGTGTGTCAGTATTTGTCTGTGTGTGTGTCAGTATGTCTGTGTGTGTGTGTCAGTATTTCTGTCAGTGTATGTGTCTGTGTATGTGTGTGTTAGTATGTCTGTCTGTGTGTGTCAGTATGTCTGTGTGTATGTCAGTATGCCTGTGTGTGTCAGTGTGTATGTGTGTATGTCAGTATGCCTGTGTGTTTTAGCATGTCTGTGTGTGTCAATATGTCTGTCAGTGTATGTGTCTGTATGTGTGTCAGTGTGTCTGTCAGTGTATGTGTCTGTGTGTGTGTATGTATGTGTGTCTGTGTGTGCGTGTCAGTATGTCTGAATGTGTGTCAATATGTCTGCCAGTATATATTTGTGTGTCAGTGTATGTGTGTGTCAGTATGTATCTGTGAATGTTTTAATATGTCTGTCTGTGTGTGTGTATGTGTCAATATGTCAGTGTGATTGGGGGTTGGGCGTAATTGGGGGGTTGGTGGATTGAGAGGGTCGCACGGCCGAGGGGGCCCAACAAAATTCTTTGCCAGGGTCCTATTCATATTATAGACGGCCCTGGATACAGGTGTGCTAGAGTAGCCACGGGTAAGTCGAGCTCCCAGTGCTGGAACAAGGCAAGGACACCTTTTACGGCAATACTATGAATAGCTGGATAGCACAGAGGCTAAAGAGCAGGATTCACAAAGCCAAAGTCCAGGTGACCTCGTCTGGCAGACTGGATGTCGCGGCGAGAACCTTGACAGAGAGAGAACACACTATTCTGTATAATGTTATATTGTTTATTATTCTATCCTTTATTATTTGCCCGTTACTTGGGATCTTCAGGATCCATATGAACTTTTACTCTATTATGCCGGTTCTTGAATTATGGATTCCAATTTATTCCATTTGTCCCAGTCTTCTATCTGCATGTATCTGTTTCCTAAGTTCATTAGTATACCCCTTTCCATTTTCACTTGTCATATAACTTGAGTAATTAATTCTTGCATGTGTGGAATTGTCACTGTTTTCCAATTACGTGCTAGTAGGAGTTTAGCTGCCATGATGATATGTATTATTACCATTTGTTATTATTACCATACTTTCTAGACACCCCAGAACTCCGTCTTGCTTTGACCTTGCTACTTTTTTTTTTTATTTTCACCCTAGCTTTTTTACCTCCCCATACAGAACGATGAATGTTATAATGCTAACCAGTTTTCTGGGAAATTCAGAGGTATCATTCTCCATAAGAATAGCCATTTTGATAAAATGTATGTTTTGAGGATGTTAATTCTACCTGACCAAGAGAAGCATAGTCCTTTACAATCCTTTAATTTTTTTTTTGTTAGTTTGTTTTAATAAGGGTAGAAAATTAGCTTTGATTAGATCTTTTAAATCTGGCGTCATAATTATACCTAAATAACGTAGTCTATCTTTATTATCTGGAAGCCCAATATTATGTACAAGAAAGTTAGTTTCTCTTTTTTTTTCATATTTTTAACCATATATATTGATTTCTCTAAGTTCATTTTATGTCCTGAAACTTTAGAGTATATTTTTATTTCATTCAGTAACTCTGGGACTGAGATTTCAGGATCTTCTTTTGTTTTGTCTTATTGAAATTGCTAAGGGTTCTAAAACCATTATGTACAATAGCGGAGAAAGTGGGCAGCCTTGTCTCGTCCCATTTCTTATGTTAAAGATTTGTGATGTAAATCCTGACTCTATAACTTTTGCTGATGGATCCATGTAGAGGGCTGATATCGCATGTAATATTGAACCCGTAATTCCAAATTGTTTTAATGTCGCAAACATAAAAACCCAACCCACCCTATCAAATGCTTTTTCTGCGTCTATTGATAGTAGCATTAGGAGTTTTTTTTTTCTGTTTCTTCTAATATATTAATTATTGTTCTAAGATTATTGATGGATGACCTTTCTGGTATAAACCCTACTGGATTATTGTTAATTAATTGTGGTATAACTCTTTTTAGCCTTTCTGCCAGAATAGAATAGAAAACTTTAATGTCAGTATAAATTAACAAAACCGGTCTATTGTTACTGATCAACTCTGCATCTTTGTCTATTTTTGGGATGGGAACTATGTTTGCTCTCATCAACTCTCCAGGACAATGTCTTGTTCTCATTATATAATTATAAATATTAACAAGTTCTCCTTTTAGTTGCTCTTTCATTCATTTATAAAATTTATTAGTAAAACCATCTGGACCTGGGGCAGTTTTTAGTTTGAGCTTATCTATTGATTTACTGACTTCTGTTTCTGTTATTGGTTGATTTATGCTTTTTTTGTTGGTCAGATAGAATTTTTATTTTTATTATTATAATTTTATTTTATCTCATTTTATCTTTTTCATTACCACACGTATATCCATTTTTATTCATTCTTAGTCTTATATTTATTTTGATTTATCCATTTATTATTTAATAATCCATGAATTCATTTTTTACAGAATTTCAGATATACATTTTCATATTACATTTGATTATACCTTGTTATAGGTTTCATTCCCATTATAAATTGTTAAGTTTAATTTAAAATTAAATTGCTTGTTTTCGATAAAATATATGTATATTTCTAACAATATTTTTTATCTATCATAATGGGTTCCCATATCTAGATACAATGTATATGTTATCAAATAAGTGAAAACTTAGAGATCCATTGATATCCCTATTTGGAACTGGCTCTGATCCAACATGTAAAGTTAAACTTTTCTCCAAACTTTGTTTTTTAATAAATATTATTTTGGTGCCCTTTTTTTTACATTATAATTTTAGATAAATATGTTGTAATTTGCAATACACACTATCCTTCCATATGTTGGAAGGCCATTTGGCCTGAATTTGTGGGAGGAGTTATGATCCTATATAAACCCTACACCCCCCTACTTACCTTTGTTGTGCAAGCTGTTTGTCTTCACCATAGCAACCAGCACTTCCGGTCCGTTGTTCCCGCCAAACTCAGTCTCCAGTAAACAGTCCGTCGCCAGCAGCTCCTACCTCCGTCTTCCATGCCCGTCCACCGGTTTCTACCCGACTTCTTTACTCGCTACCCGGCTTCCGGTCACGAGACCGGCATGTCCACGTAAGCATAACGTGGGAAATAGCATTCGGCTATTTCCCACGTTCGGGCCTAAAAATGCGGGGATAGCCTCCCTTCATTACTTACCTATTTGTGCGGTTACGCTATTCGTGTACTTCCGCGTTCGTGCGGCTAACAGCCGAATGCGGAATACACACGCTTTCATTTACTTTCGCTTATTCTATGTACCGTACATGCACACTTGCCCTACGTTTGTCTGTTCTTTTATACGTTCGTTCAGCCGAACACGTTCAAACGGCTTTTTCATGCAACCTTTCGTTAATTTACACTTTACAGCCTGCAGCTGATTATTCAATTGGCTTTCGTTTAAATCCTTTCGTGCGTTCCATTTACCGAATGTGGGAGTTCTTTCTATTTATAGTACAGGGTCATCTTCTTAAAGGCATAGTTTGACTATTTCTTTTATAATTTACGTATATAATACACCTCCACTTTCCTCCAATCAGTCTTCAAGAAGTGGTATCCCAGTACCCTGTATTAATGTATGAGGTAAGTAGGTTTACCAGTTCTCTTTTTTCCCTTGAGGCCTCTTTCAGCCTCCACTGCCTCATTCAGCCTCCCCACCTCCCAAAGTGGGTTCTAAACTTCCAACAGGCCAGTTCTGAGATTCCTCACGGCGTTTAAAAAACATCAATCACACAAATCTACACCACCTTGCTACTACTTATACTTTTCTTCAAACAGAGCTCCAAGAAGACGTACCCAGTAGTGATGTACCGAACTGTTCGCCGGCGAATAGTTCCCGGCGAACTAAGCGTGTTCGCGTTCGCCACGGCGGGCGAACATATGCGATGTTCGGTCCGCCCCCTATTAATTTACTAATACTAAGTAAAAATTACTTAGTATTAGTAAATTGTGCCCCTACTCGCAATACCGCGAGTAGGGGCATGTCTATTAAACAGTGAGCAGCCTGTGGCTGCTCACTGTTAAAAAAAAAAAAAAAGGGGGGGCCCTAAAAATAACAATTAGGGGGGACCTATTGTCCCCCCCGGCCCCCACCCTGAGCGGCGGGTGGGGGCCCTAAAATTAACAATAAGGGGGGACCTATTGTCCCCCCCCCCGGCCCCCACCCCTGAGCGGTGGGTGGGGGCCCTAAAATTAATAATAAGGGGGGGACCTATTGTCCCCCCCCGCCCCCACCCCTGAGCGGTGGGTGGGGGCCCTAAAATTAATAATAAGGGGGGGACCTATTGTCCCCCCCGGCCCCCACCCCTGAGCGGTGGGTGGGGGCCCTAAAATTAACAATAAGGGGGGGACCTATTGTCCCCCCCCCGGCCCCCACCCCTGAGCGGTGGGTGGGGGCCCTAAAATTAACAATAAGGGGGGTCCTATTGTCCCCCCCGACCCCCACCCCTGAGTGGTGGGTGGGGGCCCTAAAATTAACAATAAGGGGGGGACCTATTGTCCCCCCCCGGCCCCCACCCCTGAGCGGTGGGTGGGGGCCCTAAAATTAACAATAAGGGGGGGGACCTATTGTCGTCCCCCCAGCCCCCACCCCTGAGCGGTGGGTGGGGGCCCTAAATACAAAGGGGGGGTGCCCTTGTTAACCCTTCCCCCCCAAAAAAAATGATCTACCTACCTACCCCCCTCACCCTAAAAATAATGAGGGGGGGACCTTAAACTAAAACCCTGTAAATAAAAATAGATAAAAACAACTTACCATTTGATGTTTTCTTTCTTCTACAATCTTCTTTTTTCAGCCCCAAAAAAGGCCAAAAAATATCAATTTTCCCACGCTGTGTAAAATGACACAGAGCACTGTGATTGGATGGATTTCAAGCCATCCAATAACAGTGCTCTGTGTCATTTTACACGCGTGGGAAATTTCTTTGGAATTTCCCCACACTGTGTAAAATGACACAGAGCACTCTGATTGGCTTAAACCAGCCAATCAGAGTGTTCTTGGCCTAATTGCAGGGCGTGGCAAGGCTTTATAAGCCTTCGCCCGCCCTGCAGAGCTCAGTCTGCGCGGAGCCCTCCATGGGTGAAGATGGATTATTTTTTTGGGGGCGCTCGTTTTTTTTTTTTTTTTTTTTTTTATTGCGTCGGTTATTATGGGTTTTTTTTGGCCTTTTTTGGGGCTGAAAAAGGAAGATTGTAGAAGAAAGAAAACATCAAATGGTAAGTTGTTTTTATCTATTTTTTTTACAGGGTTTTAGTTAAAGGTCCCCCCCCTCATTATTTTTAGGGTGAGGAGGGGGGTAGGTAGGTAGATCATTTTTTTGGGGGGGGAGGGTTAACAAGGGCACCCCCCCCCCCCTTTGTATTTAGGGCCCCCACCCACCGCTCAGGGGTGGGGGCCGGGGGGGACAATAGGTCCCCCCCTTATTGTTAATTTTAGGGCCCCCACCCTCTGCTCAGGGGTGGGGGCCGGGGGGGACAATAGGTCCCCCCCTTATTGTTAATTTTAGGGCCCCCACCCACCGCTCAGGGGTGGGGGCCGGGGGGGACAATAGGTCCCCCCCTATTGTTAATTTTAGGGCCCCCACCCACCGCTCAGGGGTGGGGGCCGGGGGGGACAATAGGTCCCCCCCTTATTGTTAATTTTAGGGCCCCCACCCACCGCTCAGGGGTGGGGGCCGGGGGGGGACAATAGGTCCACCCCTATTGTTAATTTTAGGGCCCCCACCCACCGCTCAGGGGTGGGGGCCGGGGGGGACAATAGGTCCCCCCCTTATTGTTAATTTTAGGGCCCCCACCCACCGCTCAGGGGTGGGGGCCGGGGGGGGACAATAGGTCCCAAAAATTTTATGTTCGCGACATCACTAGTACCCAGTATCCTGCATTTCGGTAACAGGTAAGAAGGTTTACCATTTTACGTTTTCCCTTGAGGCCTCATTCAGCCTCCACGGCCTCATACACGTTCTGCACTTCAAAACGTACCTGGGCTAAGATTCCTCACAAAATGTCAACAACAATCTCATAATCATAATTCATCATATTACTACTATATTTAACGGTACATGTTTTGTAATTTATTTCTACATATCAATACTTAGACACCAAGTCCTACGCCATCGACAACCTACAGTCTACCTGGTTGCCTGCATTGCAGTATCAGGTATTGGTTATCTTACTCACTACGATTACATTTCTCCTTAAGGCCTCACTTTGCCTTCGTATCATTCAAAAAATTCACATTTATGGGAACCCAGGGGCTTGTCTCTAATTTACGGACCAATGTTCAGGTCCCTCAGCTTACCCACGTTCGTACTTACCCCCTTCTCATACTTTCAAAATTTTTACACTCATTATATTAGTGGCACGCCTCAGGCCCACTAGCATCTTTTCCCCACTAAGGTTTCCCGGACCAGGCCCGTTCCCTGCAGAAGCAAGAATATATTGTAATCTTCCGGCACGTTGCCCAAATAAAGAGGACAAACACTCAAGGTTAAGTATCTACATACGTTATATCACACCATTCTAAGAGACAAGCCCCATTAGGCTAGAGAACTGGCATTGAGGGTTACGCGCTGGCCTTAGCTATCCTAAGTAATACTACAGTTCCACGAGGTCTACACCCCACCTCAACATGGAGGTTCAGCCCCACGACTAAATCATAGCCACCTCGCTCGCCCTTCTTTAGGGCTACAGTTAGGGCTTTCCATGTCACGGCCACACATTTGGAATCTCTTACGGTCACCGAGAGGCCGACATCCTGCCACCACGTTCAAGTGGCCACAAAATCCCCTCGCCCCAAATCATAGGTAGAGCCTCTCTCCGCCACTTGGCACTAGGTAAATTCTTCACTTCGGCACTAGCTAGCAGGCCAGTTCTCCAAAGGTCTCGTCCATACCTCCAATACACATTACTTATCCAAATCATTATTTCTTTTTCAGAATGTCACAAGTATCCATCCCGATAATCGGTCTGCTGTTGGACGAAATACCCAGCACGCCAGTCTGGCCAGGGTCTCCATAGGAATCCCTCACCCCTTCTACCCTCCGTTACCTGGGATTATGGTACATTCTAAAAAATATCAGAAGTGCTCTGACACAGAGGTATCCTCTCCCCAGACACAGCCAGTAAGGCAGAACTACACTGGCTCACAATGGCTCAGCCCAATGTTCCCAGGCCCGGCTCTAGTTCACAAGGGCAGTCAGCTTACTCCTCAGATTCCAATCAGGAGACCCCAGTCACTATACTGGCCAGCCTACAAATGATTAACAGGCTGATAAATGGAATTGGCTATAGCCACACCAGGTGTCTCGGTCATACAGTCTGGTTTACCCCTCATTTCCCTCCCCGTCCCCCACCACCCACTATCACTACTCCATACGTTTCACCGGCCCTCCCTGTTCCAATTTCCATGGAGAAAGTAATTCTCGATGAAAAGGACGTTAAACTAACATCACTACTTAACTTCACAAGACTCCCTACAGTACAAAGGTTATATTCTTGGCGACATTTCAGTACTCCAAAGAGTGACCACCCAGCTTTCCATTCCTCTGTTTATCATTACCTCTCTCATAGAGACAGCTACTTCCACTTCTCACCACCACTTCACCCCACGCACAAGTCAGGGAGGCGGCCAGAGGGACAAGCTGGGCTGACCATTTAATTTCTGGGGAAGGCTCGGGTGCACTATAACTTTAATCCTGGGGTATACTATTTAATTACATGCAGGGTTTTGCACATCTGCTCCAGAACCTACACCTATTCCACATACGCAGCCCATCTGTCAGCTAAGATACGCCCAACTAAGGTTAACATTGTTATCCTAATATACTATCTGCATTTACACCCAGCTAGGCATCTGGTAGATTCTGGTGCCGGGTTTCTCACAGGGGTTCACACGGGCCTTATCACCATTTCCCACATGTACTCGTAGGCTCTAACCTATTATCTGCACCCATTGACCCTCTTACGGTGGACCACCTTCTGTCCACAGCAGTCATACGCTGTGTTCATGATCGCCTCCTTACTGTATTCACACTTCTTATCTTGGCGTACCATTCCCATCAATGTAGAAATTCACTATACCCTATAATACGTCCAATCATAGCCCTCTTCCGCACCGCACTCTACATTCATTCCCAGCATCAAACTCCCTCATTCCCGCTATGGAGTTCTCACTGCACTACGCAAATCGATCATGCCATACAAGCTATCACTTGACAAGTAGTAAGGCTTGGTTGAGCAAGATGGACTTTTTCATTGCCTTTAATCTACTATCTATTCCCCCCTTACCATGGAACCTGGCCTACGTTCGGGCGGTCATCCTCGCTAACCATTTTGTGGCTATTTTCATAGGCTGACTTGGCTGGCAGCAACCTCTCAGCTCTTATTAGTCTGCTTTTACTTTCCTGGTGTCCACAACACAGCCGCTGAAGCTCTTTCACGCTCAGTTTAAGGTCTCCCTACGACCTACTACATACCATCCAGGATACAACCTTTTCATGAGATAATCTTGGACTAAGCACACAGTTACACCTCATACAGATACGCACGCTTCACGCAGTTTCACGACTACTCTCACTCACGCCTGGGCTTTGTATGTTGTTCCATGTCACAAGTAGAGTTTGCTTGATTCAAGCCTTTTTTAAACTGTTGTACTTTTTGCCTTTTCCTCTAAACCTACATATCAAGCATCTTATTTATACCTCCTATGCTGTCGCTCCATTTCACGTATCCAAGGTCAGCCACACACTATCAGTACCATTACTTCACGTCTAAACATTCCATTAAGGTAAGCTACATCATGGCTTCCTTCGCTGGTCTCTCTTTTTCGCAGAAGCGCTGCATCAGCGGTTCCAAGCTCTTACACCCCAGTCCACATCACTAGGTGATGGGGCCACAGGTAATCGTCAGCTTAGTTACATGTATACCTCAATCAGAGTAAAAGCTCCTTACTAGCTTTCCGTACTAAAGTTGTATAAACTTGCAATAAAGTGTGTTTTATTTGAATCCTCTTTTTTCCCTCTCTTACAGGCCTACTCGTACATTGGTTTCGGCACACCTCAACCAACTTTGCTTCTCCTTCTACATTCCATTACATATTAGATAAATTCCAAGCACAAGTTGGAAGGCCATTTGGCCTGAATTTGTGGGAGGAGTTATGATCCTATATAAACCCTACGCCCCTTACTTACCTTTGTTGTGCAAGCTGTTTGTCCCCACCCACCTACACCCATCTATATTAACAATTTACCTTTGTGGGCCCTTTTTTACAGGCCTACTCGTATGTTGGTTTCGGCACACCTCAACCAACTTTGCTTCTCCTTCTACATTCCATTACGTATTAGATAAATTCCGAGCACAAATATTAGTAATTCATCTGTTGTATGAGTCATAGGTGGAACGCACATATCCTTGCAATGGAACGCAAACGTCATCATTAAGTATCTGAGCAAACCACCGCACTGGAAGTTACGTTCCATCATTGCCGAAAACCGGAAGTGAGGTCACTAAATCATCGAAACCCGGAAATTTGATTTTCTACAGCTGGAATAAGGAAACAACGCCCAAGGGAGCACCAATGAGGAAGATCAACCACCCATATAAAAGAATGGACTCAGGGGGAGGGATTATATTGCTTATTTGTGTATTAGTTATTGCTGTTATAATTTTGAATACCAGGAGATCCCTGAGGAAGTTCTTTGTGGACGAAACGTGTGGGACCTGGTACCATAATAGCTTATATATTTTTATACTATTTTAAATAAAGAAGACATTTTTCTACTCAACATCCTGAGTCTGACTTTGTCATCTTTGGAACAGGAGGAGTGATTTTTACCCCCCATCTACATCAGGGGAGACACCCTTGGGCGAAATTATTTCATCCTTCTTGTGAGTTTTATTCCACATAGCGCATTTACATCTTATTAAACAGTGTTACACCATCATTTTGTTTTGTATTATTTTTGTAGATCTACAGTTGTATCCCCTTTTGCTGATATACATAAAAAAATTACATGTTAGTTCCTTTTGGAACTTGTGTATTGTGTGGATTTTTAGGGATCCCAGTGACACAGTCTTCGAGCCTGTTGGCTGGTTGCACGATCCCTCTTGCTCTGGGATAAATCAAAATAGCTACTCCTGAAAGCTGCAATTGCCTTTGTACAGGCAATAGCAATATCCACATTATAGGCAGTGTTGTAGATAGTAGAGAGCTGCAGTGGCATAGACAGAGAGGATGATACCTGCCTGGAAGGAGAGAGCTGCAGCGGCATAGACAGAAGGGATGTTACCTGTCTGGAGAGCTACAGTCAGGTCAGTAGGAAGCTTTCCCAAGAGACCCCAATCAAGCGTTGGCAACTGCAACTGAAGCTATTCAGGGTCCCTGATAGCAGTGAGGAAGCATACTTGGTGGAGGTACTCAGTCGGAGAACAGGCGCTTCATCACAGTGTGGTAGCAGCTTTTTGACATACCTTTTCTTATATGTGCCTATTTGTCACAGATGACTTTGTGTTCAATTTAAGGGGACAGGAACACTGCACTCAGGCCACTTCATTGAGACTATATTGAAGTGGACTATATTGTTTCTTTAAGAATACCATGAATGCCATGAAACCAGTCTCATACACAGAAACTCAAATATGTTTCATGATCCATGACAATGCATATTTATTGTGTAAAATTATAAATTATATCAGGGCCTTATCAGTTTTTTAAACAAGGAATATTTTTCTCACCATATATGTTATCATTACTAATTTCCACCATCTTTTTGTCTGTTTAGAAATATTGTTTACTACTTAGAGGTTTCCAATGACTCTCTTGCTTGTAGTACAAATGCACAACTAATCAATGATGGCAGCAGCAAAACTTGAACGAAATATAAAAGAACAGATATTTTCCAACAGTTTATCAATTATCTCATGTCACCTTTACTTATCAAATGGTACAGCGTATGATATATACCCCTGTGGACTCCTGCGACCTGGTGCCCGCCGCCATGTGTTGCTGCCCCGGCCCATGCGGTAGAACCACCGGGGCTGCAAGTTCAGGAGCCCATCGCTTGGCCCATGCTGTTAGGGCCACCTAATGGCAAAGTATTTCCAGGGGGCCTGGTCAGTGCTGTGGTGCTTTAACAGCACGGCTGGGTCCCCTGTGATGGAATCAAAGCTGAGAGAAAGTGACTGCCCCAGTCACTCCTCCCAGCAATCACTGAGAGCCATGCAGGAGGAAGGAGAGGAGGTAGTCAGAGTAGGAGCTCTGACTCCCATCAGCCTGAGCCACCACTGGACCCCAGGGAAGTCATCCTCCTGCACCTAAAAGGTAGGAAACAGGAGGGTGACTAATGTATGTGTGTGTGTTTCTGTCTGTATGTGTGTGTGTTTCTGTCTGTATGTGTGTGTGTTTCTGTCTGTATGTGTGTGTGTCTCTGTATGTATGTGTGTATGTCTCTATATGTATGTGTGTATCATGTCCTTTATGTATGTGTGTGTGTTTCTGTCTGTATTTGTGTCTGTGTTTGTGTGTCTGTATGTATGTGTGTGTCTGTATGTGTATCTGTATGTCTGCATATCTGTATGTCAGTGTGTGCCCTGTGTATCTGTATGTGTGTCACTGTTTGTATCTGTATGAGTGTCATTCTGTGTATTTGAATGTTTGTCAAGTGTTTTTGTATCTGCATGTGTGTCTGAGTGTATGTATCTTTGTACAAATATAGTTTTATTTATATACATATATGTATATATATATATATATATATATATATATATATAAATTGTGTACTTTGTATATGTATCTTTGTGATAATTTGTGTCTCTGCATTTGCATGTGTGTCAGTGTGTGTCAGTGTGTGTATGTTTGTCTGTGTATAAGCATTTGTGTCCATGTATGTATCTGTATGTGTTATATGGTGTGTATCAGCATGTATATCAGTGTGTGTTTGTTAATATATCTGCATGTGTGTCAGTGTATGTGCCGGTGTGTCTGTGTAACTGTCACCCCACCACACACACTGCCACTCCCCTTCACCCTTCCACACTCATAACTCAACCAATCCTGTCACTCACCCATGCCATACTCACTTCCCATCGCTCTGCCATATTCACCCCATTACACTCGCCTTCTCTCGCACTGTCATACTTACCCCCCAAATCCTGTCACTCACCCATGCCATACTCACCATCCATCACTCTGCCATATTCACCCTATTACACTCACCTTCTCTTGCACTGTCACACTCACCCCCCCCCAATCCTGTCACACTCTTTCTCAATAACTCTGTCATGCCTTTCACCATGCCAGTGGCGGATCCAGGGGGGGGGGGGCAACGGGGCAATTGCCCCCCCCGAGATTCTCCCCTGCCGGCTAATGCAGGGCTGGCATTGCCCAAGTGCCAGCCCTGCAATGTGCCTGCGGACCGGGGAGGGAGATCTCTGATCTCCCTCCCCGGTCCGCAGGCACTGTGCTGACAGCCGGCAGGGGAGGGAGTGAGAGAGGACCCGGGAGCTCTTACCTGCAGCTCCTCCGGGTCCTCCTCTCGCGAGATTTGGAGCGTTGCCGCGGTGACCACGGCAACGCTCCAAATCTCGCGAGAGTGAACTCTAGCCCTGTAGCTGGGCTAGAGTTCACCTCACCACCACCGGACCACCAGGGAATCCCACTGGACCACCAGGGAACGAAATATGTCCCCCCTCCTCATCAATAAAGGTAAGGAGGGAGGGGGGACATAAATATATTAAGTTTAATTTAATTAAATAAATAAAAAAAAAGCCTCCTTACACACTGCCCCATACACACACTACCACAGAAACACTGCCCCCCATACACACACTACACACACTGCCCCCTATACACACTACACACACTGCCCCCTATACACACACTACAAACACTGCCCCCCATACACACACTACAAACACTGCCCCCCATACACACACTCCCCCATGCACACTACACACACTGCCCCCATACACACACTACACACACTGCCCCAGAAACACTGGCCCCCATACACACACTACACACACTGCCCCACAAACACTGCCCCCATACACACACCACACACTGCCCCACAAACACTGCCCCCATACACACACTACACACACTGACCCACAAACACTGCCCCCATACACACACTACACACACTGCCCCACAGACACTGCCCCCATACACACACTACACACATTTCCCCACAAACACTGCTCCCATGCACACACTACACACACTGCCCCACAAACACTGCCCCCATGCACACACTACACACACTGCCCCCATACACACACTGCCCCACAAACACATACTACACACACTGCCCTCATACACACACTGTCCCACAAACACTGCCCCCATACACACACTACACACACAGCCCCACAAACACTGCCCCACAAACACTGCCCCCATACACACACTGCACACACCGCCCCCCAAACACTGCCCCCATACACACACTACACACACTGCCCCACAAACACTGCCCCCTCATACACACACTGTCCCACAAACACTGCCCCCATACACACACTACACACACAGCCCCACAAACACTGCCCCACAAACACTGCCCCATACACACACTGCACACACCGCCCCCAAACACTGCCCCCATACACACACTGCACACACTGCCCCCATACACACACTACACACACTGCCCCACAACACTGCCCCCCATACACACACTACACACACTGCCCCACAAACACTGCCCCCATACACACACTACACACACTGCCCCACAAACACTGCCCCCCATACACACACCACCCCAAACACACACACACTGCAACTCTCACACACACTGCCACCCTCACACACACACACACTGCCGCTCTCTCTCACACACCCACTGCCCCACACATACACTGCCCCCTAACACACACACTGCAACCCTGACATACACTGCCGCCCTCACGCACTTGCACACACACTTCACCGCTCACACACACACACACTGCACCTTTCACACACACTTCACCCCTAACACATACCACTGCTCCTATGCCCAATATCCCAGCAGACCCCAGGTAAGTTATCAAACTGTTCTTAAATGGTTTGACTACTTACTCTGGGATGGGATCCTGGCACTACTGTCGCCATAACTACTACACTGAGCTGTAGTGGTTATTGTGCCTGGATTATTTCTTTAAATAATCTACAAGTGCCCCTCCCGAGATCAGGTTCTGGATCCGCCACTGCACCATGCCACATTCATCCTATCTCAACCACTCCAGTTTTGTCATACTCAACTCCCAACCATACCACACTAACCCTGCAGTGCGTGAATGAGACACATGGAGGGGCTAAGGCAGGGGGGAGGGGGGGGTTGATACGTATGAGGTTGGGGCCCAGTGCAATTTTCACACCGGGGCCCCATGGTTTCTAGTTACGCCTCTGAAAGGAAATATAACATTTGCAACAAATCATTCAGCTTCAGCTCTGACAAAATGCTACTTTCTACACCATTATTTCTTTTTAGACTGTTTTGATCAAATTAAACTCATGAATGAAGAAATTAAAAAAAACATACTCAGAACAAACAATTCATGGAGAACAAAGGGCCAGTGGGACTCTTAAGGATCTGTGAAAATAAAAACGTATTAGAAGAGGTAATGACTAAGTATCAGAATATACGCTATTATATTTAATAACCTCCAATATCACCAGTCTTACTTTTCAGTATATTTATGTATATGGTAACAATATTTTTCATACATTTTCTGAAATAAATCATGCATGCAGAATTCAAAAAATATTGTTATGTTGGGGTATGTAATTTCTAGAAATTGATATTGCTTTTGTGTAAATTTGTATGCTTTTATAATTCTCATCAAATATGTGTAATGAAATGCAACAGTAAATCATAAATATATGGTTATGGATAAAAGGAACAGTTTTAATTCTAAGGAGTGAGCATGAAGTAAAACCAATGGATTTGAATGCGTTTCCCACTCAAAACTTATTGGTTTTTAGTGTCCCAGCTACTATTATCTAACATGCATTCAAATCTCAGGATTTATAATGAGATTTATAAATTAAATCAGCAGATATACTTTAATGGGGTATTTTTAAAGTTGCATTCTAAACTACTATAACAAATTTGCATTACTACAATGGTTACAGATAACGCCTGCACCTGGTCATTCTGTGGAAAGTGACTTTTACTTATAATAGCAATAATGCTCAGTAATTGCTGCAGCTAGAAGTTTATCCCCAGTTCTTAAACATAAGACTTTTCTTCCTCCTTCTGTGAATCTCTGTTGCTAGGTGTAAAAAATATAATCTAAATGTGGATACCAGCACCTCTTTTTTTTTTACTCATCCTGTGCTATTAATTTGACTGTAGTAAGTTATTTGCTAAAATGAATAAGAAAATATAGAGCATAATAAGAGAACCACCTATTTAGGATCATTTACACTAAAACACTATTGTATTATATTTTTACATATTTTGTAAAGTATTCCGTATTTAATTAAATTAAATTACTTTAATTATTTTAATCATTTGATTGTACATTTCCCAGCACAAACAAGGAAGTCTATTCCAGGCAAAAAAGGGAGGCAGAAAGCTTAGGTACAGAAACAAGTTTTGCAACAATGAAAAGTTAGAATTTGAAACCGTTAGGAAGAGAATTAAAACAAATATATATATATATTTTTAAATTGTGAATAAACAGTTAGGTGAGAGCACACAAAATCACAATAACACACTTAGACTATAAGCGCCTTAGGATATATATATAAAGATGGTTGTTGAGATCAAATGCTGGAATCTGTATAATAAAACAAGATATTTCATACACAACCGCACTAATGCGTTTCGACAACAGTCTTTATCAAAGTGCTTGGTAATGTCTTTGACTCACAGTTCTTTCTTAACCCGTTCGCGCCGTTACGGCGTGCTATGCCGTCCCGGCGTTAATGGGCATACACGCCTTCACGGCGTTTTAGCCCTCCCACAGGTCCCTGATCCCTCCCAAACTGCAGATCACTGTTGGGGGACCTGCCTGGCAACCCAGGCAGGTCCCCTGTGGCCAATCCGTGGTGATCTGCAGTTTGTGATCGCAGTGACAGCCAGTCACTGCGATCACTGTTACAATGTGTCAGCCAATGATTTTAAATCACTGGCTGACACATTGTCTCTGCCCCTCTCCTCACCTCACTTCGATCTGAGAGAGAGAGGCAGAGAGATCGTTCCTGTAGAGCCCTGTGGAGAGAAAATTGTAAAAAAAAGAGAGAAAAAGTAAAACAAATAAAAAAATTTAACCCTTCCAGTGCTGATCACAGCATTTAACACTGTGATCAGCCTGTTTAGGGATTTTAGTACATTTGTACTATTATTAATTTTTTTTAGGGTAAAAAAAAAATGTGACATTTTTTTTGACCCTTTGTCAGCCGCAGCAACCCAAATCTCCCTTAACCCTTTCCCCGCTGCCGTGATCACTGTACTGTACAGTATCGCTACTGTACAGTATTTTACCAGTGATCACTGTGATCAGAGGGCTCTCTGATCAGGCTGACTTTTTTGGGGGGGGTTATTTTTATTAAAAAAACAAAAAATAAAATAAAAATTAACCCTTTCTGTACTGGTCGCAGCAGCCTAAACTGCGATCAGTACATTTATTTTATTTTTTGTGGGTTTCTGAGGGTGGGTAGTAGGGTGTTAGGCAGGTAGGAATTTAGTAATTTCCCCCTTAGATTTTTTTTTTATTAATTATTGAGTAGCCCCCCCTAGAATGGCACGTCGCTACTCGGCTGAGGAGGCGTACGTCATTCTGGCAGGCAGTGATAGGGACACTCTGTAAGATAGTGACACTATCACTGCCTCTGACATTGAGGCTATGACTGACTCCTCTAGTGATGGTGCCCCACCACCACCACCAAGAGGACGCTCAGCAAGCCCAATGCCAGATGGAGACTGGGTGCCCCCAAACCTGACGGCCCCAGATATTCCCCCATTTACGGCGACCCCTGGCATCACGGTTATGGTGGATGCTTGGGAGCCCCTAAAATATTTTGATTTGTTTATGTCAGAGGACGTATTTCAGTTATTGGTTGAGCAAACCAATTTATTTGCCAACCAATATCTGACTGCGAATCCGGGGTCACATTACAATCGGCGTAATATGTGGCACCCCACGGATCTCGCAGAAATGCGCAAATTTTGGGCCCTAACCCAGTTATGGGCATTGTCAAAAAGCCGAGTATCAGGTCCTACTGGTACAAGCACCCCATCCTGGCGACCTCTCTTTTCCCTGGGGTTATGAAGAGGGATCGCTATGAGCAGCTGCTGCGTTTCCTCCACTTTAACGACAACACACTGTGCCCCCCAAGAAACGACCCATCGTTTGACAGGCTGTATAAAATTCGGCCCCTAATTGAACTCCTGTCAGACAAATTCTCCCAAAATTATGTCCCCGAAGAAAATATTTGTATAGATGAGTCCTTAATGAAATTTAAGGGCAGATTACTTTTTAAACAGTATATCCCTTCTAAACGGTCCCGATACGGTGTAAAATTTTATAAATTGTGTGAATCAAAATCTGGATATACATGGGCGTTTCGTATTTATCAGGGGAAGGATAGCCATCTTGACCCACCAGGATGCCCTGATTCTGTGGGTACATGTGGCAAGATAGTATGGGACCTAATCCTTCCCTTGTTAAATAAGGGATACAGGCTATGGGTCGACAACTATTACACAAGCATAGAGTTATTTAAAACTCTATTTTGCTTTGAGACCGTAGCCTGTGGCACAGTGCGTAAGAATCGTAGAGGTTTCCCCCAAACCCTGGCAAGAGGTAGACGCAGTAGAGGCTCCCTTTCAGCGCTCCGCCAGGATGAGTTGCTTGCCCTTAGCTTCACCGATAGGAAAGATGTGTACATGTTGTCTACAATGCACGACGAAACTTCAGTGCCAGTGTCTGTGAGAGGTGGAACTGAGCAGCTGGAGAAGCCGAAGTGCATTGTAGATTACAGCAAGTTTATGGGGGGAGTAGACTTGGCTGATCAGTGCATACAGCCCTATCTGGTGAACCGGAAGAGTAGGACCTGGTACAAGAAAATTGCGATCTACATAACCCAGATTGCAATTTTCAATGCCTATGTGCTTTATAAAAAGGAAGCCATAGGTAGACCATGCCCATTTCTAGAGTTTATGGTCCAAATTGTGTCTCAAATTATATTTGCCCAGACCCCAAATCCTAACCCTCCTTTGGAATCAGAAGATGTCCAACGACTTTTCAGCAAACATTTCCCTTCCCGAATCCCCCCCACACCCTGTAAAAGGTCACCCCAATGAAAATGCCGTGTTTGCTGGAAAAGAGGAGTCCAAAAGGACTCCAGTTATTATTGTCCCTCCTGTCCATCCCTACCCGCCCTCTGCATAACAGACTGTTTCAAAGTCTACCATACAGAGCTGAACTACTAAATCACTCTGTATGGTACTTTGGCAGTTTGTTTGCTTGATTTCCCTGGATTCCCTGACCTCGGCTTGTCCTGACTATGCTTCGTTAGCTGCCTGTACCGACCCATTGGCTTGTTTTACCGACTACTCTGATTTCTGGATTCCCCTGACCTTGGCCTGTCCCTGTTTATGCTAGCCATTCTAAAGTGGCTACACCAAACAACTCAAAATACTATATTTGTAGTACTTGAAATGTGCGTTCACAAAAAAAGCAAAAAAAACTAATCACAGGGTTAATGCTACAGTATCTGAGTCAAAGATCTATCTGCCTCTCTCTGCCTTCAGATCAAAGTGTATGTGGGGGTACTGTACTATTCCTGTGATATACTAAAAACCTGGAAACATTGTACATATAGGTATCGTTATATTCAGAAGACAGTGTTAAATCAAAATACTGAGGTTTTAGTGCACTAACTAATACCAGGATGATGACATTCCTAGTGAAAATGCAATTTATGTGATTAAAAAGACAAAAATAAAAGTAGAAATTGCTGCATCGTCCTATCATTTCTGTTAAAATGGCTAGACCAAACATCTCAAGGTCTGCCATTTGTTGTACTCTGGGCTGCCTACTTTTGAAAATGGTATGCCATAACGGTGGAAATGTAATTACCCAGGCTGCCATGCTCTCTAAATAGCCACATAGGCCCAGCAAATCACTTTGTCAAACTTACAAGCTAAAAGGGCATCTAATATATTTTGCCCTGTACTTATCGGAAAGAATCTGAAATAATGATACGTGGGGGTACCGTTATATTCAGAAGATAGTGTTAAATCAAAATACTGAGGTTTTAGTGCACTAACTAATACCAGGATGATGACATTCCTAGTGAAAATGCAATTTATGTGATTAAAAAGACAAAAATAAAAGTAGATATTGCTACATGGGCCTATCATTTCTGTTAAAATGGCTAGACCAAACATCTCAAGGTCTGCCATTTGTTGTACTCTGGGTTTGCTTACTTTTGAAAATGGTATGCTATAACGGTGGAAATGTTATAACCCAGGCTGCCATGCTCTCTAAATAGCCACATCAAATCACTTTGTCAAATATCCAACTTTGAAATGGACATCTAATTTATTTGTCCCTGTGACTTCCCCCCAAAAAACAGAAAATCTGGTACATGGGGGTACTGTTATATTCAGGAGACAATGTTAAAAGAAAATAGTGAGGCTTTGTTGCAATAACTCATACCAGGAATAAGAAATGTCATGTGAAAAGTGAGTTCATGTGTGGAAAAAAGCACAAATAAAACTATTACCGCTATGTGGGGCCTTCATTTCTGATAAAGTGGTTCGACCAAACATCTTAAAATGCACCATTTGAAATACTCTGGGTTGCCTACTTTTGAAAATGGTATGCCAAAATAGTGGAAATGTTATTACCCAGGCTGCCATGCTCTCTCAAAGGCAAGATAGGCCTAGAAAATCACTTTGCCAATTTTCAATGTGTAAAACCAAAAATGGACAAGTGTATATTTGACCCTGCAACTCTCCAAAACCCCATAAAACCTATACATGGGGGGTACCATGGCGCTCGTGAGACATCACTGAACAGAAATAGGAGTGTTTCAGGGCAGTAAACTACATACTGACGTTAATATTATCAGTAAAAGTACAGTTTTTATGTGAAAAACGCAAAAAAAAAACGGAACACTAACTTTGGCTAGCATTTGTGCCCAAATGGCTACTACAAAAGACTGCCATACCCAATTTTGAATACCCTGGGATGTCTACTTTTTCAAATGGTATGCATTAAGGGGTAATTTTCATTTCTTGGCTGCCATACGGCCTCAAAGGCAGCCTAGACACAGCAAACTAATCTGACAAGTTCCATTGTGAAAAAGCATAAATGGATAAGCCGTATATATGACCCTGTAACTTTAAAAAGAAACATACAACCTATACATGGGGGGGGTACCTTGGTGCTCGTGAGACATCACTGAACAGAACTGGGAGTGTTTCAGGGCAGTAAACTACATACTGACGTTAATATTATCAGTAAAAGTACAGTTTTTATGTGAAAAACGCAAAAAAAAAAACGGAACACTAACTTTGGCTAGCATTTGTGCCCAAATGGCTACTACAAAAGACTGTCCATACCCAATTTTGAATACCCTGGGATGTCTACTTTTTCAAATGGTATGCCATTAAGGGGTAATTTTCATTTCTTGGCTGCCATACGGCCTCAAAGGCAGCCTAGACACAGCAAACTAATCTGACAAATTCCATTGTGAAAAAGCATAAATGGCTAAGCCGTATATATGACCCTGTAACTTTAAAAAAATATATACAACCTACCTTGGCGCTCGTGAGACATCACTGAACAGAACTGGGAGTATTTCAGGGCAGTAAACTACATACTGACGTTAATATTATCAGTAAAAGTACAGTTTTTATGTGAAAAACGCAAAAAAACAAACGGAACACTAACTTTGGCTAGCATTTGTGCCCAAATGGCTACTACAAAAGACTGTCCATACCCAATTTTGAATACCCTGGGATGTCTACTTTTTCAAATGGTATGCCATTAAGGGGTAATTTTCATTTCTTGGCTGGCATACGGCCTCAAAGGCAGCCTAGACACAGCAAACTAATCTGACAAATTCCATTGTGAAAAAGCATAAATGGATAAGCCGTATATATGACCCTGTAACTTAAAAAAAAAAAAAAACATAAAACCTATACATGGGGGGTACCATGGCGCTCGTGAGACATCCCTGAAAAGAACTAGGAGTGTTTCAGGGCAGTAAACTATATACTGACAATAATATTCTCAGTAAAAGTACAGTTTTTATTTGAAAAATTAAAAAATAACTTTGGCTAGCGTTTATGCCCAAGTGGCTACTACAAAAGACTGGGCATACCCCATTTTGAATACCCTGGGATGTCTACTTTTTCAAATGGTATGCCATGATGGGGTAACTTACATTTCTTGGCTGCCATACGGTCTCAAAGGCAACCTAGGCCCAGCAAACCAATCTGTGAAACTTCTATGTAAAAAATAAATAAATAGACAAGATGTATATTTGACCCTGTAACTTTCCAAAACACTATAAAACCTATACATGGGGGTTACTGTTTTACTCATGAGACATTTCTGAATACAAATATGTATGTTTTATTGCAGTAAAACCAAACAGTATTGTGACATTAACAGATAAATTGACATGCAGAAATTGAAAAATATCAACATTTCTTAATTTCCGTCCTTAAGGGGTTAAATATCCCAAAAAAGACGCGTTTTTTTCTTTCCACTTGTGTTCTTCGACATATCTGGGTACGTCATTTTCGTGCGTACCATTTCTGGGTCAGCGGGTGGTCTCTATTTGGTGACGTGTTTCTGGTATCCTCCGATCACATGGTTGAATTAAATCCAACGATTTAATGTGCAGCTCATTTGAGTACTTCTAATCAATGCACATGTACGCTAGATTATAAACAAAGTTCAATACAAGTAAAGTCTATGTATTCTAATAGTTAGAAAAATTGTTTACTTAATAAATCCTAAAATCAATTATAATTCATTAAAATATAAATCCACATCCAATGAAATAAAAATACTTTTATTTTTACAAACATGATAGGTAATCTGTAAAAAATTTAAAATTGTCCTGTAAGCTTGATAAATGAGGGAAAAAAGGAGGGAGGGGGTCAGAGAGGTTAATTGCGTAAAAGTAAAAATAAAAAATAAATGTAAAAATAAAAAAATACATAAAAATAAAAATAGAAGTAAAAATAAAAATAATAATAATGCAAATTAAAATAAATATAAATATATGTAATAAAATTAGATTAATATTCTTAAAACCAATTTATAAAAATAAATATAAATATAAATAAATATATAAATTGGAAAACTCGTTTTTTAAAACAAATGGTTACAAAAATGAAGTTATTTCAAAGTCTACATTCAAACTTTCAGGGGGTAGGGTATTAAGATTAAACATCTCATTTCGGATTTACTTATTATTTTCTTTACAATACCCTCTCCAGTGGACTTTTATTTTTTCTATCCCTAATAATTCTAAACTTTCCGGGCTTCCTCCATGTTTTTTGGCAAAATGTTTTGATATACTATGGTTCAAAAATTTCTTTTTTATATTATTGATATGTTCACCTATGTGTATTTTTTATTTCCTAGTTGTCTTGCCAATATATTGATAGCCACATGGACAGGTAAGTAAGTAAATAACATCTACTGTATTACACGTAATCAGGGTTTGGATGTTATAGTTTTCATTTGGAGTTTTCCTGGATGAGAAAACTTTAACATTTCTATTTGGGCTATGTCTTAGTTTACACCCAACAAAACTACCACAATAATAAAAACCTTTAGAGTTATCTAAAAAGTTTCCATTAGATTTTTTCTTTTCTGAAAAAACTATTTGTTAAAATCTGTCTAAAATTCCTTGCTCCCCAAAAAATTAATTTTGGCTGATTTCCTATGAATAGAAGCATGTCTAGATCCTCCTTTAAAACATGCCAGTTTGGGATTGGGATTGGGATTGGAATTGCTACATTACCAGTGGAGATATTGCAGTTTATACTTCTACTCCGCTACACTATGTTTCTATGTTTCTAATGTTTACCAATTGCACATACACACAAATATAATTTTGCATATTAGCCAATCTAGTTAGTAACATGTAGGATACAAAAACATACTTTAACTAATTGCCTTTAAAATCCACACTTCCATTCCAAATTAGTGATGTCCCGAACTATTCGCTGGCGAAAGGCCCACTTTGCATCTGACTTTGTCCACTATAAATTAATGCCGCGCTCCTACAGCATGGCTCTTTCCTCTGCAAAAGTAAACTACATTTAACACCCTCATAAGCACACTGTCCCATCAACCCAAACCTGTTTCACACTTTTGATGCCCTTCTTCGCCCTGTGACTCCCCCTCCTTCCACCCCCTTGTCCGCCACAAACTTCGCATCTCATTTCACTGAGAAGATCTCTACAATCAGGAACGAGATCTCTAATCTCTCTCCTACCCCTATCAATACAACACCCAACCCCACTCCCCCTGCCATCCTATGCTCATTTGCACCTGATACAGCCTGATCCCTGCTCTGCTCCTGTCCTCCCGCCCCACCACCTGCTCCCTCGATCCTATTCCCTCGCATCTCATCCGCACTTTATCTCCCTCTCTTGCTCTACCTCTCGCTAACATCTTCAATCTCTCCTTTTCCTCTGGCACATTTCCCTCACCCTTCAAACATGCAACTGTAACCCCGATTCTGAAAAAGCCCAACCTTGATCCCAACTCCCCATCCAACTACCGCCCTATCTCGCTACTGCCATTTGCCTCCAAGATCCTCGAGAGAGTTGTGTACGCCAGATTGACAGACTTTCTCGAATCCAACTCTCTGCTTGACCCCCTTCAGTCTGGATTCCGCGCTGGTCACTCTGTCAAAACTGCTGTGACCAAAGTATCCAACGACTTAATTGCTGCTAAATCTTGCGGCCAATACTCTATCCTAATCCTCCTTGATCTTTCTGCCGCCTTTGACACTGTTGATTATCAACAGCTTCTTCACATTCTCCGTAACTTTGGTCTACGGGATATTGCTTTATACTGGTGCTCCTCCTACGTCTCCCAGCGCTCTTTCAGTGTTTCTTTCTCTGACACTGCCTCTTCTCCCCAAGCCCTCTCTGTCAGCGTCCCCCAAGGTTCTGTCCTCGGCCCCCTACTGTTCTCTATCTATACTGCCTCCCTTGGTAAACTCATCAGCTCCTTTGGCTTCCAATATCATTTATATGCAGATGACACACAAATCTACCTGTCCTCCCCTGATCTCTCTCCACCCACCTTGACTTGTGTTTCTGACTGCCTCTCTGCTATTTCCAACTGGATGGCTGCTCACTTCCTTAAACTCAACATGTCCAAAACAGAACTTCTAGTTTTTCCTCCCTCAAGTGCTGCTACTTCTGTGTCTGTCTCCATCCAAGTCAACGGCGCTACTATCACTTCTACCTCGCAAGCTCGCTGCCTAGGGGTTCTTCTTGATTCTGACCTCTCTTTTACTCCCCATGTACAATCGATAGCCAAATCCTGTCGCTTCCAACTCAAGAACATAGCGCGCATCCGCCCATATCTAACGCCGGACGCAGCGAAGGTTGTTCTCTCTCGCCTTGACTATTGCAATCCCCTTCTCACCGGTCTTACATGTTCCCAGCTTGCACCGCTGCAATTTATAATGAATGCGGCTGCGAGGCTTATTTTCCTGTCCGGTCGCACCTCCCATGCCTCCACGCTCTGTCAGTCCCTGCATTGGCTTCCAGTTAGATATAGGGCCCAATTCAAAATGCTGGCGCTTGCTTACAAATCCCTACATAATGCTGCTTCAACATACCTATCCTCCCTCATACACAAGTATGTCCTGTCGAGAACCCTGCGCTCAGCCCAAGACCTACGCTTATCCTCTGCCCAGATCCCCACCTCTGATGCTCGCCTTTAAGACTTCTCCAGGGCTGCACCTCTTCTGTGGAACTCCCTTCCCTCCTCAATCAGACATTCACGCAGCCTCCACTCCTTCAAAAAAATCTCTGAAAACTCACTTCTTCATTAAAGCGTATCAATTACACTGTCAGCAGGTTTCTCATCCCCCACCCCATGACTCCTTTCCTGCAACTGTCAAAAATGACATACCAAGCACTCAATAAACCCTTCTCTAACGAACTATTTAATCCCCCTACTTTAACCCTTTGTGTCACTATACCCCACTCCCTCTAGCATGTAAGCTCATCGAGCAGGGCCCTCAACCCCCTCTGTTCCTGTACGTCCAGTGGTCTGCTCTCAATTATGTGTCTGTTAGTCCACCCATTGTACAGCGCTACAGAATTTGTTTGCGCTATATAAAAAATTAAATAATAATAATAATAATAATAATAATAATAATACAGGGGAATATTCACTAAATACCAAACATTGTTATATAGGGGAATATTCACTAAATACCAAACATTGTTATACAGGGGAAAATTCACTAAATACCAAACATTGTTATACAGGGGAATATTCACTAAATGCCAAACATTGTTATACATGGGAATATTCACTAAATACCAAACATACACACTGACAAAAAGCAGAATAAAGACTGTTCCCCATCCTCAGAGACCCTGATACACACTGACACAGAGCAGAATAGGGACTGTTCCCTCTACATAGGGTCACTTGGCAGATATGGATTGACACCTGCCCTCAAAGCCCATGATACACACTGACACACAGCAGTATAGAGACTGTTCCCCGTCCACAGAGACCATGATACACACTGACACAGAGCAGAATAGAGACTGTTCCCCCTACATAGGGTCACTTGGCAGGTATGGATTGACACCTGTCCTCGAAGTCCCTGATACACACTGACACAGAGCAGAATAGAGACTGTTCCCCCTACATAGGGTCACTTGGCAGATATGGATTGACAACTGTCCTCAAAGCCCCTGATACACACTGACAAAAAGCAGAATAGAGACTGTTCCCCGTCCTCAGAGACTCTGATACACACTGACACAGAGCAGAATAGGGACTGTTCCCCCTACATAGGGTCACTTGGCAGGTATGGATTAACACCTGTCCTCAAAGCCCCTGATACACACTGACACAGAGCAGAATAGAGACTGTTCCCCATCCTCAGAGACCATGATACACACTGACACAGAGCAGAATAGAGACTGTTCCCCCTACATAGGGTCACTTGGCAGGTATGGATTGACACCTGTCCTCAAAGCCCATGATACACACTGACAAAGAGCAGAATAGGGACTGTTCCCCTACATAGGGTCACTTGGCAGATATGGATTGACACCTGTCCTCAAAGCCCATGATACACACTGACACAGAGCAAAATAGAGACTGTTCCCCTACATAGGGTCACTTGGCAGGTATGGATTGACAACTGTCCTCAAAGCCCCTGATACACACTGACACAGAGCAGAATAGAGACTGTTCCCCATCCTCAGAGACCATGATACACACTGACACAGAGCAGAATAGAGACTGTTCCCCCTACATAGGGTCACTTGGCAGGTATGGATTGACACCTGTCCTCAAAGCCCCTGATACACACTGACAAAGAGCAGAATAGGGACTGTTCCCCCTACATAGGGTCACTTGGCAGATATGGATTGACAACTGTCCTCAAAGCCCCTGATACACACTGACAAAAAGCAGAATAGAGACTGTTCCCCGTCCTCAGAGACTCTGATACACACTGACACAGAGCAGAATAGGGACTGTTCCCCCTACATAGGGTCACTTGGCAGGTATGGATTAACACCTGTCCTCAAAGCCCCTGATACACACTGACACAGAGCAGAATAGAGACTGTTCCCCATCCTCAGAGACCATGATACACACTGACACAGAGCAGATTAGAGATTGTTCCCCTACATAGGGTCACTTGGCAGATATGGATTCACACCTTTCCTCAGAGACCATGATACACACTGACACACAGCAGAATAGGGATGTGGAATAGCACCTGGGGAGCTGGGGGGGTGCCGTTGATGTGGAGAAAGACGCAGCAGTAGAAGAGGACTCAGCCGAGGAGGTTATGGAAGAGGATGGAGTAGGAGGAGTAGAGGAGATGGCAGCAGGCCTGTCTGCAAGTCGTGGCGGTGTCACCAACTCCTCTGCAGAGCCACGCATTCCATGCTTGGCAGCCGTCAGCAGGTTTACCCAATGCGCAGTGTAGGTGATATGCTTTGCAGACCAGGTATCAGTGGTCAGATGGACCCTTGCCCCAACACTGTGTGCCAGACATGCCATTACTTCCTTTTGCACAATCGAGTACAGGTTGGGGATTGCCTTTTTTGAAAATAAATTTCGTCCGGGTACCTTCCACTGCGGTGTCCCAATAGCTACAAATTTATTGAACGCCTCAGACTCCACCAGCTTGTATGGTAAAAGCTGGCGGGTTAGGGGGGGCCTGTCCTAACTACTGAAGCGAGAAGTCGCCATGCATATGCCAGGCATACCGTACGCAACATGCAGGAGGCAGAGGGAATCCTGGGGCAACTGGGTCTCCCCCCGGACTCGCTACTCACATCGAAGCCTCCAACAAACTCCACGCTCCCTCCATATTGGGGCAACGCCGAGGCTCCAACATTTGTCCCTGGAAACCTAGCCGGGACATCATGCACAACTTGAATGGAAAACGAGACTAACAGGTCAACCCTGCTTACGGAGACTCTCAGGTCATTGATCGTGTCAAGAGGAGGGGAACAACTTCAAAAATAGATTCCTGGCAAATTTGTTAAAAAAACGTGCAAACATGAATCCGGAAAGTACAGAAAGTACAGTGCTTAATCGTATAGGTGTACTAATTTCCAGTATATCTAAAAATGTTTTACATATTTTCTGATTTTAATTGCCATGTGTACCTTTTGTATGCCCATGTGAAACGTTTTACCATTTAGGGCCCGAGTGGGGTCATTTAAACAAATCAAACCTCGAGTGCAGAGTGCGTTTAATCCGACTCGTTAATGTTAGTTATTCACTAAGCTTAGTGAAAACATAGTTGGCTTAAAGATGTTTTCGATTCAAGTTCTTGTGCCCCACAGTTCAAATTAACATTCAAATGACAATTCAGGACTGATGACACAAGTGAATAGCCCTGCCAATGTCGTCTCAGAATTTTTTTGTTATCTAAGAAGAAATAAAAATGCATATCAACGAAAAATGCTGGCGGGCTAATAGTTCGGACAAGCCAACTGTCGCACGCTGGGCAAGGGGGTGACTTTGTGACATTGGCTTCTTACGCTCAAACATTTCCTTGACAAAACACCTGACTGTGGGCAGATGGGCGGGAACTACTCAAGGCGAGAGACGGAGTGGCGGATGGTTGAGAGGAAGCAAGGAGGACAGCAGTGGTTGACGTGGCTGAAGATGCTGGACCAGGAGGAGGATGGCGGCTTTGAGTTTGCATGCTGCTTGTACTCATGTGTTGATCCCATAGGCATTTGTGATGTGCGATCATGTGCCTACGCAAAGCAGTTGTACCTAGGTGGGTGTTGAACTTCCCACGACGCAGTTTCTTTTGGCACAGGTTGCAAATGGCATCCCTGTTGTCACAGGCAGACACACAAAAAAAATGCCACACTGCTGAGCTCTCCAATGACGGCATTCTGGTGGTGGACACAGCATGCGTTGATTGGCGTGCTGTCGGGCTGACCCCGGGTGCCGATGCATGCTGTCTGACTATGCCACTAGCTCCTTGCGACGACCTCCCCCTGCTTCCAACTCGTCTCCTCCTACTCTCTGTCTCCCCATCTGAACTTTCCCCCTGTTCTTCTTCTCTTCTAGCGGGCACCCACGTGACATCCATGGACACATCGTTATCATCAACCACTTCACTTGTATCTGACAACTCAGCAAAGGAAGCAGCAGCGGGTACAACATCATCATCATCACACCATATGTCCATGTGTGTAATGCTGCCTGCCTGAGACATAGACCAGATATGAGTGTCACTTTGTAGTGGCAGAGGTTGGCAGAGTACACGCTGTAGGCCTGACACACCCGCTTGAAGACAACTAACTGCTATTCAATCTATAACAGTGAAAAAAGTTTTTGGGTTTTAAATGCACGCTATTGTGACACCAGATATGAGTGGCAATGTGCAATGGCAGAGGTCTGCAGAGTACACGCTGTAGGCCTGACACACCCGCTTGAAGACAACTAACTGCTATTCAATCTTTAACAGTGAAAAAAGTTTTTTGGATTTAAATGCACGCTGTTGTGACACCAGATATGAGTGGCACTGTGAACTGGCAGAGGTTGGCAGAGTACACACTGTAGGCCTGACACACAGACGCTTGCAGACAACTAACTGCTATTCAATCTATGACAGTGAAAAAAAATTGTTTTTAAATGCAAGCTATTGTGACACCAGATATGAGTGGTGGCACTGGGCAAGTGGGCACAGTATCCACTGTGAGCCTGACACAGAAGCTGGCAGGCAGGCAACTGCAATTAGATTACATAGGAAAAAAAAAGCAGACTGATGTTCTAGCCCTAAAAAGGGCTTTTTGGGGTGCTGTCCTTACAGCAGAGATCAGACGAGTCCTTCAGGACTGTAGTGGACACTGAATACACTAGCCTAGCTATCCATTTCCCTATCAAATGAGCAGCAGCTACACTTTCCCTCCTCTATCTAAGAATGCAGCTTCAGAATGAATCTAAAATGGATGCTGTACAGGAGGTGCGAGGGTCTGGAAGGGAGGGTCTGCTGCTGATTGGCTGGAATGTGTCTGCTGACTGTGAGGCACAGGGTCAAAGTTTACTCAATGATGACGAATAGGGGGCGGATCGAACCGCGCATATGTTTGCCCGCCGTGGCGAACGCGAAGTCGCTCTGTTCGCCATGAACTATTCGCCAGCGCACCGTTCGGTATATCACTACCAGGGAGGTGTGGCTAGGGCTGCATAAACAGAAACAAAGTGATTTAACTCCTAAATGACAGTGAATTGAGCAGTGAAATTGCAGGGGAATGATCTATACACTAAAACTGCTTTATTTAGCTAAAGTAAAGACTATAGTCTTCCTTTAAGGTCTCCAGGCTGGGAGAAGTGGGGAGACTCTAAAGTCCTGTGAACACTTCCTTATCTTTATCTTGGATGTAGCCATATACTCTCATGTCTTCTCCTTCCCCTCCCCCTCATCCACACCCACCAACAACACCAGGGGTGTAAGGAGAGGAGAAAATGGAGAAGAAAAAACTAACGAAAAAAAGAACCCCCTAACTCCCATATTCATCTGCCATTCTCTTTATATGTAGAAAAACAAAAAGAAGAGTCTGCGCTAAATAACAGAAAAAGCTGCAACCCTAATTAGGGAATCCCACAAAACCCTAATAAAACAGACTGGAGATAAAAAGAGGGGGGGAAGGGCTGCGCTAGAGAGTAATAATACAGTATAAACCAGACCAAATGGTCACAATCCGATGGTAATGGTAAGCGTAAGTCTCTAGAAACAAGTGTAGGAAAATATCTATAAAAAGAGTCTTTGTAGATGATAAAAAATACAGTGTAAAAATAAAAATAAAAATAAATATAAAAAGTCTCACTGATATAACTTGGTGGGATATCTATACAGTCCTCAGGAGTTGATCCGTCCGGGTAGTAGGATAATCCGTATATGTGGAGACAAAATAGGAAACACGACAAACTGCCAATGGTGAAGTATTGGCAGTAACATTTTCTTTTCTTTGGTTTTTACTATATATTGGGGCTGATGTGTGTTGTAGTCCTTGCTGCTTTAGCGCAGGACTTCTCTTATTGTATTTGTATTTACTTTGTATCACACAGCCTGGTTACAATGCTGCTACCCATCCCATGTGTTCCTTATTAAGGGTTAATAAGTAAAGGGGTGTATATAAAAAATACCCCTTTCTGTCTCATTAGAGATATCTTTGCCAGAAGCTCAAGGAAGCAGGCTGAAGGGTCAGTGTTAGGACCCGCTTAGGGGGGGTCTGCCTTGATGTTGGCAGGCGGGCATCCCTCCAATGGCCATTGGAGCAACTAAATGACCTCCATTTGTCTAAATATACATAGGGATTAAGGAAAAAGCGCAAGTAACATTTTCTTTTCTTTGGTTTTTACTATATATTGGGGCTGATGTGTGTTGTAGTCCTTGCTGCTTTAGCGCAGGACTTCTCTTTTTGTATTTGTATTTACTTTGTATCACACAGCCTGGTTACAATGCTGCTACCCATCCCATGTGTTCCCTATTAAGGGTTAATAAGTAAAGGGGTGTATATAAAAAATACCCCTTTCTGTCTCATTAGAGATATCTTTGCCAGAAGCTCAAGGAAGCAGGCTGAAGGGTCAGTGTTAGGACCCGCTTAGGGGGGGTCTGCCTTGACGTTGGCAGGCGGGCATCCCTCCAATGGCCATTGGAGCAACTAAATGACCTCCATTTGTCTAAATATACATAGGGATTAAGGAAAAAGCGCAAGTAACATTTTCTTTTCTTTGGTTTTTACTATATATTGGGGCTGATGTGTGTTGTAGTCCTTGCTGCTTTAGCGCAGGACTTCTCTTTTTGTATTTGTATTTATTTTGTATCACACAGCCTGGTTACAATGCTGCTACCCATCCCATGTGTTCCCTATTAAGGGTTAATAAGTAAAGGGGTGTATATAAAAAATACCCCTTTCTGTCTCATTAGAGATATCTTTGCCAGAAGCTCAAGGAAGCAGGCTGAAGGGTCAGTGTTAGGACCCGCTTAGGGGGGGTCTGCCTTGACGTTGGCAGGCGGGCATCCCTCCAATGGCCATTGGAGCAACTAAATGACCTCCATTTGTCTAAATATACATAGGGATTAAGGAAAAAGCGCAAGTAACATTTTCTTTTCTTTGGTTTTTACTATATATTGGGGCTGATGTGTGTTGAAGTCCTTGCTGCTTTAGCGCAGGACTTCTCTTTTTGTATTTGTATTTACTTTGTATCACACAGCCTGGTTACAATGCTGCTACCCATCCCATGTGTTCCCTATTAAGGGTTAATAAGTAAAGGGGTGTATATAAAAAATACCCCTTTCTGTCTCATTAGAGATATCTTTGCCAGAAGCTCAAGGAAGCAGGCTGAAGGGTCAGTGTTAGGACCCGCTTAGGGGGGGTCTGCCTTGACGTTGGCAGGCGGGCATCCCTCCAATGGCCATTGGAGCAACTAAATGACCTCCATTTGTCTAAATATACATAGGGATTAAGGAAAAAGCGCAAGTAACATTTTCTTTTCTTTGGTTTTTACTATATATTGGGGCTGATGTGTGTTGTAGTCCTTGCTGCTTTAGCGCAGGACTTCTCTTTTTGTATTTGTATTTACTTTGTATCACACAGCCTGGTTACAATGCTGCTACCCATCCCATGTGTTCCCTATTAAGGGTTAATAAGTAAAGGGGTGTATATAAAAAATACCCCTTTCTGTCTCATTAGAGATATCTTTGCCAGAAGCTCAAGGAAGCAGGCTGAAGGGTCAGTGTTAGGACCCGCTTAGGGGGGGTCTGCCTTGACGTTGGCAGGCGGGCATCCCTCCAATGGCCATTGGAGCAACTAAATGACCTCCATTTGTCTAAATATACATAGGGATTAAGGAAAAAGCGCAAGTAACATTTTCTTTTCTTTGGTTTTTACTATATATTGGGGCTGATGTGTGTTGTAGTCCTTGCTGCTTTAGCGCAGGACTTCTCTTTTTGTATTTATATAATAGGTAATGTTTACTAATTGTACATTTGCAATGCACCTATCTCACACCCAAGGGACATATATTCAGACAGCAAATGGATATTCTCATGCAAAGGTTCCTTGTATTACCCTTAAGGAGAAAGGATTCACTTTCATGTGCAACGTAATTACATCCAACCTATATTTCGACAGGTTAAGCAATTACGCTGTTATGTATATGTTGGATATATGCTGGTATTTACTGGTTTTGAGGGGTATGGCTTATATGATAGATGACGGTTGTATACCCTACATATGTAGTATACCTATCTCCAACCCAAGGAACATACACTCAGACATGTGAAAACCCAGCTGCTTTGTATTTATTGCTCCCTCCCACCACCTTCTATTCCCCCCTATTTTTTTTTATTTCCTCTCTTCCTACCAGAGGCATCTACTCTTGCAAAGGTTTCTTTTCTTAAGGTGTATGGCTTACATAATGGATAAATGTTCTCTACTTTACATATGCAGTGCACCTGTAATGACATGAAGGGGTGCTGCCCTGGAACAGCACTGTCCCTTTAAATGTGGGAACCAATAAAGCAAAGAAACAAATGCCAAGACACAAATGAATAGGTTAAATCAAGAGATATATATTACAGAGAACCAAAAGACAAAACAAAACAATATATATACAATGCCACAAAATATATACAATAAATCAGGATAAGCACAAATAGTGCAGGCAACGTATACTGAAACAGTCCTTTGGTATAAGGGCAGGATTGTGCAGTTACGAGTAGTAGTTAAGGCACAGATCCAGAGTCACAAGACTAATAAACTGTCACCAGGAAGCAAGGTCAGAAGCAGAATAAATGAACAAGGCTGCAGGGTCAGGATCACTGGTAATAAAGCAGAGAACACGGAACCAGAACACAGGATCGGAGGGCACAGGAACGAAGAACCAGGAGGACACAGTAATGCAGGATCAGGAGGACACAGGGCGAAGACCAGGAGAACACAGGAACAAAGACCAGGAGGCGCAGGACACAGGATCAAGGTACAGTATGCAGGATCAGGGAGCCAGGAGCCAGGAGCCAGGAGCCAGAATCACAGGAAACCAGGGAAACAGGAGACAAGAGACAATGATCTGGCAAGGAGTGAGGGGAGAAACCAAACTATATAGGTGCTAAACAAGGACCAGGTGAAGTGCTAATGAAAAGAGATTAGAAACAGTGCCAAACAGAGATAGTGGTGTGAATGGGTACTGCACAAGGGAATAACAACTAAGGAGTGTGTCGTGACAGCACCTATCCCAAAATCAAGGGATACACACATTTAGACATGTGAATAACTATAAAAGCAGTGTTGCATATATTGCTCCCTCCCCCCACCTTCTGTTTTCCCTTTTTTTTCTCCTATCGAAGAGTATTACTCATGCAAAGGTTCCTTGTTTTGAGGTGGATGGCTCATTAAATGGGCAGAAGATGTACATTTGCATGTGCAACATACCTACCTCAAATCTGAGGAACATATATTTCGTGAAACCAAAATATGGGTCAATCCAACTATAGAGAAATAAAAAGTAACATAGTGCAACTCTGATTGGTATATATATAATAGTGATATGTGCCACATGGATCACTCACTCAACGCGTTTCTTCCCACTTCAGGGACTTCCTCAGAGACCTTGCAGCAGTGTGGCAGGTAAAACAGTGAATAAAAAACATTCCATCTCCCTCCCTCTTAAATATACCCCACAATCAATAGGTAACGTCCGTTCATAGGTTCCACCGATGAAATTCAGCTGCTCGCAATTGAAATGCGATCACTTCCTGGTTTCGGGTATATGACGTCATCACGTTCCTTTGCGTGCGTCTTTCGTGCGTTCCACTTGCGTTCCATAGATTTTTTTCGGTGGATCTTTATTTCTTGTGTTTCACAATCGGTCCATCAAAGTGGGACCGTTTAAAATCGATGTATTGTGCATAATATAAGCATGGAGAGGGGAATGACAAACATATTAAAAATATTTTAAAGATATATGAATATTTTGCACATTTTCCCTTTCTATTAATTGTGTGACTCTGTACATAAAAATATGCAATATAAAATTCCTACAAGCAACTATACACAGAACTATAAAGAACAATTATCTTATTATTTAAAGAAGTATATTTCATATATTTCAGACATTTAATTTGTTGTAATGTAAATAGGTGTTTTTTATCTGTATCAATAAAGTTGTTTTATCTATAACCATGATTATATATTGTTTTGTTGGTTCTTTCTTTTGTTGTGTTCTTTTTCTTGTGTGTATATATATATATATATATATATATATATATATATATATATATATATATATATATATATATATATATATATATAACAAACAATGAAGGGAGCACACTAGGACTCTTCTCAGTGGAAAATAATGAGTATTTACTGTATCAAAAGTTAATACATCTTCTGTGCAAAGTACAAAATCGACGTTTCGACCCTCCTTGGGTCTTTATCAAGATCACAGTGAACCAGTGCTAACAGTGACAATTTATACATATGTAAGTAAAAAAGCTTACCAATTAGGTGATCGAGCAGCCGGCGGGCCGAGAAACCCGGAAGTGAAGGACCACGTGAGCGCATGCATGTGACCAGCGTGAACGTGCATGTAATCTGGTTGCTAAGCAACCAAGTAAACAAGAGCTTACGATCCCATGTTATGGGAGTGAATTTTTCTAAGTGCTTGTAAGAGGAGGATTGCTACTAGCACCCCATTAAAGATAGAACTGGATGTGAAACCAATCGTGATATACTTAAACCAATCATCAAGTGACAGTTGTGAAAAAAATAATACAAATTTATCCAAATAAAATGGGGTGCTAGTAGCAATCCTCCTCTTACAAGCACTTAGAAAAATTCACTCCCATAACATGGGATCGTAAGCTCTTGTTTACTTGGTTGCTTAGCAACCAGATTACATCCACGTTCACGCTGGTCACATGCATGCGCTCACGGGGTCCTTCACTTCCGGGTTTCTCGGCCCGCCGGCTGCTCGATCACCTAATTGGTAAGCTTTTTTACTTACATATGTATAAATTGTCACTGTTAGCACTGGTTCACTGTGATCTTGATAAAGACCCAAGGAGGGTCGAAACGTCGATTTTGTACTTTGCACAGAAGATGTATTAACTTTTGATACAGTAAATACTCATTATTTTCCACTGAGAAGAGTCCTAGTGTGCTCCCTTCATTGTTTGTTTATATATTTACGCGGGATTGCACCTAGGCAACATAGTCTTTATTTTTAGAAGATTGGAGGAGAGTGCCTTGCTTACTTATTTTGGATATATTTAGTAAGTGCTAGCGTGGCACTTGCATGTGCACCCCCACACCAAAGAAATACCGCTTATCACCTAAACAGTGATCTGCAGCACAATCAGGATCCACATTTGCTATGGAGGATTTCTTAAGTCAGGCTGGAGCATTAGCGGAAACGGCAGAAACGTTGTCAATTACAGAAGAACAAGCATTATCAGTGTTATGGCCACGTAGTTCACAAGATCTACCCCATATACACACAGCTAAAGATCTATATAATGATCTATCGAGATTGAAAAAAGGGAAGTAGATTTTGATCTGCATGGGGTTTTTCTGTCCGACTACTACAGATCTAAACAGATCCCAAGGGGCTTTCGTATAAAAAACGCTCCAACCATAGGAAGACAAAATCCCTCTTTTTGTAAAAAATGGATGAACATTTCGAATAAGTGCTCCCTAGATTGGCTGGTAATAGTAATCGAGGAAGTCGGAATGGAATTACTCCAAGTTAAGAAATCCATACAGGAATTTGAACTGACCCACGTTACCGTCTTACAAGCAACACCATCTACGGAATTTATGTTGAAATTACAAAATGATATACATAAATATCAAAATGAATTAATCCGGTTTAAGAAAGTTAAGGTGGAAAAGGTTAACCATGACTATAAATTCCATCAAGTCTATCGCTGGTTAAGCGGGTCGGAAATTTAGGACACGGATAAGAAAACCGGCCTTAAACACAGTGGATGTCAGCTCAGGAGAGTCAGCCTCAGATGGCGAAAGGAGGGCTGATTCCTCTACAGAAAAGCAGAGTCCTTTTTTAGAAGATGGAGGACATTCAAACGATCCACCTCGATTAATCAGCTCCAGCGAACAATTTCGAAGAGACACAAGAGACACCCTAGACGTGGACAAAAGGGTCACAAGAAATATAAGAGCTACAGGAAAACCTCCCAGACCACGGAGATAACACCTATATTTAACCTTTCTAATAAAATCTTGGATCATAATCATGTCTCACTTCTACAGAAAGGGCTTACGTTTATACCCGTTGCCAAACCTAAAAAATTTGAAATGGCTATTGATCTATACAAATTACAAAGAACCTTGTATAGCAATGAGGTGAAAAAGGATGAGAATTCTACTCAGATTCACACGTTCCCTAATCGAAATAAAAAAGACATGTACACCCCGAATCCTTCAATTAAGACCTTCATGCAGGTCCTACGCAACGAGACTAACCCTATCGTAACAACACCACCTTACCACAGAGACAATCTGTCCAAAGAAGAACATATAGCGTTAAAAGATCTGATCCAAGACCGTAATATCATAATTCGGCCAGCCGATAAAGGCGGGGCCATTGTGATACAAACGTACGAAGATTATAGGACAGAAATTATGAGACAACTTCAGGACATCTCAACATATTCATTACTTACTTTTGATCCAGTGGAAAAATTCCAAAAAAAGATTGAAAAACTTATAGAAGAAGGGCTATCACATCGATACTTGGATGAAAATACTGCAAAATTTTTGGCCGTAAAACACCCAAAACATCCGGTGATATACACATTACCAAAAATTCATAAGGATTTAAAACGACCACCAGGTCGCCCGATTGTGTCCGCAAAGGAGGGATTGATTGAGCCTATTGCTCAATTCATTGACCACCATATTAATAAAAGTGTAAGCAAGCTACCGACATGCTTAAAAGATACCCAACATCTGATCACTCAACTACAGAATATTGATCTAACTGGTAAAGAAATTATCCTGGCTACAATGGATGTACAAAATCTTTACACAATAATACCGAAAAAAGAAGGCATTGAAGCAATAGCCGAAATCTTGTTGAAGGATGATACATACAAGGGCCCCTATATTCCATATTTAATGGAATGGTTAGACATTGCTCTAACATGTAATTATTTCAAATTTGAGGATAGATTCTATCTACAAACCTCCGGGACCGCCATGGGGGCAGCCATGGCACCAGCCTACGCCAATGGCTTTATGTATTGGTTTGAGGAGAAATACATCCTACAAGAATATCAAACAAACATAATTAAATACGTCAGATATGTGGATGATATCCTCATGATCTGGGAAGGATCTACAACATCATTTGAGAATATGATCCAGCAGATCAATACGCTACCAACCCCAGTGAGGTTAACCTGTAATTGGAATGAACACAACATTGAATTTCTTGACGTTAAGATATACAAACATGACAACCAACTAGGTTTCACTCTGTTCAGAAAAACTACAGATAGAAACACCTTACTATCCGCAACCAGTTTCCATCCACAACATGTCAAGGACTCTTTACCTATCTCCCAATTTCTCCGGGTCATGAGGTACAATAGCAACTCGACCAACCGTGAACATCAGTTACAAGAAGTCTTTGATCGGTTTCTAGCAAGAGGGTTCCATCCCAGGACTCTTGAAACAGCCAAAAAGAAAGCTTGGAATAAATTTAACCAGATCAATACCACAAGCAATACAAAAAAGAACAACATCTTCCTCCCACTTACATTCAATACTGCCACTCCGGCAATCAAAAAGTGTATATATAAACATTGGAATATGTTTCAAGTTGACCAGAATCTACCTGATAGATTCAAAAATAACCCTATAATTAGTTATAGACGTAACCGCAACCTGAGAGATCTACTCGTTAAAAATGACCCTCGACAATGCTATGCCAGGATGCCAGAAATCCAAAAGAAGGGCTGTTACAAATGCAGTGGCTGCTTACTGGAACCACCTTTGCCCATCCCCATAACGGGAAAAGAATCCCCATCAAGCACTATATTACATGTAAGACTACACATGTAGTATATATGATCACATGCCCGTGCGGTTTATCGTACGTCGGGAAAACTGATATGACCTTAAGAGACCGAATCAGGGGACATCGATCTGGGATCACAACAGCCTTCAGGGATCAAAGAACAGACAAGCCTGTGGCTAAGCATTATTTAACTGCACAACATCACTTGCCTACTCTTCGTTTTATAGCAATCGACCACGTCCCAGCTCCACCAAGAGGAGGGGACAGATCCAAGCTATTACTTCAGCGGGAAGCTTATTGGATTCACCATTTAAACACAGTGACTCCGAAAGGACTAAATGAACATCTGGTTCTCTCGATGTTCTTGTAAAAACATAGATCTGTTGGTAAAATCTGCAGTCTAAATTTTCTTTCACCTGCATATAGAATTGAAAAAGTACAATTTATTTGAAAATTAATTAAAATAGCAAGGTGATCAGACCCCTTACACTGATATTGAATGGTGCTAGCTAATTTCTGTCACTATTGTTTGAGCTAGTCTTCTGCCAGTTTTCCGTTACACTTTCTAATATGCGGTCCTATTGGTGCACACTTAATTCTAATGCAAATACCGCACTATGAATAGGCATTATGAGCTGCAATTTAGTAGCTATAGCCTTCAAATATAGAGACAAGGTTTTTCCTATTGTATAGATTAGATTTTGGAATAATCAAATGCACATCGATTAGGAATAATAATCGCATTATGTATAAAAGATACTGCTCCTTTAAATAACTAGAGTATAATACCTTTGTATGAAAAAAATTTTTGTATAACGTTTTTTTGATATTTGATAAGTCCGGACCAGAAATTGTTTCTGGTCATTTTATAATTCTGTAGCTCTTTCTTTGCTCATCTAGTATACCCTAGATAGTTATAGATTTTATTTGGATAAATTTGTATTATTTTTTTCACAACTGTCACTTGATGATTGGTTTAAGTATATCACGATTGGTTTCACATCCAGTTCTATCTTTAATGGGGTGCTAGTAGCAATCCTCCTCTTACAAGCACTTAGAAAAATTCACTCCCATAACATGGGATCGTAAGCTCTTGTTTACTTGGTTGCTTAGCAACCAGATTACATGCACGTTCACGCTGGTCACATGCATGCGCTCACGTGGTCCTTCACTTCCGGGTTTCTCGGCCCGCCGGCTGCTCGATCACCTAATTGGTAAGCTTTTTTACTTACATATGTATAAATTGTCACTGTTAGCACTGGTTCACTGTGATCTTGATAAAGACCCAAGGAGGGTCGAAACGTCGATTTTGTACTTTGCACAGAAGATGTATTAACTTTTGATACAGTAAATACTCATTATTTTCCACTGAGAAGAGTCCTAGTGTGCTCCCTTCATTGTTTGTTTATATATTTACGCGGGATTGCACCTAGGCAACATAGTCTTTATTTTTAGAAGATTGGAGGAGAGTGCCTTGCTTACTTATTTTGGATATATATATATATATATATATATATATATATATATGCATGATTGCAAGAAGGAACTCTTTACATTTTTCATAGGTAAAAAAGAAGGATTGGAAAAAGAGAAATTACAATAGATATATGGAAATAGAAATTCAATACGAAGAATTCCCCACACCATAAAGATAAAAATAAAAATAAAAATAAATATAAAATTAAAAATAAAAAAGGTAAAATTAAAACAGGCAAGTAATGTCTAACCACAATAAACTGCTTCTAATCCAAAAAACACCATAAATCAATGTCTAAATTAAGTCCCCTTGGTTGTAGGGTTTTAAGTGTATTAATCCAATATGTTTCCCGTTGGGCCAATTTTTTAATGAGGTTACCACCTCTCCAATAATTATCTATTTTTTCTATCCCTAAAAAGTAATTTTGCCAATTAAATGTATTACAAGTATTACAATGAATTGGAACTATGTGTTTATTAGATTTTTTTCGAATGTTACTTTGATGTTCCAAAATACGTTCCTTTAATTTCCTGCAGGTTCGCCCTACATATTGTTTCCCGCAGGGACATTGTAAGACACAAATTATATTTAGGGTTTCACAATTTATGTTGGATTGTACTGTTTTCTATTTTATTATCTCTGTGGACATTTTTTTTAAGGCATAACTGGGTGGCAATATATTTTTTACATTTTTTGCCTTCCTAAAAATTACTGGTGCCCTTTTTGGGAGTACCTTCCCTAAAATCGGATCTTTCAACAAAATATCCCAATGCTTATTTAAAATTATTTTAATCTTATGGTGTTGTGCATTAAATTGAGTAATACATTAATATTTATGGGCTTCCTTTTGTATTCTGTCCTTCTTTTTTTGGGTTAGTAGTTCCTTTCTATCAAATTTTCCAATTCTGGATGTCTCCTGTTTTAAAGTAGTTTTAATATATTTTTTTGGAAATCAGCTTATTTGTTAAATGACCTGCTTGTTCATAATAATCATTATTATTCGAACAATTTCTCCTGATTCGAGTTAATTGGCTTTTTGGTATTGAATTAAGCCAATTATCATGATGGCAGCTCTTTTTGTGCATGAAGCTGTTACCTTCCGTTTCTTTAAAGTAGCATTTTGATTGAATTTTACCCTGATTTACAAAAAATGTTATGTCTAGAAAGTTGATACTATTCATATCATACGTATGTGTAAACTTCAAACCATAGTTGTTAATATTTATATATTGTAGAAATTCTTCTAAATCTCGTTGTGTGCCTTTCCAAATTAACAGAACATCGTCTATAAAACGTTTCCATAGGACCAGGTTTGCAACCCAGCCATGCCCTCTCCATATTGAATTGGTTTCCCAATCCCTCATATAGATATTGGCATAGCTGGGGGCAAACCTGGTCCCCATGGCTGACCCATTTGTTGGAGGTAGAAAGCTTAATTGAAATAAAAATAATTATGATGGCGAATAAAATGTATACCCTTTAATAAGAATTATTTTAAAGAGTTTTGCATATTGATATCTTCTCCCATGATTTTTTTCAACCACTGTTAAACCCACCTTGTGTTTAATAATGGTGTATAAAGATGTTACATCTATCGTAACCCATATGTTATTCTCATCCCACTGTTTGTTATCCAAAATTTCTAAAATGTGAGACGAATCTCTTATATATGAAGGAGCTTCTTGAGCATATTTTTGCAATTATAATCTATGAATTCAGATAAATGTGCAGTTATTGAATCTATTCCACTGATAATCGGTCTTCCTGGAGGTTCTATGGGATTTTTATGTAATTTTGTCGGAAAATAAAAAAATTGAATTACTGGATATTTATTAAAAAGGTATTGAGCATCTTCTTTTGATATTGTATTTTTATGGATTGCAGAGTCTAACAAGGATTCCAATTCTGAGTTGAATTTTACTGGGGGGTCTTGTTCTAATTGGACATATGTGTTTTTGTCCCCCAATATTCTACAGGCTTCTTTTAAATAATATTCTTTTGTCATTAGAACTATTGTTCCCGCCTTATCCACTTCCTTTATAATAATTTCTTCCAAACCTTGTAATTTCTTAATACTTTCAGCTTCCTCTTTGCTGAGATTAAATTTTTTTTTCTTTTGTTTATTCATATTGAGTTCTAGTTCTTCCAAATCTGCGATCATCATATTATTAAATGTCTCTAAATGAGTACCCTTTAAATATATTGGGTAAAAGGTGGATTTATTTTTGAATTCTTTCTTTTTTGTAACTATTTCTAAGGTTGGTGTGTTGTCTTCTCTATCCTGTTTAAGAAAGAACCTTTTTAGGGTCATTCTCCTAATATATTTTTGGAGATCCACATAGGTGTCAAAATAATTAATATTTTTATTGGGAGCGAATTTTAAGCCCTTTTTTAATACTTGTATATCGGTTGGGGTTAATTTAATTTTCGTTAAATTATACATTCCTGCTTGTTTTTCTAATTCCTTCTCCTGTGATTTTCTTCCCTCCATAGAGTTTCCTCTGACCTTTTCCTTTTGGGTGGGGTTTCTGTAAGATCTTCCAGGTGAGAAAATCTGTTCTCCCATGGTTTCTCTCGGGGTTTGAAGAATTGTGTGATTCGTCTTTCTTTTTGGTCTGGCTCCCTCCCTAAAAAACGTTGTTCTTCTTGTGAGTTCCTATACGAGGAACTAGCTGCTTCAGCATATGTTTTTCGATTGGGGGGTGAATGAATAGTAGTGGGGTTAACATTATTTTTTTGTCTTTTTTCTTGATTATGGGGCACTTTAGGGGATTCTTGATAGTTTCTAGATTTTACAGGTGGAGATCTTTCTTCCTCCCTCCAATTGCTTTTTCTAAAATTTTGAAAATAATTTTAAAAATAAAAATAAATATAAAATTAAAAATAAAAAAGGTAAAATTAAAACAGGCAAGTAATATCTAACCACAATAAACTGCTTCTAATCCAAAAAACACCATAAATCAATGTCTAAATTAAGTCCCCTTGGTTGTAGGGTTTTAAGTGTATTAATCCAATATGTTTCCCGTTGGGCCAATTTTTTAAAGAGGTTACCACCTCTCCAATAATTATCTATTTTTTCTATCCCTAAAAAGTAAAAAATTTGCCAATTAAATTTATTACAAGTATTACAACGAATTGGAACTATGTGTTTATTAGATTTTTTTTGAATGTTACTTTGATATTCCAAAATACGTTCCTTTAATTTCCTGCAGGTTCGCCCTACATATTGTTTCCCACAGGGACATTGTAAGACATAAATTATATTTAGGGTTTCACAATTTATGTTGGATTTTATATTAAACTCTTTCCCTGTTATGGTGCTTTTAAATTTTTTATATTTAACATATATTTCGACAGGTTAATAACTTCTGATATATGCTGGTTTTGAGGTGTATGGCTTATGTGTTGGTTGAAAGATGTCTATTTTACCTTTGCAATGTACATATCTCAAACCCGAAGGACATATATCCTGACATCGAATAACTATAAAAGATGTTTACAAACACAATAAAACAAGTCCTGTGCATACTTCCATCACTCCTGGGCAGCAGCAATGATCACAGTACACATCAGCACCAATACATACAGTAAAAAACAAAGAAAATGTTACCTGTGCTCTCTCCTAAATCCCTATGTGTATTTAAACAAATGGAGGTCATTTAGTTACTCCAATGGCCATTGGAGGGAATGCCCGCCTGCCAACATAAAGGCAGTTTAGTAGAGATTGCTCTCACCTTCTGTTTCCCCCCACCTTCTGTTTCCCCCCCATTTTTTCCCCTTTAGTGGGTTTTACTCATGCAACGGTAAAGGCTGCTCACATTGGCACCATATAATGGTTGGACCATGACAAAATCACCTTAAGCTTAGCCATACCGCATACTACAAGATCATGGTCTTGGTGTCTTAACCCGACGGTATTAGATAACTCCACCATAAAAGAATCCATAGGCAAAGAGATCACAGAATATTTTACTATTAACAAGGACTCTGTGACCTCTAAAAGTACTTTATGGGTAGCTCACAAGGCAGTTCTCAGGGTGAACATTATTAGGCTAGCCTCGGCCCACAAGAAGCAACAATTAACCTAACTCGCTCAGGCAATCACAAATTTTCGATTGTTGGTAACATGTCACAAGGAGGCTAACGCCACTTCAGCATTAGCAGCACAAAATGTCAAAAGTCTGTAAGAAAATGCATGGCACAAGGCTCTGTGAGGGCCCTTCAATGGTCCAAGCAATTGTTCTATGAGAACTCAAATAAAGCTGACTTCCTACTGGCACACAGACTGAAAAGCAGAGCAGCCCAGAAACAAATTAATAAAATCCATTTGTTAAATTGTTCACAAAACAAATGGCCAATTGAATTGGAGCATGACTTTTTTGATAGAGACTTTACCTCCCTTTACTTATGGCTAGTGATGTCCCGAACGGTTCGCTGGCGAATAGTTCCTGGCGAACATATGCGATATTTGGTCCGCCCCCTATTCGTCATCATTGAGTAAATTTTGACCCTGTACCTCACAGTCAGCAGACAAATTCCAGCCAATCAGCAGCAGACCCTCCCTCCCAGACCCTCCCACCTCCTAGACAGCATACAATTTAGATTAATTCGGAAGCTGCATACATTTTATTTTGTTTATTATTTTTTTTGTTTATTATACATTATCCTCCATAGCCAGTAACCTTTGTTTGCTATACATTATCCCCATAGCCAGTAACCTGTGTTTATTATACATTAACCCCCCTATAGACAGTAACCTGTGTTTATTATATATTAACCCCCCATAGCCAGTAACCCCTGTTTATTATAGATTATCCCCCCATAGCCAATAACCTGTGTTTGGGGGGGCCTAATGTCCTCCCCCTGGCCCCCACCCCTGTGTGGTGGGTGGGGGCCCTAAACAAAAATAAGGGGGGAGGACCTAATGTCCTCCCCCCTGGCCCTTACCCCTGAGCGGTGCGTGGGGTCCCTAAACACAAATTGAGGGGGGACCTAATGTCCTCCCCCTGGCCCCCACCCCTGAGCGGTGGGTGGGGGCCCTAAACAAAAGTAAGGGGGGGGAGGACCTAATGTCCTCCCCCTGGCCCCTACCCCTGAGCAGTGGGTGGGGGCCCTAAACACAATTTGGGTAGGGGACCTAAGGTCCTCCCCCCTGGCCCCCACCCCTGAGCGGCGGGTTGGGGCCCTAAAAAAATGTCCCCCCCAGGTGACTAGGGGTCCCCAAACCCCTAGTCACCCCCTCCCCCCCCAAAAAAAAAAGTATCCCCCTACCTATCCCACTCACCCTAAAATTAATGAGGGGGGACCTTTAACTAAGAACTTGTAAAGAAAAAGAAAAAAATCTTACCATTGGATGTTTTCTTTCTTCTAAAATTTTATTTTTTCAGCCCCAAAAAAAGCCAAATAAAAAACCATAATAACCGACGCAATTAAAAAAAAAAAAAAAAAATCCATCTTCACCCATAGAGGGCTCCGCGCAGACTGAACTCTGCAGGGCGGGGGAAGGCTTATAAATCCTTGCCCCGCCCTGCAATTAGGCTCAGAGCACTCTGATTGGTGGGTTTAAGCCATCCAATCAGAGTGCTCTGACAGGTAAATGAAGAGACTGACAGGTAAGTCTCTACATTTACCTGTCACAGCACACTGATTGGTTGGTTTGAAATCCACCAATCAGAGTGCTCTGTGTCATTTTACACAGCATGGGAAAGTTCTTTGGAATTTTCCCATGCTTTGTAATTTGACTCATAACACTCTGATTGGTTACTTAATCCACCAATCAGAGTGTTATGAGTCAAATTACACAGCGTGGGAAAATTCCAAAGAACTTTCCCACGCTGTGTAAAATGACACAGAGCACTCTGATTGGTGGATTTCAAACAAACCAATCAGAGTGCTGTGACAGGTAAATGTAGAGACTTACCTTTCAGTTTCTTCATTTACCTATCAGAGCACTGTGATTGGATGGCTTAAACCCACCAATCAGAGTGCTCTGAGTCTAATTGCAGGGCGGGGCAAGGCTTTATAAGCCTTGCCCCGCCCTGCAGAGCTCAGTCTGCGTGAAGCCCTCCATGGTTGAAGATGGATTATTATTTTATTGCGCTCATTTTTTTTTTTTTTTTTTTTTATTGCGTCGGTTATTATGTTTTTTTATTTGGCCTTTTTGGGGGCTGAAAAAAGAAGATTTTAGAAGAAAGAAAACATCCAATGGTAAGTTTGTTTTCTTTTTCTTTACAGGTTCTTAGTTAAAGGTCCACCCTCATTATTTTTAGGGTGAGGGGGGTAGGTAGGTAAATACTTTTTTTGGGGGGGAGGGGGTGGCTAGGGGTTTGGGGTCCCCTAGTCACCTGGGGGGAACATTTATTTTAGGGCCCCCACCAGCCGCTCAGGGGTGGGGACCGGGGGAGGACAATAGGTCCTCCCTATTGGTATTTAGCGCCCCCACCCACCGCTCAGGGGTGGGGGCCAGTGGGGAGGACTTATTAGTATTTAGGGCCCCCAACCGCCACTCAGGGGTGGGGGCCAGGGGGGAGGACATAGTGTAATACAGGGATACTGTGTGTAATATAGAGATACTGAGTGTAATACAGGGATACTGTGTGTAATAAAGAGATACTGAGTGTAATACAGGGATAGAGTGTGTAATACAGGGATACAGTGTGTAATATAGAGATACTGAGTGTAATACAGGGATACTGAGTGTAATACAGAGATACTGAGTGTAATATAGAGATACTGTGTGTAATACAGAGATACATGCCACAGTCCAGGTTTTAGTCCCCTTGAAAAAACTTTTCCATCACTATTGTGGCCAGAAAGAGTCCCTGTGGATTTTAAAATTTGCCTGCCTATTGAAGTCTATGGCGGTTCGCCGGGTTCGCCCATTCGCGAACATTTGCGGAAATTCGCGTTCGCCATTCGCGAACCGAAAATATGATGTTCGCGACATCACTACTTATGGCTCCCGAAACAAGCTAGACCTCCCATACCCAACCCTGCCACACCAGCCTGACCACAATTACGGTATGAGACATGGATACTTCACACTACAAAAAAGCAAGCACTACTGCCTTAGCGGCATTCGAAAAAACATGCATCCAATGCCCAATACAGAAAAGCCAGATCTCGACCATATACATCCAGTTAACCTCAAACCTTCATGATGGCTCACTATTATACGTATAGGCTTGGTAGAGGGAACTGTGACCCCCAGAAGAGCCATCTGACTGGAGAGAAATTTGGGAGGCCATAGCCTTGATCATAATATGCATCAATCATTAGGAATAGGCATACAAAACAATGATACAGTGGTGGATCAACCCCCTCAGGCTGAAACAGAAGGGCAGCTCTACATCCGATCTCTGTTGGAAGGGAGGTGGAAACAAAGGTATATATTTCCGTGCATGGTGGACTGAAATTCCTCAATTGGTCTCTGAAATACTACACGCAGATATATTAAAAGACCCTTTGATATGGCTGCTCTCCAAACTGTACCATGAAGTCCCCAGAGCCCAAAACAAAACGATAGCCAAATTTGCGCTGTCAATGAGACGGCCATAGCAGTAGGTTGGGTGTCCCTAAGATCCTGATCGTGGGGGGAGGGGGGGGGGTGATCTGCAAGAGAGAAGAGGCCAGGAAAATCTCCACTCTAGTTCATGGTGCGACCAAACACTGGAACCCATGGCTTTTTTGAATTCCCAATACTCAGTGGATATTACAGGCTCCAAAATTGCCCCCCACTCCACTATTTCCTAGCAGCAACCCCACCCTAGTCATTCCCTGCCCTCCCCCACCGACCCTTCAACTTCCTCTTTATCCACTCCCACCTCATTATTCTCTATCACTCTTTCTTCTTCTCATCTACCCCCCCCCTACTAACACCTGTTCTCCGTGTTTTAGCCCTGTATGTGAAGGATAGCATAAAATCTAGCCTAATTAAAGTTAGTGAGGCGAACATAGAGTCCGTTTGGGTTATGTTAGAATTTGGTAATCACACAGTAACTCGTGTAGGTGTGATTTATAGGCCCCCAGGACAAATTGAAGAGTTAGATAATCTACTAGTTGAGGAAACAGCTAAAATGACAATGAAGGGGGAAGTTATCATCATGGGTGACTTTAATCTTCCTGATGTGAATTGGAAAACAAAAATAGCTGCTTGTGCCAGGAGCACACATATTCTAAACTCCCTACTGGGATTGTCTCTAAAACAAGTCATTGAGGAGCCAACTCGTAAAGAGGCCATACTAGATTTAGTGTTAACAAATGGAGATTTGGTATCAGATATTACTGTAGGTGAAAGTTTAGGATCCAGTGATCATCAGTCAGTGTGGTTTAATATAAGAACAGTGACTGAGTCACACCACACAAAAACAAAAGTTTTAGACTTTAGAAAAACAGACTTTTCTAAAATTAGAATATGTGTAAAGGAGTCATTATCAGACTGGAGCAATTTATATGGAGTCCAAGAGAAATGGGATTATTTAAAAGTTGCACTACTGAAGGCAACAGAAAATTGCATTAGGCTTGTCAGTAAAAGCAAAAAATTCAAGAAACCCCTGTTGTATTCCGCAGATGTGGCCAAAATAGTAAAAAACAAAAAGTTAGCATTTAGTAATTATAAAAAAAACAGAGTGAGGAAGACAGAATGACCTATAAGATTAGGCAGAAAGAGGCTAAGCAAGTTATAAGAGCTTCCAAATCACACACAGAAGAGAAAATAGCACAGTCAGTAAACAAGGGGGACAAAACTTTTTTTAGATACATAAATGAGAAAAGAAAAGTAAAACAAGGATTAGTTAGATTAAAAACAAAAGAAGGAAGGTATGTAGATGAGGATAAAGGTCTAGCTGACTGCCTCAATGACTATTTTTGTTCGGTATTTACAGATGAAAATGAAGGAAAGGGACCTCAGTTAAGAAAAGGGATAAATGAGTCATTTATTACACGTGAGTTTACAGAGGAAGAGGTTCTATTTCAACTGTCAAAAGTAAAGACAAATAAGTCAATGGGACCTGATGGAATACACCCAAAGCTATTAAAAGAGCTTAGTGGTGTACTAGCAAAACCATTAACAGATTTATTTAACCAATCATTGATAACAGAAGTAGTCCCAGAAGATTGGAAGTTGGCGATGTGAAATTGATGAACCACTTAACACCTAACCAATTATTGATGTATTTTCCTCATTTATCTATAATTATGCATATGATGTATTTCTTCTTTATAAGGGGCATGCCGGCCCCCCAGAATAAAGATTCCTGAGTTTTTCTTCACCCTGGAAACTTGGTGTGAATTACTTTAGGAAGCGGGCACGCAACATATATTTGGACAGGGGCGGATATACAAAAAATCTCACAACACTTGATTTGATCCACGACAATTTGGCGCCCAACGTGGGGCACCACGGTTACGCCTGACAGGACGGACGGAAAACGGAACCAGAGCGGACCCCCCCGGAATGGGACCGGAGACTGATCACCTCCTAAGGTTTACGGTAATTGCCTATATTTTCCTGTATTGTGTTGGTCTACCTCCGGGTCCATTCCGGCCTCCAGAAGGCATCAAAGACAGGTAAAATTATTGCCCGGTGCCTCTTTATAAGAACCTGTTGATTGTCTATCTGCCTCCTGAGTGTTAGTCCTGGGTGTGAAAGAATTTGCTTGGGAATTTAATAAGTTTTATTGCATTGAATTGTTATTTGCTTGGCTGTCTAGAGAGAGAAAGGGAATTGCATTGTTCGTGGTTATTTGTTTGACTGTATAGAGAGAGACAGGGAATTGCATTGTATTATTAGCAGATATTGTTAGCTTGACTGCCTAGAGGGTAGAGAACGTGACCGCTAGTGATGTCACGAACATAAAATTTTCCGTTCGCGAATGGCGAACGCAAACTTCCGCAAATGTTCGCGAACGGGCGAACCGGGCAAACCGCCATAGACTTCAATAGGCAGGCAAATTTTTAAACCCACAGGGACTCTTTCTTGATGGAAAAGTTGTTTCAAGGGGACTAACACCTGTACTGTGGCATGCCGGAGGGGGATCCATGGCAAAACTCCCATGGAAAATTACATAGTTGATGCAGATACTGGTTTTAATCCATAAAGGGCATAAATCACCTAACATTCCTAAATTGTTTGGAATAACGTGCTTTAAAACATCAGGTATGATGTTGTATCGATCAGGTAGTGTAAGGGTTACGCCCGCTTCACAGTGACAGACCAAACTCCCCTTTTAACGCACCGCAAACAACCGCAAACAGTCCATTTGCACAACCGCAAACTCCCCATTTGCACAAGGTTGGATACCAAGCTAGCCATGCCCCGTTCCTTGTCCTCACTAATGACAACATCATCATCATCACACCGTACGTCCATGTGTGTAATGCCGCCTGACTGAGACATATCCCTGTTATCTACATCCTCTGGCAATAATGGTTGCGCATCACTCATTTCATCAAACTGATGTGTAAATAACTCCTCTGACAGATCAAGTGAAGCGGCTGTGGTGCTAGTGTTGGTGGTGGCGGGCGAGTGGTAACGTGAGAGGTGCCCAAAGCTAAGCTGGAGGAGGATGGTGCGTCAAGGTTCCGAGCGGAAGCTGTAGAAGATTGGGTGTCCTGTGTTAGCCAGTCAACTATGTCCTCAGAACTTTTCGAGTTCAGGGTACGTGGCCTCTGAACACTGGGCATTATTCTAGGGCCAAAGGGAATCACAGCACCACGACCACGACAGCCCCTTAGGGGTGGCCTGCCTCTGCCTGTCATTTTTTTTTTATTAGAGGTACTATGCGTGCAAGCTACTGTGACAATTGATATGAGTGGCACTGTGCACTGGCAGAAGTTGGCAGAGTAGACGCTGTAGGCCTGACACACACGCTTGCAGACAACTAACTGCTATTCAATCTATTACAGTCAAAATTGGCAAATTTCTAGTTTTTTTTTAAATGTGTACTACTGTTACACCAGATATGAGTTGCACTGGTGTGACACTGTGCCCTGGCAGGCCCTGAAACGCACACGTGTGAAGGAAACTGACTGCTATTATATTACAGTCAAACAAGCTTTAGTTTTTTTTTAAATGCAAGCTATTGTGACACCAGATATGAGTGGTGGCACTGGGCAAGTGGGCACAGTATACGCTGTGAGCTTGACACACACGCTGGCAGGCAGGCAACTGCAATTAGATTACACAGGAAAAAAAAAGCAGACTGATGTTCTAGCCCTAAAAAGGGCTTTTTGGGGGTGCTGTCCTTACAGCAGAGATCAGATGAGTCCTTCAGGACTGTAGTGGACACTGAATACACTAGCCTAGCTATCGATTTCCCTACTAAATCAGCAGCAGCTACACTGTCCCTACTCTCACTAAGAATGCAGCTTCCGGGGGGCGAGGCCTAGCTGTCATGGAGGAAAGACGCACTTCGTGTGAGCTCCCTCAATATCTCACTTTAAGCAGCTATCAACAAGCGAATTTCACCCCAAAAGGGGATGACCCAGCAATGTTGCTCCTACCTGACCGACCGACATGCTTAATAGCGGTCAGCAACTCGACAGAGTCTTACTTACCTCCGCTTGGCAAGTGTGCCCTGGTGCTCACCGGGCGGGAGAGGTGGCCGATCTCCCGATCCTGGGATGCTCAGGAGCAGCTACTTCCCGGCAGGAGCTCCGGTACCCCCCCTCGGACTGGTGGGGGTTATCCTGGTCCACCCCTGAGAGGCTGTCTGGAGCTAATGGACGCACAGAGCACAGCTGCCCAGGCTGACATACTCATCTGCGACTCTCCCAATATGGCGGCAGCCGCGTGTCCTCCTGGTACCAGCAAAGCATTGCAGGATATTGAGTCTAAGCTGGACAGACTCTTTAATCAATTTTGGAAGCAAATAACAAGCAGGAATCCCCAGCAAGCTCCACCACAGCTAAGCGAAGCAGTCCCCATTAAAATCCACCAACGCAAAAGGCGTTGAAGATGGGACCGGAGGCACAAACAGAAATGCAGAGCCTGCCCCACGTCAAGCACTCGCCTCCACCTTAAGCCACCACAATCCCGCACCAGACGTGAAGCACCACCGGGACAGATCAGACCACCTGACAAAAAAAGCTTCCACCACCTCAAGCCATGAACCCGGCACTCAGCCAGAGACTTGCCTTTGTTGTTCCAGGTATCAGGGACTCCCAGGGTCTGCACCTGGCGCCCAGAAGGGATCGGATGAGCACAAGCAGTAAACAGCAGCCTGCCAAGCATGTCCCACTATAGCCGATCCTCCACACCATGCCTTTGATCACATGAACTGCTCTCTGCACATTAACTAATCATAAAGTAGCAAGCGTTTAAACATGTCATTATTTCACCTCCTAAAGAGTTTATTGTCGTAGTTCCTTACATGCCTTTACCTTCACCGTTCATGTATTATGTTATTCACTAGTCTCATCTCATGGGGCGACTCACACTTGATTTATAACTAGTGGTGGAGCTGCTGATATAAATACACAGTTGATAACGTGCAAGCTACACCCTAAACATGACAGCCATCTTTCACAACAATGTACTGCTATATACTCATACCCTCAGTGCAACTAGCCATGATATACGCACGTTCAGCCTAGCATGCTCAAATATAACACACTTCTGTCTAAAAAAAAAAGAATGCAGCTTCCGAATGAATCTAAAATGGATGCTGTCCAGGAGGTGGGAGAGTCTGGGAGGGAGGGTCTGCTGCTGATTGGCTGGAATGTGTCTGCTGACTGTGAGGTACAAGGTCAAAGTTTACTCAATGTTGACGAATAAGGGGCGAACTGAACATCGCATATGTTCGCCATCCGTGGCGAACAAGCTATGTTCGCCAGGAACTATTTGCCAGTGAACCGTTCGGGACATCTCTAGTGACCGCCCAGAGAAGGGCTGGGAATTTTTCTTGTGATTATTATTGTTTGCTTGACTGCCTAGAGGGCAGGGACTGCTACCGCCTAAAGAAAGGCTGGGTTTTTGATATTATTTGCTTGACCGCCTATAGAGCAGGGACCGCTATCGCACAGAGAAGGGCCGGGGATTTTGTTATACTGTTCAGAGAGGAACAGGGTTTAGCTGATTTATTGCTGCTATGGTTGCTATATTGTTATTTCTTATTACATTGTGGTTATTACTCAGCTGGGGTTGTAGTGTGTGTGGTTTGGTTGCATCTGTGTGTGTTGTGTGGTTTATTCTTGACTCGAGACTGTGCACATATCTACATCTGTGATTCTTGTAAATGTCTTCTTATTAGCTTTTCCACTCTCACTTTCTCTCTCATCCTCTTCCTCTACTGTGTTAGTCACAAACTACTCGCCTCACTCCGATCCCGGAACCACCATCTCGGGTGGGCGGATCCTGTGACTTGTCTACGTTTCGGGAAGATGCAAGTAGATTCATTTCTCATGGCAGTCGAGCACTGTAGACGCTCTTTTTTTTTTCTTGTTTCCATCTCTCTATCTTTCTTTCAAGGGACACCTTGTATATTGAGAATGGGACAGGAACATGCTAAACCTTCGAAAGGGTACTTGGATTGTGATATAGTGAAAGAAAGGGCTGGTGAGGAAGCTATGCTTAAAATGAAAAAGATCTCTAAGATCTGTGGTGTTTCAATGTCTCCCAGCGGTCGGATACAACCAGAGTGCTGGAGAAAGTTGTTGAACGATAAGGAGGGATTGCTTCTCGATAATGGGTTAGCTAAGGCTGCAGTGGCTTGGCATCGTGTGGCAAGAGGACTTAAACCGGAAGGTTGGTTAGAGGAGGAATTGGAATTTGAAGGACAGAAAGTTTATGTGTATCATGAAAATGTTTGCACTGTTGATCCAACTCTCAATGTTTCCCGGCCACCGCCCTATGATGGCATCTGGCACAAAGAGGATGAGGCTAATCCCACCTCCACGACTACTGCCCAACTCGCCCAGTCACAAGCTCTAACTGACACCGCCCCCTTAGCACCCACCCCCTTGGATCCCGTCCTTGGAGTTGATGGGTCGTATTATTACCCTGTCCCCGCTCTTCCTCCCATTCCTGCACCTGTTCCTTCTCCCTCTGTCCCTCCTCCTGTACCCGTCCTTGCCACACCTCCCATTCCCGCCTCTGCCCCACCTCCCGTTCCAGCCCCTGCCCCACCTCCCGTGTCCGTCTCCATCCCTCCTACTGTTTCTGCCCCTGTCCCTCCTCCCATCCCAGCCCCTGCCCCACCTCCTGTACCTGTCTCTGTCCCTCCTCCCATTCCCGCCCCTGTTCCACCTCCCACCGTTACTCCCTCCATGCCCTCCCCTGACCCACCTCCCTATGTCATTCCTCCTGTCCCTACCTCTGTTCCTTCTCCTCCCCTCCCTGTCACCCCATCTGTTTTCGCCCCGAATACATTCCCCTCCCCTACCTCTGATGTGTCACCTCTTGTTCCCGCCCCTTCCGCCTACGTTATCCCTTCTGTTCCGACTCCCGTCATGGTCGTCACTTCTCCTCCCGGCATCCTTCCTACCGCTTCCTCTTCCGTCCCCACACCTAGTTCCGTCCCCGCACCTGTCATGGCGGTCCCCAGCTATCCCATTATGATGGTTGGTTCGAACGAGTCTATCGCATTAGACCATCACAAGACTGCTTCCCCCGCAGCCTCAGGCTATCATCCTAATACATCCCAACTGGCTATGCTCCAAATCGTCAATCGTCAATGTTCTCCTGATTCTGGCACTCCAGCCGCCCAAGCTCCAAATTCACCAGATGTACCCAGTTATCATGGCCTACCGCTCCCCGCTCCCTTTGATAACTGCCAGGGTTTGGGCCCACTATGAGCCCCATATAATACCCCCCAGTTTCCCCAACCGCTACCTACCCCAGCAAGCCATCACAGTATCCTACCAGCTGTCAATGGAGCCCCTTTGATGTATGTTACCTTCAATCCATCCCAAGCTGCAACTCTGGTAACTTCCCTCCCAGACCCAGAGAAACAGCCCATGCCCTTCTTCTGAAGGATTGCTCAGATTTGTAAAACGTATTCAGCTACCTGGCGTGACTTGTCTAGTCTTTGTGAAATCAAAGCCGGGGATGCATATTGGCCTATCATGGAACGGAGCTTTGATTATGCCCGTCTCCTTAATGACCCAGATTTCCAATCAGGCATAACATTCTGTGAGCAACTTCGTGCTTGGGCACAGGATAAATTGGCTCACCAAGCTTCCTTGCTGAACAATGCTGCAAGGCCTCCAAAAGGAAGTTGCAATGGTGCCGGCCCTCTGTGGTCTTCTTGGGACATTGCCTTTCCCATGGCACCCGACACTTAACCAGAGACAGAGTCTGAGGCATTGCTGCCATTTCCCCTCCATCTACTCATCAAGCTATTCATGCCTTTTTAGGCCTCATCACCTACTGTAGGGCCTGGATTCCTGAGGCCTCTAAACTCATGCAAACTCTCTATGATGCCCTGAAGACTGAACCTTTCACACTATCCCCAGAAGCTCGTACCTGTTTCTACTCTCTACAAAGAACTATCTCCTCAGCCCCTGCCTTGGGCCTCCCAAACTACCTGAAGCCCTTCAAACTTTTTGTCTCAGAACGGATGGGTCATGCTTTGGGAGTCCTAACACAATCTCTTGGTTCCCGTCAATGACCCATTGGTAACTTCTCCTGCCAGTTGGATCCTGTGGCTAGAGGAGGGCCATCCTGTCTACGAGCTGTGTTTGCCGCCAGTGCTCTTCTGGACAAAACTAATTACTTTGTTCTTGGACACAATTTACTGTCATTGCCCCTTATGATATCACTGCCACCCTTAACCAAGTTCAACCAAAACATCTTACGTCTCAGAGGCATCTTCGCCTTCAAGCCACTCTCCTTTTGCCTGATAATGTCACTTTACAAAGGTGTTACTCGTTGAATCATGCCACTCTTCTGCCACTTACCGGGGGGGGGGGGGGAGTGTCACACTACTAGTATTTATAAGACATAAACCCTGACGTTGCCTTTGAACTACAGGTAACCAAGCCACCGGTCCCACATGACGAACAGTCTGAAAGCTACTTACACTGCACCTTATGGCTCAGGAATGCCCCAGGACCAGATCCACACTATCAAGAAAAAAATATTCAGATTTGTGGAGGTACGCATCATCTTGGCAGACCTGTTTTGTGACTCTAAAGGAAACAGTGTGATCCTGGTCCATTTACCCATGGAAGTAACACACATGTATTATCATTGGGAAGTGACTGTTCCTCATGTCTCCTTCACCAGGGCTCCAGATATCTCATGGAAGGAATTTTGCCCTCTAGCAAAAACATGGAGCACTGCAAGTCAAGAGCAACTCACAATGGAAGGAGTCACCAGGAGAACTGCAAACTGCAAGACAGTTGGTTACCCTCGATATCATACAGAGTTAAGCGAAGACACCCCTCCTACAGAACAAGACCCATATGCGCCTCATGATTGCTTTGAACAGATGAAAATGGGGACCACACATCTCCCAACAGTGCATGAAGTAGCTTTGCCAGATCCTGATTCACCCTGTTTGTGGATGGCTCCAAATTTGCAGACGCACAGGGAAAATACCGTACTGGATTTGCTGTCACAACAGAAGATCAAGTACTTCAAGCATCTTCACTTCCCTCATCTACGTCTGCTCAAGAAGCTGAATCAATAGCCCTCACAGTAGCATGCAAAATGTCTGAAGGAAAGCGTGCTAATATTTATACGCCCTGGGGGTGGCACGTGATTTTGGATTAATCTGGAAAGCAAGAGGTTTCCAGATTAACTGGTACGCCAGTCAAGCACGGCACAGCTATCAAAGAACTGATGGATGCCCTGCTGCTCTGTGAAGAAGTGGCCATTCTGAAGGTGAAGGCCCATGGAAATTGAATTCATAAGAAGCTCATGGCAATCATTTGGCTGACCAGGCCGCTAAGGATGCTGCACGAAAGTCAAGGGAAGTGGACAGAAGAGTGTTCGCAGAAGAAACTCATATCTACACTATGCAAACCTTACTTACAGACCTCCAGATTCTGAGAGAACAGCAAGCAGCTGCCACCACAGAGGAAAGACAAAGCTGGAAAGAAAAAGGGGCAACTCTACAGAATGGTGTGTACACCATCAATCTCAAATTTTGTCTACCCAAAAACATGTATCCAGCAGTAGTTCAATGGGCCCATGGAGCGGCACATCTATCCAAACACCTCATGAACTCTCTAATTGACAAATATTTCGAAGCACCAGGTATTACTACTCTGACCAGGAATTACTGCAGATATTGTACCATTTTTGCCAAATGCAATCCAGGGAAAATAATTAGGGCCCCTCCGAAATACCTGGCAAAGCCACATTATCCCTTCCAAAGAATCCAAATTGTTCATATCCAAATGACAAAAAGTGGTCGGTATGAATATGCACTAGTTACAGTGGACATGTTCTCAGGATGGCCAGAAGCCTTCCCCATTGCCAACCTTACTTCCAAGACCACAGCAAAACATCTACTCAGACAGATCATCTGCAGATATGAAGTTCCTGAATTGATAGAAAGTGACCAGGGCACATCCTTCACTGCATTACTGACCAAAGAAATCTGGGCAGCACTGGGGGTGACCCTTGCATTCCACACACCCTATCACCCACAGAGTAGTGGTAAGGTAGAACACATGAATGACACTCTGAAAGCCAGGATGCTTAAGATGGCCCAAGAAACTAACCTACCCTGGCCAGAAAGTCTTCCCATAGCACTATTTAGTGTGAGGTACACTCCAAGAGAGAAATTTAGCTTGACCCATATGAGCAGGGCCGAATTAACATAGGGGCTGATGGAGCTGCAGCTCCAGGCCCAGGTTTGCCACCTGACTGGTATTTTACCAGCACAACCATTATTTGAAGGTGCCTGGCCGTGCCGGTATTGCAGTAATACCGGCAATACAAATGCAGATATTTTTCATACTATACCATTAGTCCTTGAAGTGTGCACCAGTTATTAGGCATGATTCTAAAGGAATGTGCCTTGATCGTTAACAACTAAATAGCAACTATTTGAAGTCCATGTTCAGGAAATTTAATTAGTGTACTAAGTTGGACCTATGAAATGTTCTTATTATCATTGTTAATAATATTTAGTAAATTATTGATGGAAGTCACTCTATTTATAAATGTATATTTTAAATATTTTTATTTTTAAAAAAGGGGCTCTGATTTTATCACATGACAGGAGGCTTCATATTTTGCATAACTTTCTTTACTTTATGCCTCCAGCAGCACAAGTCAATCAATAAACATTAAACCAATCAGTAACAGGCATCACATCCATATATAAAGCCCTGACAGACACACGACTTCCTCTTTCTTTGATGTGAAAAAACAGTCTATAACAACGTCAGGGAACATAACCAAAGTCCTGAATAACATGGAAAACGTAAGCTTGATCCGTATGAGATGAATTCCAGCTTGTCCGATATATAATCCACCAGTGAAGATCACACTGAAAAGAACAGAAACAAGTGAAAGGTGATGGAACCTAAAGAAAGTTATGCAAAATACTCTCCTCCTGTCATTATTAAAATTAAGATTATAGGTACACTATGTTAGCATAATCTACAATTATGTTCTAACTTTAGTTGGGAATAGAGTTGAAGAATTGTTCAGATAATTACTATTTAATTAATTAATTGTGAATAAACAGTGTAAAATTAAATTCTTCATTCAGACCATGTGGTGCAAGTGTTTTTAATTCGTATATCCATTTGGATTCCTTTTTCAACAATGTTAGATTGAAGTTGCCTTTCCTAGTGTTCAGATAGATCCGTTCAATAATTTGAAGAGAGATTCGAAGGGTCAGTGTTATGAAGGTTTCTCACATGATTCGCCACGGGTGTTGAAATGTTTAAATTTGTAATAGAGTTGACGTGCTGAAGAATTCTTCTACAAAATTCCTGATACGTTTTTCCAACATATTGGATTTTGCAAGTTATCAAATACACTATTCTGGTAGTGCTGCAGTTTGCACAATCCCTTATTTTGTATGTCTTTTTAGTGTTGATGCTGTGACGAACTGCACTTCGCCACTGGGTTTTGGAGAGGCCTGCTTGCCAGCCTCTTGCCCTGTGACTATGGCCCACTATGCCGTTTAAAAACTCTATTTGTACATATTGGATTTTAAAGCACTGTTTCTGCCACTTGGACTTTTAACTGGAACAGATTCAAACATGTGGCGCGGCCATTTTAAATTGTCCAGCAGTGTTTTGCCATCAAGTGTATGGAACTGTTTTGGGCATGGGACCATGTGCACGTTGGGGCAAAAATAAGACTTCCAGGAAATTCCTGAACCCCTGAATCGATCAGGGTGATTTTTGGATATGTTGTTCACCCAGTTCGGGGCTATCAGGGGACGTGTTGTATTTTGGGGTACTTTTCGGGGTTTGTAAAAATGTATGTTTTGTTTTTTTCTGCTAAAGTTAATTGAGTTAGCCCATTGTCTTTGTTACTTGTAGGCAGAGGGGAGGATTTGTGTACAGTAACTGGGAGTGTTCAAATGTAAAACTCTGTCTTTATTGGATTGTGCATTTCATGTCCTGTGCCCCACAAGGTCCACGTGGGTGGTAACCTTGTGGGAAAATACTGTATAAAAGTAGCAGCTGTACCATTAAACCTTCAGCTCTACTTGACCCTCATCTTGCAGCCTTGACTCGTGTTTGGAGGGGACAGCTATAATCACTACAGGGATTGCTATGCTCTTCATACTCCTTTAGCTTCACTGAGCTCTTGTTAGAGCTTTTTCCTGTTCTGGCTTCACTCTTTGGGGAAAAAGAGGTCCACCCACTGGAACCTGGAGCCTTGTTGTAGGTCCAGGTTGGGTAGGAGACGGCGAGACCCCAACCAAGCTGCGGCGGTTTGTGGGGTGCTCGGTGGTTATGGTGTCTGGTGTGGTGCTGATGGTCCTTGGTGAGCGCTAGGAGCATCCTTCTACGGTCCAACCCTCAGCTAGCCTGTGGTAACCGTAACAGGTGTATTCTATTGTCTTTGATGGTTTGATATATGTGCACGCGTTACAATGTCCACAGCGATATATCCCTTTAGTTTCTGTTAACCATGTTAGGGTTTTTTCGTGGTTCAAGGTGGCTATGGACCAGTAAGTCGCACAAGTTAGATGCATGACATGAGGTGATGCTCAGAAATTCTGGGAGGTTATTGGCCAGTTTTCAGTGAAGATTCTACAAACAGGGTCTCAATGTTGGTCATAGGTACCTATGCATCTTATGGTTGATTTTGTGTGTTGAACTCTGTGGTTTCTAAGGATACTTGTCCTATCTATCTTGTAGACTTGTTGAAAAGCTGTCTTAAGGATTCTGTTTGGACTCTTTGGCTCCATTCCGCATGGCTATAGACCAATCTGAAGCGTCCGTTGTTTAAACACACATATTTTGAATTTCCTTGATAACTTACAGGTTTGGAGCATCTCAAGCCTTGTTCTTTTATTTTATATGCAGATTAGCTATAATGTATTTTATAATATAATGACAGCCACTGCAAGTAGGGGGCAAGTTGTAAATTCAAGCACAAGTGCTCGGTATGTGGAGGCAGTCACTCCACATCCTGGTGTTTTAGGCGAGGGAAGACAGGAGACAAGGGTGACTCATTGGGAAGGCGAGGACGCTGGTGGACATTGCTGCGATGGGCCCTTGGCTAAGCCACAACAGTAACCAGAAAGCGGCGGAGGTTCTGCAGGGTTTTTGGGATGATTTTTGGATCCCTCATCGGGACAGGGAAGTGACGAGGGGTGTAGGAATTTGCGGCCAGTGTGGGATCATCCAGACATAGTGTGGGACAAGTTGTATAAGGAGGTTTCGTTGGGGCGCATGACAGGCCCTTTTCTAGCTCCACCGTTCCCGCACTTAACGGTGTCACCCTCGGGTGTGGTTCCCAAGAAGGAGTCATTTATCTTACCCTCTGTCGATGAATGGTGACATTGATGATGTTTCATACGCCTCTTTTTTTTAATTCTATGCATGGCATAGTTTAGACCTGCACATTTTTCAATAGGTTACTCAGGCATAGTATATCAGTTGTAAGAAAACAGAAATGGTAAGCATATCATACTTTGTAAACTGATCACATAGTAAAACATATTAATAAAATATGCTATAGGGACATGCTTGTTCTATTTATGCTTATGGAGATTAGTGACATGGTAGGAATAGCATTGTCTAACAATAGCCAATGAGCTTTAACACCACAGGGCACATAACACTATTATAGAATAAAGAGGAAAAAGCTTAATGGCTCATAATGCACTATTAACAGGGGTTATATAAGCCACTGGGTCTTAAGATTTAACTATGGCAGATATTCTATTAGGGTACATCAACATTAAATAACAGAAGTCAAAGAGGACGCATGTAGTTCTGAGCCCAGTATAGCAGGCTGAACACTCTCTATGGTATAATTATCACCAAAAGGATACATTTCACTCCGTGTGATAACCTTACCCTTTCCCCAACAAATAGAATTAATTTGAATAAAAATATATACAAAGAAAAATTACAATGATTACTTGATATAAAATGTCCAAAACACATTTTGCTATGAGGTTTTCTCTACTCTACTAGTGTTTACACATACCATTTGCAGACTAACAAAAGAGGGATCAGGAATATCCCCATTAGTTCTACTACATATACCACCAGAAGCAAGGTTCCTGATTGTCTCCACCTTTGTGATTGCTAGTATTGCATATACTTTGTTTTCTCCACATATTTTGTGTGTTAAACATGTTGTCTGTGTGTGGGAGTAGGGGATCTTACACATGTGTTTTGATCAGCATAGTAGAGTACACAAGGGAACTATATTGTGCATTATTATATATATTATTATATTGTGCGCTACGGAATCTGTTGGCACTATATAAATTGCAATAATAAATAATAAATTATCACTTTTCAGGTGTGATAGATTATTATATGTCTTGTTTGATTTTCTGATATTATTTATATAATATGATGATATGTACATGCGTAAAATTCCAGATTTTTGATACCTTTCCAGTCACTTAACTTGATGAACACAATTTAAAATAAAAAGTTCTGTATTTTGTCTTTTTGTTCCAGAATCACAAATTGCCTTAATTTAATGCTACTTTAAAAAAAAAAATGATGTTATACATTTCTAAGATGTTTTTTAAATTTAATAAAGGCTGATTTGTTCATGTTCATATATATTTTTTTTCATTCCTTAGTCACCAGGAGATTTTATTAAATCCACAAAGTAAAAATGAAACTGTTATTTACACTATCTTACATAAACAGAAAGCCAATCAAGATTTATACCTCCGATCCAAAAGAACTCACCATTAATGCTTGGCTTTAATGTTGAAGCCAAGCCATTGAACTCTGCCAAAGAGAATATTAAATATATATTTTTTTAAATATGACCTTGCCTGTTAGCTCTGATTTATTGTTCTCCGATTCTGTACTTCAATACCTGTTATGTAATATCTTATTATTTTAAGTGGTGAATACTTCTGATGAAATATATATTAATAATTTACAGGACAACTGATTTAGATTAACTCAATCCCTCCAATCCACATGTATATTGGAAAATACTTTGTTTTGCATTTCAAAGCAATACAAAATTAAATAAAATTAAAAAACCTCCACTTACCACTCACATTTTTCACCTGTTAGAGTTTCACCATGTTAGGTTTCACCATGTTAGGTATTTTGTTGTTGTATCTATGCAGTGCCCTTATCATCTGGTTGTTAGCGATATTACAAACACACACTCACATTTATTAGTACACGCATATTCATGCACACACACTCACATTCATCTACACAATCACATTCCTATAGATGCATGCTCACATTCATACACTGACACAAAAATACATACACAAGAATTCATACACTCAAACACAATCACATTCAAATACTCAAATTTTAAAGTTAAAACACATAAGGACAGGTACTTAGGTGATATATATCTGTCAAGATTGGGTAACTCCCACACACACAGAGTATTGGGAAACAGTAACCAGAATGAAGGAAATAGATAGAGAAAGTTATGTATACCGGACATTAGAGTGAGAACAAAAATTGTGACAGCCACAAAGTCTCCCACACTGTTCCGGCCACAGTAAACGCCAGACAGCACCCCCTGGAAGCCACGTGTGCCAAGCGGCAGTCCAAGGTATGACAATAGTATGTTACATACCAGCTCCAGGCATTAGTACAGGGCAGCAATGGAGCTGTACAATCACTCACGAGGCTTATATGTCTTAATGGTTTTACAGACAGTTAAGTACATAGGTGTCTCACTCACACTTTTATGAGCTACTGAGAGCTCTGTTTAGCTCTTTGAGGTTTTTGTTAGCTCTTTAGCTCTTTGAGGGTACAATCCCCATCTTGGAATATATGTAGATCCACAATGTTATGTGTCCAGTACAACTCCAGCATATAAAATAAAGCAGAGAGGATCTAATAGTGCAATATGTTAAAATATACAAAGCAAAGCAAAGTATCCTATTTACACAAAGTATTCTACTTACTCTTTGGAGAGCAATAAACTTGCTCTGATGGTATAAAGCCTTGGTGGGGGATTATGCCAACAAGGCTTGATACCACCAGAGCAAGTTTATTGCTCTCCAAAGTGTAAGTAGGATACTTTAATTTTCTGCACCTTATATACCTTTTTTGTACATAATACACTATGTAGATCATCACATACAGTCACACTATGCAGATCGTATAATTACAATTATTTATGTAGCATCAACATATTCCACAGCGCTGTTCAATACAAAACAAAACAAAAATTCAATTATATCAAAACATACATGACGTAGGGGAGCAGTGGGTGAAGAGAGCCCTGCCCAAGCAAGCTCACAATTTAAAAGGATGAACACAGTCGCCACAAGTACTGGGAAGCAGCAGACTACATGGATTGAATACAGTCAACGCAGTAATGAGGAACAGAATGCTATGTGGATTACACACAGTCACAACAGGTACAGAGGAGGAGCATAGTGTGCCAATCATTCACAATTACTCTGTGCTACATACACTGAGGAGTATGCATGATGTGCTTTTAAAAGAGAGCTGAATAAATACTGACATGTACACACATTGCATGAGGTACAACACTGTAAACTCACATCATAGCTTGTATACATAACGCAGCAGTCTGTCAAATTGTCTGGTTCTCTTCCACTTTTGTTTATTTAATCTGCATGCTTATGTTGCTCTTTTCTACAATTTCATATGTATTATGCTACCTTCCCACTAGATACTCGCTCTTGCTCCATTTTCTTTTTCATTCATAATTTTATTCTACTTTATTCATCTCCCTCCATCACTCTTCTTCTCTTGCTCTGTCATTCTTCTCTTTGTGCTTTGACTTCACTAAATCTCATACAGGTGCACTGATGTTAAAAACAATCTTTACCCATTTCCCCTAACAGATAAAGTCAGAGCTCCACCTATGCCAATTAATGGGTAAATTCTCACTACACATATCACACTTAGATAAAAAGGTTGATTTCTTGCAATTTTGGAACTTGGGCTTAAAACGATTAACCATCACTGCTCTAAGACGTATCTGTAAGCCAGCAATAACTGCTTGCAATTCCCTACAGATAACTAGTTTTAGCTAGACTACAGTGCATCTGGCATTTGAGCCTTATCCCCACTTATATATTTAGCAGTAGCTGGCAAGCAGCATTAATAAAATTACAACAAATTCCTTGCAAATGCTCACAGGGTATTTTTGATTCACCGTTTTTGTCTCAGCTCCTGTGTATGTCAAAATTCTATTCACACTTGTCACCTAATGTAGACCTAAACTTTTACGTCTGACTATTTTCATTAAGACTAAATTGATTAAAATGGCAAATTTCAAACACTTACATAATTAGATTTTCTTTTAATTAAAAAAAAAATACAAACTGTTAGGATCAGGAGGAGAAACAATTGGAAAACAATTAAAAAGGTTTTCTGCGGCCAACAATTTAGAGAGTGGTAGAAGGGAAGAGATACCAGAATGCATAAATGAGGGTGAAATATAGACGCTGTGTGCTAAATGTGGTATTTGGTGAGAAGCGCAGGCTATAAAATTGAGAGAAACTATTACTCAAAGACTTATAAGGATTGGCATTGTTGAGATAAACATTACTCAGAGTAGTTAAAGATGCAAGAAGCAAAGTAAAACTACTAATATTTGCTACTGTTGGACTTTTGTAAAATACACATTATTTGCACTTGAAAAATGCCATGTCATAGACAGACATGTTTCAAAATTTTTTAAAAACAGTAATTAAGACAACTATTTAATGTTACATAAGGATCAATCTGCATTAATGAGAAGTTGAGTTTTTTTCTATCTGTTGGACAGTGATTGCGTGACTTTAAATATATGTCAGTATTTAGAAAAAAATAGTCTGACTAGTGTAAAATGCATGGTATTCTGTCTCTATTATGGTTAAACTAGGTTGCGCATTTCAAATCACTGAAGGTCAGTTTTAAATGGTATACTTGCTTAAGTACAGGTATGTCAATTAGTGTCTTATTAATTTTAATTGATATTCCTGGGCTCAAGTGACCATTTCCTTAATAAATGCCCTCTCAGTAGCCCTCAAGAGCAGAGGTTACAAGGGCTTTCTTTATATTTTATCTGCCAATTTACCATCAGCATTTTAAAACAAGCTAATTATCTGCTAGTTCCTTTGCAGATAACGTTGGTTTTCAGAGCAGCTGTCAGAAAGTATTTTAAAATTGATTGGTATAGTATATACATATATACTCAATGTTTATTTGTATAATTCCTTTGTCACACATCTCTCTTGCCACACTACCAAAGGTAATGAATTTATGAAGGGTATATTTTACTATGGTATAGATGTGCTTATTGGCTACGACTACAGGTATTTGTTTACTAACTCCAGTTAGTATATTATTTATATATATTAAGGAACCCAAATGTGAGGAACCCAAATGTTAATCTTAAAAATGAAATATCTAAATAAAAATAAAGTAATACAAACTGTGCTTCATTGCCCTTGTTTGTACGTATCATAATGACAATAAAGTTGAATCTTTATCTAAATCAACAAAAAGATAGGTAAAAAGATAATAGATTGGTGCATATATGATATTCAACAATTTGGAACAGTTATTATGACAGATATCAAATCAATGTAGTTTATTAAATGCACAGAAAAAAATGCAATTGGCATGTAAAAAATGCAGAAAAAAAACAATACCTCAAAATTGAAAGTTGAAAACACATATGGACAGGTACTTAGGTGAGATATCATTTACACTTATTTCAAACGGTCTAATTTCTAATTTACATTAATGAAATCAAGGCCTACATTGGAAGAGATAAGTAGTAAAATGGAAAGTATAATAATATTAACAATTATTAAATGTGTGCATTCAGTTTCAAACCATTTGCAATGTGTCTGAATTTCGGCTGATTGGCTAGTTGTACAAATGTAGTAATTACAAAGTGCCATATGGAAGAATCATGAAATAAACAGGGACAATTAATAAACAGTCTAGTTTGAAAAATAATTCAGAGTTCTGCCCATGGCACCAAAAAAGTGAATAATTGAATGGAAAAAGTAGATTGATCAGTAGGGTACAGCCACCTGTCAGGATCCTATCCTGTCAAACAAGACGTTTTGTTCTATTTATTCGGTTCTTTTAAAAACCAAGTTCCTGCACTGATTTTATTTGCCACTAGTGGCCTCCCTAACCACTAGCAGAGAGCTATCCATCTCATCCTCACCTGCCTGGACTAATTCAGATTCTATAAAAGGTTACACCCAACTCACCTCATTGCCTTGACTTTGAAGTTGATGATTGCCTGAAAGACTTTGAATCCTGGCACCTGTGTTATAACCTGTGGACTTACCTTATTGGTTTCATCACTTGCTTTACTCACCAACCTGCTCCAGAATTGCCTGAACAACTCTACATACCTGCTTTATCTACAAACCTGCCCCATACCAGCCTGAACAACCCTAAATTTCTGCTTGACATCCAACTTGCTTAATTCTATACTGGACTTTAATTTATTATTACTTTGTGGCTACCTACTTACTCCTATATTGGATTTACAAACATTCCAGATGATATTGGCATCTATCATAAAATACATGTAACTACAGTACAACCTCTAATCCAAAGAGACTGAACAACTACAAACCTATATAAGTAATATTTATATTTCTGTCTAGTTCTGTTTTAGTTATCTTTTTCCTGTAACTTATTATCTCATTAATAGGTTTTCATTCTCTTGCATCATCTTTATCTTTTATAAATTTCCCTGTTTCTTTATATCCTGTTCTGGGGCATATTTCCTAAATCCTGTTTTCCCTCAAGATTGTACCTATAATTTCTCTTATAGGTTTATCTTCAATTTCCTACCTATATCTTCATTTATAGGTTTACCATAATGCCACTTTGGGCTTATTGGCTAAACCCTTTATTTCGTAGCCTACGTACTTCCCTGTAATTTCAGATATTCGGTTCTGTTTACTATCTCTCTTTCCTAATTTCAATTATAGGATATCCTGTTAATACTATAATGTCGAAGATCTCAAATAAAGACCCTGAAGTTAACCCCAGTTTCAGTCTCATCCCTGACCTGGACAAGTTCATGACATCACCAAATGTTATTTTTGTCACAGATCAAGTGAAAAATAACCACTAGGGGGGAGGAGTGGAGGAAGGAGCAGTAAAACTATATATTTATTAATACTTACTGTAATTTTCTTTTCCTGGCTATTATTCATGGCAAGCATTTAACATATGGGTTTAGCTCCTCCCTCTAACCCTCATGACAGGAATCACAATCAGTTAAGCCTACCTTCCCCTGGTATAATCGGGACAGGACCCCATTAGCTTCCACTTCTCAGTCAAGTAACAAGACAAAAACTAAATTCCAAGAGAGGATGTGAAACCAAATGCTGCCATGAACAATAGCCAGGAAAAGAAAATTATGGTATTAATAAATGTTCCCTATTCCTGGCTAATCATGGCAGCATTTAACATATGGGATTCCTAAAGCAATAATAACACAGGGATGGTAATACATGCTACAAAAAACTTTATTATATTATATATTAATTGTGAGGATTATTAGAGTTCAGAACAGACAGGCCGAACTCTGAATCAGAGCATGAAGAGACATCAACCTTGTAGTGTTTCACAAAGGTTTTCAGAGATGATCAATTATCACCCTTACAGATGCTCTCTGCAGGAACCCCATACTCTGCTGCCCATGATGTAGCAATGGACCTTGTAGAATGTGCCCTGGTGTCCTTGGGAACATTCACATCTTTCGCCTTAGAAATAGCCGAAATGGCCAAGGAACAGAGAGTAGAGACTGATGCAGCTTCGCCTTTATGAGAACACCTTGGTATCACAAATAATTGAGAAGATTTTCTCCAATCAGCTGAACAATCAGTAATCATGGATAAACATATTCTCAAGTCTAGCTTATGACATCTTTCCTCTTCAGGTGAAGAAGGATTTTGAAAATAGCCAGGCAGGATAATATCTTGATTTAGATGAAAAGACGACCTTTGGAAGGAACTCTGGTTTTGGATGTAGGACAATCCTATCATCAAAGAAGGTAGTGTAAGGTTCTTCAGATGATAATGCCTTATGTCTGACATTCTTCTAGCCGAGACTAAAGCTAGTAACAACAGGGTTTTCAGAGAAAGAACCTGTATATGAATTTCACTAATAGGTTAAAAAGAAGGAACCGGTAAAGCCTGTAGAGGTAAATTCCATGGAGCTGAGAATTTCTTAATAGGAGGCCTAATTCTTATTACAGTTTTGATGAAGTGAATCACCATGGGATGCATGGCCCATCGAATTCCAGAAAGAGCTGAAATGGCAAAACATTGTACTTTAAGGGTGTTGAGCTTAAGGCCTCTCTCCAGGCCTGCTTGCAATAAACCCAAGACTTGAGATATGGAAGGAGTACCCAAATCCCCAACAGTGGAATTTCCCCATATAGCAAAAGCTTCCCACATCTAACGGTAAGTAGAGGAAGTAGATGACTTTCTGCAACATAAAAGGGTTGAGACCACCTGGTCCGATAAGTCTTGTTCAATTAGGGATTGCCTTTTAATAGCCATACATGAAGTCTGAATTTGTGAGGTTCCGGATGAAACACAGGACCTTGAGTCAGTAGATCTTCGGAAACTGGAATCTACCAAGGTTGATCCCTTGCCAGTGGTTTCAACAGAGGGAGCCAAGGGCGATGTGGCGAGAAGTGGATTACAGTGATCACCTTGCAATGTTCCCTGGAGATCTTCCTTAAGAGCAGCATGGATGAGAAGAATTGGGGGGGAAATGTAAGCCAGATGGAAAAACCATCTCATCAATAGGGCATCTTGTCAGGATTACTAGTTGATCCAGCATGTGGGATTGTGTAACACAGAGGACTACTAGGTAACGTATTACTGGTCCTTAGAATGGCTGAACTTCAAGGTTTTTTCAAGGTGGGCATCAGTGTACCTATGGTTATAGGTTGTAAGGAAGAGCAGGTTACTATTTGATTGAAGGTGTTCTCAGGAGGATTAGCTGCAACATACCTCATGGCATCCAGATAGCTTTCACATAGGCAGAGTTCTTTTATAGGCATGATAGTACCATCACTGTCTTTTACAAGACCAGGGGCACAAAATTGAGGTTTTTCCATATTCTTCTTCTTTGCAGATTGGATGCTGGGAGTAGTTGCTATAGTAGCCACATTAGTTTCTTCCATGAAAAGTTCTTCTCCAGTCTCTTTCTTGTCAAAGGGTAGTTCATCATGTATATAATCTTCTTCTACAAGGTAAGAAGATAGGGAGTCATCTGAAGAGCAATGGGTAGGTAATGGATTTTCTGAGGACTAAATATGCAGTCCTTATGGTCTTTGTAAATAGGAGAGTCAGGTTGAGAAGTCTGTAGTTTTGTATTTTCATATTCTTCATGTATAAGGTAAGATGATAAAGAAACGTCTGAAGAGTGATGTAGGTGTAGGTATATGAGTTTTCTGAGGTTCAGTGGTTACAGAAGGTTTGGGAGGTTTTCTTGGACAGAATGAGATTCTGTGTCCTTTTTCACCACAATAAAAACATGAATCATCTTGTCGTCTCTTTTCTAGTTCAAGTTTGGTTAGCGGTTCTCATTTCCTGTGTTATGCAGGAGCTTGATTGCAGCAAGTAAGAAACAGATTTGCAGAGTTCTAAGAGGCATTCAGCAATGATTGTAAGAACGCCTGTTAACCCTGTAGTCTCCAGTTTAGGGCCTTTACATTCTGTCATGATCGTGTGCAGGTCAGATAGGAGACTTATGCCAAGGTTGACTTTAGGTACTTTATTAGTGATTTTAGACATATTATGAAACTTGAGGAAAAACAGACTTTAGGTAATATGCCACAAAACAGGATACTTGCCACAGAACAGGTTACTTGCAAATAAAGAATGTCTGTAATTTCCAAGTAGGGTTGTAACAAAGGCAGGTTGGTATCAAAGGCAGGCTGGTAACGGAGGCAGGCTGGTTACAGAGGCAGGCTGGTTTGACATATAGGTAAGGGTGGAGCAGGTTAGTGTTTGGAGCAGGTTTGAAGGTAAGTCTGAAGCAGGTTCACAGGAGCCAGGATATGAAGTGTTTCTGGTAAATCACCAACTTCAATGTAAAGGCCCTGTTGTGAGCAGGGTGTAGCCTTATGAAGCCTCTTCATTGGTCCAGGCAGGTGAGGATGATAAGGTGACTAAAGAGATTAGTGGCTAGGGAGGCTACTAGAGGCAAGAAACAAGAATTACAGGAAATAATAACAGAAGAAAATGAAACATGTTCCTGGTTGTCAGGATAGGATCCTGACAGTTGGTATTAAAATTTGCTCCCAAGAATACCAGTCAGATGTATACCAGTTCTCTTGTCTCGTGGTTGATGAGCCACCCAAATTGAGAGAGAGTCTCGAGGACTAGTTCTCTGTGTTGAAGCATGGTCTTGAAGACTGATGCCACTACCAAGATGTCCAGGTAGTGAAAAACTGCAACACCCTCTTTCCTGAGAAGAGCAATGATGGTGACCAGGATTTTCAAGAAGGTCCTCAGAGCTATACTATCCCAAAGGCCTGAAATTGAAAATGGTCTTTTCTGACACAAAATCTGAGAAACCTCTGATGTTTGGCTGTGATAGGGACATGGAAATTTGCATTCCTTAAGTCTACTGAGATTAACCTCTCCATGTGAGGAACAATGGGAATGATGGAACGGGTGGATTCCATGTAAAATCTTCTTACTTTTAAGGAAAGGTTGAGCTGATGGAGATCTAAGATAGGTCTCCATTTCCCTCCTGGTTTCTTGACCAAAAATAGGGGGGAATAAAACCCTTGGAATCGTTCTTTCATCAGCACTGGTATGATGACTTCTTATTGTAGAAGATTGCTTACATAACGATTTAAGACCTCTCTCTTTTGTTTGTTGGTAGGAAGCCTTGTTCTACTGAACCTTGGTGGAGGAGAAAACTCTTTGAATTACAGACGATATCCTCCGGTGATTATGGATTTCACCCATGTGTAAGAAATTGATATGCAAAACTGCAATATTGTATATAACTTTCTGTGTATGTGGTTTTACAACTTGGGGGTCATCTACTTGATAACAGTGTGATAAGGATCAACACTTTCAGTTGCATTTTACAACACTCAGCTATAACAAAAGCTTACATCCCTCCAGCAGTTCTCCTGTCAACCAGTTTTTCATGTACATTATTAGAAGATCAGAGTAATTAACATCTAGGTGTAACCATGAAGTTTGAGTTTTCCCAAGCCATCCTGTCCAATCTACCCAGAAACCAACCCTAACTGGTCACTTTTTTACAGAGTATTGTAGTGTAACTGGAGGGAAGAGATCAAAGAAAAAGACTTGTGTAAAGATGGAACTCTCTATGAAAAGAGTGCAGGATAAACCACTTTTGGGAGGGAAAAGGAATTCTGGGACCTGTAGTTAATGACAGCAAGAATCAGTTTTTAAAAGGACAACAGCCAAGGAGGTTGGGCTCCTCTTCTCTCTTTCTCTCTTTGTCTCTTTTGGAGAGGACAGCACAGCAAGCACAGGTGACTGTCCCAGACTACCCAAGATGAAGGCGCAAGGGGAAGATCTTCATTTAAATGTTTAAGTATTGCCCTTTTTGATGTATTTTTGGTTTTGTGTATATCCTTCTAAAATCTGTAACATTATCCTAAATCAATATTAGCAATACATTTTATTATAAACTTGTGTTTGTGTCTTATTTGTCACACATTCCCTAAAAGAATATCCTTGTGAGAGGGTCATAATTTCATACACCATGCATCTGGAATGATTTCCCAGGCCCTCTGAAAGAGCGATAGAGGTGCTCCTACATGAGGTACCTGGTGCATTCCACCTTCAGAATTGCTTGTTGGGGGTGAAAGGAAGAAGTTTGGGTCTTGTTCCTGGAAGACTTAATGTTCTTACCACTTTTCCAATTAGAGTGCCTAGTGTATTCTCTGCCAGGTCTGTAGGTTTTACTTTCCCTAAAATAACATTGATCCCTGTATGGTCTACGATCATGTTGTGGTCTCTTTGGATGTATATCCTGTGGCAGCATGACCTGCTTGACATCAGCCACTTTCTTAATTGTCTAATCCAATTGTTTTCCAAAAAGTACCTCTCTCATAAAAGGAAGGGTGCATAGATTATTCCTAGAAGAAAGGTCTGCTCCTCAGGACCTTAACCAAAGTACCTTTCTGGCAGTAACGGAATGTGCCATAACTTTAGAAAGTATTCTAATAAGATCCATAGAGAATTCCAAAAGCCAGTCACTGGCCAGTTTAATATCCTTTAAGGATTCTGCCATTTGATGTCTACTTACGCCTCTATCCAGGTCTTCTTCCAAATTAAGGATCCAGGAATGCAAAGCTCTGGATAAAGCTGAAATAGATACAGCCGGATGGCATCCTAGACCTGCTGTCATGAAGACCTTGGATAGGGTTCCTTTAGTGAAGCATTGCTGTCAATAGGAAGTGTGGATCTTTTTGCTACCTCAATGATAGGAGTGTCTATTTTTGGGACAGCCATCCACATTCTTGAATCTTCCTATTTTATTGGATATAACTTAGAAAGTCATCCTTGACAGTGTCTGTCAGAATCTGTACATTCTTTGCCCTCTCTGGTAAATCCAATCTTCTTCTGACCACCATAATCAAATGCTCCATAGCATGTGAGTCTAAGGAGCAAGGCCATAAACTCTTCATCACTGGATGACATTTTCTCAAATTTCAGAGAGCCCGAGGCCTGTCTGAAGGCATCGTCAGACTGATCTGAATCCACGCCATAGATCTCACATCTGGGTCTTTTACCTCTATTGGATTCTGCAATCCCCTCTACCACTGCCTGTTTAATCCAGTAAGCAATGTCTTGGGCTGAAGAGGTAGAAGCTTGTGGTGACTTCTGATGTTTGGACTCTCCTGCAACCATGCAGTTATCCAAAGGCCTTGCACCGCATCCTGGGCTGACCACTTTTTGTCCCTTCTCCTAGACAGAGATCTAGGGCAGGACCAGTCTTGTGGGCTGCAAAACACAGAAGTCATATGAGTGTCCCCTCCATGCACTCACCTATGACCTATTGTAGATCTTGCTGAATTTTGCAGAAGGTGATGATGGTTCCGTACTGGGTGTAGGACTAAGAAAATAAAAAAGGTAATGCACCCTTAACCCTAATACTTTGGATCTTCTGTAAGAATTCCAATGTGGATAAATAAAAGGTAAAGTTCCTACCTCCAGAGTAGTGAGCACTGTATCTTTAACCCCTTAAGGACACATGACATGTGTGACATGTCATGATTCCCTTTTATTCCAGAGGTTTGGTCCTTAAGGGGTTAAGGGAAGAACATTGAAGGCTTTATTACTTTAAATACCGTTGTTTCAAATTTCCCACTCTTTCCTACACCTGTGCGCATTGGCTGTGAGTCCATGACTCAGCCATTTTGCAAAAGGGCAAAAGTGCAGAAATTCCATCTGTCCGGTAGACTACCAGAGTGCCGATCGTCTGATCGAGGTCTGGAATTTCCGATCCTGGGACAAGCAGGCTCCAGCTGGCTGGGAGAACTAACCACCGTGGCTCCCAGGGGTTCTCAACTCTACAGAAATTGGGCTACATGCGCCTGGGCTTCCTGAGGAGGAAGGAGACCTCCACAGGGACAAGACCATATTAACATGATCAGGTGAGCTTGAAACAAAAATTACTATTCAGAAAAAAAAAAGAAAAATAAAGAACTGTCCTAGGACTATGAGGACAGGAAAAGACTGAGGAGTGGAAGCTAATGGGGTACCTATTATACCATGGGAAGGTATGCTTAATTGTTTAATTAATTGTGTTTCCTGTCCTAAAGGGGTTAGAGGGAGGAGCTAAACCTATATGTTAAATGTTAAATGCTGCCATGATTAGCCAGGAATTATATTTTCAGTTCAGCTATAGTCACAGATTATTTATTTGAGCCTTCATTTTCAAATTTGTTTTTCAAGTCAATACAATTTGGTGTTTAGTGAATTTAGTGAATCCCCATTTTGAAAAACTTCAATATAGCTATTTTTAAAGTTGTCAACTAAAGTCTGTAATTACTTTCTTATTATGGATTATCTCTGTTTCATTGAATAACCTGTATTGTTCTGAGGTTGGCTAACATTTACAGCCATATTTAAAATGAAATAAGCAAATTATTTATGTAGTTCCTGTAAACTAACCTCCAAGATCTTGTCTCATAAATCAAAATAAACTGAGTTTTTTTTAGTTTATATGACCTTTAAAATGCATACACATACAGTCGTAAAATATTGCAGTTTACAGGTAGCTTTTGTAATTTCTAAGAAATCATCAATCAAAGTAAAGTGGTATTTTGATATTATACATACACATCTTTCTTACTATCACCACATTTTTTTTTTTGTCTTTATACAAAGTAAATTGTTTGCTTTTTAGATTCATTGTTTATTGGTGGAAAATCACTTTAACAGTAGATTGTTATAGGGTACAAAACAGAAGGGATATGTAACAGGAAAAAACAACAAACAAGTCATCAGTACAATGTGGTGACGAGTAAAACCAAGCCATTTCCTAGCAATTATTTTAATGTTAGCACATTAGTATAAATCCAATATATTTATTGAGGTTTCAAAAAATATAAAGTCAATTTCTATTAACAATCAATCTATTCTATTATCAATAGAATAGACAAAGGAAACAAGTGTGTGTGTGTGTGTGTGTGTGTATACACACAAGTGGCTATATATATATATATAAACCAAAAAAGGTATGGTGGGGAAACATTGTGATTGAAAACTCCTTCCACCAGAAGTCTGTGGATAGTTAATATAATGTTAAACAAAAATATGCACACCAGTCAAGCCATAAGACTTGCTTTCCCCACAGGAATCACACATTTGCAGTAATGGTACTACCGCAAAGAATTCTGGGTGGGCAAATGCAAATAAGTTCAACAAAGAATCACATTTTTGCCTCATTCCATTTTAAACATGGATTCCTTTGAGTCTGTGTTTGCTGTATAAAACAAATAAACTTCCAAAATTGAAGATTAAATAGGAGCGATAGACATAAGCAAAGGTGATTGTGATGCAAAAAAAGTTTGTAAAATGATGGAAGATGTGACATGAAAGATAACCCAACCCATCTATGCTCATAAAGTGCTGCAACATGCATTCTGGCATTTGGTATTCTGATGTACATGAAACCAACTCAATATTACAATATAATATTATATAGAGATACTTAAGATTTTGTTTTAATTAAAAATGATACAATGTAACTAACACTGAGTGAATTCAATCAACCAAGTGAAATACAAGTGAAAACTGTACTGTTAACACTTATCCAAAGGAAAAGTGATTGGAAAAGTGATTACTTAATCCTTCCTCTACAGTCAGGTAAAGTGAGGAAGAGAAAATAAATTAAATATACATGTAAAGGATATGTACAATATTACACAGTACAGAGCAAATAATAACAGGAGAACAGTACTATACAAGACCAGGAATAAGGTAATTAGAGTGGAAAAGAGGGTGTTTTAGTAACTGAAAACATGGTTGGCTGAGTGATAAATATCGAGGTATCACAGGGAACAGATAAGGGGGTAACTCTAAGTAAACATTGGAAAAGACAGAAAAAAGGAGAACAATATATGTCCCTAATAATAGTATGAGTAGAAGAGGAGAATAGTAAAGTGCACCTAAAAATCTCAAAGATACTTTATTATAACAAAAAACAACAAACAACAACAACAGACGAACAAACGCTTACTGCAACTACCTAACTACAACAGTCAATGGTAGTGGTCTATGCAGAGAGCACACATATAAAGGAATGAGGGAGTGAGGGATGACACATTACACATGAAGTGAAGAGCCTGAGTTTAAAAAGATGTATGAAAAGCCCCTGGAGGAATAACTGAAAAACAGTAATAGTAATATATATATCCGTGGATAACTATGTAAGGCAGTGTATCCAAACCCTGTTTGATACACAGGAATGCATCCAAAATGATGACAATGAGTATATTTGTCAGATCAGGAGCAGTCAACTCAGACCTAATAAAAGGTTCCCACACAGACTAGAAGACAAAAGGTTATAATAAGCATACTAATGGTATTAACACATAATACTGCGAGATTGTCGAGTCTGTGAGTGGAACACATAGTTAGAGAGAATCAGGCTGACAGAAAAAATGCCTTAGTTGGCATAATATCAAGAGAGAGGAACTGCCCCCCTTATTAGTATTTAGAGACCCCACCCACATCTCAGGGGTGGGGGCCAGGGGGAAAGAAATTAGGTCCCCCATTTATTTTACTGTAGGGCCCCCACCCATCACTCAGAGGTGGAGGCCAGGATATTAGGTCCCCCCCTTTTTAGTATTTAGGGCCCCCACCCACCGCTCAGGGGTGGGGGCCAGGGGAGAGGACACTATTCTAATTTAGGGGCCCCACCCACCGCTCAGGGGTGGGGGCCAGGGGTGAGGACGTTAGGTCCCCCTTATTAGTATTTAGGGCCCCCACCAACCGATCAGGGGTGGGGGCCAGGGGGAGGACATTAGGTCCCCCCTTATTTTACTGTAGGGCCCCCACCTGCCGTTTAGGGATGGGGGCCAGGGGGGCAATAGGTCCCCCCTTCAGGTTAGAAGCCCCCACTACCACACCACAGGTGGGGGCTCGGGAGGGTGAGACCTATTGTCCTTGCCCCCACCCCTGAGCAGTGGGTGGGGGCCCTAAATACCAATAAGGTGGGGGATCTCTTGTCCTCCCCTTGGCCCCCACCCCTGAGCGGTGGGTGGGGGCCCTTAATACCAATGGGAGTACCTATTGTCCTCCCTCTGGCCCCCACCCCTGAGTGGTGGGTGGGGGCCCTAAATTAGAATAATTACAATAAGGCCCCCACCCTCTGTTCAGGGGTGGGGGCCGGGTGAGGGGATGGGTTTTTTTTTGTTTTGTTTTTTACAGTGAGTAGCCAGAGGTGGCTCACTGTTTAATAGACATGCCCCTACTCGCGGCATACCAGCAAGGGGCATCATTTACTAATACTAAGTAATCTTTACTTAGTATTAGTAAATTTGGATGAAAGACCAATTTAGGTCTTTCAGTCTTTTAGTAGATAGCTCCCTAATACCGTGGGAATTAGGGAGTTATATACTTATTCATTCCTATCATTCCATTGACAGGCTAAGTAACTTACATTTTATATTAATGTGTGTTACTTGATTGTTGTAAGTGTTGCAAATGCTTACAGCTGAATCCTGGCTATGTTTGTATACGTTTCATTTAAACTTGGATAAAGTGTAACTTCGGCATTTCGACACTTCGGAACTTCGGCACTTCAGCATTTCGACACTTCGGCACTTCGCCATTCCGACACTTCGGAACTTCGGAAATTCTGCATTTTCAGAACTTCGGGACTTCGGCAATTCGGCACTTCGGCAATGCAGCTATTATCCGAATGTCTGAAGTATCCGAATGTCTGAATCGCCCAAAATTCGTCCGATTTGACATTCGGAATGATACAAATTGCACATGTCTACTCACTGATGTTTTGGAGGTGTGTGAGCTCTAAAGGCACAGGGAATCTTGTGAAAATTGATGGCAAGATGAATGCAGCATGTTATCAGAAAATACTGGCGGACACTTTGCATTCTTTTGCACAAAAGTTGCCCATAGGACTCTCTTGGACTTTCCAGCATAATAATGACCCTAAGCATAAGGCCAGGTTGACCCTCCAGTGGTTAAAGCAGAAAAAAGTGAAGGTTCTGGAGTGGCCATCACAGTCTCCTGACCTTAATATCATCGAGCTGCTCTGGGGAGATCTCAAACCTGTGATTCATGCAAGACGACCAACGACTTTGCATGACCTGGAGGCATTTTGCCAAGACGAATGGGCAGCTACACCACCTGCAAGAATTAGGGCCCTCATCGACAACTATTACAAAAGACTGCACACTGTCATTGATGTTAAAGGGGGCAATACACAGTATTAAGAATTAAGGGTATGCAGACATTTGAACAGGGTTCATTTAATTCTTTTCTTTGTTGCCATGTTTTGTTTTCTGTTATAAAATACAGCTGAATATGAATCCATTAAAAAATAGAAGAAATGTGTTTTGCCTGCTCATTCATGTTTTCTTTCAAAATTGTACATATATTAGCAATTATCCAAGGGTATGCAAACTTTTGGGCACAACTGTACTGTATATATATATATATATATATATATATATATATATATATATTTTTTTTTTTTTTTTTTTTCTTTCTTTGGTATGGCACTAAAAAGGAAAATGTAAAACCTTAGTTAAAAGTGTAATACAAAAGTTCTGGGATATACACAATAAAGTAAGGAAGAATGTATAGGATGGAGGGAAAGAAAGAAAAAAATGGAAAGAAATAATGGTCTGGTCTTTAACCCCTTAAGGACCAAACTTCTGGAATAAAAGGGAATCATGACATGTCACACATGTCATGTGTCCTTAAGGGGTTAAGGAGAAAATAGAACAAAAGAGATAAAGAAACAGAATGTCATAGGTTGCAAGATGTTTTGGCACTAATATTATATCACCATGTGTGTATGTATATATATATGTGTGTGTGTGTGTGTGTGTGTGTGTAATTTATTTTTTTTTCTTTAGAAGATGCACATTTAAAGAGAATTGCAGATGAATAAGGGAGTTAGTGGAGTACTTTTTTTGTTTAGTTTTTCTTCTCCTTTTTCTCCTCTCCTTACTCCCCTGGTGTTGCTGGGAGGTGGAAGTGGGGGAGGAGAAGGGGAAAGAGAAGACATGAGAGTATATGGCTACATCCACCAAGACAAAGATAGGGAAGTGTTCACAGGATGTTAGAGTCTCCCCACTTCTCCTCGTCTGGAGACCTTAAAATAGATCTCAGTCATAGGTACCTCATTAAAGTACAATGGACAGGTTGACTAGGATTAATTCCTGGTCCTATATTTTAGACAAGTATAGTAGGAGTTTATTGAATAATATTAAATAATAAGAAATTAGTGTTTCGTTTGTAATTTGTTTATTTGTTTGTACATGTTGAGCCTTGAAAGTCTGGAAGTGAAACTTAAATATAAGAGACTATGTTAAATTTTATTTCTATGAATGTACAGGGACTTAATACTCTGTTTAAAAGACATTCTCTATATAGAGAGAGAAAAAAACGTATCAAAAACATTCTCTATATAACCTGCTCAAAAAAGCGAAAATAGATATAGCCTTTGTCCAAGAGACTCACTGGACAAGACAGTATACATTAGGTCGGGGATATCAGTAATACATGCTTCTTTATCAAATAAAAACAAAAGAGGAGTGGTGCTTGTTTTGGCAAATTTGGCAGCATTGGATACCAAACAAAGATACCTAGTGTAGTGATCTGCAAGTTAAATGCAAAGCTATTCACATTTATACAGATAATAAAGTTTAAAACTAATCAAAATGTGAATGAAATAAAAAATATGTCTAAAAGTTTGGGTAATCTTAAGGAAATTAATAACCTACTAGACCTCTGGCGTGTTTTTGATACATCGGAGAGGGATTACACACATCTTTCAAGAATGCATCAGTATTTTTTAAGAAATAATCTAATACCGGGAGAAGAAAGATTAGCAAACATTGTGGATAACTATTGGAGACATACATGGGCTGATCAGAGTTATCTCCTGCTAATTATTAAGGATAGCCACATTTATAAACCTTTGTAAACTTGGCGCCTAGACAACAGTATTTTGTTTAAAAAAAAAACATCGAGAGCATAACAAAACACTAGTTGATCTATACTTCAAAGAAAATCCAAATATAGGCCTTTCTTCCAGAAAAGTATGGTGTGCATTTAAAGCCGTTGTTTGAGGTAGCCTGATTAAATTAAAACATCAGATTAAAAAAGTAAGAGACACGACTTTAGCAAAGATATATATAGAATTCTACAAAAAAATTGAGGATAATAAAAAGTCAATGGATAGATAATCTAAAAAACTTTAAAAAATACAGCAAAAATAATTGCAATAGAAATGGAACGGATAAAAAAATGTGGAAAAACTAATATTAAAGCAAGCAAAGCAGGAAGGGGAATTGGATGTACTTGTCCATTTAGGGACAAATGACTTGGCTTGCAATGAGGTTTCAGAGGTTAAGGAAGTTTTTAGTGTTTTTGCCAATGATATACGGCAGGTTGCTTCCACACTGTCATTCTCTGAAGTTCTGCTTGTGCATAACACTCAGAACGACAGGCGGATGCGTATTAGGGACTTTAACTTGTGGCTTGGTGAATGGTGTCGGGAGCAAGGATTTGGCTTTATTGCTCATGGTAGCTCTGTTTGGAATGGAAATAAACTGTACAAAAAAGATGGTTTGCATATTTCTCAAAAGGGAACAAATGTTCTCAGTGAGCAGTTCAGAGGTTTTGCTAGGATGTTTTTAAACTAGGAGGGGGGGGGCAAAAGGGTGATAAAACATCAATCCAATTGTCCCCCAAAACAAGGACAGAAGGTGCCTGTAGCAAGTGTGTTAAAAAATGATAAGCTTAGAGTCATGTCTACAAATGCTCGCAGTTTAGGGAATAAGATCCATGAACTTGTGGCAATAATGGCAACTGATAGTGTAGATTTAGTCGCTGTTACTGAGACATGGTATAATGAGAAAAATGACTGGGACATAGCAATACCAGGGTACTCTTTATATAGAAAAGACAGAGAAGGCAAGAAAGGGGGAGGGGTGGCCCTGTATGTAAAGGATAGCATAAAATCTAGCCTAATAAAGGTTAGTGAGGCGAACATAGAGTCTGTTTGGGTTACGTTAGAATTTGGTAATCACACAGTAACTCGTGTAGGTGTGATTTATAGGCCCTCAGGACAAATTGAAGAGTTAGATAATCTACTAGCTGAAGAAATAGCTAAAATGACAATGAAGTTAAAGTTATCATCATGGGTGACTTTAATCTTCCTGATGTGAATTGGAAAACAAAAATAGCTACTTGTGCCAGGAGCACACATATTCTAAACTCCCTACTGGGATTGTCTCTAAAACAAGTCGTTGAGGAGCCAACTCGTAAAGAGGCCATACTAGATTTAGTGTTAACAAATGGAGATTTGGTATCAGATATTACTGTAGGTGAAAGTTTAGGATCCAGTGATCATCAGTCAGTGTGGTTTAATATAAGAACAGTGACTGAGTCACACCACACAAAAACAAAAGTTTTATACTTTAGAAAAACAGACTTTTCTAAAATTAGAATATGTGTAAAGGAGTCATTATCAGACTGGAGCAATTTATATGGAGTCCAAAAGAAATGGGATTATTTAAAAGTTGCACTACTGAAGGCAACAGAAAATTGCATTAGGCTTGTCAGTAAAAGCAAAAAATTCAAGAAACCACTGTGGTACTCCGCAGATGTGGCCAAAATAGTAAAAAACAAAAAGTTAGCATTTAGTAATTATAAAAAAACCCAGAGTGAGGAAGACAGAATGACCTATAAGATTAGGCAGAAAGAGGCTAAGCAAGTTATAAGAGCTTCCAAATCCCACACAGAAGAGAAAATAGCACAGTCAGTAAAAAAGGGGGACAAAACTTTTTTTAGATACATAAATGAGAAAAGAAAAGTAAAACAAGGATTAGTTAGATTAAAAACAAAAGAAGGAAGGTATGTAGATGAGGATACAGGTCTAACTGACTGCCTCAATGAATATTTTTGTTCGGTATTTACAGATGAAAATGAAGGAAAGGAACCTCAGTTAAGAAAAAGGATAAATGAGTCATTTATTACACGTGAGTTTACAGAGGAAGAGGTTCTATTTCAACTGTCAAAAGTAAAGACAAATAAGTCAATGGGACCTGATGGAATACACCCAAAGCTATTAAAAGAGCTTAGTGGTGTACTAGCAAAACCATTAACAGATTTATTTAACCAATCATTGATAACAGGAGTAGTCCCAGAAGATTGGAAGTTAGTGAATGTTGTGCCCATTCACAAGAAATTTAATAGGGAGGGCAACTATAGGCCAGTAAGCCTTACTTCAGTAGTGGGGAAAGTGATGGAAACCATGTTAAAGGATAGGATTGTTGAACATCTAAAAACACATGGATTTCAAGACCAGAGACAACATGGGTTTACTTCAGGGAGATCATGCCAAACTAATCTTATTGATTTTTTTGATTGGGTAACTAAAATTATAGATCAGGGTGGTGCAGTAGACATTGCTTACCTAGATTTCAGTAAGGCTTTTGACACTGTTGCACATAGAAGGCTTATCAATAAACTACAATCTTTGAGTTTGGATTCCAATATTGTTGAATGGGTAAGGCAGTGGCTGAGTGACAGGCAACAGAGGGTTGTAGTCAATGGAGTATATTCGAAGCTTGGGCTTGTTACCAGTGGGGTACCTCAGGGATCTGTACTTGGACCCATTCTCTTTAATATTTTTGTTAGTGATATTGCAGAAGGTCTTGATGGTAAGGTGTGTCTTTTTGCGGATGATACTAAGATATGTAACAGGGTTGATGTTCCAGGAGGGATAAGCCAAATGGAAAATGATTTAGGTAAACTAGAAAAATGGTCAGAGTTGTGGCAACTGACATTTAATGTGGATAAGTGCAAGATAATGCATCTTGGACGTAAAAACCCAAGGGTAGAGTACAAAATAATTGATAGAGTCCTAACTTCAACATCTGAGGAAAGGGATTTAGGGGTGATTATTTCTGATGACTTAAAGGTAGGGAGACAATGTAATAGAGCAGCAGGAAATGCTAGCAGAATGCTTGGTTGTATAGGGAGAGGTATTAGCAGTAGAAAGAGGGAAGTGCTCATGCCATTGAACAGAACACTGGTGAGACCTCACTTGGAGTACTGTACACAGTACTGGAGACCCTATCTTCAGAAGGATATTGATACCTTAGAGAGAGTTCAAAGAAGGGCTACTAAACTGGTTCATGGATTGCAGGATAAAACTTACCAGGAAAGGTTAAAGGATCTTAACATGTATAGCTTGGAGGAAAGACGAGACAGGGGGGATATGATAGAAACATTTAAATACATAAAGGGAATCAACACAGTAAAGGAGGAGACTATATTTAAAAGAAGAAAAACTACCACAACAAGAGGACATAGTCTTAAATTAGAGGGACAAAGGTTTAAAAATAATATCAGGAAGTATTACTTTACTGAGAGGGTAGTGGATGCATGGAATAGCCTTCCAGCTGAAGTGGTAGAGGTTAACACAGTAAAGGAGTTTAAGCATGCATGGGATAGGCATAAGGCTATCCTAACTATAAGATAAGGCCAGGGACTAATGAAAATATTTAGAAAACTGGGCAGACTAGATGGGCCGAATGGTTCTTATCTGCCGTCACATTCTATGTTTCTATGTTTCTATGTTTCTACTATACAAATAACAAGATGTGGAAATAATAGGATTAGTTGTATTGTTAAATTAAAAATAAAATATATGACACCATAAAGTATTTGTAAGATTTTTCAGAAGTACTATAAAAATGTATAGAACTGTCTTAATAATTCACTTAATAATAAGTGAGAAACAAATACAAAAATATTTGAACAATATAGATATACCTAAAATAACTCAAAATAAAATGGATAGATTAAATGTACCTCTAACGAAAAACTATTTTTTTAAAGCAATAGATAAATTGGTAAGCTACAAAACCACAGGACCCGATGGGTTAACAAAAAAGTTTAATAAATTATATAAAAATTAGATATCAAAACAGTTATTAAATTCACATAGTGAGGTGGTGAACAATGAGAAGGGACCATTCCATTTCATGAATTAATGTGGACTCAAAACTATTCTTTGTCATTTACGCGGATAGAATAATATCAATATTTTGCAGACACAGTACATAAAGACCAAAGAGGTTTTGTTCCCGGGAGACAGGTGTGCTTTAACATGAGATGCCTGATAAATGTGATGGAAACAAGGGAGAAAAAGAACACGCCCCTTCTGACCCTGGTGGTAGACGGAGAAAATTTGTTCGACAGGTTTGGATGGAGATATATATTTAAAACATTAGAAGCATTTGGAATGGAAGTGTGGATTTTAAAGGCAATTAAATCATTCATAATCCTCTAGCAAGTATAGTGGGGGTGAATATGTGCTCGGAGTGGTTTGAACTATACAACGGCACCCGTCAGGGCTGCCCATTCTTACCAATTCTTTATATATTAATGTTGGAAATTATGGCAATTAAATTAAGATCTAACCAAAATAAATCAGGGGAACTTAAACTGTGTTTATACCCAGATGATATTTTAATAATTATGAATTATCTCATCATATCTTTTCAGCATCTCATGAAATAAATTGAACAGTTCAGTATGGTTTCAAATTATAAAATAAACATAGACAAAAATATTGCTCTTTTTTACAGAGTTAACAAGGTAAAAAAAAAAAAAAATTCTGGGGGGCGGAGCCGACGTCTGAGCTGCATGGACGTGCTGTAATCTCTCTCCACTCTCTCCGAGACAGCTTTAAACGAAATCTGAATACATTGGTATAAAAACCCAAATTGGGACACCCCCAAAAATCTCTTGCCTCACAGCAAGCATCAGGGAAATACCCCCTGGGCAAATCTGGAGCCCTAACGAAAATTTGACAACGCGGACCATCAACAGGGTGCAGCAGGCCTCAACACGGTGCCCAAGTCACCTCGAGATGTATTGGCACCCTCCAGCCTGGAGGGCTCTGCAGGCCTTGAGATCAGAGACACGCTGAAAAAACCTACCTTCCAAAAGCAACATTGCTAACATGTTGGGGAAGCTGGAAGTTTCCTTTCAATTGAAGCTTGAAGCCATCGGCGCTGGTATCCACCATGTTGGAGACCAAGTTACTTCCCTGGAAGATGAGCATGATGTGCTTTATACACAGGTGCAGCAGTTGCAAGCTGAAGTTGCATCCCATACTTACCTCTTCTCGGGGCTGCAATGCACAATGGACGATATTGACAAGTGTGGCCGCCTTAACAACCTGCAGATCAAAGGCCTCCCAGAAACAGATCAGGAGGATCTCCACTCAACACTAAGAGAGCTCTTCAATCTCCTCCTCAAACAGCCACTGGAGGCTCAGATACTGTTTGATCATGCACACAGGGCACTGAAACCCAGGGGGCCCCTAATGCAGCTCCGAGAGATGTCATATGTAGGCTACATTATTTCTCTATTAAAGAGAACATATTGAGGGCCCTACACCAAACATCCCAACCGCTTCTCTTTCATAGAGCTCACCTAGTCACCCAGATCAGGGCTATCAGGGGATTTAACATTTGTGGGTTTTTATATATTTTTAGGGTACTTTGGGGGTGTTTTATAAAAGTATGTTTTTTCTGTGCTTGGAGATAATGGGATTAGAATTCATGCAGTTACTGATCCAATTATCTCCCAAGCAGAGGGGAGGGATTGTGTGCTGTATGTGGGAGTGTCGTGCCTTGTGACCTTATTGTTATTGGTCTGTGAAGTTGCAAATCCATCCCCCACAAGGTCCCTGTGGGCGTACCCCTTGCATGTGGATTGTCATATAAGGCCAAGTGTGGCTTCCATTAAAGAGAGATTTGTTTACCCTTCATGAAGTCTTGGCTCATGTTTGGAGTATTGGAGAACTACATTCACTCTGGGGATTGCTATATCACAATACTCCCCTGAGTATAATCACCAGCTCTTACTAGAGCTGTTCCTGCTACGCTCTCTGGACTAGGAGAGGTCTACCCACTGAAAGTTGGATCCTGGTCTTGGGTCCAGGGTGGGTGGAGGACGGTGAGAACCCAACCAAGCTGCGGCAGTTTGTGGGGTTTACGGTGGTTATGGTGTTCCAGTACAGTGCTTATGGTGCTTGCAAGTATTAGGAAGCAGCGATTGATGGAGGTAACCAGTCGGGGTGCCAGACGGTCCGTCACAATGCTGACCTAAACATTTTTACGAAAATTTTAGCTAATCGTCTTTGCTCCACTACTCCAAGGACTAATCCGCCCTGATCAATTTGGGCTTCATACCAGGTAGGGAGGCCAAGAATAATACCACCAAACTGCTGAACCTTATCCACATTGCCAAATTGCAACAATATCAAAGCCTACTCCTCTCCATAGATGCAGAAAAGGCCTTTGACAGGGTGGATTGGTTGCTCCTACTAGATACTTTCAGAGCTTTTGGATTTGGCCCGACTTGAATTCACTGGATGGTGGCCTTACACTTCAACCCCAGTGCAAAAATCTGAATCAACTGTCAATTATCAGAGTCTGTCACTATTAGGAATGGCACGAGACAGGGTTGCCCTCTTTGTCACTCCTCTTTATTCTAACACTAGAACCAATACTGCAGGGCATCAGAGACAACCCCACATTAGGGGGGTGAGGATTGATGACCAGGACTTTATAATAGCTGTGTTTGCTGATGATCTCCTATTTTCTATCTCAGAGCCCACATCATCAATGTTTCCTTTAGTGAAGGAGATAGACCTTTACAAGCGTATCTCCAACTTTCAAGTTAACAATGCAAAAAGCGAGATACTTCCATCAATCATACACCCCCACACAAGGCTGGCCATAAAGAAATAATTCTGTTTCCCCTGGGCTGACACAGTGGTCAAGTTTCTAGGGGTCAATCTATCGCACGACTTGTCAAAACTATAGGACTAAACTTCCCCCTTCTGATTGAGACCATTACTGCTGACCTGTTGAGGTGGAACAAACCCTTATTTAGTTGGCTCAGCGTACTAATATATCTAAAATGAACACCCTACCTAAAATATTATTCCTCCTAGAGACCCAAAAAAAATTTTAAGACCGTAAAGAGCATGTTTAGCACATTTATATGGGCCCATACAACCTCCTGACAATGCACAAAACCAGAGGTGGCCTAAGCCTACCAGATATAGAGCAATACAACAAGGCAACAGTGCTCACAAGGATATCTGAATGGGCTAATCCACACAGCAAGGTGCAATGTGTCCAAATTGAAGCCAGCTTTCACAATTTTGTTTAGAGGGGTAAAAAAAAACCTTGATGGAGGGGATTTGGTTGTCTTAGAAATAGAATGAACAAATGGGTAGTAAATTTCCCTGACATTAGACATTATTATGAGTCTATGTCACGGTAATATACCCCAACACGCAGGAATAGTTCAGATAGTCAAGAGACAAGAAAACAGGATTCGTCTTACCGGACCTTAGAATGGCCGGACTTAGACGAGTACAAGAAAAGACAGAGTCCAGAACAAGCCGATGTCAAGGGAACGGAGAGACAGCGTAAAGTAGAACAAGCCAGGGACTGGTACACAGGAGAGCAAACCGGCGGATAGACAAGCAAGGATAAAGAGAGAACGGAGTCAGGAACAAAGCCATGGTCAAGCGCCAAAAAAAACAACTGAACGATACAAGCACTAAAGGGAACTGAACAGAAACCACGATAGGGCAAGGTACAAAGGAAACAGATGAGTATAAATACCCTAGTGTTCACTTTGATTGGCCCCTGTCATATCCACGCCCCCAAAACGTGAGTGTATGGGGAACGTGGCATGACAGGGGCCAATGGGAGACTGATTCTAATTTTGTCTCCCACTGTCCCTTTAAGAGCACGCCCGAGACACGCGGCGCGCTCTTAGTGTCAGGCGGGACACGTGACCGCTTCTCGCGGTCACTGCCCTCCTTCCTGATCACGTCGGACGAGCTGCGCGCGGCTCGTGCAGGAGCAGGACCGCGCGCGGCGAGAAGAGAGGACCCCGGCCGGCCCCTGGAGAGGGTAAGTACTGCTACAGTACCCCCCTGAAGACACGCCCACTGGGCGGGGAGGAGCAGGCCTAGCAGGAAAGAGAGAGTGGAAAGAACGCACAAGGCGAGGAGCGTGAACAGCATCAGCGGAAATCCAACTGCGTTCCTCAGGCCCATAGCCCTTCCAATGTACCAGATATTGGAGGCGACCCCGAAGAAAACGAGAGTCGAGTATAGCGGCCACTTCAAATTCCTCATGGCCCTCCACAGAAACTGGAGTGGGAGGAGGAACATGCCGAGTATAACGGTTGCACAGGAGGGGTTTTAAAAAGGAGGTATGAAATACATTAGGAATGCGTAGATTCCTAGGAAGATCCAAGGCATACAAAATAGGATTAACCACATGCAAGATACGAAAAGGACCAATAAAACGAGGAACCAACTTCATAGAAGGCACACGAAGGCGAATATTGCGAGTAGAAAGCCAGCAGTTTTTGTGTCATGATACAATGACATAATGTCCCGTCTCTCGGGGATATCAACGAACAGTTTATCAGCAGGCCTCTCTCCAGGTGCCATGTTTTGTTTAGCCTGTATAGCTTGTAAGAGGGAAGAAGAAATTGATAGAACAGTAGTAGCAATTATTCTGTCGGGAGGAATGACAGGGGTAACATCAATTTCTAGATTGTCAGCAGTTTCGAATTGTCTGGACAGAGCGTCTGCTTTAGTGTTACGATCACCTGGTCTGTATGTGATTATGTAATTGAAATGAGACAAAAACAGAGACCACCTGGCCTGCCTAGAAGACAATCTTTTTGCTTCACTAAGGTAGGAGAGGTTTTTGTGATCCTTTTTTATACGTATGAGATTGTAAGCACCCCTAAGGTCCAATTTAGTAAAAACCGTGGCATGTTTAAGCCTATCAAATAGTTCCGTGATCAAAGGTATGGGGTACGCATTTTTGACTGTGATTTTATTTAGGCCCCTATAGTAAATACAAGGCCTTAATTCACCATCTTTCTTGGATACAAAGAAGAAACCAGCCCCTGCCGGGGAAGAGGATCTTCTTATAAATCCCTTTTGTAAAGATTCCTTAATATATTCTTCCATAACAAGATTCTCCTGAGGAGACAAAGGATATATTCTCCCTTTGGGAGGCATAGTACCAGGTAGTAAATTAATAGCGCAGTCGTAAGGTCTGTGAGGTGGCAACTTTTCAGCCTCCCTTTTATCAAAAACAGATTTAAGAGACAAGTACTGAGGGGGTATAACAGTAGACACGGGAGGAATATTAGTAGAATTCAAAGGGGTGATTTTAACAATACAAGACCCTTGGCAAGCATCACTCCACGATACTATTTGTCCTGACTCCCAGTCAATAGTGGGATTATGAGTACGCAACCAAGGATACCCTAACATGAGGTGAGAGGAAGGAGAAGTAATGATCTGAAACCGAATGGTTTCAGAGTGTAACACCCCTGTAGACATATGTAGTGGTACAGTTTCATGTGTGATAACTAGAGAGCATAATGGTCTACCTATGTCTTCTTCTCTCTAGTGGGTATGTTATTCTCCTTAACAAAACCGGAATCTATAAAGTTTTCGGCCGCTCCGGAATCAACCAGGGCTAGTATATTCCCTGCTATGCAGTTTCCACCAAGGTGCAGGGAAACAGGGAGAAGCAATTTATTAAGAGGCAAATGTGAGGACTCTGATGTCACACCCAAGGCCTGTGCTCTATACGGTCTTAGGTGCGATAGTTTTCCAGACGCACGGGACATTCTTGTCTCATATGGCCCCTCCTACCACAATAAAGACAAAGTCCCTCCTTTCTCCTATAAAGTTTGTCGGCGTCAGTAAGTTTAGAAACCCCTAACTGCATGGGTTCCTCCTCTGACCCTTTAGATCCCTCGGGAGTCTCCGCTCTAGGAGAATTAACGGGGACAAAGCGTCTATTTCTGGACTTGGTATATAGCCTGTCACGGATCCTGTTATCTATATCGATGAGATAGTCAATAAGGTCCTCTAGGGGTACAGGAAGATCCTTAGCTGCTACCTCATCCAACATAGTTTCTGATGGGCCTTCCATGAACGCAGTAGTAAGCCCATTGTTAGTCCAATCTACCTGTGAAGCAAGGGTACGGAACTGAATAGCATAATTGGCTACAGATTTAGATCCTTGCTTAATTCTCATTAACGCCCTGGCGGCATTCTTTGACCTTTTAGTCGTGTCAAATGTTCTACGAAAAGCCGTGAGGAAGCTATTGAAATCATGTACCATAGGTCCATTAGCCTCCCAAATAGGATTTGCCCATTCAAGTGCTTTATCAGTAAGCTGGTGCATAAGAAAACCCACATTAGATCTATCAGTGGGAAATGAATGTGGGTACATTTCAAAGTGGCATTCCACTTGATTAAGGAATCCCCTACATGTCTTAGCGTCCCCTCCATACCTAGGTGGCGGGGTTAGATGTGCTGAAGCAATAGGCATATTAGCTATGTTTGGTAAAGGGGTTACAGGAGGCGCAGGTACAGGTACCAGAGCTGTTCTGGATAAAAGTGTCTGAATGGCTTGAGTGGTCATCTGTTGTCCTAAACCTGCGGGGTCCATGGCCCTATCGTAATGTCACGGTAATATACCCCAACATGCAGGAATAGTCCAGATAGTCAAGAGACAAGAAAACAGGATTCGTCTTACCGGACCTTAGAATGGCCGGACTTAGACGAGTACAAGAAAAGACAGAGTCCAGAACAAGCCGAGGTCAAGGGAACGGAGAGACAGCATAAAGTAGAACAAGCCAGGGACTGGTACACAGGAGAGCAAACCGGTGGATAGACAAGCAAGGATAAAGAGAGAACGGAGTCAGGAACAAAGCCAAGGTCAAGCGCCAAAAAAACAACTGAACGATACAAGCACTAAAGGGAACTGAACAGAAACCACGATAGGGCAAGGTACAAAGGAAACAGGTGAGTATAAATACCCTAGTGTTCACTTTGATTGGCCCCTGTCATATCTACACCCCCAAAACGTGAGTGTATGGGGAACGTGGCATGACAGGGGCCAATGGGAGACTGATTCTAATTTTGTCTCCCACTGTCCCTTTAAGAGCGCGCCCGAGACACGCAGCGCGCTCTTAGTGTCAGGCGGGACACGTGACCACTTCTCGCGGTCACTGTCCTCCTTCCTGATCACATCGGACAAGCCGCGCGCGGCTCGTGCAGGAGCAGGACCGTGCGCGGCGAGAAGAGAGGACCCCGGCCGGCCCCTGGAGAGGGTAAGTACTGCTACAGTCTAACACTGCATATCATTTACAATTGTTGACCAAAGAAAAATTAAAAAAGAGGGATAGTTTAAAATAGAAAAGGAGGCTTTAGACAAGAGGGACACTGTTAGAGCTATATGGAAAGGAGACAGTATTGACTCAAATGAAAACAATATGTGCCAGAATTAGGAATACATTGAAGATAAATAATACAAGTTTTGGTTTTATAGAATTAGAGGCCCTTAACTATTTAATAGAATAGTTATCAGTGTCTAGCTGGAACAGACAAAATATTAATAAGATATTATATATTATGTGTGAGGACAAAATCAAACATTTTCCCTCTTTTATAAAGGAACTTGCTCTAACAAACTCAGACGTGTTTACCTATTTGAGAGTCAAATCATATTTAATGGGCCATATACATAAAGGACCAAATTAATTAAGTGCTCTTTTACAAAACATTTTTGGCCAGGAAGAAAAGGATAAGATAATAGCTAACTGCTGTAAGCTTGCACAAATGTCAAAAAATATAGAAAAGCCAGTAGTGGTTAAGAAATGGAAGGGCAAACTAAATATTGTAATACATTCTGAAGAGTGGTATGGAGCACTAATTAAAGTTAATAAATAAACCTGTAACTTCATATTATATGAAACCTATTTTAAAGTAGAAAATAGATAAAACTACACAACAATTCATAGAATTGTCCCAAGTGTCTCCATCCAATATATGTTGGAGATGGAAAGCATCGATAGGTAATTATGCATACCTGTGGTGGAGTTTTATAGGTGTTAAAATGCTTTGGGAATGTTTTTATTTTTTATTTTTAACTAACACCGATAATATTAAAATACCAAGGTCTCCTCAAACCACTCTTTTACATATTTTCTGGCCAAATATGAGGAGAGATCAACAATATATTACAATTCACTGTTTTATGGCTGCAAAAGTTATACTGGCTAGATTCTGGAAATAACAAATTAATATAATATACACTCAGTGGAAAGCCCAACTAATCCTACAATTAAAAAATGTATTGGATGGCTTAGTAACCCCTCACCCAACAATAGATCACCGAGGGAAACATGGCTCCGAAAATTGGTTACAATATTAGAAATTAACACTGTACAAAAGATATAAAAAAATAAATAAAACTATGGACTTTGATTAATTACTTGTCTTTCATTCTAAGGCTCATATATGTTTGGTGTATTTGTTCTGTAAGTATGTATAAGATGTACAAGACGGTGTATAAATATATGTCTACTAATGACTTACATGATGTTGTTTGCTTGTAAAAATGAAAAACTCTTTGAATAAAGATTATTATAACAAAAAATGCTTATTTTTTATGATTTTATTTTTATACTGTTAAATCACTTACATGTATATCAAATACAGTGCTCTAATATAAGATAATAATATACTGGGAAGATGATAAAAATATATTCTATTTTCTGTACTAAAAACATTTTGTAATTCCAAAGGCATTGCTTGTCCAGAGAGACTTTAATTTGTATGTGTGTACCTATAGTTAGTTTTGTTGCCAAAGGTCTGCAGCAACTTCTAAAGTATTTCTGATGTGTTGGAAAATGGTAAAGAAAGATAGATGCATAGTTTGTACTGAACACCCTTATCAAGAAAGTGAACTACTTATTGTGAACTAAAGTGGCAGAGAAGAGGAAAATTGCTTGTATCTAATAAGGTTTATGATATTAAAACTTTGGACTTCGTTACATAATAGCTTCTTGTAAGTGCAATGGTGCTCATGATGTACAATACATATTATTTAGGCCTTTGCTTCCATTTGTATGTTCTGTAAATGAAAATTTGAAATGGAGTGAACAAAATGTGTAAAGCATATAAAACATATGTTTAGGAGAAACTTAATTGGACCAAATCTGGAAAGGTAAAGCACTCAAAAAAGTAAATACTAGTTTCAGATAAAAGGTATTTTGATATTTCTTCTATAGGTCAACTTATTATGTGAACTGACACAACTTTACTTACAATCATCGATTTCATTGCTGCTAGTTTCTAATGGAAAATGTTGATGCTGAAAAAAAGTGGTAAGTGTAGTTCCTCAGGGATGTGTTGTGGATCCACTTCTCTTTAATCTACATATTAATGATATTTCAGAGGTCATTGAATGCAATATGGTTGCAGATGATGCAAACTCAGGTATGGTAATACTCAATAAACAGGAAATTATACAGAGGGATTTTGATAATTTGGGGTACTTGGTAGGCAAGTGACAGATAAGATTTAATGTAGGTACTTGCAAGTGTATGTGTTTTGGGGTAGGCTATGTAGTACAAGTCATTTGCTGCCTGAATGATTACATCTTGTTCATGAGGTGGGTGAGCATGTGCCTAAATGGAATAAGAATTGATATTAGCTGCCCTATTACTATCCACTCATGTGGGACGTCAATACCAATAGCTTAGGCTCTCAAGTTCAATCCAGTGGGAAGGTTTATTGGAGCAAAACAGAAACAATATTTTGGCCCACAACAGGGCTTTTGTCAAGCTTGACAAATGCCTTGTTGTGGGTCGAAACGTTGTTTCTATTTTGCTCCAATAAATCTGCCCACTGGATTGAACTTGAGTGCCTAGACCATCATTACCTTTTTACAAATCACATTGTGAGGATTGACCAACCTCAGGCCTGGTTGCACCCTGGAATCCAGGAGAGTGTGGTATCTATATTGGTAATTATATTGAAAAAACAATGGATTAAACATAGAATGTGACAGTCATATGCACAGCAAATGTAGTGATTCGCCAATCTAGAAAGCTTCTCTATAAGTAGCATCAAAATTCACATTTTTCAATGAGAAATTATGCTGTGCAAAAAATAAAAAATTGCTGTGCTGTGTGAAAAGCAAAGGATCTTAAAAAGAATTTCCACTGTCCAAATACATTTTTTTTATAAGTGGCCAGTGTTTGTGACTAAGTGGCTACTAAAAAAAAACTGAACATACCCTATTTGCAATACCCTGGGTTGTCTACTATTGCAAATGGTATGCCATCATGGGGATAATTTTCATTCCTGTGCTACCATACGGTCTCAAAGGCAACCTGGCGAATTTTAATGTGAAAAAACTGAAACGCAAACCTTATATTTGACTCTGTAACTTTTAAAACACCTTAAAACCTGTAAATGAGGGGTACTGTTATACTCTGGAGACTTCGCTGAACACAAATATTAGTGTTTCAAAACAGTAAAACGTATCACAACAATTATATCGTTAGTGTAAGTGCCATTTGTGTGTGAAAAATGCAAAAAATTTCACTGTCACTGACGATATCGTTGTTGTAATATATTTTACTGTTTTGAAACACTAATATTTGTGTTCAGCAAAGTCTTCCGAGTAAAACAGTACCCCCCATGTACAGGTTTTATGGTGTCTTGGAAAGTTACAGGGTTAAATATAGTGCTAGAAAATGTAATTCCCTGAACTTTCGGCCTGGGTTGTCAGGCAGGTCCTGCAAATTGTAATTAATGAAATGACCTAATTATGTAAAATTATTACATAAATATATACGTAGAATTATTATATATATATATATATATATATATGTGTGTATATATATGTGTATATAAAACTGTCCAGACTCTGGCACTCAACCTCCAATATTTACAATGCAACTTAACCCGGGTGCTTCCCAGCAATAAATAGACGAGAAAGGAGACAGGAGCACTCACTTGGATTTTCAAAAAAATGTATTTCAATAAATCACCTCCACATCAACGTTTCGACCCTTTAGGGTCTTTATCAAGATAATCATAGTGTCCAAAAATACCATTTATATACAGTGTCAATAAATAAGTAACTTACCCCATCTGTGTAAACTGATTTCTATCCGATTCCGTGTTGGGTGTCAGTGCGCATGTGCAAAAGCGTGGTCCGGTGCGTGATGACATAATCATAGTGCGCCCGGTAAACCCAACGTGCTGACGTGATAATTGTGCGTCTCGAAACAAAGTGTATCGTAGCCATAGCAACACCCACACCTCCGTGAATGCTCTACAAGGAGAACCCTTAATTGTTAGAAATAGAGTGATAGGACCAAATATAATCCGCTATACAAAGCGGACCAACAGGATAGGATCATGCTAAAACCGTATTACTCAATTAACATAAATAATGTATCTGATGGTTACCCCATATGTCATGTGTAAAAATAAAAATAAGGATAAAAATAAGGAAAAGTGCATAAAGAGAATGTATCTAAAGATGTGAAGTGAAAAAATAAAAATAAAAATACAAATAAAGAATAAAAAATAATAAAAAATAAAAAATAATACATAATACATAATAAATAATAAAAAGAATAAAAAATAAAAAATAATAAATAAAAAAATAAAAAAATAAAGAAAAAATAAAACAATATATAAAAAAATTAAAAAATGAAAAAAATTATTAATTAAATAAAAAAATAAATAAATAAAAAGATGCCAAAAATAAATATAAACATGATTCCTGACCCCAACGTGTAAATCCTAAAGGTAAAGAACAAACAGTGCTCATAAACAACAATAAATAAATAGTGCTGCAAAACGTGATGAAACATAGTGATGTGCAAGCCTAGTGTATGTATCTATCTAACCTACCACCTAACCCTGTAATAATGCCTAATCCACATATATACAATACCCATCTGACATCAAAACTACATAAGATGATACAACACTAAAAAGAGAGAGTTCTATCCTATCAAAAGTTTTAATAAACCTGTCCTATGGTGACAAATATGTCAATAAACTACCATCAACAGACAATTCTATAAAAAATCTTATATGAAAAAAATGTTTTATGAAAAACATTTTTACCTATCAAAAAAGTTTTTTAAGGGTCCTACTCTATCTCAAAAACATATAGACAGCGTACAACAACAAAAAAAGAAGAGATTTTTCATTAACCAAAAAAGAGGCTGCCCCTACATCCATATATGCAGGCCAAACATAGTCATTATTAATTATTCCTAAACCATAAGAATATATACATGTAAATAATTATCGGGTGTCAAGAAATGAGTTGAATGATATATATTCATTGAGACCTTTGGGTTGAATAGTGTCCAGTTGTTTGATCCAAAACGTTTCTCTCCGTAGTAACAGTTGAGAGCGATCTCCACCTCTGGGCAAGACCGGAATTCTATCTATAGCGATGAATTTCAGTGTGGGCAACCTGTGATTAAATTGTAAGAAATGTTTCGCCACAGGTTTTTCTGTCTTCCCATCTCTAAATGCCGTTGTGATAGCCGATCTATGATCTCTGATCCTGTCTCTGAGGGTTAGGTCAGTCTTACCAACATAAAATAAGCCGCATGGACAAGAAATTAAATATACAACATGATCTGTTAGACATGATATATAGTGGGAAATCTTGTATCGTTTGCCGGAATGTGGATGTACAAAGGATGTACCCGTTAACATGTGCCCACACGTCACACAGCCTGAGCAACGAAAACATCCCTTCCTCTCTGATATGTTGGGGACCAACCTCTCCCGTGGTAAATCTGTCTTCATCAACAAATCCTTCAGATTCCTGTTTCTAACATACGATATTCTGGGTGGATTAGAGAAAATTCTACTCAATGTCGGATCCGTTGATAAAACTTCCCAGTGTTTTTTAATGCTCTTCGTGATGTTGTCACTAGAGGAGTGAAACTTCATAGGCAGAGTAATTTGGGTCTTTGCTGTGCGGAGCGTACCTTTGTCAAAAACTTCACACGCCCGGTCCAAGGCTTTTCTTAAGACATGTTTTTCATAGCCTCTTTCCATAAAAGCTTGGTTCATGTTTTCAATTTGTAGATCCCTCGTAGATTTGTCTGAATTATTTCTCATTACCCTTAGAAACTGTGAAATCGGTAAAGATTTTTTTAGAGACGCGGGATGATAGCAAGTGTAGTGTAGTAAGGTGTTTCGGTCAGCTGGTTTCTTGTATAGGCGGTAATTCACCTGGTTACCAACTTTGTACACCTCCACGTCCAAAAATTGAATTGCATCGGTATCATAGTTTAATGTAAGGCAAATCGGAGATTCATCATTATTCAGTGTGTTGATCATAGAGGTGAGCTCACCCTCAGAGCCAGACCATATGATGAAAATATCATCCACAAATCTGTGGTATGAGATAATCTTCGAACCGTATTGTTGGAGGATACTCGATCTTTCATAAATATGCATAAAACAATTCGCATAAGAGGGTGCTATTGCTGATCCCATCGCTGTCCCCCTGAGTTGCATGTAAAAAATCTTTTCAAATCTGAAATAATTGTTGTATAGAAGAAATTCCAAACATTCCACCAAAAATTCTACAGGTGGGCCCTTGTACTTGTTACATTCACTTAGCCATGTCCGTATGGCCTCAACCCCCAAGTTATGGGGTATAATGGTAAACAAATTCTTGACATCAATTGTGGCAAAAATCACAGGGGAATCGGGTAGCCTCAATCCTTGTACCTTAGAAATATAATCTTGAGTATCCTTCAAGCAAGTTGGAATGTCCTCGATACAAGACTTGCAGTGGTGGTCCACATATTTGGCCAAGGGTTCCAGTATCCCCCCACGGGCTGAGACTATGGGTCTCCCAGGTGGTTTTATAGGGTCCTTATGTACCTTAGGTAAGGTGTATAGTACTGGGATTTTAGGATTTGCATTCACCAGGTATGCCCCTGTATACTCGTCAAGCCATCCAGCTGTCATTCCTCGTTCCACCAACGCCCGTAATTTGTTCAAGATAAGTATGGTAGGATCATATGTTAATGGTTTGTATGTGATGACATCACTCAATTGATTCATCACCTCTTCCCTGTAGTCCTTGTAATCCTGTATCACGATCGCCCCACCCTTAGCTTTTATGGAAAGAGGCTATGAAAAACATGTCTTAAGAAAAGCCTTGGACCGGGCGTGTGAAGTTTTTGACAAAGGTACGCTCCGCACAGCAAAGACCCAAATTACTCTGCCTATGAAGTTTCACTCCTCTAGTGACAACATCACGAAGAGCATTAAAAAACACTGGGAAGTTTTATCAACGGATCCGACATTGAGTAGAATTTTCTCTAATCCACCCAGAATATCGTATGTTAGAAACAGGAATCTGAAGGATTTGTTGATGAAGACAGATTTACCATGGGAGAGGTTGGTCCCCAACATATCAGAGAGGAAGGGATGTTTTCGTTGCTCAGGCTGTGTGACGTGTGGGCACATGTTAACGGGTACATCCTTTGTACATCCACATTCCGGCAAACGATACAAGATTTCCCACTATATATCATGTCTAACAGATCATGTCGTATATTTAATTTCTTGTCCATGCGGCTTATTTTATGTTGGTAAGACTGACCTAACCCTCAGAGACAGGATCAGAGGTCATAGATCGGCTATCACAATGGCATTTAGAGATGGGAAGACAGAAAAACCTGTGGCGAAACATTTCTTACAATTTAATCACAGGTTGCCCACACTGAAATTCATTGCTATAGATAGAATTCCGGTCTTGCCCAGAGGTGGAGATCGCTCTCAACTGTTACTACGGAGAGAAACGTTTTGGATCAAACAACTGGACACTATTCAACCCAAAGGTCTCAATGAATATATATCATTCAACTCATTTCTGGACACCCGATAATTATTTACATGTATATATTCTTATGGTTTAGGAATAATTAATAATGACTATGTTTGGCCTGCATATATGGATGTAGGGGCAGCCTCTTTTTTGGTTAATGAAAAATCTCTTCTTTTTTTGTTGTTGTACGCTGTCTATATGTTTTTGAGATAGAGTAGGACCCTTAAAAAACTTTTTTGATAGGTAAAAATGTTTTTCATAAAACATTTTTTTCATATAAGATTTTTATAGAATTGTCCGTTGATGGTAGTTTATTGACATATTTGTCACCATAGGACAGGTTTATTAAAACTTTTGATAGGATAGAACTCTCTCTTTTTAGTGTTGTATCATCTTATGTAGTTTTGATGTCAGATGGGTATTGTATATATGTGGATTAGGCATTATTACAGGGTTAGGTGGTAGGTTAGATAGATACATACACTAGGCTTGTACATCACTATGTTTCATCACGTTTTGCAGCACTATTTATTTATTGTTGTTTATGAGCACTGTTTGTTCTTTGCCTTTAGGATTTACACGTTGGGGTCAGGAATCATGTTTATATTTATTTTTGGCATCTTTTTATTTATTATTTTTTTAATTTAATTAATAATTTTTTTCATTTTTTATTTTTTTATATATTGTTTTTTTTTTTTTTTTTTTTATTTATTATTTATTATTTTTTATTTTTTATTCTTTTTATTATTTATCATGTATTATGTATTATTATATTTTATTTTTATTATTTTTTATTCTTTATTTGTATTTTTATTTTTATTTTTTCACTTCACATCTTTAGATACATTCTCTTTATGCACTTTTACTTATTTTTATCCTTATTTTTATTTTTACACATGACATATGGGGTAACCATCAGATACATTACTTATGTTAATTGAGTAATACTGTTTTAACATGATCCTATCCTGTTGGTCCGCTTTGTATAGCGGATTATATTTGGTCCTATAACTCTATTTCTAACAATTAAGGGTTCTCCTTGTAGAGCATTCACGGAGGTGTGGGTGTTGCTATGGCTACGATACACTTTGTTTCGAGACGCACAATTATCACGTCAGCACGTTGGGTTTACCGGGCGCACTATGATTATGTCATCACGCACCGGACCACGTTTTTGCACATGCGCACTGACACCCAACACGGAATCGGATAGAAATCAGTTTACACATATATATATTATTTCGTTCTACATGTATTTTGATATCAATATCAATATATATATATATTAATTTTAAAATACAGTTAGAACGAAATGACGCATGTTTATATATTTTTTATCTATTTATTTTTTATTTTTTTATTTTATTTTTTAACATATTTATATATTTATTTATTTTTCATTTTATATAAATATATATATAATGAAAATTATATATATATTTAATCAATATCATTGTACGTGTATTTTGATATTAATATATATATATATAAATATGTATATATTAACATAAAAATACACGTAGACAGTGTATGTATATTTATGTGTATATGTGTATATATATACTTAGATCATATATATAATAAATATATATATGATCTAAGTATATATTATTTAATTTTACACTGATTTAACATGTTTAATTTATTTTTCAAACAGCAGGGGGAGTACCTGTCGTTACAGGCACTCCCCCTGCTGGCATTGACATGGACGGCTATGCCGTCCATGTGATCGCGGGGTCTTCGCAAGGACCTCGCGATCACATGGCCCTGGGGGGCCAAAGAGGACAGAGGGGGACTCCCTGGGCTCCCAGGTAAGTCCCCCATACCGCGATCGCCGGCGTGGGATCGCCGGCGACCGGGTAAGTACATTAGATCGCAGGACGTTCTATGCCGTCCTGGGGCGTTTAGAGCCACCAAAATAAGGACGGCATAGAACGTCCTGCGGTCTTAAGGGGTTAATCATGTGCACTCCTATTATATGACCTAAGAAGGATTACCAACAAATACCTAAGTAGTATCACATCATTATTTACAGGATTATTTACTAAAGTTAGAATTCAAAATGAATTCAAAGTAAATGTAAAAAATGTCCAAACCCCCTTCAATCCTCCGGATAAAAAAAATAGTAAAGAACTCTTTCCCTGACTTTTAAGGGGTTAGTGTGAAAAGTAAAAAAAAAAAAAAAAGCAAAAAATATTTGAAAAAGTAAAAGTAAAAAAGTAAAACAAAGAAAAGTTATTTAAAGTTAGAAAGTTTACTGTCGATTCGGCTTAGATAATTTTAATATCTAACTCATATATACACACACACACACACATATTATATATATATATATATATATATATATATATATATATATATATATATATATATATATATTGTGACAGAGTGTTGGAGATGGTGGTCAGGGGTGTATATCTGGCAACCAGACTTTTGCACAGCCACTGTCCTGACTTGTGGGTAAGCACATGCAGCCCCAGGGAAAGTTAAGTTTAAATGTAGGCTTTTTTTTCTTCTGTTGTTATTTGGGTCCCTGGGGTGAAGTATTCGGAAGAGCAGGGTGGGCCGATTCTCCACCCACTGTCAGAGTGGCTGTGCATGAGTCCAGCCCAGGTTTTCTAAGGTGTTCTGGCTCACTACCTAAAGAGGTCATTAGCCTCACCTGTAGGGGCTGTGAGCAGCTATATAACTGCAGTTAAAGCAGGGTGGAGTGAGGGAAGTGTTTTGTGGAGAAAGAAGGTTTGCTGCTTGTTGTATCCCGTTACTCCTTAACAACAGAAAATAAAAAGGCCAGATGCCTTTTTGAAACTGGACTTTGTCTTGACCTGGTTTTCTTAGAGGGCTGTGCAGTTGCCAAAAGATCCTGGACAAACACACACAGGAAAGTAAGTTTGTCACATATGGTGGAGAATGTGGGCACTGCACTGAAGAAGCCTGTGGATATTAACTGGAAGCCAAACAAGCCTGGAGGAATATGGAGGAAGTCGTGAAAGTTTTGTAGCAAACTACAGCGGCACAGCAAAAGGCTACAGCCATACAGCAGGAGGCCACAGCCGCATATCAGGAAAATATTACAGCCCTACAGCAACTGGTAATTACGCAAAAGGCCAACACAGATGCCATGATCCAGCAGGTTATGGCAGCCCAAGCTGAAGCAAACCGCCTGCTCAGGGAGGAGCAACATCAGGCTACCAGTATGATACAGAAGGAAATACAGGCTTTGACCAAGAGACAGACCAGAGTTTCTGATGGGACGCAGTCCGAGGTTAAAATGATCAGAGCCAGTCGTTACCTGCAGAAGATGACACCTACAGATGATGTGGAAGCATACCTTCTAGCGTTTGAGAGGACAGCTGAGAGAGAAGAGTGGCCAGTGAGTGAGTGGGCAAGCATACTGGCACCTTTTCATATTGGAGAATCCCAGAAGGCTTTCTATGACCTAGAACCAGCACAGGCAGGGGTCTACTCCAAACTGAAGGCTGAGATCCTTGCATGACTTGGTGTGACTATGGCACTTTGTGTCCAAAGATTTTTATGCCTGGACTTTCAACCAAGAGAAACCTATCCGCTCCCAGATGTTTGACCTGATACATCTTGCTAGATAGTGGTTACAACCAGAAATAAATACGGCAAGCCACATCATGGAACTTCTTGTGATGGACAGATTCCTGTGGGGCTTGCCTGCTTCACTGCGTCGATGGGTCAGTCAGTGATCCACAATCAGCCGATGAGTTAATTGGTTTGGTGGAAAGATATGTTGCTGCGGATGACAGACAGTGGCTTAACAGAAAAAAAGTCTATGCAGAGAGTTAAGACTCCTGCTGCTGAAAGACCTGGTAAGATTTGTCAAGGTTTCAGAGACACAGAGGAACAAGAGACATATTCTCAGAGACCCCATACACTTTTGCCTAGAAATGGTAATCCTGGAAAATGGTCTAGGTGGGGGACAGTTGATAATATTAAATGTTTCCGGTGTAATGAACTTGGACATAAAGCTAGAGACTGTCCCTTGATTGATGAACCTATGCAATGCAATATGATTAATCAGGATGACCAATTGTCTTGTTTGCTGAATTATATGGAATCTGCTGTTGCCAACTGTAGTCACAATCCGCAGATATGTTCCATAAGGGTGAATGGGAAAGAGGTTAGAGCTATATTAGACTCCGAAGTATGGCGACATTGATAACAAAATGCCTTGTACCTGAAGCCGCTATTGATGCATTTCAGAAAATTGGTATAATTTGTGTTCATGTTGACAAACGTGAATATCCCACAGTTTTGCTAAAATTTGAAAGCCTTTTTGGTACTGTTAATCATAGAATGGGGGTGGTAGATAAATTGGCTTATGATGTGGTGTTGGGAAGCGATTTCCCCCAATTTTTAGACTTGTGGGGGTCTCCAGCAAAAGTAGCTCATGATTGTATAGCAAATGATGATGATTCTGGAAATGTTTTCCCTTTTTCTGACCTAGAATGGGAACGACTCGGCATAAGAACAGAGAAGGCTGAAGCCTCAAGTTACAGGCCAGCTTTAGTAGGAGATGACCCGGGCCACGATAGTCAGGAGTCCGATAATCATCAGGATCAAGGCATTAACTTGCCTGAATTAGAAGTCAGTACTGTTAACTTCAGGAAAGCACAATGGGAAGACCCCACTCTTGCAGAGGCCCATAAAAATATCCAGGTTTCTACTGATGATCCAGTACAACTAGATAGAGCCCCTTCTTTTCCTTACTTTGATGTACAGAATGATTTGATATACAGGGAGTGCAGAATTATTAGGCAAGTTGTATTTTTGAGGATTAATTTTATTATTGAACAACAACCATGTTCTCAATGAACCCAAAAAACTCATTAAAGCTGAATATTTTTGGAAGTAGTTTTTAGTTTGTTTTTAGTTTTAGCTATTTTAGGGGGATATCTGTGTGTGCAGGTGACTATTACTGTGCATAATTATTAGGCAACTTAACAAAAAACAAATATATACCCATTTCAATTATTTATTTTTTACCAGTGAAACCAATATAACATCTCAACATTCACAAATATACACTTCTGACATTCAAAAACAAAACAAAAACAAATCAGTGACCAATATAGCCACCTTTCTTTGCAAGGACACTCAAAAGCCTGCCATCCATGGATTCTGTCAGTGTTTTGATCTGTTCACCATCAACATTGCGTGTAGAAGCAACCACAGCCTCCCAGACACTGTTCAGAGAGGTGTACTGTTTTCCCTCCTTGTAAATCTCACATTTGATGATGGACCACAGATTCTCAATGGGGTTCAGATCAGGTGAACAAGGAGGCCATGTCATTAGATTTTCTTCTTTTATACCCTTTCTTGCCAGCCACGCTGTGGAGTACTGAAGGATGCAGACTTCTTCCTGTACCACTGCTTGAAGAAGGTGTCTTCCAGAAACTGGCAGTAGGACTGGGAGTTGAGCTTGACTCCATCCTCAACCCGAAAAGGCCCCACAAGCTCATCTTTGATGATACCAGCCCAAACCAATACTCCACCTCCACCTTGCTGGCGTCTGAGTCGGACTGGAGCTCTCTGCCCTTTACCAATCCAGCCACGGGCCCATCCATCTGGCCCATCAAGACTCACTCTCATTTCATCAGTCCATAAAATCTTAGAAAAATCAGTCTTGAGATATTTCTTGGCCTAGTCTTGACGTTTCAGCTTGTGTGTCTTGTTCAGTGGTGGTCGTCTTTCAGCCTTTCTTACCTTGGCCATGTCTCTGAGTATTGCACACCTTGTGCTTTTGGGCACTCCAGTGATGTTGCAGCTCTGAAATATGGCCAAACTGGTGGCAAGTGGCATCTTGGCAGCTGCACGCTTGACTTTTCTCAGTTCATGGTCAGTTATTTTGTGCCTTGGTTTTTCCACAAGCTTCTTGCGACCCTGTTGACTATTTTGAATGAAACGCTTGATTGTTCGATGATCACGCTTCAGAAGCTTTGCAATTTTAAAAGTGCTGCATCCCTCTGCAAGATATCTCACTATTTTTGACTTTTCTGAGCCTGTCAAGTCCTTCTTTTGACCCATTTTGTCAAAGGAAAGGAAGTTGCCTAATAATTATGCACACCTGATATAGGGTGTTGATGTCATTAGACCACACCCCTTCTCATTACAGAGATGCACATCACCTAATATGCTTAATTGGTAGTAGGCTTTCGAGCCTATACAGCTTGGAGTAAGACAACATGCATAAAGAGGATGATGTGGTCAAAATACTCATTTGCCTAATAATTCTGTACTCCCTGTATAGAGTAGAGAAAAAGGGGATGGATGTTGTAAAGCAACTACTTGTTCCTAAGCCCTTCAGACATACAGTCCTAAATCTTGCACACAGCCGTATACTAGGGGGACATTTAGGCATAGAAAAGACAAAATAAAGGGTCTCACAGAGGTTTTATTGGCTTGGGGTATTTGCTTCAGTTGCAAATTATTGTTCTTCTTGTTCTGAATGCTAACAAACCACCCCTTTTAAGGCATGCCGCAGTCCTCTGGTACCATTGCCTATAATAGAAATACCTTTTGAGAGGATTGCAATGGACTTGGTAGGTCCTCTGGTAAAGTCTGCAAGTGGGCATCAGTATATATTGGTGATTTTGGATTATTCTACCAAGTACCCGGAAGCAGTACCCCTACGTAACACGTCTGCAAAGACAATAGCGAGAGAACTCATGCTCATTTTTAGCCGGGTGGGCATACCAAAAGAAATTTTGACAGATTAGGGTACACCATTTATGTCTAAAGTTACAAAGGAGTTATGCAAACTACTTCAAATTAAACATCTTAGGACCTCTGTTTATCATCCCCAGACAGACGGACTGGTAGAACGGTTTAACAAGACCTTAAAAAGTATATTAAGGAAAGTAATTGACAAGGATGGTAAGAATTGGGATTGCTTACTACCCTATCTAATGTTATCCATAAGGGAGGTGCCACAAGCTTCTACGGGCTTCTCTCCTTTTAAGCTTCTATATGCCTATCATCCCAGAGGTCTGCTAGATATAGCAAAAGAAACCTGGGAACAGGAGTCCAATCTGTACCGTAGTGTAATTGAGCACATAGCTCAAATGCAAGATAGGATGGCGGCTGTCATGCCAATAGTTAAAGAACATATGCAGAGAGCCCAAGAGGCCCAGAAAAACAGTTATAATAAAAATGCCAGACTGAGAGTTTTTCACCCAGGTGACAGGGTACTTGTTTTGGTCCCTACAGTAGAAAATACATTTCTAGCATCTTGGCATGGCCCATATGAGGTTATTGAACAAGTTGGGGAAGTCAATTATAAAGTGAGACAACCCAATAGGAGGAAACCCGAGCAAATATATCATATAAATTTACTAAAACCCTGGAAGGACAGAGAGGTCTTAACTACTTCAATTGTCACTAATAAGACTGGTAGTGAGCTTGAAGTAAATATACCAGATACCCTGTTCCCCCACCAAAAACAGGAAGTAAGGGACTTTATTGGTAGAAACCGGGATGTATTTTCTGTAGTTCCGGGCAGGACTAACGTTATAAAACATGATAATGTTACAGAACCAGGGGTGAAGATTGTCACGATTCCGGGAACCCAACACGCTAACAGACACACACACACACACACACACAGAAAAGGTGCCGTACCGGACCTTAGAGTGGCCGGGCTAAGCACACACAGAATAGTCAGGAGACAAGCCGAGTCAGGGGAACCAGAAGACAGGATAACGATAAACAAGCCGAGGTCAAAGGGTAGGAGAAAGTCACAAAGTCAGATTAACAAGCCAGAGAGTACGTAACCAGAAATCACAAGTTCAGAATCAATACTATACAGCAAAGACCACAACAGGGCAGGGAGGAACAGGAAAGGTAAGTATAAATACCCTAGGTTTAATTCTGATTGGATAACTTCCAATCAGAATTAACAATCACACGTGGGAGATATCTAAGCCTCCCACTGTGATTGTGGTACTGTTGCTTTAACGCCGGGTCACTCACGTGACCCCGGCGTTTGCATGAATTATCAATCTCCCAGCGTGCAGCGTTATACATGCTGCCGCTGGGAGGCGTGAAGGATGCGAGCGGCGAGCGGTGGAGAGGAGACGCCGCTCGCCGACAGGTAGGAGGAGGGGAGACCGCGGGCGGCGATGGACTGAGGGTGAGTGCTGCAAGTTGCGAGCAGCCTCCCCTCCTAGCCGCCCGCGGACCCCTGACAAAGATAATTCTTAAACCATACAGAATTCCAGAAGCACAGAAAGAGGCTGTAACTGCTGAAATTAAGAAAATGTTAGATCTTGATATTATTGAGGAATCACAAAGCGAGTGGAACAGCCCTATAGTACTGGTGCCAAAACCTGATGGCTCGTTAAGATTTTGTAACGATTTTTGTAAATTAAATAGTGTGTCAAAGTTTTATGCTTATCCAATGCCTAGGGTTGATGAACTAATAGAGAGACTGGGTAAGGCTCGGTACCTGACTACTTTGGACCTGACGAAGGGTTATTGGCAAGTACTTCTTACAGACAGAGCAAAAGAAAATACAGCTTTTTCGACATCAGGGGAATTATTCCAATACAAGGTGCTACCATTTGGGTTACATGGGGCCCCTGCCACTTTTCAAAGACTGATTGAAAGGATTTTGAAGCCTCACAGCCGTTATGCAGCCGCATGCTTAGATGACATAGTCATTCACAGTTCTGACTGGGCTTCACATCTTCCCACAGTGCAGGCAGTACTGGACTCTATCCGCCTAGCTGGTTTAACTGCTAACCCATCTAAGTGTACTATAGGTTAGGAAGAAGCAAAATATTTGGGTTATTCGATTGGGAGAGGGCTAGTTAAGCCCCAAACAGCAAACGTCAAGGCCATACAAAATTGGCCACGCCCCCTCACTAAAAAGCAAGTCAGGGCTTTCTTAGGACTTATTGGGTATTACAAGCGATTTATTCCTGATTTTGCTACATTGGCAGCACCTTTAACGGATCTCACAAAAGGAAAAGCCCCACTAGTGGTGAAGTAGTCATTAGAGACAGAAAAATCTTTGTAAATTTGAAAGAGGCTTTGTGCACCCAACCAGTTCTGGTAACCCCGGATTTCACTAAAGAGTTTATTGTCCAAACTGATGCGTCAGAGATTGGGTAAGGGGCGGTTTTGAAGAACACCCAGTGTTTTATTTAAGTAGGAAGCTGACTCCCGCTGAGAAAAATTATTCTATGGTGGAAAAAGAATGTCTTGCCATAAAATGGGCCTTAGACTCACTAAAATATTATCTGCTGGGCAGAAAATGTAGGTTCCCTTAACCTGGATGAGTCAAAACAAAGATAATAATGCCAGGGTGACAAGGTGGTTCCTCAGTTTACAACCATTTAATTTTACAGTTGAACATAGGTCGGGTTCTAAACATGGAAATGCTGACAGTTTGTCACGAAAAAATGTGTTTTCTGTGGTCGCTCATCCCACTAGGTCTGAGCTGGGGGGGGAGATATGTGACAGAGTGTTGGGGATGGTGGTCAGGGGTGTATATCTGGCACCCAGACTTTTGCACAGCCACTATCCTGACATGTGGGCAAGCACATGGAGCCCCAGGGAAAGTTAAGTTTAAATGTAGGCTTTTTTTTCTTCTGTTGTTATTTGGGTCCCTGGGGTGAAGTATTCGGAAGAGCAGGGTGGGCCGATTCTCCACCCACTGTCAGAGTGGCTGTGCATGAGTCCAGCTCAGGTTTTCTAAGGTGTTCTGGCTCACTGTCTGACGAGGTCATTAGCCTCACCTGTAGGGGCTGTGAGCAGCTATATAACTGCAGTTAAAGCAGGGTGGAGTGAGGGAAGTGTTTTGAGGAGAAATATATATATATATATATATATATATATATATATATATATATATATATATGTGTGTGTGTGTGTGTGTGTGTGTAGAAACAATCACACTCCTGGGACTTTAGTTGAAGTAGTAAACGTTAGCTTTTATTTATTCCATATAAAATATCAACGTTTAAGCTCCAACATGGCACTTTCATCAGGACAGATAACATGTAAGAAATGTGCAGACAGGAGAATATATACCCCAGATCCCTCCAAAAAAACAATTAAATTGAATATGCACCACTGGAGTGTACGTATTGAATCAGTGTTCTGAGGCTAACTCCCGCTCTGCCCTTGCATCTGCATAATTGGGGCTCAGAGGGGAGGGAGGAGTAGAGTGTTTGTGTTCCAACTTGTTTCCTAGCATTGTCTGGCATGCATAGTTCAAAATTATCTAGCCGTGGGCAAAACATGAACTCTGATCATCCTTAGCCAGTGGTGTTGCCCAGGTATTTGATTCAGTAGTATACAGAACGCTAGTATATATTCTAGTTACTAAGCAGTGAATTATTAAAAACAAGTACTCATATGACAAGATAGTGAGTTGCAAGCCTAACTAGATAGTTAGTATAGTAAACAGGAAATTAGAACTCTAATACCTTTAGAGTTATAAGGCAACATTTTTTTGATGGGGTAGCGACAGTATAGTAGTAATATAATATATTGGAGATATTCATGCAGTATTAGAGTTTTAGGGTTTATAGCCAACATGACATTAACAGAATACTCTACATGGGGGTACTGTTATACTCAGGAGACTTCGCTGAACAGAAATATGTTATACAGTGAAAGTGCAGTTTTTGTTTACAAAAATGCAAAAAACAAATTCAAACGCTAACTTTGGCCAGCGTTCGTAGCTAGTACAAAAGACTGGACATACCCCATTTTGAATACCCTGTGTTGTCTACATTTGCAAATGGTTTGCTATGATGGGGTTAATTCACATTCCTGGGCTACCATATGGTCTCAAAAGGCAACAAAGACCCAGCAAACCAAACTGAAATAGGCAAGCCCTATATTGACCCTGTAACTTTCCAAAACACCCTAAACCTGTACATGGGGGGCACTGTTTTACTCGGGAATCTTCGCTAAACACAAATATTAGTGTTTTAAAACCATAAAACATATCACAGTGATGATATTGTCAGTAAAAGTGAAGTTTGTTGCATTTTTCACGCACAAATGGCACTTTCACTGACAATATCATTGTTGTGATACGTTTTACTGTTTTAAAACCCTCATATGTGTGTTCAGCAAAATCACCCGAGCATAACAATACCCCCATGTACTGGTTTTATTGTGTTTTTGGAAGTTACAGGGTCAAATATAAGGCTTGCCCATTTAATTTTTTCAATACAATTTGACAAATTGCCATATGGTAGCCCAGGAATAAGAATTACCCCATGGTGGCATACCATTTGCAAATGGAGACAACCCAAGGTATTGCAAATAGGGTATGTCCTATTTGTCCTAGTAGCCACTTAGTCACAAACACTGGCCAAAGTTATCGTTTATATTCATTTTTTATAAATGCTAACTTTCGCCAGTGTTTGTGACTAAGTGGCCACTACAAAAGACTGGACATACTCCATTTTGAATACCCTGGGCTGTCTACTTTATCAAATGGTATGTCATGGTGGGGTTTATTTTCATTTCTGGGCTGCCATATCGTCTCAAAGGCAACATAGCCAATCTGGCAAAGAGCAATTTACAAAAATAGAAATTGGCAAAACTTATGTTTGACCCTATAACTTTCCAAATCACCATAAAACCTATACTTGAGGGGTACTGTTGTACTAGTGAGACATTACTCTACACAAATAGGAGTGTTTTAGAGCTAAGACATTACTCTACACAAATATGAGTGTTTTAGAGCAGTAAAATGTATTGTACTGATAATATCATCAAATGGCAGTTTATGTGTAAAACAAATGCAAAAAAATAATAATATAAACCCTAATTCTGGCCAGGGTTTGTGACTAAGTGGCTACTAAAAAAGAGTGGACATACCCCATTTTGAATACTATGGGTTGTCTAATTTAAAAAAAATATATGTAAATTACATTGACCAGCTTAAAAAATTTCCCAGATAGGACATGGGTGCATGATGACCTGCAGTGAAATTTCCAAGTTGGAAAACTGGAATGCACACCCTCCAAATAAGGCATTTTAGCCCCCAGAGAAACCGACACACCTATACATGGGTGAAATCCCCATACTCAGGGGAAGTTGCTGAACACATATTGGCGTGTTCTTTAGCAGTAACCCTTAAAGTTCTCAGTGTAACGGACCGTTTCAGCAGACAAGGGGTTAAAATCCGTTTAGGCGATATGCCCCTTTCTGAGAGACAGGCACAGCTACTGAAGAACACCAACCTCCCGAACTGGATACAAAATAGCTCTCAAAAATGGAACCTCACGAATAGCTGCTAGCAGACGAACAGGAAAAGCATACATCAGCTTACACTCCTGGCAATCAGTCTCCAACAGCATACAGTGAATCCCCCCAAGAACGAGACAAGGCTCCGTGTTGAGGGTCAAGCAGTGGTCTGAGGTGCTGGCACACCCAGCCTGGTTTTTATTACAGTTGTTGCAAATACAGGTCCGCCCACAGGGAGGTATAAAACAACCAATCACATCACAGTTACATCCCACATATTCCCTCCCCTTATCCTGAGAGGAAACTCAATTACACATACAGTTAAAACATACTTTCTACCCAACTTTCATAACTCTAAAACCATACATCACATTCACATAAAAATACATATCCACAATCAATCCATTCAGGGGAACAACATATTAAAAAATGGCATGAATCAGACCAGGTGTTCAAAAGTTAGTAAAGTATCTTTTAAAACCCCTGCCAGCATGGCTTTCCGGCTCAGACCGGTTTTACAGAGCCCTCTCTCCTGGAGACAATGGAGAAGTAATCCAATTACCTCCCAGGACAGAGACAGACTCCATTGAGCACATGGTTGCAAAAAGACATAAATACAATAAAATACACAAGGTTACATTTACTACATAAAATAAAGACATTCAACATATCCCCAGATAGCTTAGGTCTGAGCGCATATTATTGAATGGCGCTCAGACCACACACATACAGTTCAATTGCCATGGAGCTAAAGTCTTTCCCATAGTCTTTCATTATATGAATGGGCTCCATGGCATAGTTATCTGGGGTATCACCGCTCACACAGGGCAAGTACCGAATGACCCCACTGTATTTAAAGGGCCAGAATGAGTGACATGCACTCTGTTAGGGCCGAATACGTTTTTTTAAAGGGCCCAATCTCCCAGGGCCATAGTCCAAAGGCAGCAGGTGGGCAACCAGGCTTCTCCAATGCAATGTGGCGAGATTGCTCTCTTCACACTCAGTATGTGTATTCTTAAATTGCTATGAGTCCAAAAAAATCACCATTTTTTTTTAAATTGTCATGGATTGATGGTAAAATGGTTGCAGGAAAAGATAATGAAAAGAGTCAAAATACCCCAAGTTTACTACCTTAGGTTGTCTTCTTTTAAAAAAAATACATACATGAAGAGTTATTCAGGGATTCCTGACAGATATCAGTGTTACAATGTGTTTTGAAAAACAAATGGTTTGGAAATAGCAAAGTGCTACTTGTACTTATTGCCCTATAACTTTCCAAAAAAAGCTAAAAAAAAAAAAAGCTAAGAACATGTTAACATTCGGGTTTTCTAAAATCAGGACAAATTTTAGAAACTATTTAGCATGGGTGTTTTTGGCAGTTGTAGATGCGTAACAGATTTTGGGGGTCAAAGTTCGAAAAAGTGTTTTTTTACATTTTGTCATCATATTTTATAATGTTTTTATAGTAAATTATGTGATATGATAAAAATAATGGTACCTTGTATCAATGTATCCTTCCTGGTAAAATATTTTATAAATAAATAAATAAAAAAATGTACAATCCCCAAACATTAATATTAATGGGGAAGAGCAATTGCTATCGCAAATTATCATCTACACAACTGGGCACTTTGTTAATCATGGGGGATTTATTAGACAAACATATATTGGGCCACATAGACTAGTAGTACAGTTAAGGGAAACAGGGTTTTTAAGCTAATAAACAATCCTTTCTTATCTTAATAGTAGAACACCAACCAGAACAGATGCTTGTCTGGGTCTTGTAATAACTAATAAGATAAAGAAGGGTTGCTCTGTCACAAATGTAAAACTTAACATTTAATCACTTAACATTCAGGGGCTAGCTCAGGAGGTTATCTCTCAAGCACCATATATCACTTACGTGTTTGGAAATCCCTGAAACAAACAAGATATATAGTCTGATCAGTAATGGGTTTTGACTCGGCAATCGTGCATAGCTGAAGTAACACTGAGCCGTATTCTTAACCCCAGCTAGAGCTGCTAGCAGAATAGTTATTTAGTTTTGAAAGATATTAGGTGCCCTGAAAGGCAAAGTGCAGTACATTGAGACTATATTTGCACCTCTTCCTGGCAGTTAATTATCTGTATATACTTTATTTTTTTCACTATATTTTTTGTTTGCTTTTTGGTTTTGTTCACTGTATTAATTTATGTAAATATACTTTTTTCAAAATATTTATTTTAAGTGATTAAATGTTACATTTTAAATTAGTGTCAGGGTAACCCTTCTTTAAATAAGAATCAAGAGTGAATTCAAGGTGGGTTTCAAATTTAAGGCCAGAGTAGCCAATTTGAAATGGAATTTTTGAATTTGTTTTGACCATGGTTTTTGTTTTTTTGTTTTTTTTTACTTTTTCATTTTGTTCATTTTTAAAAAAATGTATTTTTATATCAGAGTGATTAAATGTTCTTTTATAAACTTACACCCAGGGTTATCCCCTCAATATGCCCATGACAAAGGGATAATTGAGCTCCCCATTGTAACTATGTACAATATAATAACTAATAATGTTTACTTATTTTCAAACTTTAGGGAGCACTTGAGAAATAGTGACCAAATTTGGTATTATTTGAGTATAACTAAAAAAAATACAATGTTTATGAGTTATACAAAAATGTTAAGTTTAAAATGTTAAATTCAATAGGATCTGAGCATTTTTTACAACTAATTGACTGGAAGGAATTATTCATTGGCAAAAGCATAGATGATAAATTGATGGTCTTTAAACAAATTCTACACAAGTACATTTTTCAATAAATACCATTGGGAAACAAATATAAAAGAGGCAAATTATAACCAATGTGACTTAGTACTAGTGTCAGTCAAATGATAAAAGATAAGAAAAAAGCATTCAAAACAATGAAATCAGAGGGGACAATTACATCCAATGACGAATATAAGCATTTCAATAGGGCTTGCCAAAGGGCAATTAGATGGACTAAAGTTTAAATGAAAAGCTCATAACCAAGACCAACAAAAAAAAGATGTTTTTTTTTTTACACTAATGCCAAAAAGGTTAAGTGTAAGTGTTGGAAAGTGAGATAGGTTAGTTAATCAAGGAGAATCAGAAAGGCAAAAACTTTAATAATTATTTTTCTTCAGTATATAGGGAAGTAGAATCTATGGCTGTACATTTGCAAATCTCTGAAACAAAAGCCTTACAGCAAACATGTAATTAGTGAAGACAGGATATATTGCTTCAGAAATTAAATAAAGTTACTGTAAACAAAGCCCTATGGCCATATGATATTTACCCACATGTGCTTAGGGAGCTCAGTGCAGAAAAATCCATACCACTGTTTTCAGGTAGTGATGTCGTGAACATAAAATTTTCGGTTCGCGAATGGCGAACGCGAACTTCCGCAAACGTTCGCGAACCGCCATAGACTTAAATGGGCAGGCAAATTTTAAAACCCATAGGGACTCTTTCTGGCCACAATAGTGATGGAAAAGTTGTTACAAAGGGACTAACACCTGAACTGTGGCATGCCGGAGGGGGATCCATGGCAAAACTCCCATGGAAAATTACACAGTTGATGCAGAGTCTGGTTTTAATCCATAGAGGGCATAAATCACCTAACATTCCTAAATCACAATGGATATGGATTGACACCTGACATATGACATATTGACACCTTGACATATGGATTGACACCTGTCCTCAGAGACCCTGATACACACTGACACAGAGCAGAATAGGGACTGTTCCCCCTACATAGTGTTACTTGGCAGATATGGATGGACACCTGTCCTCAGGGACCCTGATACACACTGACACAGAGCAGAATAGGGACTGATCCCCCTACATAGGGTCACTTAGCAGATATGGATTGACACCTGTCCTCAGGGAACCTGATACACACTGACACAGAGCAGAATAGGGACTGTTCCCCCTACATAGGGTCATTGGCAGATATGGATTGACACCTGTCCTCAGAGACCCTGATATACACTGACACAGAGCAGAATATGGACTGTTCCCCCTACATAGGGTCACTTGGCAGATATGGATTGACACCTAACCTCAGGGACCCTGAAACACACTGACACAGAGCAGAATAGGGACTGTTCCCCCTACATAGGGTCACTTGGCAGATATGGATTGACACCTGTCCTCAGGGACCCTGATACACACTGACACAGAGCAGAATAGAGACTGTTCCCCCTACATAGGGTCACTTGGCAGATATGGATTGACACTTGTCCTCAGGGAACCTGATACACACTGACACAGAGCAGAATAGGGACTGTTCCCCCTACATAGGGTCACTTGGCAGATATGGATTGACACCTGTCCTCAGAGACCCTGATCTACACTGACACAGAGCAGAATAGGGACTGTTCCCCCTACATAGGGTCACTTGGCAGATATGGATTGACACCTGACCTCAGGGACCCTGATACACACTGACACAGAGCAGAATAGGGACTGTTCCCCCTACATAGGGTCACTTGGCAGATATGGATTGACACCTGTCCTCAGGGACCCTGATACACACTGATACAGAGCAGAATAGGGACTGTTCCTCCTACATAGGGTCACCTGGCAGATATGGATTGACACCTGTCCTCAGGGACCCTGATACACACTAACACAGAGCAGAATATGGACTGTTCCTCCTAGATAGGGTCACCTGGCAGATATGGATTGACACCTGTCCTCAGGGACCCTGATACACACTGACACAGAGCAGAATAGGGACTGTTCCCCCTACATAGGGTCACTTGGCAGATATGGATTGACACCTGACCTCAGGGACCCTGAAACACACTGACACAGAGCAGAATAGGGACTGTTCCCCCTACATAGGGTCACTTGGCAGATATGGATTGACACCTGTCCTCAGGGACCCTGATACACACTGACACAGAGCAGAATAGAGACTGTTCCCCCTACATAGGGTCACTTGGCAGATATGGATTGACACCTGTCCTCAGGGAACCTGATACACACTGACACAGAGCAGAATAGGGACTGTTCCCCCTACATAGGGTCACTTGGCAGATATGGATTGACACCTGACCTCAGGGACCCTGAAACACACTGACACAGAGCAGAATAGGGACTGTTCCCCCTACATAGGGTCACTTGGCAGATATGGATTGACACCTGTCCTCAGGGACCCTGATACACACTGACACAGAGCAGAATAGAGACTGTTCCCCCTACATAGGGTCACTTGGCAGATATGGATTGACACCTGTCCTCAGGGAACCTGATACACACTGACACAGAGCAGAATAGGGACTGCTCCCCCTACTTAGGGTCACTTGGCATATATGGATTGACACCTATGCTACGGATCCCTGATACACACTAACACTGAGCAGAATAGGGACTGTCCCCCCTACATAGGGTCACTTGGCAGATATGGATTGACACCTGTCCTCAGGGACCCTGATACACACTAACACAGAGCAGAATATGGACTGTTCCTCCTAGATAGGGTCACCTGGCAGATATGGATTGACACCTGTCCTCAGGGACCCTGATACACACTGACACAGAGCAGAATAGGGACTGTTCCCCCTACATAGGGTCACTTGGCAGATATGGATTGACACCTGTCCTCAGGGACCCTGATACACACTAACACAGAGCAGAATATGGACTGTTCCTCCTAGATAGGGTCACCTGGCAGATATGGATTGACACCTGTCCTCAGGGACCCTGATACACACTGACACAGAGCAGAATAGGGACTGTTCCCCCTACATAGGGTCACTTGGCAGATATGGATTGACACCTGTCCTCAGAGACCCTGATACACACTGAAACAGAGAAGAATATGGACTGTTTCCCTTACATAGGCTCACTTGGCAGATATGGATTGACACCTGTCCTCAGGGACCCTGATACACAGTGACACAGAGCAGCATAGGGACTGTTCCCCCTACATTGGGACACTTGGCAGATATGGATGACACCTGTCCTCAGGGTCCCTGATACACACTGATACAGAGCAGAATAGGGACTGTTCCTCCTACATAGGGTCACCTGGCAGATATGGATTGACACCTATCCTAAGGATCCCTGATACACACTGACACAGAGCAGAATAGGGACTGTTCCCCCTACATAGGGTCACTTGGCAGATATGGATTGATACCTGTCCTCAGGGACCCTGATACACACTGACACAGAGCAGAATAGGGACTGTTCCCCCTACTTAGGGTCACTTGGCAGATATGGATTGACACCTGTCCTCAGGGACCCTGATACACACTGACACAGAGCAGAATAGGGACTGTTCCCCCTACATAGGGTCACTTGGCAGATATTGATTGACACCTGTCCTCAGGGACCCTGAAACACACTGACACAGAGCAGCATAGGGACTGTTCCCCCTACATTGGGACACTTGGAAGATATGAATTGACACCTGTCCTCAGGGACCCTGATACACACTGACACAGAGCAGAATAGGGACTGTTCCCCCTACATAGGGTCACTTGGCAGATATGGATTGACACCTGTCCTCATGGACCCTGATAGACACTGACACAGAGCAGAATAGGGACTGTTCCCCCTACATAGGGTCACTTGACAGATATGGATTGACACCTGTCCTCAGGGACCCTGATACACACTGACACAGAGCAGAATAGGGACTGTTCCTCCTACATATGGTTACTTGGCAGATATGGATTGACACATGTCCTCAGGGACCCTGATACAAGCTGACACAGAGCAGAATAGGGACTGTTCCTCCTACATAGGGTCACTTTGCAGATATGGATTGACACCTGTCCTCAGGTACCCTGATACACACTGACACAGAGCAGAATAGGGACTGTTCCCCCTACATTGGAACATTTGTCAGATATTAATCTGATATGAATCACCTGTCCTCAGGGACCCTGATACACACTGACACAGAGCAGAATAGGGAATGTTCCCAATACATAGGGTCACTTGGCAGATATGGATTGACACCTGTCCTCAGGGACCCTGATACACACTGACACAGAGCAGAATAGGGACTGTTCCCCCTACATAGGGTCACTTGGCAGATATGGATGGACACCTGTCCTCAGGGACCCTGATACACACTGACACAGAGCAGAATATGGACTGTTCCTCCTACATAGGGTCACTTGGAAGATATGGATTGACACCTGTCCTCATGGACCCTGATACAAGCTGACACAGAGCAGAATAGGGACTGTTCCTCCTACATAGGGTCACTTTGCAGATATGGATTGACACATGTCCTCAGGGACACTGATACACACTGACACAGAGCTGAATAGGGACTGTTCCCCTTACATAGGGTCACTTGGCAGATATGGATTGACACCTGTCCTCAGGGACCCTGATACACACTGACACAGAGCACAATAAGGACTGTTCCCCTACATTGGAACACTTGGCAGATATGAATTGACACCTGTCCTCAGGGACCCGGATACACACTGACACAGAGCAGAATAGGGACTTTTCCCCCTACATAGGGTCACTTGTCAAATATGGATTGACACCTGTCCTCAGGGACCCGGATACACACTGACACAGAGCAGAATAGGGACTTTTCCCCCTACATAGGGTCACTTGTCAGATATGGATTGACACCTGTCCTCAGGGACCCTGATACACACTGACACAGAGCAGAATAGGGACTGTTCCCCCTTCATAGGGTCACTTGGCAGATATGGATTGACACCTGTCCTCAGGGATCCTGATACACACTAACACAGAGCAGAATAGGGACTGTTCCCCCTACATAGAGTCACTTGGAAGATATGGATTGACACCTGTCCTCAGAGACCTTGATACACACTGAAACAGAGCAGAATAGGGACTGTTCCCCCTACATAGGGTCACTTGGCAGATATGGATTGATACCTGTCTTCAGGGACCCTGATACACACTGACACAGAGCAGAATAGGGACTGTTCCCCCTACATTGGGACACTTGGCAGATATGGATTGACACCTGTCCTCAGGGACCATGATTCACACTGACACAGAGCAGAATAGGGACTGTTCGCCCTACATAGGGTCACTTGGCAGATATGGATTAACACCTGTCCTCAGGGACCCTGATACACACTGACACAGAGCAGAATAGGGACTGTTCCTCCTACATAGGGTCACCATTTTTAGCCCAAGGCAGCTCATCTCATCAGGCCTTTTTTAGTCGAATGTATCATCCACTGTCAGTCCCTTCGGGATCCATCCCTTATTCATCTTAATACAGGTGAGGTAATCTAGATTTTTTTGACCTAGGCGACTTCTCTTGTCAGTGACAATACCTCCTGCTGCACCGAAGGTCCTTTCTGACAGGACACTTGAAGCGGGGCAGGCCAGAAGTTCTATCGCAAATTGGGATAGCTCTGGCCACAGGTCAAGCCTGCACACCCAGTAGTCAAGGGGTTCATCACTCCTCAGAGTGTCGATATCTGCAGTTAAGGCGAGGTAGTCTGCTACCTGTCGGTCAAGTCGTTCTCTGAGGGTGGATCCCGAAGGGCTGTGGTGATGCGTAGGACTTAAAAAGCTCCGCATGTCATCCATCAACAACACATCTTTAAAGCGTCCTGTCCTTGCCGGCGTGGTCGTGAGAGGAGGAGAAGGATTACTTTCACCTCTTCCCCTGTTAGATTCCCGTTGTGCTGTGACATCACCCTTATACGCTGTGTAAAGCATACTTTTTAATTTATTTTGCAAATGCTGCATCCTTTCCAACTTGTTGTAATTTGGTAACATTTCAGCCACTTTCTGCTTATACCAGGGGTCTAGTAGCGTGGACACCCAGTACAGGTCGTTCTCCTTCAGCCTTTTTATACGAGGGTCCCTCAACAGGCACGACAGCATGAAAGACCCCGTTTGCACAAGGTTGGATGCCGAGCTACTCATTTCCAGTTCCTCCTCCTCAGTGATCTCAATTAAGGTATGTTCTTCCCCCCAGCCACGTACAACACCACGGCTACCAGATAGGTGACAACGAGCACCCTGGGATGCCTGTTGTGGTTTGTCTTCCTCCTCCTCCTCAAAGCCACATTCCTCCTCTGACTCCTCTTCCTCACAATCCTCTTCCAGCGTTGCCGCAGGTCCAGCAAGTGATGCTGATAAGGCTTTTTCTGGTGGTGATGGTGACAACAACTCTTCCTCTTCCTCTTCACGCTCATCTACGGCCTGATCCAGCACTCTTCACAGGGCACGCTCCAGGAAGAAAACAAATGGTATGATGTCGCTGATGGTGCCTTCTGTGCGACTGACTAGGTTTGTCACCTCCTCAAGAGGACGCAGGAGCCTACAGGCATTGCGCATGAGCGTCCAGTAACGTGACAAAAAAATTCCTAGCTCCCCAGAGGCTGTCCTAGCACCCCGGACATAATAATATTCATTAACGGCTTTTTCTTGTTGGAGCAGGTGGTCGAACATTAGGAGTGTTGAATTCCAATGTGTCGGGCTGTCGCAAATCAAGCGCATCACTGGCATGTTGTTTCGCCGCTGGATATCTGCAAAGTGCGCCATGGCCGTGTAGGAATGCCTGAAATGGCCACACACCTTCCTGGCCTGCTTCAGGACGTCCTGTAAGCCTGTGTACTTAAGCCTGTAGATTACACACATGTGCCATGCACGGCACATGTTTCAAATTTCCCAACTTCAATGCCGCCAACAAATTTGTTCCGTTGTCACAAACCACTTTGCCGATATCCAGTTGCTGCAAAATCAGCCACTTTTCCACCTGTGCGTTCAGGGGGGACTGGAGTGCTTGTCTGGTGTGACTCTCTGCTTTCAAGCAAGTCAAACCCAAGACGGCGTGACACTGCCGTATCCGGGATGTGGAATAGTACATGGGGAGTTGGGGGGGTGCCGTTGATGTGGAGCAAGACGCAGCAGCAGAAGAGGACTCAGCCGAGGAGGTTATGGAAGAGGATGGAGTAAGAGGAGTAGAGGAGGTGGCAACAGGCCTGCCCTCAAGTCGTGGCGGTGTCACCAACTCCTCTGCAGAGCCACGCATTCCATGCTTGGCAGCCATCAGCAGGTTTACCCAATGTGCAGTGTAGGTGATATACCTGCCCTGACAATGCTTTGCAGACCAGGTATCAGTGGTCAGATGGACTCTTGCCCCAACACTGTGTGCTAGACATGCCATTACTTCCTTTTGCACAATCGAGTACAGGTTGGGGATTGCCTTTTGTGAAAAGAAATTTCGTTTGGGTAACTTCAACTGCGGTGTCCCAATAGCCACACATTTTTTGAACGCCTCAGACTCCACCAGCTTGTATGGTAAAAGCTGGCGGGCTAATAGTTCAGACAAGCCAGCTGTCAGACGCTGGGCAAGGGGGTGACTTTCTGACATTGGCTTCTTACGCTCAAACATGTCCTTGACAGACACCTGACTGTGGGCAGATGAGCGGGAACTGCTCAAGGCGAGAGACGGAGTGGCAGATGGTTGAGAGGGGGCAAGGAGGACAGCAGTGGTTGACGTGGCTGAAGATGCTGGACCAGGAGGAGGATGGCGGCTTTGAGTTTGTGTGCTGCTTGTACTCATGCATTGATCCCATAGGCGTTTGTGATGTGCGATCATGTGCCTACGCAAAGCAGTTGTACCTAGGTGGGTGTTGGACTTCCCACAACTCAGTTTCTTTTGGCACAGGTTGCAAATGGCATCGCTGTTGTCAGAGGCAGACACACAAAAAAATGACACACTGCTGAGCTCTGCAATGACGACATTCTGGTGGTGGACACAGCATTTGTTGATTGGCATGCTGTCGGGCTGACCCCGGGTGCCGATGCATGCTGTCTGACTGTGCCACTAGCTCCTTGCGACAACCTCCCCGTGCTTCCAACTTGTCTCCTCCTCCTCTCTGTCTACCCATCTTAACTTTCACCCTGTTCTTCTTCTTGCCGAGCGGGCACCCACGTGACATCCATGGACGCATCGTCATCATCAACCGCTTCACTTGTATCTGACAACTCAGCAAAGGCAGCAGCAGCAGCAGGTACAATCATCATCATCACACCATACGTCCATGTGTGTAATGCTGCCTGACTGAGACATATGCCTGTTATCTACATCCTCTGGCAATAATGGTTGTGCATCACTCATTTCTTCAAACGGATGTGTAAATAACTCCTCTGACAGATAAAGTGAAGCGGCTGTGGTGCTAGTGTTGGTGGTGGCGGCAGGCAGGTGAGTGGTATCTTGAGAGGTCCCCGAAGCTAAGCTGGAGGAGGATGGTGCGTCAAGGTTCCGAGTGGAAGCTGTAGAAGATTGGGTGTCCTGTGTTAGCCAGTCAACTATGTCCTCAGAACTTTTCAAGTTCAGGGTACGTGGCATTATTCTAGGGCAAAAGGGAATCACAGCACCATGAACACGACGGCCCCTACGGGGTGGCCTGCCTCTGCCTGTCATTTTTTGGGGGATTACGGTAGTGGTACTATGCGTGCAAGATACTGTGAGACCAGATATGAGTGGCACTGAGCACTGGCAGAGGTTGACAGAGTACACACTGTAGGCCTGACACACCCGCTTGAAGACAATTAACTGCTATTCAATCTATAACAGTGAAAAAAGTTTTTTGGTTTTAAATGCACGCTATTGTGACACCAGATATGAGTGGCACTGTGCACTTGCAGAGGTTGGCAGAGTACACGCTGTAGGCCTGACACCCGCTTCAAGACAACTAACTGCTATTCAATCTATAACAGTGAAAAATGTTTTTTTGGTTTTAAATGCACGCTATTGTGACACCAGATATTAGTGGCAATGTGCACTTGCAGAGGTTGGCAGAGTACATGCTGTAGGCCTGACACACCCGCTTGAAGACAACTAACTGCTATTCAATCTATAACAGTGAAAAAAGTTTTTTGGTTTTAAATGCACGCTATTGTGACACCAGATATGAGTGGCAATGTGCACTTGCAGAGGTTGGCAGAGTACACGCTGTAGGCCTGACACACCCGCTTGCAGACAAGTAACTGCTATTCAATCTATAACAGTGAAAAACGTTTTTTGGTTTTAAATGCACGCTATTGTGACACCAGATATGAGTGGCAATGTGTACTGGCAGAGGTTGGCAGAGTACGCGCTGTAGGCCTGACACACCCGCTTGAAGACAACTAACTGCTATTCCATCTATAACAGTGAAAAAAAGTTTTTTGGTTTTAAATGCACGCTATTGTGACACCAGATATGAGTGGCAATGTGCACTGGCAGAGTACACGCTGTTGGCCTTACACTCAGACGCTTGCAGACAACTAACTGCTATTCAATCTATAACAGTGAAAAATGTTTTTTGGTTTTAAATGCACGCTATTGTGAAACCAGATATGAGTGGCAATGTGCACTTGCCGAGGTTGGCAGAGTACACGCTGTAGGCCTGACACCCGCTTGCAGACAAGTAACTGCTATTCAATCTATAACAGTGAAAAAAGTTTTTTGGTTTTAAATGCATGCTATTGTGACACCAGATATGAGTGGCAATGTGCACTTCAAGAGGTTGGCAGAATACACGCTATAGGCCTGACACCCACTTGAAGACAAGTAACTGCTATTCAATCTATAACAGTGAAAAATGTTTTTTGGTTTTAAATGCACGCTATTGTGACACCAGATATGAGTGGCAATGTGCACTTGCCGATGTTGGCAGAATACACGCTATAGGCCTGACACACACTTGCAGACAAGTAAATGCTACTCAATCTATAACAGTGAAAAAAGTTTTTTTGGTTTTAAATGCACGCTATTTTGACACCAGATATGAGTGGCAATGTGTACTGGCAGAGGTTGGGAGAGTACACGCTGTAGGCCTGACACACCCGCTTGAAGACAACTAACTGCTATTCAATCCATAACAGTGAAAAAATGTTGTGGGTTTTAAATGCACGCTATTGTGACACCAGATATGAGTAGCAATGTGCACTTGCAGAGGTTGGCATAGTACACGCTGTAGGCCTGACACCCGCTTGAAGACAACTAACTGCTATTCAATCTAAAACAGTGAAAAAAGTTTTTGGGGATTTAAATGCACGCTATTGTGACACCAGATATGAGTGGCAATGTGCACTGGCAGAGGTTGGCAGAGTAAACGCTGTAGGCCTGACAAACCCGCTTGCAGACAAGTAACTGCTATTCAATCTATAACAGTGAAAAACGTTTTTTGATTTTAAATGCACGCTATTGTGACACCAGATATTAGTGGCAATGTGCACTTGCAGAGGTTGGCATAGTACACGCTGTAGGCCTGACACCCGCTTGAAGACAACTAACTGCTATTCAATCTAAAACAGTGAAAAAAGTTTTTGGGGATTTAAATGCACGCTATTGTGACACCAGATATGAGTGGCAATGTGCACTTGCAGAGGTTGGCAGAGTACACGCTGTAGGCCTGACACCCGCTTGAAGACAACTAACTGCTATTCAATCTAAAACAGTGAAAAAAGTTTTTGGGGATTTAAATGCACGCTATTGTGACACCAGATATGAGTGGCAATGTGCACTTGCAGAGGTTGGCAGAGTACACGCTGTAGGCCTGACACACCCGCTTGAAGACATGTAACTGCTATTGTAGATTAAAAAATGGGTTGCAAGAGAATACTGAGAACGTGCAGCAGCTGAAAAAGCCTGCCCTTCGGTCGGTCCCCGCTCAGTTCTCGAGCTGTTTTTTGCTCATCTTGTGCCATTACAGAGAGAACTTCTCTGAAACATATCAGACTGGTCCCACCCATACGGGCAGTCCAGATCTGAAATGCCAGCAAGTTCCCTCTGCACGAGAGACACAGCAGCCCCAGACGATCGTTTCAGCCTTGTTAGGCATGATCAGTGAGGCATAGCTGATATCTCCCTAGGCACCGTGAGCAAGGGGTTCACGTCTGGATTATCCCTTTAAACTTGTGGAGAGTAAAAAATGGGTCGCAAGAGAATACTGAGAACGGGCATCAGCTGAAATAGCCTGCCCTTCGGTCGGTCCCCGCTCAGTTCTCAAGCTGTTTTTTGCTCATCTTGTGCCGTTACAGAGAGAACTTCTCTGAAACATATCAGACTGGTCCCACCCATACGGGCAGTCCAGATCCGAAATGCCAGCAAGTTCCCTCTGCACGAGAGACACAGCAACCCCAGACGATCATTTCAGCCTTGTTAGGCATCATCAGTGAGGCATAGCTGATATCTCCCTAGGCACCGTGAGCAAGGGGTCCACGTCTGGATTATCCCTTTAAACTTGTGGAGAGTAAAAAATGGGTCGCAAGAGAATACTGAGTACGGGCAGCAGCTGAAATAGCCTGCCCCTCGGTCGGTCCCCGCTCAGTTCTCAAGCTGTTTGGGTGGGACCAGTCTGATATGTTTCAGAGAAGTTCTCTCTGTAATGGCACAAGATGAGCAAAAAACAGCTTGAGAACTGAGCGGAGACCGACCGAAGGGCAGGCTATTTCAGCTGCTGCCCGTTCTCAGTATTCTCTTGCGACCCATTTTTTACTCTCCACAAGTAACTGCTATTCAATCTATAACAGTGAAAAAAGTTTTTGGGTTTTAAATGCACGCTATTGTGACACCAGATATAAGTGGCAATGTGCACTTGCAGAGGTTGGCAGAGTACACGCTGTAGGCCTGACACCCGCTTGCAGACAAGTAACTGGTATTCAATCTATAACAGTGAAAAAAGTTTTTGGAGATTTAAATGCACGCTATTTTGACACCAGATATGAGTGGCAATGTGCACTTGCGGAGGTTGGCAGAGTACACGCTGTAGGCCTGACACACCCGCTTGAAGACAACTAACTGCTATTCAATCTATAACAGTGAAAAAATGTTGTGGGTTTTAAATGCACGCTATTGTGACACCAGATATTAATGGCAATGTGCACTTGCAGAGGTTGGCAGAGTACACGCTGTAGGCCTGACACCCGCTTGCAGACAAGTAACTGCTATTCAATCTATAACAGTGAAAAAAGTTTTTGGAGATTTAAATGCACGCTATTTTGACACCAGATATGAGTGGCAATGTGCACTTGCAGAGGTTGGCAGAGTACACGCTGTAGGCCTGACACACCCGCTTGCAGACAAGTAACTGCTATTCAATCTATAACAGTGAAAAAAGTTTTTGGGGATTTAAATGCACGCTATTGTGACACCAGATATGAGTGGCAATGTGCACTTGCAGATGTTGGCAGAGTACACGATGTAGGCTTAACACACCCGCTTGCAGACAAGTAACTGCTTTTCAATCTATAACAGTGAAAACAATTTTTTGGTTTTAAATGCATGCTATTGTGACACCAGATATGAGTGGCAATGTGTACTGGCAGAGGTTAGCAGAGTACACGCTGTAGGCCTGACACACCCGCTTGAAGACAACTAACTGCTATTCAATCTATAACAGTGAAAAAAGTGTTTGGGGTTTTAAATGCACGTTATTGTGACACCAGATATGAGTGGCAATGTGCACTTGCAGAGTTTGGCAGAGTAAACGCTGTAGGCCTGACACACCCGCTTGAAGACAACTAACTGCTATTCAATCTATAACAGTGAAAAAAGTTTTTGGGGTTTTAAATGCACGCTATTGTGACACCAGATATGAGTGGCAATGTGCACTTGCAGAGGTTGGCAGAGTACACGCTGTAGGCCTGACACACCCGCTTGAAGACAAGTAACTGCTCTTCAATCTATAACAGTGAAAAAAGTTTTTTGGTTTTAAATGCACGCTATTGTGGCACCAGATATGAGTGGCAATGTGCACTTGCAGAGGTTGGCAGAGTACACGCTGTAGGCCTGACACCCGCTTGAAGACAACTGCTATTCAATCTATAACAGTGAAAAAGTTTTTGGGGATTTAAATGCACGCTATTTTGACACCAGATATGAGTGGCAATGTGCACTTGCAGAGGTTGGCAGAGTACACGCTGTAGGCCTGACACACCCGCTTGAAGACAAGTAACTGCTATTCAATCTATAACAGTGAAAACAGTTTTTTGGTTTTAAATGCACGCTATTGTGACAACAGATATGAGTGGCAATGTGTACTTGCAGAGGTTGGCAGAGTACACGCTGTAGGCCTGACACACCCGCTTGAAGACAACTAACTGCTATTCAATCTATAACAGTGAAAAAAGTTTTTGGGGTTTTAAATGCACGCTAATGTGACACCAGATATGAGTGGCAATGTGCACTTGCAGAGGTTGGCAGAGTACACGCTGTAGGCCTGACACACCCGCTTGCAGACAAGTAACTGCTATTCAATCTATAACAGTGAAAAAAGTTTTTTGGTTTTAAATGCACGCTATTGTGACACCAGATATGAGTGGCAATGTGCACCTGCAGAGGTTGGCAGAGTACACGCTGTAGGCCTGACACCCGCTTGAAGACAACTAACTGCTATTCAATCTATAACAGTGAAAAAAGTTTTTGGGGATTTAAATGCACACTATTGTGATACCAGATATGAGTGGCAATGTGCACTTGCAGAGGTTGGCAGAGTACACGCTGTAGGCTTAACACACACGCTTGCAGACAAGTAACTGCTTTTCAATCTCTAACAGTGAAAAAAGTTTGTTGGTTTTAAATGCACGCTATTCTGACACCAGATATGAGTGGCAATGTGCACTTGCAGAGGTTGGCAGAGTACACGCTGTAGGCCTGACACACCGGCTTGAAGACAACTAACTGCTATTCAATCTATAACAGTGAAAAAAGTTTTTTGGGTTTTTAATGCACGCTATTGTGACACCAGATATGAGTGGCAATGTGCACTTGCAGAGGTTGGCAGAGTACACGCTGTAGGCCTGACACACCCGCTTGCAGACAAGTAACTGCTATTCAATTTATAACAGTGAAAAAAGTTTTTGGGTTTTAAATGCACGCTATTGTTACACCAGATATGAGTGGTAATGTGCACTTGCAGAGGTTGGCAGAGTACACGCTTTAGACCTGACACACCCGCTTGAAGACAACTAACTGCTATTCAATCTATTATAGTGAAAAAAGTTTTTGGGGTTTTAAATGCATGCTATTGTGACACCAGATATGAGTGGCAATGTGCACTTGCAGAGGTTGGCAGAGTACACGCTGTAGACCTGACACACTCGCTTGAAGACAACTAACTGCTATTCAATCTATAACAGTTAAAAAAGTTTTTGGGTTGTAATTGCACGCTATTGTAACACCAGATATGAGTGGCACTGTGTACTGGCAGAGGTTGGCAGAGTACACGCTGTAGGCCTGACACACCCGCTTGAAGACAAGTAACTGCTATTCAATCTATAACAGTGAAAACAGTTTTTTGGTTTTAAATGCACGCTATTGTGCCACCAGATATGAGTGGCACTGTGCACTGGCAGAGTACACGCTGTTGGCCTTACACTCAGACGCTTGCAGAACACTAACTGCTATTCAATCTATAACAGTGAAAAAAGTTTTTTGGTTTTAAATGCACGCTATTGTGACACCAGATATTAGTGGCAATGTGCACTTGCAGAGGTTGGCAGAGTACACGCTGTAGGCCTGACACACCCGCTTGAAGACAACTAACTGCTATTCAATCTATAACAGTGAAAAAAGTTTTTTGTTTTTAAATGCATGCTATTGTGACACCAGATATGAGTGGCAAAGTGCACTTGCAGAGGTTGGCAGAGTACACGCTGAAGGCCTGACACCCACTTGAAGACAACTAACTGCTATTCAATCTATAACAGTGAAAAAAGTTTTTTTTTTTAAATGCACGCTATTGTGACACCAGATATGAGTGGCAGTGTGCACTGGCAGAGGTTGGCAGAGTACACGCTGTAGGCCTGAAACACAGACGCTTGCAGACAACTAACTGCTATTCAATCTATTACAGTGACATTTTTTTTTTTTTTTAAAGGCAAGCTATTGTGACACCAGATATGAGTGGTGGCACTGGGCAAGTGGGCACAGTATCCACTGTGAGCCTGACACAGAAGCTGGCAGGAAGGCAGGCAACTGCAATTAGATTACACAAAAAAAAAGCAGACTGATGTTCTAGCCCTAAAAAAAGCTTTTTGGGTTACTGTCCTTACAGCAGAACTCAGATGAGTCCTTCAGGACTGTAGTGGACACTGAATAGACTAGCCTAGCTATACATTTCCCTATCAAATCAGCAGCTACACTTTTCCTCCTCTATCTAAGAATGCAGCTTCAGAATGAATCTAAAATGGATGCTGTACAGGAAGTGGGGGGGTCTGGAAGGGAGGGTCTGCTGCTGATTGGCTGACATGTATCTGTTGACTGTGAGGCACAGGGTCAAAGTTTAGTCAATAATGACGAATAAGAGGCGGATTGAACCGTGCATGTGTTCACCCGCCGTGGCGAACGCAAACACGCTATGTTCGCCAGGAACTATTCGCCAGCGAACAGTTCGGTACATCACTATTTTTAGGATTCCCATATTTCAGAAATCTTAACAGAGGATAAAAAGGAGGTGTTCATCATAACCACTGTCCACAGTGAACACTCTCTCATAGGGATGCAGCCTGTGGCAGACAGAAAACCAAATGTGTGCTAGTCTGTATACATCGATACAATAAGTACATGGGAGGGGTTGACCTGTCCATTTATATGCTGCAGCTATACATAATCATGTATAAGACCTGAGCATGGAATATACAGTGGGCATTTATTTAATGCATATGGCAATATAAAAAGGAAAATGCTGAAGTGAAATTTAATTAGGGAGGGGAGTGGAGGTGATGTGGTCGGCTGAGTCATGCACCACCTCCTCCTCATGACTGATGCTATTTGTTGCACTAGACAATCATTCTTTTTATGGTTATTATGTTATGTTATATTATGTTTATCATTTATTTTGCTTAGTCAAATTCCTCACAACTCAAAGCAGTAACCTCTATAAAGGACAGACAACTCTATCGACTCCATGACGACAAAGATGTTTCACATGAAGAATACCGCCATATTGCAACCTAGTGCTGAATGGTTCTTCTAATTTGAAGCATTAAACGGTTGGCTGGGATAACCCCCACCAGCCGGGGGTGGTCATGGGGCCACTTCATCGTTCATCTCCATTCTTCTTGAAGCAGGATCCTTCTTGCATGAGCATGTCCTCTGGTGCACACTGGTGGCTCCCAGCTCTAACTCCTAGGCTGAGGCTGTCCACGTTCCTGAGCCGGAGTAGGCACAGATTGCTGGGAATGGCTGATTCAGTTGTTTATTGGTAACAAACAGGTACCATCATGTTGCTGGTGGTTTCCCTTAATCAATTCTGGTAGGCAATTCTGTATAATGGGGAGTGAATGATATTTAGTAATTTAGAATGTCTCAAAGCCAGAGCTGCTAAGGATGGCTGCATGGTAGCTCGACATCTCAGCCCCGCCACCTTAAGGTATTTTTGAACGTCATTGATTTCACTATTACTGTACAGAAAAACCCATGACTGTGAAGGTCTAAATACCAATATACGTACCTACTGTCATTGTGAAGATATCTGTAATTGCTACTGATATGATATGATATGGATATTTGAAAACAATAAACAAATAATAAATAAAAAATATGCCATTTGAGATATCCTGGGTTATATTTGTCAAGAAATATTAGGCCTTTGTGGAGTAATTTGAACAACCAACCTGTTAAAATGACTAGAAATAAAATATATACTGTTGTATCGGTCTGTTTTTATTGTACAGGCATTCCTCACTTACCGACCGGGTTCCGTTCCTATGACCCAGTCCCCCAAAATAGATTTAAGTGATTAACTGTTCTGGTGCGCATTTCTGTGTTCAGGGATATTTCCCTGAACATAGATGAACGCACAAGAGTAGGGAATCCCTCTAATCTATGCTTGGGGAAATTTCCCCGAACATAGATTAGAGGGATCCCCTGCTTTGTTGCGTTTGTCTATGTATGTCCCCAAAACATAGACGTACGCAGCAGATCAGGGAATCCCTCTAATTCCCACGATGGCTCACATTTACCACCCCGCAAGAGAGCTTGTCGTAAGTGTGAGTCACAAAAAACAGGTAGGTCGCAAAATGAGGACCATCTGTATTGTCTTTTTTCCCAATTGTACAGCGCTGCAGAAAATGTTTGGCGCTTTATAAATACCAGTTATAAATACATTTTAAAAAATGAATAAACTTACCGGTATCTATAAAAATGAATACTTAAAAAGCTGAAATTGTGTGGTCGCTTATATGGCTCTGTAATTTCACAAAATTGTTTCAATGACATACATTGGGGATAAAGTTTTTCTCACAAGAACCCAAGTTAGGAGGATTTTATTACAGTGGTACACATCAGATTACAAAAGGCCAAGCAAAAATGTAATATGTAAAAAAAAAAACCTAAAAAAATATAACTTTGACATAAACTGATGAAAAAATGACAACATGATAAGGTTTAATAGACACCCTATGAGTAATCCTAGAGTCAGCAGTGGGATTACCATCCGGCCACCTAAGTGAAAGTTCTGGCCCAATCAGACACCATGACTTTTTTTTTTTATTCTTTATTTATTTCACATTTTTGTCATTTTGGGTGGGGGTGGGGTACTGAAAAGGAGGATAGGGTGGGGGTTCATTGGTTTTACATTGCATGCTATACTGTATTCACATCATTACCCAGTTCAGAGGTGTTTGTTTGATACCTTTGTAGTGTGAGTGGTGGACCTCAATGTGTTTTTTCCATTAATCAGTGGTAGGGGCAGAAGGGAAAATTGGTTAGGTTATAACCTATAACATATGTTATGTAATTTTCGTTTCTTACGGGGTCCGAGGCGTTCATGTGTCTTATGGGTGTAGTTAAAGTTTATGTCTCTCAGTAGTGTGATTTTCCAGTGCCTTGTGGGTGTTTTCTCTTATTTCTCAGTCGTTGGGTGTTGCTTGTCTTGATTTGCACCATGATTCTTTTTATCGGCAGTGCTAGAAGGATGTGAATTTAGGTTGGTATAAAGATGAGTCTATTTTTAATACTTTAGCGGGGCATATTTCTACAGTTAAAACAAAGAAGGCACAGTTTTCACATGATACTTTTAACATAAGTTATTGGCCTTGCACGCTATCTTCAGGAGTTGTTTCCAGTAACAGTTTCAATTCTGTACAAAACAGCTTCTTGTCAGCACATTGTCCTTGCAGCACACACGTAGACAAAAAAAAAAAAACTTAACATAACCATTTATTAGTAGCGATACAAGATGTAATAGCTATTGCTATACATTATCATCCTCTATTCTATCACAAAGGATATTATAAATAGCACAATTTATATGATCAAAATGTCTGTATACATATCAAAATTATAAATATATTAATCAAAAAATATTTAAAAAATACTATTAAAAACATGTAAGAAAAATATATAAGTAAATATGCTGGGACTTCCATTTACCTTCTCGTAATGTCCACTTTCCTCTATGTGGCTTTTCAGCAGTTTCTTAGGTAGTTCAGTGAGAAAAATCACTTGACTTTCTTTTTGTGAGTAAAGCAGGGTGGTGAATGTCCTTTCCAGTAGCAACCTTGTTTCAAACATGTTTTGTCTTCACTAGGCTTTATCATTGATACAAAGTAGCAAGTTGCAAATATCTTTGTAAATGTTATGAATAGTCATGTGATGATTGTATTCACTGCTTAACCCCTTCAGGACCGGCCTGTTTTTGCGATGTTTGTACGTTAAGGACCAGAGCAGTTTTAACACTTTTGTGGTGTTTGTGTTTAGCTGTAATTTTCCGCTCTCTCATTTACGGTTCCCATACAAGTTATATATTGTTTTTTTCAAGACAAGAAGGGCTTTCTTTACATACCAGTATTTATATTATGTCATATATTGTATTTAAAAAAAATAATGAAATATGGTGAAAAATAAAAAAAAAAACATGTTTTTGGACTTTTACTTGAAAAATCTTTTACTTATCTACAAAAGCTAATGAAAAAAACTGCTAAATAGATTCAAAATTTTGTCCCGAGTTTAAAAACACCCAGTGTTTACATGCTTTATTGCTTTTTTTTGCAAGTTATAGGCCTATAAATACAAGTAGGAAATTGCTGTTTCAATATATATATATTTTAAATGTATCAATAGTGACATTGTTACACCGTTATCTGTCATAAATCCCCGAAACACACCTAACATGTACATATTTTTTAAAGTAGACAACCCAGGGTATTTAAAATGGGGTATGTCCAGTCTTTTTTAGTAGCCACCTAGTCACAAACACTGGCCAAAGTTAGCATTTATATTTGTTTGTGTGTTAAAAATGCAAAAACCGCTAACTTTGGCCGGTGTTTGTGACTAAGTGGCTACTAAAAAAGGCTGAACATACCCCATTTGCAATACCTTGGGTTGTCTTCTTTTGTAAATGGTATGCCATCATGGGGCTAATTCTCATTCCTTGGCTACCATACGCTGTCAAAGGCAACCTAACCAATCTGACAAATTTCAATAAAAAAAATCAAGCCTTATATTTGACCCTGTAACTTTCACAAACACTATAAAACCTCTACATGTGGGGTACTGTTATACTCAGGAGACTTCGCTGAACACAAATATTAGTGTATCAGAACAGTAAAATATATCACAGCAATAATATCCTCAGTGAAAGAGCTGTTTGTGTGTGAAAAATGCAAAAAACTTCACTTTCACTGACAATATCATCGCTGTGATATGTTTTACTGTTTTGAAACACTAATATTTGTGTTCAGCGAAGTCTCCCGAGTAAAACAGTACCCCCATGTACAGGATTTAGGGTGTCATAGAAAGTTACAGGGTTAAGCACAGTGCTAGCAAATTAAATTATCTGGACTTTTGGCCTGGGTTGGCAGGCAGGTCCCTCAAATTGCAATCATTAAAATTACTTAATTAGGTAAAAATATTACATAAATATGCACGTAGAATTTTAATATATATACATATTTATATATTTGACGTCTACGTGTATATTTATGAAATTATTAATGTAATTTTGTATGTGGACATATGTATATTTCGTATTATTTTTATTTATTTATTTATACATAGATATATATATCATTACATTCTAAGTGTATTTTGATATATATATATATATCAATATCAAAATACTGTTAGAATAAAATTGAATATATATATATAATTTTTTTTTAATTATTAAAAATTATTTTTATTTTTTGTTATTTATTTTTATTAACATATTATTTGTATTTTATAATAATATATATATACCATATATATAGTTATTATATATATTGTATATATTCGTGTGTAATTTAAATATAAGTGTATTTTTATATTAATATACGTATATATAAATATAAAAATACACTTAGTGTGACATTATATATATGATACATATACATATATTATATATATAGATATAATACATGTATATATATCATATATATATATATACACATATTATAATTTTTTTTACACTGATTGTTTTTTTTTTTAACTTTATTTCTGATTTTTCACTTGCAGGGAGACTGCCTGTCAGCACAGACAGTCCCCCTGCAGGCAGATACAAAGACCCCTATTGCGGTCATGTGATCGAGTGATCACATGGCCGTGGGGTCCTGATCTGCCGAGGGGGGACTGCCCGGGCAGACAGGCAGTCCCCCTGGACCGGGAGGAGAGCTGATCGCCGCCGTGGGACCGACGGCGATCAGGTAAGTAGCCCAAAACCGTTATGACGGTTCAGGACCGTCAGCGGTCCAAACGCACGTTTTACCGCTGACGGTCCTGAACCTTCAGCGGTCCTGAAGGGGTTAATTGGAAGCTGATTACTAGTATGTTGGTGTCATGCAGTTCACCTGTCCATCCTTAGACTCATTTTAAATGAATTACCTTTAACATGCATTGTGCCACTTAATTTTTATTCTAAACATGAAGATGCCTAGTAACCTGTTTTCTATGTTGCACTTCCCATCTAGGTCTGGTCTGTGTTTGGATCAGGGCTGGCGCTACCATAAGGCACTGGGGGCGCAATGTAGGCTGCTCGGCTAGAGGGGACAGCTCCCCTCCAGCCGGTTACTTTATGAAGCTGAGCGTAAGCGCCTCCCTCAGCGCAGCCTCTTACCACCCACCCAGCTTACTGCCGCCCAAGGAGCCTCCTTCACTGGTGCCTGCCGCAAGCTGTGTGTAAGGGGCGGGGATATGAATGACATCATATTCCTGCTCCCTGTGTACCACACAGCGTGGCTGTCACCCTGTGATGAGGCTGGGCTGCAAGACAGGAGGTATGTAATTGTGACTGTCTGTGTGTGTGTGTTGTGTGTGTGTGTGTGTGTGTGTGTGTGTATGTGTGTGTGTGTGTGTGTATGTATGTCTCTGTGTGCATGTATGTATGTGTGTATGTACGTCTCTGTGTGCATGTATGTATGTATGTCTCTGTGTGCATGTATGTATGTCTTTGTGTGCATGTATGTCTCTGTCAGCCTGTATTTATGTATGTCTCTGTATGTCTGTATATCTGTCTCTGTATGTATGTCTCTGTACGCATGTATGTATGCTTCTGTACGCATGAATGTCTCTGTATGTCTGTATCTCTCTTTGCTTGATAAAGACCCTGAAGGGTCGAAACGTTGATGTTGATTTGTGTTTAGACGGTTAATAAACTTTTGAAAAATCCAAGTGAGTGCTCCTGTTTTTTTACCTTTGTATCTCTCTGTATGTATGCATATTTCTGTATGCCTGTATGTATGTATGTATGTGTATGCATGCATGTATGTCTCTGTATGTATGTCTGTATGTATGTATGTATGTGTCTGCATGCCTTAACGTCTTTGTATGTATGTTTCTATATGCCTGTATGTATGTGTCTGTTTGACTGTATGCATCTGTATGCCTGCATGTCTCTCTATGTGTGTATGTATCTGTATGTGTGCATGTCTCTGCCTGTATATCTCCGTGTGACTGTGTCTGTATGTCTCTGTGTGACTGTTTCTGTATGTCTATATGTTTTTGCCTGTGTCTCTATGTCTCTGTATGATTATGTCTGTGCTTGTATGACAGTATATGACGTTGTTTGATTGTGTGCCTGAAAAAACAATTATCTGTGTGCCTCTATGATTGTGTAAGTATGTATGTATTTTTGCCTGCATATCTATGTCTACATGGCTTGGGAGAAAAGACACACAAAGGGATCTGCAGGGGAGGGACACACAAAACGGACTAAGGAGAGAAATAGCCACAAAGAGGGACTGTTGTGGAGAAAAAAAACAAAGAAAGAGGATGGGGTAATAGACACAAAAAAGGGATGGGTGTAAGTAAGAGACATGCATACAAAGGAGGCTGTAAGATACACTAAAGAGGGAATAAAATACACTAAAGCACAAAAGTGGTAATACATTCAAAAGAGGGGATATGAAACACTAGACAGGGTAAGAATGTAAGAAATTCAAATGGGGGGGTTACAAGACACACAGGTGAAGATGCACTTTTTTGTGGGTGGGGGGGAAGGCGGGCGGCAAAATGCATCTTCTCCTGTGTAGCTAAAAATCCTTGCACTGGCCCTGGATTAGTCTATCTTAACTACAGGGGGAGATGTTGGGGGAGGTTACTCCCCACTTTCCTATACAAAGGCATACATTGGAAATATTGTTGAACTCAGAAGATGCAGATACATACATACAGGTTACGAAGTACACATTAAAAAAATATCTTCCTTTATATGTGTATGTAAAAAAAACCCTACAGAAAAACAAAACATTTAACTACCTTTTTTAAGCAGAGATTTGTAGTAAAATGGATATGCAAAAATGTCAAAATAGTTTTTGGTGAATACACTGTAATGTGTACTTTATAGAAATATATATACTTTTATGTGGCAATTTTGTTTTCTTTGATGGATAAACTTAGAAGATTCTAAACTTGTTCCACAATGAAATTCTATTTTATTGCTTGTATTCTCTGACCTGTAACTACCAAACAACTGAAATGCTAGACATATTAGGTGCTCTGTATTTTAGGACAAATACATTAATTTATTTTGAATTATTTTTCATAAGCTGCACTTATTAGATATACATTATTATTGCCAAAACTGTGAAAAAAAATGTTTTTGCATGTTTTGGTATTTTTTACAATATATAATTTATTAATGCACACGTTGCATCAAATTAAAGATATTTGTGCTCTTTAAAAACAAGTATATAATATATGATGATGCAATTAATGAGAAAAGTAGCAATTATGGTTGAACAAAAATTGCTTGTGTCCTTAAGTGCAATACAAGCAAATTAAGCTGTGTCTTTAAGGCATTATTCACACAGGTGAGGCTCCTGTAAGCTCTTCCCTTTTATAAGCAGAGCAGGACATGACAATTCTAAATTAAACACACTGTGCAATAGGTAGTTCAAACATTAGAACTCTCTTTACAGGAAGTATATATAGTGTATGTGTACATTGCAGCCAGCAGGTGTTTTTACTTCTTCTTAGATTTTACTTCTAAATGGCAAAAAAATTTAAAAATGAGACTATATTGGGGCATGATCTATAAACTGAAACCACTTCATTAAGGCACTGATGTGGTTCGTGGTTTTGGATTAATTAGTTTGTGCTATTCAAAAGCTTTCACATTAACTACTGTGTTAAACTTTTAGGAGAACCAATATGGCTGCAAACTATGTGCTTCAAGGAGCATCAAGATGGCCACCAGTCATGTGTCCTTGTGTAACCTTGTTACACTAACAATATACATTATTATTATTATTATTATTGCCATTTATATAGCGCCAACAGTTTCCGTAGCGCTTTACAATATTATGAGAGGGGATTTAACTATAAAAAGGACAATTACAAATAAACTTACAGGAACAATAGGTTGAAGAGGACCCTGCTCAATCGAGCTTACATTCTATAGGAGGTGGGGTTTAAAACACATTAGGACATCAGCTAGTTACAATAGAGTTAATGTCCGATACATATTGGCAAGCATTCAAAACCAACCCTTTTATTTTGTACAGCTATAATTTTAGATTATTAGCCGCATAAGGTATTTCGGCAGAGTTATATCCTAACGTAAAGACCAAATGACAATCACTCACAGTGCAGCAAAAGATAATGTTTAATAAAATGTTAAAGAAAATAGAACAAATATTAATTAACATGTTCTAGCTAAACACTTGTAATACTAACTAGAAAATTATACTTTGCATTACTAATCATATATTTCCCACGATTGCAGTTAAAACATATCAAAGGCAATTTAATCTAAACACAGGTATAAAAGCTATAACAAAATTATACAGTTTTATACTTAACGTCCCAGGATCTTAGATGAAATGGGGATCAAACTTTATGTCCCAGGATAACAAATGTAGGCCTAGAGTGCATACTTGCAGTCTTAGCAAAAATTAGTAAGGCTGCCTGTGCCCCTGCTACATCGCTGCTATCCCCAACGAACTCCCAAAACCAGCTTTCCAACATCCACAAAACAGCTTTACAATAAACACAGTAACATGTCCCCCCTTCCAGCCTATTCTCTAACTAGCATCCTGCCTCCTGACTCTGAACTGGTTAAACTGGTTTGTTAATTAACATTTTCAGTGCTTAAAACTGGCATTAATGCAAGGAATATCTGTTAAATGGTGAGCTAATAACTTTGAGCGTTATGGGTATAAAAGCACAAATATTGTGTTAAAATGATAGTCATATTTCATGTCCATAACACTCCACCTCTTGCTTTTACACCATGAGTATACTGAAGTTATCGTTAATAGAGGATTTTTCCAAAATCCATATTTGCTATCTTGCGAAACATACAACATGTTAAGAAACATAAAGAAGTTCATAACACAGTATTATCCCATGTACAATAGAATTTCCTCAAACTTCCCATCCACCCCAAATAATTTAAAGTCTGGTGTTTCATAAAGCTTGTTCATTGCTTCCATCAGGCTGGATATATGGTCACCGTCTTCACTGATGGGGACTTAGCATTCAAAGGGAGTTTACATCTGGTCTTAATGTAATGTGTTGGACATCTATGGAATCAGCACAAATATTGTATTAAAATGGTAGTCATATTTCATGTCCATAACAGGCACCCAGACTATTTAATCTCAATGAAGTGCTCTGGATGCAGGGGCCCTGTAGCTTCAACCTTGCAATTGGAGAGTATAAATAAATCTAAAGATGCTTCCATGTTGAGAAAAAAGGCGAACTCTGTCCTCACAGAGCAGCATCTGAGTGGTGCAGGGTGATGTTTTGCTATGCATGTGCACTAGCCTCCTAATGCTTACCTGTGGGGCATCATTAGATTGGCTAAGATCATAAATCTTGATATTATTAGCCAAGAATCACCATTCAAACACTCACAGGCATAGAGGGGTGTAACGAATCACCTGGCACCCCGACTGGGTACCTCCATTGATGGATGCTCCTAGTGCTTCCCGAGGGCTCCAAGCACTCCACTTGACACCATAAGCACTGCAGACCCCATGAACCGCCGCAGCTTGGTTGGGGTCTCGCCGTCTCCTACCCACCCTGGACCTACGACAAGGCTTCAGGCTCCAGGGGTGAACCTCTCTTCCTTCAGAGAGTGAAGCAGGAACAGGGGATTATAGCCAGGGGAGTATACAGCGTATAACAATCCTCAGTGTAGATGCAGCCTTTTCCCCCTTCTATATTGAGGGTAAAAAAGGAACTCAGCAGTCTGAGGGTTTATTGTCTCTTATATACAGGTTTTTCTCACAAGGATACCATCCACATGGACCTTGTGGAACACAGGATACAAAGTTACAAAGCCAATCAAAACAGGTTTGTACAGATAGACACTCCCTGATAATGTACACAAACCCTCCCCTCTGCCTGTGATACAATTAACAAACACAATGGACTAACTCAATTACCCACAGGAAGAAAACACACATTTTTCACAAAACACAGAAAACACCCCAAAACACCACATATCCCCATAAATTATAGATCCCTGGATAGCCCTGATCTGGGTGAACAATATATCCAAAAATAACCCAGCTCAGAGCAGGGGTTCAGGAACTTCCTGGAATTAATATTTAACCGACCGCAAGCATGGCGTTCATGCCGAAAATAGTTCCACAGATTTAGGCTGTGCGGCCGGTTTATCTTCTCCTCTATCCTGGAGATAATTGGCTGACGTGACTATGGTAACTTAATTATCACCAGGTACAGGAAATATATCTAAGTCAAAAACTGTTACAAAAACCACATAAGAATACATAACTCATATAATACAATGTTTAACCTATATGTCCAACATATCCCAAGATAGCTTGGATCTGGGGGCGTGGCCTGGACACCGAGCGAAATGGCAGCATAGACGGTGAGCTCCCCACAGGCTTTGCTTTTAACCTCGCCGAGCTCAGTGTCGAGTGCAATAATGGGTAAATCTAACAGGGCATCACAGGCCGCCAAACCCGCTGACACCCCGAGGGGGTCCCCGGCCCCGTCTATCAGACACTACCTTACCACGCCGGCGGATCTCGCCTCACAGGCCTCAAACGACTCTGAGGCCGCGGACCTCACCCAGACGTCTACCGGGGGAGATGGTCAGGCCCCTTGGGGGACACCAACAATGCCTCCGGACTGGATGAAGATGATCAGCAACATCCCTACGAAGGCGGACCTGAAGGAGAAACCAGGCCCTGCAACGATCCATCACGGAGGAGCTGCACGCCATGAGGGAGGACCTGCAAGGCCTCAACCATAGAGTCTCGCAACTCGAGGCGGACTCCGACCACGTGCAGGCAGTGCAGGCGGCGACCTCGGACACCATTACCAAGCAAGCAAACCAGCTTAAGCAAATGGCACATCATATCGAAGACCTCGATAATAGAGGCAGAAGACATAATATTAGAGTGCGGGGCGTCCCTGAGAGCGCCGCAAACCCGGAACCAATACAAGAGATCCTGACTGGCCTCTTTAATAAAATCTTGGGGAGATCTGAGGCCTCTACAATAGAGTTCGTACGAGCACACAGGGCCCTACGCCCTAAGGGGATGCCTGAAGACCCCCCCAGAGATATTGTTTGCTGTCTTGCTAACTACCCACTGAAGGAAGAGATTCTACAGCGAGCTAGGGAGATGGATCGAATACCGCTAAACGGAGCCCTGATCCAGCTGTTCCCGGATCTCTCCCCGGCAACACTGGCCTATCGCAGGGCCATGCGCCCACTCACAAAGATCCTGCAGACCAACAAGCACCGCTACCGCTGGACCTTTCCGACTGGCTTACAGGTCTTCATGCCGGCGGGCCCCTTCCTGGTGCGAGAAGCAGGGGACCTGCCGGAGCTGACCCGGGAGCTGCAGCTTCCACCGATCCAAATGCTATGGCCAGACCCGCTGGCTTTTTACCTGCCGGCCCCTGCGGCTCCACTGCCCCAGCAGAGAATACAGAGACAACGAAGGGGCCGCCAACAAGCGATGTGCCCGTCCGGGGCCTCCGCATGACTTTCAAGGTATGCAGCCCGACCCCTAGATGCAATGGCCCACTAGCACCCAACCGCCAAACCCCATGCTGCCCATAGTTCTTCATTGACTCCCCCGAAACCATCAGGGCCCCAGACGAAGAGTCTGACCCGGCCGGGCCTGCCTTCCCACACTGACACTATTGGCAGATCACTGGAGCCCCACTATGCCATTTGGGGGCCACCCCGCAGGGGAGGGATGGGACGCTGCACCAACATCCAAGCTTTTCCGGGGAACCGGGACTGACGGGGCTGCGGAGCTACTTTTGGGGAGGGGGGCTCGGGGAGCTGGGAGGGACTGAGGTGATTTACAGCAGAACGATGTACGGGGGTCTGTGCCCCCGGCCGGGCCTGGTCGGGGGGGGCCCGGGCTCCCGGAGAGAGAAATATTGGTAAGCACTAAAAGCTGGCTCGGGGGGTGGGGGGGGGGGGGGCGGCGGGATCACGGGCACATGATGTCGGCCTGGAGTCGGGCCTGAGATGTGGCAAAGTTTACCTGCATGGTTTTTACAAGCAACAAATAAGTAGAATTGTTTGAAATGTGCAATGTAAAAGGCTCCACTTGTCGAAACTAGGCGCCTCCATGTAGACTATATATGATTAGATCGCTCTCCAACATGCAATTGTAGTATGGCACCTCCCCAGTGACGCAGTGTTGTATTGAAATGGGGGGGCCGGGGCCGAGGTGATGCAGGGCATGGTGACGGACGGGGGTCCGTGCCTCTGGCCGGGCTGGGCCGGGGGGTCTCCCGCCCTGGTGCGTAACGACCCGCGCAGGAGAGCGCGCCGGGGGGGGGGGGGCGCCCGGCCTGGCTTGGGGGGGCCCGGGCCCCCGGGGAGGGAAATGTAAATGTTGATGTGAATTGTGCAATGTGAAACGCTCCATACATTGAAAATGGGCGCCTCCATTTAGACTGTGTATGACTGTATAGCCATCTGGTGTGAGCTTGCGGTGTTGCACCTCCTCGGTTGCTCTATGCTACATTAAACTGGGGGGCCGGTGTGATGTGCAACGTGTCGATGTACGGGGGTCTGCGCCTCTGACCGGGCTGGGCCGGGGGGTCCCCCATCCCTGGCGTGTGACGACCAGTGTAAGAGAGCGCGCCTGGGGGGGGGGCTGCCCGGCGTGGCCTGGGGGGGGGGCCCGGGCCCCCGGGGAGAGATATGTTGGTGGGCCCAGGAGGCTGATCTTGTCTAGGGGGGGGGAGGGATGGGGGGACACGGGCACATGGAGTCGGGTGGGGGATAGGGCAAAGTTTTCATGTATGTATACTTGTTTCATCTACTACGTTTTGTAGATTTAAATGTTATCTGGTTACTGTGAAGGCACTTATACCGGCTACACATAGACCCATTAGAGACTCGACACGAAATAGAGCCACATGGTCTAGGGCCACGCTTTACGCAGCGAGGAACACCCAGGCTACTACTACACACAACAAGCCGACCGGGGATGACATGGAAAGTGTACCCCAAGACCGAAGGGACTAGTCACACGACAACCCACTCACCCGCAAGTGCTGTCACGAGACTCGTGACCTCCCTCGACCCCTGTAAAGGAGGGGATTACCGAACCCGGGAAGGGGGCCACCTCACACCCCTGGTGGGTAGGCGCCTTGCCCTGCCCGGGCAACCCACATCCTAGACAGCGCTCAGACAGACGCTGGTTCACCTCTGACAGTTTACCCATCCTTCTCCCCACCCACCCTTTCTCCCTGGACGACCCTCACCAGACCGTCACCCTGGGGTCCCCTAATAGACCCACTGGGGCAATCCGCCAATCAGACCTCCGTATTGCAACTATAAACGCAAAGGGGCTTAACAAACCCGAGAAGCGCACAGGCGCACTAAGAGACTTCCACAGATCTAGGCTAGACGTGGTCTATATTCAGGAAACGCACTTCAAAGAGGGGCTACGGCCCAAACTGACTAACCATAGATATACCAGGGGATATTACAGCGACTATAAGGAAAACAAATCGAGAGGGGTAGCCACACTGATACATAAACGGATACCTTTCCGTGAAACCGAAACCATGACTGACCCGGACGGGAGATACCTGTTCCTAAAGGGCACCATAGCTGAGACCACATATACACTCGCAAACATATATGCCCCTAATCAGAGGCACTACACGTTCCTCAAGCGCACGCTCCGCAAATTGCAATCCTTCACGGAGGGCATCCTGATCTTGGGCGGGGACTTTAACCTGACACTAGATCCTAAATGGGATTCGTCCTCCGGATCATCCAGGGTCCCAACGCAACACCTAGCACACATAAAAGCATAATTGAAACGCTCGCAGCTGATCGATTGCTGGAGAGCACACCATCCGGACGAGAGGAACTATACCTTCCTATCTCAGCCCCATAACACATACTCGCGACTAGATTATTTTTTCACGTCACACCATCACCTTGCCCTGGTGAAGACAACTGAGATAGGAACAGCGACATGGTCTGACCACGCACCGGTTTCCCTCACTCTTTCCTCTCCATTGTTTCGGCCAAAGGTATCTAAATGGAGATTAAATGACTACTTACTCTCCCTACCAGACGCCCGATCAGAGACTGAAGAGATCCTACAGGAGTACTTCGCGACTAACACCCCAGACCAAACGTCACCCACATATATATGGGAGGCACACAAATGCGTGGTTAGGGGTCACTTTATGCACAAGGGGTCCCAACTTAAGAAACAGAGAGAGGCTCACCTCGCGTCCCTGATACAGGACATACAGGCAGCCGACGAGAATAACAAAAGGGATAGCCTCCCCACACACCGGGCTAAGCTACTTCAGTTAAGAAGGGAACTCTCCACAGTCCTGAATGCCAGCCACCATAGAGAAGCGGCCAGACAAAAAGCATTTTTCGAGGCACATAGTAACAAAAGTGGGACATTATTAGCAAGAATGCTGGCTAAGCGTAGGCAGCTGACGTATATAGACAGAATCAAGGACGGGAAGGGAATAACACACCGCCTGCCCGCTGACATACACAGGATCATACGCTCATACTACAAAGACCTCTACTCCATACCAAGCCCACAAGACACACACTCCCGGGCCAGCCTCATGACCCGGATAACTGAATTTCTACAAGACAACACGCACACTAAATTAGAACAAGACATCGCGGACATTCTAGATGAACCCATTACTGTTGAGGAAATTGGGAGGGAAGTACGGGCCTCCAAACTGGGCAAAAGCCCGGGTCCAGATGGCCTCCCACTGCGCTACTATAAAAGCTTTGCGGGGATCCTATATGCGCCAATGCTGTCCTCTTTTAACGCAATCCGGGAGGGACACCACCTACCCCCGCAATCTCTACGCGCACACGTCACACTCATCCCAAAAGAAGGGAAGGACAGCGATTACTGTAACAACTATAGACCCATTTCCCTAATTAATAGCGACACAAAGCTCTTAGCGAAGATCCTGGCATCCCGCCTGCAGCCGCACGTGCCTGCCCTGGTGCACTCGGACCAGGTGGGGTTCGTGCTGGGAAGGGAGGCCAGGGATAACACTATTCGGGCATTGTCAATAGCCCACGGGAGGGCGGGGGGTGACGGGAACCTTCTCCTGCTATCCACGGATGCGGAGAAGGCCTTCGACAGGATTGGGTGGACCTACCTGTTTCAGGTCCTCACGCACCTTGGCTTGGGAACACACATGAGAGGATGGATTGAGGCACTCTATAGGCAACCCACAGCCCAGATACTAGTGAACGGGATCCCCACAGATGACTTCACTATTCAAAACGGCACAAGGCAGGGCTGTCCCCTGTCACCAATCCTTTTCGTCCTAGCACTCGAACCTTTCCTACAAGCAGTTAGATCAAACCAGGACATCACAGGGATAAATAGGGGCACCACACAGCACAAGGTCGCGGCTTACGCCGACGACCTTCTCTTCTTTGTCACTAGGCCTGAAATCTCCCTCCCGAATATTGTTAAAGCCTTCAGGGATTACGGAGAGATTTCGAACATGAAAATTAACTTTACCAAATCATACATCCTTAACATATCCATACCTCACCGACGGGAAACACACCTACGCCAGAGCTTCTCATTCCAATGGGCAGATTCTAAAATTAAATATCTGGGAATCTGGCTCACAAGACACAGCGCGGACCTTTTCTCAGCAAACTTTTCCCAGATGCTGGCCACACTTAAGAGAGACGCAGGGGAATGGTCATACCCCCACATCTCATGGTTCGGCCGGGTCCAGGTTATTAAAATGAACTTCTTACCTAGGCTACTATACCTGATGCAGACAATACCCTTACGCATCCCTAGGACATACTTCACGACCCTACACAGGACCATGAGAGAATACGTATGGAATGGGAAGAAACCTAGGTTAAAATTCTCACAACTCACACAACCCAGGGACAAGGGAGGCATGGCACTACCAGACTTTCACCTATACTACATAGCTTCCCATCTCCTTAGAATAGTAGAATGGTCAAAACATAACGTCTACAAACAATGGAAATCAGTAGAGGAAGCAGACCTCCAGATCCCCATAGCACTGGCCCCATGGCTACCCAGAGGGAGACGAGGCCAGACACCCGCGTACATAGGGAACACCCTGCAAGTATGGCACAGCATAGCGGACAAAGCGAGCCTGACCCCATACCCATCGCCTCTACTCCCCCTGACACATAACACGGACTTTCCACCGGGACTAGACCCGCTGACCCTTCGGTGCATCCTCCCGGACCAACTACCCCGGCTCCACCACATCCATACGACAGCAGGCCGGAAGACCCTCACAGATCTCACGGGAGACCGACCCCCGTCTTTCATTCAATCATTCACGTACGCGCAACTGACAAGCTATCTCCAGACCCTACCCCAAGGTAGAGCCCTAAGGCGCACCCCCACGGAATTCGAGCAGATATGCCTCGACCCAGAACCACTCACACATGGGATATCCAAACTATACTGCTTGCTACAAAGACAGATCCCGATAGAAACGCCTAGGTTTAAGAGAAAATGGGAAAAGGCCCTGAACCAAAAATTTAGCGAGGGGGAATGGGACAAAATCTGCACACTGACACACCACTGCGCAGTGTTCAGCAGGTACCAAGAGAGCGCATATAAATTGCTCACGCAGTGGTACCGCACCCCGGACGCCTTACACGACATATACCCAGACCAGGACGCACAATGCTGGCGATGCGGGACAGGTACGGGGACACACATGCACATATGGTGGTCCTGCGAAAAGATACAACCCTTTTGGAGAGGGATACACAAGCTAACTCAGAGATTCACAGACCACCCTCCACCCTTTGAACCGGCAGCTATGCTCCTACACCACACTACGATACCTAGCAATACCTACAAACGCTCAATGACCATAAGGATTTTAAATATTGCCAAGCAACTCATCCCCATGCACTGGAGGAATACCGAGCCCCCTACCCTCAGGGAATGGTTTGCGAAAATGGAGGACCTCTGGGTGACGGAAGACTTACACCTGACGGCCACGGATAGGGCACAGCGATACCTAGACACCTGGACACACTGGATCCTGACGACCTCAGGAGCTAAATTCCTGGAAACACTTGACTAATAGCCCCAACGAAGCTCACATTAGGAAGCTAAACCTGACGACCGAACCCCGACAATTGACCCCCGGGGGATATCCCCCCCCCTCCCTTCCTCTCTCTCTCCCCCATCCACCCACCCCACCCTCCACCGACGGACACTTGACAGAAGTATTAGCGGAGTCACACGTGAACCTCCGCCCACCCTAGTACCAAAACACTGGAAGCTATCAAATAAAGGCTAGGGTACCAAGACATGGTCTTCCAACTACACAAAGCCTAAGACACTGTACACGGCGAAAGTGTGTAGCGCTACACTCACCTTTTGAACTGCCTTAGAATATGTCAATCTAGCGTAGCATATTTCTGGTTATTGTACATAACTGTTCACTTGTCTTGCATAATTAGCCTCTGCGTAGGCAACGAAGTGCTTTTTCATTGCAATGTTATATGCTACATGTTAATATGTCAACAAAATAAATAAATCGAATTTACAAAAAAAAAAAAAAAAGATAGCTTGGATCTGAGCACTCAATATGTCCGAGAAGTGCTCAGATCTCACAAATACAGTTGGATCGCCATGGGGTTAAACAATAGCAAGGGCTGATGGGAGATTGAGGAGGGACAAAGCAGCCAGTTTCAACTGGTCTGGCAGTGTCCCTGGGACAACGCCCTGCTGGTAGAACAATAGGACAGAAAAAAGGGGTTAGGGGAAGAGGCACATGTTTTAAATGTTTTAAAATCCAATAAGCCAAAATAGACATTTTAGCATGTCTTTTTGCAGGACCCATAATCCTGAGGCAAAAGGCTGACCATTAGTCCTCTCCAAAACCCAGTGGCGAGGTTATTTTCGCCAGAAGGGGGTTCTAAATATGTAGATTAAAACTATAGCATTCAAAATACATGCTTGTATTCCTAATGCTATATTGCTCCTTTAGGTACTCCAAGCAATAGAAAACTACTGCATCCATTCAAGCATCATCTTATGTCCACATTGCTTCCCCTCCTTTATCCTCTTTTGGCTCCTTTAAATAATATATATAACAAAAGGCTTGGAATATCAGCAGTATTCAAAACTGCTATTTATAAAATATTTCATGTCAATAATAAAAAAAATCTCAAGACAAATAAAATTATATGTATTATTATTGCTCTTTAATAAGACAAAAAAGCAATTTTCTTTATGCAGACAGACTACATGTCAAAAATCTAGAAGTACTGCAATAAAACTGGTTAATATCATCCCTACTTATTTATTTAGCAGGTCATATTTGTATTTTTTTTCTTTTCATTTTTACGTTAAGAGTAAAACAAAAACGTTGTGTCTATTTCTCACATAACATCTTTTTTTGCAGTTAAATAGCCAGTTTGATAAAATATAACATACAATGTACATTTTGATGGATAAAGTACAAATTAATTATATTTAGATTGCTTGCTGGGCAGCAGACCATGAAAACAGTATGTGTCTGCTCTAAATGAGATGCAACATGTTATAATCTGCTGTTCTCTAAATAAGAAAACAATGTTCTGTCTTTAAAGAAAAAAAAAAAAAAGTAATGAGCGTTTTGTAAATATATACATGCTAGTGCATGCTAACACCAGTGTAAACACATCTTTATTGGAGAAAATTTAGTGTAAAATTCTGTACACAAAATATTTCTTGATTTTTTTTTTTAATTACATCAAAATATCTCACCTCTAGTTAACCAGTTCAATTATATTTCTTTTAAAAATAATTAATTAGTGAAGAGTCATTTATAATTGGACAATATGTTAAATAATACTGAATGGAATATACATCTTGTGTGTAGGAGTACATTATAGTAAATAAATAAAAGTGTCTATAGTATATGTAATATATGAAAGCATTGTTAAATAGATGACTAATTGCATTCACATATGATTAAACAACTGCACTGTGTGGATTGAGATTGAAGCTAAAATTACATCATTGTTTAGTATTACTAATAATAATATAACATAAAAAGCTGCATTTATAAGGTCTACCTACTATAACTTGTCAATATTTCTTGTTTAGGAGAAGTGTAGCTTTAATTAATAAATGACAAGTTCTGTTATTTCTATACATAGCATAACATTGTATTACCACTATCATAATTTTGAATATTGAGCTTCAAAAAGTATAAATTATATTGAAAGAGGCATTTTGTCAAAATATTCTAGATTCTGCATACCTATTTCTCCTCTTTTTTTTATATATATATATATATATATATATATATATATATATATATATATGTATAGTTTTGTATTTCACCTAACTTTTAATATGAATCAAAAAACATAATGCAAATATATTGCAGTATGCATATTTTTTTTATTAGATTGTGAGTTATTTTCTTTATACTGTACTACTTAATTCAATAATGTGTTAATAATACTTTAGATTTATAAAACAAATAATATTAACTGATGTATTTAATATTTATTCCTGATTTCTTATATTACTGTAGTTTGCAACTGAGAAACATTTATAGTTAGAATTAGTATTTATTATTTATTTGTAAAATATCTTACTAGGACATATACATTGAGATTTCTCTCGTTTTCAAGTATGATTCTTTTCTATTCAATCAATCAATGCATGATTTGCAATTTAACATGTATTTTTTTAGTGAGTTTGTATAAAATAAATGAGTTTTATGAATGAAATTGGTTTCAAAAGTATTTTATTTTGAATTTAATGCATAAAGCACATATTTTATAGCTATGTAAATATTTAATAATATTGAATATTACGCTGAAAAGGCATTTGATAGGGCAAATTGGAAATTTATGTCTACTACATTTTCCTCATTTGTGATAGATTGTCTTTTTAAAGATTTGACAATGTCCCTATATTCTTCTCCTGTGGCAAAAATATATGGAAATGGTCTAGACTCAGACTGGTTCTCTATTAAAAATGGAACTCACCATGGTGCCCTTTGGCACCTCTTCTTTATATCCTCTCAATAGAACCACTGGCAGTCTACATAAGACAAAACCACAATATTATTGGGGTGGACTTGGGGCATCAAGAACAAAAAATAACTTTGTTTGTTGATGACATAATTATTACACCAACAAATCCTGAATCCTCTATATCAGCTACTTTACAATGTATTGAAGAATACAATAGATTTTCTAACTACAAAATTAATATGCTAAAAACACAAGCTCTACATTGTAATCTAACAAATGATCAAATAAAAGATCTGAATAATAATTATAAAATTAACTGGTCTAACTCCCTGCGATATTTGGGAATAAATCTAAACTTCAATATAGAAGAGAGGATTTATGATAATTATAACCCACTCCTTAAAGAATTTAGAAACACTATTTTAAAATGGTCCAAACTACAAATATAAAGGCTTGGAAGAATAAACATCATTATAGCAAACTTATTTCACTGTTTATTTATATCCTATGTATGGGGTGATAGGAAACCTAGGATTGCATTTAAAATGATGTCACCAGACTAGCGGACGGAGGATTATCATTTCCGAATAGAGTTTATACCCACGACATGGTAATGTTTTCACACTATCTAGCGTAGGGAAATAATAAATCAAAATTAAAAGCATGGTATATACATGAAAAGAGATTATGTGAATCTTTCGACCCCTTCGATCTATTTTGGATAGGCAAGAAACTCTTCAAAAACTTGCATATTGACAATCTAATTGTCTCTCATATCTTCCAATCTATAAAACCGATAACAAACTATTACTTCTCCCAGAATCAAATTTCTTTAAATGCTCCTTTGGAAATCTGGAAGTCCTATATTCAAGATATTTACCTATATAGATGGCCAGCTAGTGGAAGGGTAAACATTCAAGATCTATATGGTATTTCTGAAATTAGAAGTTTTACACAACTTTACAAAAAATGGGTTTATCAAATAAAGAACATTTTACATATTTAAGAATATGAGACTTCTTACAGAAAATATATTTAATTAAAGATTCACCCTTAGATAAGATCCTCTTTGGAGAAGTTAACAACACAACTTCAGTACTAAGACAAACTTTAGAGATATTAAAGCAGGGAGATAAATATAATACTGTTATCAAATGGGAAACTGAATTAGACAAATCCTTTTCCTTTCAGGATTGGCTAAACTCATTTAAAACATTGCTGAAAACTATCCACTGTATAAACCTACAAGAAACATTCCTAAATTGTTCACAGATGGTGCGTGGTCCCCACAAAAATATGCACATTCCAAACAAACTTCTCTAATGTTTGTTGGTGGCGCAATAATGAACGTGGTTCAATTAAGCACATCTGGTGGGATTGTAACGGTCTAGACACTCTTAAATTAGGAGTGTCTAAACTTTTCGCTGATTTAAAACTTAATGTGATTTTGTCCCCTGAAAGCTTTCTGTTCCATCTGAATCTGCCAAAAATGGATAAATCATCTCAGTCTCTGACTATACACATACTGATGGCAGTTAAACTTTGAATGGCTAGAATGTGGAAACAGAATGTACCTCCTTCTATACCAGAAATTAAAGCTCACATTCATTTTCAAGGCTTAATGGAAAATGTGGTCTATTTTAAAGATAACAACATTGGTATATACAATAAAATATGAACAAAATGGTTTGACTATTATAAAGAATAGATAATCTGTGGTCTACAAACCTGTGCATTGCTACTTTTTACTTAGACAACTCTAGTGATACTTCCCCAATAGTTTGGCTCTTCATAAAATAATATATTAACAAACGCTATTGGTACCGCCCATCTCCTTGAGTTCTCTTTTGTCTGCTCATAGGTGTTAAGTCTTTTTATGTTGTATACATATATTATCTATGTTTTTGTACTATTTATTCTTTGATTCATATTTGATAAAGAGTTCAAGTCAACTTAGAACTATAATAACAAAAATAAAATAAAAAAATAAAATAATATTGAATATTAATGCAGTAAAAATATCTACATATATAATTCTAAAATGACAATTATGATTGATTCTTTTAAGATTACACAAATATTATGATAACACAAATAGAGTGAATAGTGCCTTGATGTACAGGCAGTTTCATTAAGGTTTCAAGAATGGAGCTCTATCTTGGACTCATCTACCCACAAAACAATTTTTTTATTGTCTTTTCATGCTCTAGTACAGTCTAATGCTATGCACAAGTACTCATTCAAATTGCTGGTGAACCATATTTTTATGTATAGTCAGTGATTTATTTAGCTTCTTTAATGTCACTGTTGACCTCCCTCTCCCTCACCTCCATGATAGCACACACATGGACTTAATTTCCATGTCAACTCACTCCCTGATTGTTTATAGATTTGTTTTCAGTGGGTTATCCAAACTGAGATATTATATAATACACTTTTAAAAATATATTCAATTGGAGTACTTGACCTAAAATGCATGTTGTAATGGACCGTTTTGCACACGAGGTTAAAAACCGTTTAGGCGATATTCACCTTCCCAGATGCACAGGCAGCTACTGTAAGCACCAATCTCCCGAACTGCAAACTACACGAATCCTACAACTCCCGAACAGGAAACACACGAACCTGCATTCAAAGTGCCAATTTAAAAGTACAAATCCTTTCTCTGGGAGTTAAAGGGCCAGCAGCAGCACAACAAAAATCCATTATGCCCAAATCTGTTATTTCAAGGGCCAAACCTCCCAGGGACCATAATCACATGGCAAGAGGCTGGCAAGCAGTCCTCTCAAGGCACAAGTGGCGGGGCTGGTTGCGCCACACATGTAATGTGCACTTGATATGGATTTAGCTCCATAGTCTGTCCTTCAAATAAGAAGTTATTTTTTTTATCTTCAAAATATAACAGCATAATTAATACTTACAGGTTGAAGCAATGGTAAGATTAATATGACTTCCTTCAGGAAACTTCTTTGATCCATATATAGAATATTTCCTCAGCACATGATATTAATGCTAATGAAAATGGCATTCATCTAATCAATTGTTTACTTAAAACCTCTGTTGTCTTAAAATAACAATTTCAAGCATTCCATGTTTCAACCTTTCCCTTAGCTTCTGTATACATGGTGCACTTGATAACTTATCTTCCTGAAAACAAAAATAAAGAGTCCCTCTCAGCACAAATTAGCATTTGAAAAAGCATCGATCTTCTGTGGAAACTGTTGGCTACTCAAACACCATCGCAAGTCTTGTCCCTAGATGCTGAGAAGGCATTAGTCAGGGTGAAGTGGGCATATATGTTCCACAATCATTTAAGGTTCCCGAATGACTTTGTTACAAAAGTACACTCAATGTATACCAATGTCAAAGCACAGATAAATATTGTAAAGGCTGACACCAGACCATTCCTATTAAGCAATGGAACCTGACAGGCCCTATATTGCCCCTATGTTTGCACTGTTAATTGAACCCCTGTTACAAGCTATTCACACTCATCCTAAAATTCATGGGCTAAAAGTTCTTGGCTTCCTAATTGGCAAACAAAATCTTTCTTACCATGAAGCACCCGACAGAGTCTATGCTGCTTTGACCTCTAAGCTAGGCGAATATGGAGCATTATTAGTGTATAATGTTAATATGGGGAATTCCAGTGGGCGTCCGATAGGCCTCTTGGGGATACTTACCACATACAGGTGGCGCACGACTCCATTAAGTACCTAGGGAACAGGCTGTAAGCAAAACCCCTCAAAAACTGTACTAGCCAAATTACACTCCCATGTTAAGAACACTGATAGAAGAGATGAAGCGATAGATCGATAAACAGATCCCATGGATAGCCAGAATATACTCTGTCAAAATAATATTCTTCCCCAAATCCTGTTCTTGTGCTGCTCCTTCCTCTGGTGAATAAAAAAAAACCTGTCTCCTCTACAGAAATAAAAAATAAGAGGCATAGGATAGCACGTAACATTCTATACTGATCTAAATCGATGAGAGGCCATGGACTACAGCACTTACACTTTTATTATTTAGTGGCTCAACTAATGCAAATTGCATTATGACATACACCACATGTTGAAGGAAAATAGATCAATTTAAAATCACTCATGATGGGAGCAGGCCTCCCACAGTTTTACATTTGGGTTTCAAAGGAAAATAGAGTTTTATTATGTAGTAATTGTCCATCTATAGAAGGCTATAGCCAATTCCGTCCGAGTCTCAGATAAAACCTCTCAGAAATATGATTTATGACCTCTCCCTCTCCATGACACCTCTGTTGTGAATTAGAGCTTTTGCGCTCTGAATGAGAGATGAAGGAAGCACGATATTTTTAGAGTAGGACATCACTGACGCCATGGGACTATTTCAGATACGTGCAAGCTAGGAAATTTACTCAACATCCACACATTAAAAAAGCAGTCCATACAAAGCTGACATATTTTGAGAGGATATGTAATGCTGAATCTTATCAGAAGGGTTTCATAATGATGTTATACTCTCACCTATGCACCACCATGACAGACAGTGGGAGCTTACACTATATAGGTCCATAAGAGCCTGAGCTAGGAGAGGTACTAGAGGATATCTGAGAGGCAAATGAAAAAAACATTAATTTGTGTGACTATGAAAAGAGATGTTGTACAAAACGATGTTTAGGTGGTACATTACTCCTGTAAAACTGTACTCTATGCATAAAACACATAGTGATCTATCCCGGTGACTATGTGGAAAATGGGGCCCATATGGGGATATATGCAAGGTTTGCCTGCAAGTGAACATGTTTTGGAGGAAGGAAGGATATCTCATATCCACGCTCTTTCAAAAACATGTAGACTAGGACCCGTAGGTATTCTTACTGTCCAAACCACTAGACAGATGGAAGAGAACCAAACGGAACCTCCTCTACAAAATGCAAAAAAAATAACTTTCACTGACGATATCATCGTTGTAATACATTTTACTGTTTTGAAACACTTATATTTGTGTTCAGCGAAGTCTTCCAAGTAAAGCAGTACCCCCCATGTCCAGGTTTTATGGTGCCTTGGAAAGTTACAGGGTTATATATAGTGCTAGCAAATTAAATTCCCTGGACTTTTGTCCTGGGTCCTCAGGCAGGTCCCACAAATTGTAATTAATAATATAACCTAATTATGTAAAATTATTACGTAAATATATACGGAGAATTAATATATATATACGTATGTACAGTTGCAAGAAAAAGTATGTGAACCCTTTGGAATGATATGGATTTCTGCACAAATTGGTCATAAAATGTGATCTGATCATCATCTAAGTCACAACAATAGACAATCACAGTCTGCTTAAACTAATAACACACAAAGAATGAAATGTTGCCATGTTTTTATAGAACACACCATCATAGGCGTGCGCAGCCTATTGCATTAGGGTGTGCACCCTCAAGCACAAGCACACGCGGCGTATATATATATATATATATATATATATATATATATATATATATATGTATATGTATGTATATATATATACACATATATACACACACACAAAGCTGTGTGTGTGCTGTGTGAGGGTGCTGTTAGTGTGATGTGTGTGTGCTGGTAGTGTACTATGTGGGTGAGGGTGTTTGTGTGTGCGTGCTTGTGAGGGTGCTGTGAATGTACTGTGTGTCAGGGTGCTGTTTGTGTGTGTGTGCACTTGTGAGGGTGCTGTGAATGTACTGTGTGTCAGTGTGCTGTTTGTGTGTGTGTGCACTTGTGAGGGTGCTGTAAATGTACTGTGTGTCAGGGTGCTGTTTGTGTGTGAGGGTACTGGTAGTGTTTTGTGTGTGTGTGTTTGTTAGGGTCCTGTTTGTGCTGTATGTGTGTGTGGGTGCTGTATGTGTGTGTGGGTGCTGTATGTGTGTGGGTGCTGTGTGTCTGTGGGTGCTGTATGTGTGTAGGTGCTGTATGTCTGTGGGTGCTGTGTGTGCTGTGTATGTCTGTGGGTGCTGTGTATGTCTGTGCGTGCTGTGTATGTCTGTGGGTGCTGTGGGTGTCTGTGGGTGCTGTGTATGTCTGTGGGTGCTGTGTGTGGGTGCTGTGTATGTCTGTGGGTGCTGTGTATGTCTGTGGGTGCTGTGTATGTCTGTGGGTGCTGTGTGTGTCTGTGGGTGCTGTGTATGTCTGTGGGTGCTGTGTATGTCTGTGGGTGCTGTGTGTGTCTGTGGGTGCTGTGTGTGTCTGTGGGTGCTGTGTATGTCTGTGGGTGCTGTGTATGTGTGTGCTGTGTATGTGTATGTGTGTGCTGTGTATGTGTGTATGTGTGTGGGTGATTGTGGGGGGTGGAGGTGGGGGTACATTACTAAATATCCCCCCTCCCTTCTTACTTTATGTGGGGAGGGGGGATTCTTATTCCTTGTCCCTGGTGGTCCAGTGGAGGTGGAGGCAGAGCAGTTATCCCCCCTCCCTTCTTACCTTATGCCTGGGAGGGGGGATCCTGCTGCTGCTGCCATCCCTGGTGGTCCAGAGGAGAGTGAACTCGAGCCCCGCAGGGCTAGAGTTCACTCACGCGAGATCTGAGCATTGCCGCGGCAACGCTCAGATCTCGCGAGAGGAACCCGGCGGAGCTGCAGGCAATAGCTCCCCGGGTCCTCTCCTGCCTCCCTCACTGCCTGTGAGCCGGTGAGGGGAGGCTGAGAGCAGAGCCGGCGCTCGGATAGCGCCGGCTCTGCATGAGCCGGCAGGGGAGATCCTGAGATCTCCCCTGCCGGTCTCAATACATAGGCGTGCCGCGGGGATTAGGGTGTGCCCAGGCACACCCGGCACACCCCGTGCGCACGCCTATGCACACCATGTAAACATTCACAGTGCAGGTGGAAAAAGTATGTGAACCCTTGGATTTAATGACTGGTTGAACCTCCTTTGGCAGCAATAACTTTAACCAAACGTTTCCTGTAGTTGCAGATCAGACGTGTACAACGGTCAGGAGTAATTCTTGACCATTCCGCTTTACAGAACTGTTTCAGTTCAGCAATATTCTCGGGATGTCTAGTGTGAATCGCTTTCTTGAGGTCATGCCACAGCATCTCAATCGGGTTGAGGTCAGGACTCTGACTGAGCCACTTCAGAAGGCATATTTTCTTCTGTTTAAGCCATTCTGTTTTTGATTTACTTCTATGCTTTGGGTCATTGTCCTGTTGCAACACCCATCTTCTGTTGAGCTTCAGCTGGTAGACAGATGGCCTTAAGTTCTCCTGCAAAATGTCTTAATAAACTAGCAATCCGTCCAGGCCCTGACGCAGCAAAGCAGCCCCAAACCATGATGCCCCCACCACCATACTTCACAGTTGGGATGAGGTTTTGATGTTGGCGTGCTGTGCCTCTTTTTCGCCACACATAGTTTTGTGTGTTTCTTCCAAACAACTCAACTTTGGTTTCATCTGTCCACAGAATATTTTGCTAGTACTGCTGTGGAACATCCAGGTGCTCTTGTGCAAACTGTAAACGTACAGCAATGTTTTGTTTGGACAGCAGTGGCTTCCTCTGTGGTATCCCCCCATGAAATCCATTCTTGTTTATTGTTTTACGTATTGTAGATTCGCTAACAGGGATGTTAGCATTTGCCAGTGACTTTTGTAAGTCTTTAGCTGACACTCTAGGATTCTTCTTCACCTCATTGAGCAGTCTGCGCTGTGCTCTTGCAGTCATCTTTACAGGACGGCCACTCCTAGGGAGAGTAGCAGCAGTGATGAACTTTCTCCATTTATAGACAATTTGTCTTACTGTGGACTGATGAACAGCAAGGCTTTTGGAGATACTTTTATAACCCTTTCCAGCTTTATGCAAGTCAACAATTCTTAATAGTAGGTCTTCTGAGAGCTCTTTTGTGAGAGGCATCATTCACATCAGGCAATGCTTCTTGTGAAAAGCAAACCCAGACCTGGTGTGTGTTTTTTATAGGGCAGGGCAACTGTAACCAACACCTCCAATCTCATCTCATTGATTGGACTCCAGTTGGCTGAAATCTCACTCCAATTAGCTTTTGGAGATGTCATTAGTCTAGGGGTTCACATACTTTTTCCACCTGCACGGTGAATTTTTACATGGTGTGTTCAATAAAAACATGGCAACATTTCATTCTGTGTGTGTTATTAGTTTAAGCAGACTGTGATTGTCTATTGTTGTGACTTAGATGATGATCAGATCACATTTTATGACCAATTTGTGCAGAAATCCATATCATTCCAAAGGGTTCACATACTTTTTCTTGCAACTGCATATATATATGTATATATATATATATGTATATATATATATATATCTTTTTTAATTATTTTTATTTATATATATATATATATATATATATATACATATATATATATATATATATATATATATATAGTGATTATACGTATATACTTATGTACATAGATATATATAGGGATGTGCATGGGCAAAATATTTGGTTCGGTTCGGCATTCCTATATTCGGGACTTCGGCACTTCAGTTCGGCATTACGAAATTCCGGACTTCAGTAATTCAGAACTTCAGCACTTCCGGACTTCGGCACTTTGACACTTCTGAACTTCGGCATTTCGCATATGTTCTCTTGCGCCGCTTAGTAGATAACTCCCTAATTCCCACGGTATTAGGGAGCTATTTACCAAAAGGCTAAAAGACCTAAATTGTTCTGTCAGTCAAATTTACTAATGCTAAGTAAAGAATACTTAGTATTAGTAAATTCTGCCCCTACTCGCTATACGGCTAACTGTTTAAAAAAAAAAAATGTAAAAAGAGGACCTATTGTCCTCCCCCATGGCCCCCACCCCTGAGCAGCGGATGGGGGCCCTAAATACCAATAAGGGGGGGCCTATTGTCCTCCTCCTGACCCCCACCCCTGAGCGGCGGGTGGGCCCCTAAATACCAATAAGGGGGAAGACCTATTGTCCTTCCCCCAGCCCTAAATAAAAATGTTACCCCCCCAGGTGACTAGGGTTCCCCAAACCCCTAGTCACCCCCTCCCCCAAAAAATGAATAAACCCCTACTTCCCCCCTCACCCTAAAAATAGTGAGGGGGAAATAATAACTAAGTACCTGTAAAAAAAGAAATACAACTTACAATCTGATGTCTTCTTTTTTCTAAAATCTTAATTTTTCAGTCCCAAAAAGGCCAAATAAAAATTAAACCATAATACCCGTCGCACTTTAAAAAAAAAAAAAAAAACAGAGTGGAAAATAAATCAGACGGAAAAAGAAACTCTGACGCTGAAAAAATGATCCATCTTCACCAATGTAGGGCACTGCACAGACTCAGCCCTGCAGGGCGGAGGAAGGCTTATAAAGCCTTGCCCTGCCCTGCAATTAGGCTCAAAGCACTCTGGTTTAAGCATACCAGTCAGAGTGCTCTGACAGGTAAATGAAGAGACTGACAGGTAAGTCTCTACATTTACCTGCCACAGCACTCTGATTGGTTGACTTGAAATCCAACCAGAGTGCTCTGTGTCATTTTACACAGCGTGGGAAAGTTCTTTGGAATTTTCCCACGTTGTGTAATTTGAATCATAACAACCCTCTGATTGGTTGATTGAAAGGTAACAATAGGTACCCCACCCCCTTATTCTACTTTAGGACCCCCAACTGCTGCTCAGGGGTGGGGGCTAGAGGGGTGGACAACAGGTCCCCCTCCTTATTTTGATGTAGCTCCCCCTGCCGCCGCTCAGGGATGGGGGCCGGAGGGGAGGACAATAGCCCCCCCCTTATTCTACTTTAGGGCTCCCACCCGCTGTTTAGGGGTGGGGGCTGGGGGGAGGACAATAGGTCGCCTCCCTTATTTTGATATAGGGCCCCCACCCACTGCTCAAAGGTGGGGGCAGGGAGGGAGGACAATAGTTTTTCTGATTTAGGACCCCCACCTGCCGCTCAGGGCACAGGTGGGAGCTTGGGAGGGGGGACACTTGGGTTTTATTTTTTTAATTATTTTTTTAACAGTGAGCAGCCACAGGCACGGTATAGTGAGTAGGGGCAGAATTTACTAATACAAAGTAATTTTTACTTAGTATTAGTAAATTTGGCTGAAAGACCAATTTAGGTATTTCAGCCTTTTGGTAGATAGCTCCCTAATACTGTGGGAATCAGGGAGTCATCTACTTACTCATTCCCATCCATTGTCTGGCTAAATAACTTACATTTTATATGAACGTGTTACTTGATTGTTGTAAGTGTTGCAAATGCTCACAGCTGAATCCTAGCTATGTGTGTATACTTTTTATTTAAACTGGTATACAGTGTAACATTCTTCATTCTTCCACTGAGTATATTAGTACATCAGCAATTCTGTGCTTCGGCTATTCGTCAAATCCAAAATTCGGCACTTTGGCTATTTGGCAGTTCAGCGCGGTTAGTCATTTTGGAAATTCGTCACTTCAGCCCTTCGGAAATTTGGCGATTCAGCTATTCGGACATTCAGAAGTATCCGAATGTCAGAATTGCCCAAAATTTGTCAGAATTCACATTCGGAACGAAACGAATTGCACGTTTAGATATATATAATATTTCGTTCTGCATGGATTTTGATATCAATATATAAATATATATATATATATTATCAAAATACAGTTAGACTGTGTATGTATGTGTATATATATATATATATATATTATTTTAAACTGTTTTAAATTTTTTATTTTACTTTTTTCATGCAGCAGGGGCATTCCAGGCACTCCCCCTGCTGGCACTCTGTGGACGGCTATGCAAGGACCTCACCATCACATGACCCAGGAGGGCCGGAACGGCAGCAGGGGGACTCCATGGCATGGCAGGTAAGTCCCCCCACCGTGATCACGGGCATGGGATCGCCGGCGAGTAAGTACAAAGGACGGCGGGGACGTGCTGTGCCGCCCGCCAGCGTTTAGAGCTGGGTCCCCAAGGACAGCACAGCATGCCCGCCATCCTTAAGGGGTTAATTCTTTGGGTATATACTGTAAATATATATTTGGCTATGTATGTGTTTATTTATAGAAGTCAATTTTAGACTTCTATGTGTTAAACCCGAAATATACATTAAATTTGTTGACAATATTCTCAATTCTGATATATGCAGAAAACACTGACCTTGATTTGATTAAGTCAGTCTCTAAACAAGCAAGCCTTAGGCAAAACCTTCCATTGTCAAATTAGTAAATTCCCAAAATGTAGCTTATTATTGATGAGGCTACCCGTTGGTTATGATAGCTGTGTCAGTAGGTTGACAAAATTAAATTGTAATGTCCCTTTTCCCAACTATATATATGTATAATATGTACAAATAGAAATGTAGAATGACAGACCTTCAGGAGCTCATTTGATTATCAAATTTGAGAAAATAAATAACATTGGAATTACATGGTATTTGAAATATGGTATATGTCTCTAAAATATACATCCAGGGAAAAAAGTTCATTATATGTCAAAGAGAACATGGAGGTTGGAAATCTATATGTGTATATAAACACACAAATCCACTAAAACACCAGGCTTATGCAATGTGTGATCATACAATACTGCCAAGGATTTTTAATTATTTGCCAATTTCTAAATATTATTCACTTTAAAAAATCGAGTAATGCATTTGGTTTATCATTTGGCCAACATGTGAACATTGATAAATTTCGGATTCTGGTTCTGTGAATTGTAAAATCACTGATTTTGAATTCATCCAAACAAATGTTACAGAATCAGTCATGCCAACCATACCCTGAATGCATTTGGCTTTAGTAAATATGAAAATTGTCAATGCGGTCATAAATCAAGCTTTTGAGATGCCTACAAGAAAGATGAAAGAGGTGAAGACTGGTGAAACATAGCAGCATGTTACTTTGTTTATATTTTCTGCTTTTATGTACAATTTTCAATAAAATATTTTTTTTTTATCTTCAGTGGAACTTCCTGCTTTTATACTGAAGATTTTTTTCCCCCAACCACCATATGAATTGAGCAAAAGCATTTTGCTCTACACTAGTGACTGCATCTTTTTAAAGCAGTGAGCACTATATTTGTCTAATCTACAATGAAAATCTCACATGTATCCAAGAGTGGGAATTTATGTGTACCCATATGTGTGGATTGTTCTACTACATGCCTATTTTTGGGAGCCATTAGTAGGTTCTATAAACTGTGAATGTACATTATTATTATTATTATTATTATTGGTATTAAAATAGTGCCAACTAATTCAGAAGCGCTTAACAATATTATGAAAGGTGGGGAAATTTACAATAAATGAGACAATTACACGGTGACACAGAAACAATAGGTAAATGAGGGCTCTGCTCAAATGAGCTTACAGTCTAGAGGAGGTGGGGTACAAATGCACAACAGGGCAGCAAGGGAGAATTCAGGTCCCTTCTGAGTTGAGGGGGATTAGGGTGAGGCTGTTGTGTGACGGGTCTCTCAAGAACAAATGATAAGAGGTTGTGATCAGAGAGAGTAAATGGAGTGTTGTGGTGCAGAGAGATAGTGCATGCATTAGAAAAAATAAGATCAAAGGTATTGCCAGCTACATGTTTGGGAGTATTAACCCACTGTGATAGGCCAAGGGAGGAGGAAATAGAGAGGAGTTTGGAAGCTACTGAGGCCAAGGGTGGGTTAAAGGGAACGTTGAAATCCCCAATGTGACAAACTCACTATGTATCATTTTCTAAGGACAGTTCCCTCCAAGTTTGGTTTATAAGTTTCCCCAAACCCAAATACTTTTCCTCAGTTCGGTAGTTACAATATACTGAACATCTACCACCCCCTGGCTCATTAACTACAAACTAACCATAAAGTTAAGTGCTCGCTAGTCTCATGAATGCAGGCAGTGGCACTTGGTCATTGAGCGTATGGAATTCAAAGAAACCTCAGTGATCTTGCGTCGACGCCTGTTTCTGTTTTCGACAAGACAGGAGAGCGCTGTTCGAACAATCGCTACCTATGAGCCAGGGGAACTGCTCAACATTTTGTTCATTTTTCAACTACTGGAAGTGACCAACTGCTTCCACTTTTTCTCTGGAACTAATTTGGGCAGACACCACGTGTGTGGTTGGTTAAAACTTTACCCCGGTGGCGATTCGGCTGTATTCGTGGGATTTGAGCGCTATTTGGACACTGTGGGTGCTCAGATCCACGTTATGCGGGGTTATAATACTTGTGGGTGTTCCTATATGTGTTATGTGTATTTTAAGGGTTTTCGTATAATAGTTTGCACCTCTAGTGCCTGGGACATAATTAGTTTAAGCAAAAGCAGGCTCTCTTATCTCCCAGACACAGAGGCGCCTGGGCGGGCTTACTCTACAAGTGAATGGAGACGCCATGCTGGGGGATCTGTGTATATAAACAGGCCACTGGGTCATAATAAAACATTCTTCTTGTACCCTTAATCAAGTCTTGGCTGATGTTTGGGTATACCAGAGCTATGATCACTATTTAGCTTTGGGACTTGGGAGACTTATAACGAATATACTCAGTCAGAGTATAGGGGATCTGTTACACCCAAGAATTAGGGAAGGGATATTACTTTAAAGGAAGTAGGGGAAACAAGCAGAAAAATGGTCAAGGGACAGATGAGGGGAACCAGAGAGGCATTAGATAACAGCTATGTTAGCAAAGATGGGTTTGAACAGACAAATTAAGTGAATTTCAAAAGTGGAGAAAGATAGGGAAGAGGGGTGGACAGAGGTTTAACCCCTTATGGACCAAACTTCTGGAATAAAAGGGAATCATGACATGTCACACATGTCATGTATCCTTAAGGGGTTAAAGGAGCATTGGAGTAAAAGCAGAAATCCTACACCACCACCTTTACTGTCAGCCTGTCTTGGGTTGTGTGTAAAGTGAAGACCACCAAAGGATAGTGAAGCAGGGGTGGCGGTATCAGAGGGAGAGAGAGACATGTTTCTGTTATTGCAAGAAGGTTTATTGAGTGTGAGATAAATAGGTCATGGATGGAAGCATGGGACGCAGACTGTGCATTCCAGAGGGCAACTTTAAAGGAAGAATTATAGTGAGAGCTACATGGAATGGATATGAGATTGTTGTTGTTTCTGGTGTTCGTACAAGGTGTGTTAGTAGAGGAGGGATCAGGATTTGGAGAGACCTCCCAGCTACCAGGAGCAGTAGGATGGAAAGGAAGAGAAGGTGGGAGTAAGATTTAGGAGGGGATTGTAGAGAAAGGCTGGATAGGTATGAGTAAAGTGCATGTGATGAATACAAAGATATGGAAAGTAGAGAGGGAGCAATGAAGATGGTGTCAGCAGTAGCAGGTAAGTAGAAGTATAGAGACATTTTAATATTGAGAGAAGTGAAAAATAGAAGGGAGAACATTATTAGGAGAATAGGTGCTGCGTTTTTAAAAAAAATGGAGAATTGAGCTGTAAAAATCATAGTTGAGGTTAGATGGGTGAAGGTTTAAAAGATATTCATTGTATGAATTAAGATATTTCAGGTGGGGATTGGTTGATGAACATGATTAGTTTGTCAGGAAAGCCAGGTAATGTGAGTTATCTATAAATCTAATCATAGGCGTGCGCAGCCTATTGCATTAGGGTGTGCACCCTAAAGCACAATCACTGTGTGTGTGTGTGTGTGTGTATGTATGTACATGGAAAGTTGGGAATGTGAGTGTCAAAGCATGGGTGTCAAGGCGTGTATAGTGTATCCATAAGGTATTGGGCACCTATCACTCATTCAGCCATAAAAACCACATTCACAATTACATCCTCAAACATACATACACACACACACACACACACAATTACATCCTCAAACACACACACACACAATTACATCCTCAAACATACATACAATTACACCTTAAGAATCAGTTAAATAAACATGAATACCTGGGTGCCACTGCCCACTTTGCTCCTTGAAAGCTCTGCGCTCAGCTCCTGACTAAAACTTCTGCTTAAATAGTTGAATTTTCTGCTTCCAACAGAAGGGGAGAAATCAAGAGCACAGTGATAAATGGTACATTGTGGGTCAAAGGTCACCCCCATCCTCTCACTGCCAGCAGCTCTGGACTCCCTGATCACCCCCCCTCCCCTCACCGCCAGCAGCTCTGGACTCCCTGCTCTCCCCCCTCCCCTCACTGCCAGCAGCTCTGGACTCCCTGCTCACCCCCCTCCCCTCACCGCCAGCAGCTCTGGACTCCCTGCTCACCCCCCCCACCCCTCACTGCCAGCAGCTCTGGACTCCCTGCTACCCCCCCCCCCTCCCCTCACTGCCAGCAGCTCTGGACTCCCTGCTCACCCCCCTCCCCTCATTGCCAGCAGCTCTGGACTCCCTGCTACCCCCCCCTCCCCTCACTGCCAGCAGCTCTGGACTCCCTGCTCACCCCCCTCCCCTCATTGCCAGCAGCTCTGGACTCCCTGCTCACCCCCCCTCCCCTCATTGCCAGCAGCTCTGGACTCCCTGCTCACCCCCCTCCCCTCACTGCCAGCAGCTCTGGACTCCCTGCTCACCCCCCCTCCCCTCACTGCCAGCAGCACTGGACTCCCTGCTACCCCCCCTCCCTTCACTGCTAGCAGCTCTGGACTCCCTGCTCACCCCCCCCCTCCCCTCACTGCCAGCAGCTCTGGACTCCCTGCTCACCCCCCCCCCCTCACTGCCAGCAGCTATGGACTCCCTGCTCACCTCCCTCCCCTCATTGCCAGCAGCTCTGGACTCCCTGCTCACCCCCCACCCCCCCTCCCATCATTGCCAGCAGCTCTGGACTCCCTGCTCACCCCCAGTCCCCTCACTGCCAGCAGCTCTGGACTACCTGCTACCCCCCTCCCCTCACTGCCAGCAGCTCTGGACTCCCTGCTCACCCCCCCCTCCCCTCACTGCCAGCAGCTCTGGACTCCCTGCTCACCCCCCCCCTCCCCTCCCCGCCAGCAGCTCTGGACTCCCTGCTACCCCCCCTCCCCTCACTGCCAGCAGCTCTGGACTCCCTGCTCACCCCCCTCCCCTCACTGCCAGCAGCTCTGGACTCCCTGCTCACCCCCTCCCCTCATTGCCAGCAGCTCTGGACTCCCTGCTCACCCCCCCCTCCCCTCATTGCCAGCAGCTCTGGACTCCCTGCTCACACCCCCTCCCCTCACTGCCAGCAGCCCTGGACTCCCTGCTCACCCCCCCCTCCCCTCACTGCCAGCAGCTCTGGACTCCCTGCTCACCCCCCCCCCACCTCCCCTCCCCTCACTGCCAGCAGCTCTGGACTCCCTGCTCACCCCCCCACCCCCTCCCCTCACTGCCAGCAGCTCTGGACTCCCTGCTCACCCCCCCCCTCCCCTCATTGCCAGCAGCTCTGGACTCCCAGCTCACTCCCCCCCCTCACTGCCAGCAGCTCTAGACTCCCTGCTCACACCCCCCTCTCCTCACTGCCAGCAGCTCTGGACTCCCTGCTCACCCCCAGTCCCCTCACTGCCAGCAGCTCTGGACTCCCTGCTACCCCCCCTCCCCTCACTGCCAGCAGCTCTGGACACCCTGCTCACCCCCCCACCCCCCTCCCCTCACTGCCAGCAGCTCTGGACTCCCTGCTCACCCCCCTCACTGCCAGCAGCTCTGGACTCCCTGCTCCCTCCCTCCCTCCGCTCCCTGCCAGCAGCTCTGGACTCCCTGCTCACCTCCCTGCCTGACAGCCTTTCACACAGACAGGAAACAGACCTTTAAGTCCCGCTTGGGCTGCCCGTCTGTGCCTGAATAACAGGTCACATGCTTCCTGTGTGTAAAGGCTGTCAGACGGAGCAGGATCACCAGGGTGGTTTCTCTCCAGAATCGATCCTCCTGGCTGCCTGCTTCATATGTTCAGCTGCTGTGAGTGGAAACACAGTGAAGGCTGTTCCAGGACCCCAGCGTGAGTGTGCTGCTGATGCACTGTGGAGCCCCAGCTGCCGGGAACAGTGAGCCGACAGGGGAGATCTCTCCCCTGCCGGTCTCACTCCAGAGGCGTGCTGCGGGGATTAGGGTGTGCCCAGGCACACCCGGCACACCCCGTGCGCACGCCTATGAATCTAATGAGTACCATGGGGTAGGGTGGGTGGGAACCAATTTTCCAGAAATGCTTCCTCTGCTTATGACTTTTCATGCAGGGTTTGGTACTTTGAGTCCTGGGAATAGCTTTTCAAGTGCTGTATGGGGCCCAGGCTATAAGAGAAAATCTGGGATTAGATAAGACAGATTGTGGGTGGGGAAGCTTTGAGGTGGTACAAACAAATCAAGGAACAAGCAGATGAGAAAAATATAAAATTAAAGGATAAGAGGGAATGGCAGAGATCGGATAGGTGAAAGTCATAAATAGGGAACATCATAAATTAACAAGGCTTGGAGTGCAAAAACTAACATTAACAAAAACATATGCTTAACAAAACAATCGTTAAGGATGAAGAGTGCAATAGTCATCAATGGAGGTAGATAGGAATACAATTAAAAAGAGAAATAGGAAAAATAAGTAGCATTCTGCCTCCTCTGCCGTCACCCAACTGGGGGTGGTGGGACTAATTGCCCTACACAGCTAGCGCTGCTAGCACATTAGGCCCTACATAGGAAAACATTGCTGCAATGCTTTCCTTTGGGGATATAACTGATGATGGATTCTACCAAATATTGCCTAGAAAGTGGGAAGTGACAGCCACTAATTTGTAATTATTGTAATTTCTCAGAAACTGCAATATGCATTGCAGTGTTAAGGGGACAGGGGCATTGCAACAACACGGCTTCAATGGTCTAAGGTGGTCTGGAGTCCTATAGTAACATTTTAGCTCAACTTGATGATTCTCTAAAAACAAGGTCAGGTTCAGAAAATCAAGAATAGTGGTACCTAAAAGGTAGATCCCCAGATGTTTTAAAACTACAATCACAAATCACAAACATACCTAGACATACACACTTATACATTGCCAAACATGAAAATATGCACTGCAGGTCACAATTAAGAAAAAAAAGCATTACCAATAGCACTGACACAAATACATACATAATGAGCTACACACACAAACATACTTAGCTCTATTTACACATAGCATCGCTCTCTCTCTGTCACAAACAGAAAAAAAAAATTAAAATTCTCTATAGAACTCTTCTATTCTACTCACATGGAGCTTACTTTACATTGATGAAAAAGATATGAAAGGTCACTGGTCTGAAGTCCCTGGTATCTATGGAAAGCAGAAGAGCTATGCACTGCTATGCACAAACTTACTCCTGCTCTCTCTGTCCTGATTTTCCATTGACAGTCGGGAGACCTCAAGGATAAGTTTAAATGGACACTTCAGAACCCTAATGCTCTTTAGCTTCCTGAAGTACTTTATGTGGGAAAAGTGTGACCTTTTTTTTTACATTTGGAGTATATTTCAGTAGAAATTGACACTTTTTCAAATTAACCTTTTTACAGCATCCTGACTATCAGACAACCGATCCTGTTACCTCCTGGTTGTTTAGCTCGTGCAGCAGGTAAGTGCTTCAAAGTTCCTGCCTTGCAAAGACTTCTCTTTGAGCTGCGTTAGGAAGTCTGTGATTAGACAACCAGAGAAAGTCTTGACTTGATTACAAGCGGAGTGATGTACTATGTGCAAATGCTGTCCTACTGGCTGTGTTCTTTCAATCCTGAAAAAATCACTCTCTAACATGGCACTCATAACAAGGGAAACATATTTCTCATTATCATAAGTAAAATTAGATCACCCATTTTTTTCCTCTCCGACTTGCATTTTCTCAGACTACTGAAACTCCTGAGTCTACTTTGACTCTCCAGCGTTCCTACCATGTACCACATGAACTCCTTCTGCTTCAAATTGTGTGTCTGCCATCTTGAGACCATCAGATTTTCTCTTTCTATCTGTATTCCTACCTGAGGGCCTCTTTCTCTCCCTAATGTCCTTTACAGCTCTGTGGCAGGACCACTGCCTGTTCGTACATTGCTGTATTATATTCTGTGTATTACCCTATAATTTTCGTAAGAATGTTCCTGCTCCCCATTCAGGAAGTCCTACACAAAGGGAATGCATTCCCCTCCCGAACAGGGACCACCCCAACAACCCATTTAGAATGTTGGTTCAGAACGGTTCCCGAATGAGGACCTCCCCAGTGCCCCTTGGAATGTTTACACCAATCAATTAGAACGTTGGCAACTTGCAACATAAGTGTGAAACTGCAAGGGAAGTACTGAATGAGCGCTTCCCTGGGTGGCCACCATTCGTATAGACAGACAGCGACCAGGGAGAGCATTTACGTCCTGAAAGGAGAAGCTTCCCTTGCTTGGTTTCACATAGAGACCACGCAAATGGAGGCGGTTTGTGGCGGTTGCCGTTCTGGGGGTCCCTGAGATTGGTGGGGACTGGTAGTCCAGGAGGCAGGAAGCTTCCCTGTGCTGGGGTTCCCACGTACAGAGGCTTATGGGATAAAGACCCCCTGTCTCAAGATGTGGGAAACCCGGAGGATGGGTGGCGGGAACAGTGGACAAAGGGACTGGGATTCCGGAACTGTTATATGACCCCTGGGAGCGGGAGGTCCCTGGGATGGGACATTGTCTTTCTGTGTGATCCACCCCTTCCATGGGGAAAAGTATAAAGATTAGTGGGGCCAATAAAGTTGTATGTACCCCCAGGACTGTGTGTCGTCCAGTTACTGGGTGTGAAATGGGTCTTTCTGTATCATAACCGACTCCCTACTAGGGGAGAACGTGGCTGAACTGAGACAATCAGCCGGATTGCCTGCAGGCCCGTTACAATCTCCACTTCCCATATGTCTTTGTTTCTCGGCCACCCACTCCGTCATCTTATCTCACACACACAATTCTGACCTCTGTTATTGGCACGCATAATGTTATTATCCTTGCCCTCACAACGTTAACGTGTGTTTAAAATACAAATGTGTGAAGAAGAATGTATGTCACTCCACTAATCTTCTCTGCTATACGCTCCCAAAAGGATGCCCCTTTCTCCCGTATCACTTCTTTACTGTACACCTTGCTTTTAAGCCCTGTGTGTTAGCGCTATGAATTTGTAAAAGGTTACAGTTTGACATGGGTTATTATAATGTATTTCAAATGAGGTTTAGCGATTTGATTTAAGAGACAATTTTTGATTTTCCATTTGCAAACCTTGACTGACTGTTTTTTTTTTGCGCTTCCTGAATTTCATGTTACTTACATTGACATATCTCAGGAATAAGTGAGCCTTCTTTGTAATAAGTGGGTTTTCACCAGTACTTCACATACAAGTAAAGCAACGAGATCTGACAATAATTCATATATTAAGTTCATGCAAGTAAAGAACAATAGAAAAGATTAAAGAACATTTAAAAAAAATGATGAACACTATTTTCTATACTATCTAGCAAAACAGCCCAACAGTGTTTATTTAAAGGGGGACTTTGAAACCTTTGAGAATGTCAGTTTGCTTTTTTTATTATTATTAATGAAGTTTTCCATATTTATTTAATTTTAGAAAAAGTGTAGATTTGAATAGAAATTGTCACTTGTCTAAAGTTACCTTACGTACTCTGGCTTTCAATCACACAATGGGTTGTGTTACTTCCTGGTTGTTTAACTCAGTAGAGCTAAACTCAAGGGGCTACAATTGCCCAGAGTAACTGCCTTGCAAAAGTTTCTCATTGAGCTGCATTGGGAAATCGGTGATTGGACAGCCACAGAATGCCAATGCTTGGTGAGAAGAGGAGGGGTTTGTAAAGGCTTCAGACAAACGATCTGCAGCTTTTGCAAGCTGCTTTAGATATAATCCCAATGAAATAAATGCATAATTAAATTCACAGATGTTTTACATTGGTGTATATCTACTAAACAGTGATTTGGTTTAATTTTTTTATTTTTTTATTCGAGTAGTAAAATTTTAACTTGCTTCCAGCACAATATTCTTAAAAAACAAAGTTATTATTTTTTTACTTCTCTGACACAGTAATCATATATAAATATAATACTGATATTTTCAGATAATAACCAGTTGACACATGCAAACAGATATTTATAGGCATTCAATATGTTTTCCGTAACATCTTATTACAATATTTGTAAATTAATGTATTAGCAGTTGTGCGTATTTGACAGATTAATACAGCGTATATCAAATAGATAATTATCAGTAGGATTTTTATATTTCTCACATATTTGCCTTATATTAAAAAATGATTTAATATTTACATTTTGTGTTATATAATGTTTGGATGGGCAAAAAGGTTACTTTATTATACATAAGTCTGTGCTGCAATCAAATGCAGAGATTGTCAGAAAAAAATAATATAATTTGCTACTGACATTAATCACTGGAAAAGTTGACAGTTAATCAAACATATTGACTATTTCTCTATGCTATTTGCTTGCAATAATAGAGAAAAAAATAAATATATAAATGGGAAAAAAAAACAACGAATGCCGCTCTTGATGTGTGACAAAATCAACATTTTCATAACTATAAAAACAACAATGGCTGACAGGTCTGTCAAGAACACAACCTAGTGCTTACAGAGGTGTGTTAAAAATACATCAACACAGTAATTTTTTTCACAAGATAAATGGTGTAATATGGGGGATTTTCTCTGGGGCCCAGATGTAACACATGTCAACAGCTATAAGCAAGGGATAAATATTACGAAATTATGACAGTTCAAGTAGATTACAGCTCAGGATCAGAGATTAATAATAGAGTAGAAGAAATATTTATTTTTCTAATATTTAATGCAATTCACATTAAAGAACAATATCAAATGATATAAATTAAGAAAGTGCTAGGTGCCAGACTGTAGCCACAAAAATAGCAAAGAATGTTCTGCACTAACGGTCTTTTAAGACTTAACATTTATTTTTTCTATGTTAAAAGGTTTGGTATTGATGCTTGTGCTATCCTGAGGAAAGTCCCAACTGGGGACTGAAACGTTGACGCTTTCTTGCATCTATACCGAATCTTTTAACATGGAAAAGAAAATGTCAGGTCACTCCTCACTTGATCTGTGAATAAAATCAACATTTAGTGCCTGTCATTAGCCACCAATCTTTTTTTCATTAATTATATATTTTTTGGCACCACAGGCAGAATTCTGAAGCACAAATGAAAATAAACATGTTCATTTATTGCACAATCCGTTTGGTTTGTGATTGGTCTACATTTTGTATTGGAGTTTAGAAACTTGCATGACCGCCAGCTTCTCACAAACCCAGGCAAGTTGCAGCTCATAACTAAACACATCTTTAAGTGTAGTAGTGTCTACATGTTTTGTTTCAGTAAGAACTGCTTGCTATAGTACTGAAAAGAGTAGAATATTTTTTTTTACTTTACATAAAAAATTCAGTGCACAAAACCAAGGTCACGCAGTCCAATTTAGAGAAATTCTTTCTATGAGTTGACAATTGTAATAAAAAATGCACATGATAATGTTCACTTTGATGCTCTGTGTAACTTCATTTTGATAAGTAAATCAGAATATGCAGTAGTTAAGATCCCAGTTAATGAAAATTAAAATCATAAATTAAATAAATCTACTAGTGTAAGTATAAATGGTAGAATAAATCCTATTAATATTTTCATTTCATGATTTATTTCTAGAAGAACCGACTGAAACAGAAGCTACTTTCACAGTTCTAACATGAAACAGCTAATTTACCAGTGGCACAAGCCGTAAGGAAGTCACTTTTTCACACTAATGATGATCAGTTACTCTGATCATGTTGGAATCTTGCAGGTTTTAAAGCACTCTTTGTATTTAAGACATTTAAACATATAACACTTTTTATTGTGATGATATTATTATACATTTTCTTTGGATGATAACCTCTGTTTGCAGTATTATTATCAAAGTTCTACAATTGCATCCACATATATAGGAAGTCTCGTTCCTTGTCAGACTTTCTACACTATGAATTTGTCTTGCGTTCATACAGCACAGCCCTAACCCTTGCAAAACAGTCCTACTTTTCCTCTCTCATTAGTTCATGCTCCCACAATCCTAGTCATCTCTTTAATACTTCTCTCTTCATCTCTCTTCATCCTCTTCATAACTCTCTTCTTCATCCTGTTATAGCCACCCTACAAACTAATCTTTCGTCTGATAGCTTTGCATGTTACTTTACTGACAAGATTAAAAAGTTAAGTTCTCCCCTCTCTATCTTAACCTCACTTGGACCATACCATCCCTACCCTCCAAGACTTCTCTCCAGCTGCGCTTCTCCTTTCCTCTCATCCCACCACGTGTCCGCTTAATCCCATCCCGTCCCACCTCATCAGATCTCTCACCCCTTGTCTAGTGCAGTCGTTAATGCACATCTTCAACTGCTCTCTTTCTTCTAGAGTTGTCCCAGCTCCCCTTAAACATGCTACTGTTGTACCTGTCCTCATCTCTTGACCCTACCTCCCCTTCCAACTATCATCATATGTCTCTGCTCCTTTTCTCCTCAAAACTTTTGGAAAGACTTGCCTTTACCCATATGTCTTAGTTCCTCAATTCCAACTCTCTCCTTGACCCAGACTCTTCAGTCTGGATTCCGCCCCCTTCACTCCACAGAGACTGCTCTGACCAGAGTTACAAATTATCTAATTTCAGCTTAATCCAAAGGCCACTACTCCATACTAATTTTTCTTGACCTCTCTGCTGCCTATGACACTGTTTATCATGGCCTCCTTCTCCTAACTCTTCAATCTCCTGGTCTCTGTGACACAGTCCTCTCATGGTTCTCCTCCTATTTATCCCAACACTTCTTCAGTGTCTCTTTTTCCAACAACACCTCCTCTCTTCGTCCTGTTTAGTCGGAGTCACTCAAGGTTTAGTTCTTGGTCCCCTTTTATTCTCTCTCTATACTGCCTTTCTTGGCACACTCATTAATTCATTAGGATTCCACTTCCACCTGTATGCTGACGACACCCCAATATACCTCTCTGGGTGTCGTCAGCATACCTGCAGCAACCTCTCCCCTTCTGGCCTACAACGTGTCACCAATTACCTTTCTTATATCTCTGATTGGATGTCCTCCCGCTGTCATGCTCCTGAGCAGGTCAGAGAGGAGACGATTGCAAGGGTTATTGGTTAAAACTTTGTCGTATTAGACAACAAATTTACTGAAAATAAAGAATAAAGGGCAGTCTGCCACAAACAGGATACGTTGTGAGAAAAAACATGGTTTAGGCGATATGCCACAAACAAGATCTTTAGAAAGTAAATTAATAAAGTCAAATATAAAGAACATAAAAATTCCCCTTAGCCCTAGATCAACAAAGTTGAATCTGTGGCTAGGGAAATGGGTCAGAGTAGGTGGTACCAGCTCCACCGAGAATTGGCATGAACCCTTAGTTGTAGAAATAATGAAAAACGCACACTGGATGCTAAGGTTGTACCCCTTTAAAAGAGAGACTACCCAGCAAGCTGGTAAGATGACAAACCGACATTAATATTGAGCCTATTCAATCTTAAGATTTGGAGTCCAGCAGATAGGGAAAAAAAATATAGGGTAGAAAAACTAGGAAATACCAAATAGTACTAGATATTATTGATACGGTGCATAAAAAATGTATCTCAAAATCAACAGTGATACACTGAAACTTTATTAACTGCTTATAGAAAGAGATACAATTGCCACTGTGTATCCATATATAATTCTGTATCCTATAAATGGTTAAAATATCTGTCCTTGGTATGCAAATTAACGCTTTGTTCTAAATGCTGTTTACAGAGGAGTATAAGACAATGATCCCCTAAACAGTATGGTCCCTTGGGGTATATCTTTTGCAATCTGTGAATATAACCATGAAAAGCAAAGTATTGGGTAAGGGAAAACGTATAGCCAGTACTAATGTAAAGTTGTGAGGTAGAAGGGAAAGTGTCTAATGACATACACAAGCAGCGACAATCAAAATGTATAATAAGAGGAGCTGTATCTGATAAGACAAATCTATCGCTGGTCTGCTGTAATTCCCTTACTTCTGCTAATAAACACCTTTGTGGGTGTTCTAAAGCTAAATGGCTAAACTAAATACTGTTCCCTATCAAATGATATTGGACTCCAAAACAAAATAAATGATCAAAGAGATAATTGTTAATGAAAATAAAACATAACGAAAATATCCCTTAGTGCATAATAAGTGGTGCACATGAAGTGTCAAAGTGCAGTGAATGGGAATGCCCCCCGTCTAACCCGACGCGCGTTTCGGAGTCTTAAAGCTCCTTCGTCAGAGGACGAAGGAGCTTTAAGACTCCGAAACGCGCGTCTGGTTAGACGGGGGGTATTCCCATTCACTGCACTTTGACACTTCACGTGCAGGGGACGAAGGAGCTTTAAGATTCCGAAACGCGTGTCGGGTTAGACGGGGGGTATTCCCATTCACTGCACTTTGACACTTCACGTGCAGGGAGCGAAGGAGCTTTAAGACTCCGAAACGCGCGTCGGGTTAGACGGGGGGGTATTCCCATTCACTGCACTTTGACACTTCACGTGCACCACTTATTATGCACTAAGGGAATCCCCTCTCTGCACTATTTTCGTTATGTTTAATTTTCATTAACAATTATCTCTTTGTTCATTTATTTTGTTTTGGAGTCCGATATCATTTGATAGGGAACAGTATTTAGTTTACCCATTTAGCTTTAGACCACCAACGAAGGTGTTTATTAGCAGAAGTAAGGGAATTACAGCAGACCAGCGATAGATTTGTCTTATCAGATACAGCTCCTCTTATTATACATTTTGATTGTCGCTGCTTGTGTATGTCATTAGACACTTTCCCTTCTACCTCACAACTTTACATTAGTACTGGCTATACGTTTTCCCTTACCCAATACTGTGCTTTTCATGGTTATATTCACAGATTGCAAAAGATATACCCCAAGGGACCATACTGTTTAGGGGATCATTGTCTTATACTCCTCTGTGAACAGCATTTTGAACAAAGCGTTCATTTGTATACCAAGGACAGACATTTTAACCATTTATAGGATACAATCACAATCAACTCAGTAAAGACTGCATTTACCATCCTGCAGAAACACCCATCACTCTCAGGCCTTACTTCACAATCAACTCAGTGAAGACTGCATTTACCATCCTGCAGAAACACCCATCACTCTCAGGTACTGACTGAAGTTTGGAAGATACTCCACCCCCCGTATTACTGGATTGCTACAATATTCTCATATGTTACTATAGAGTTGTTACAATTTATACCTGTAGTTTGCCACTGTAATGTTATGTGCATGCAGTGTGTACCACTGTCATTTAATGATTCCGACCAATATTTCATGTAGACAGTTATTAATATTTTGGGTGATAGAATTTGGTTGCTAAACTTTTCAATAGTCTATAACACATGCCTACTCTTCCCCCTCCCCCCCCCACCCCCACCCCCACACTCTCCTTTTCCCCTCCCCAGTCGTAAATACCTTCATATGACTGTTCCATCCCTATTCCTCAGGCCTTACTTCACAATCAACTCAGTGAAGACTGCATTTACCATCCTGCAGAAACACCCTTCACTCTCAGGCCTTACTTCACAATCAACTCAGTGAAGACTGCATTTACCATCCTGCAGAAACACCCATCACTCTCAGGTACTGACTGAAGTTTGGAAGATACTCCACCCCCCGTATTACTGGATTGCTACAATATTCTCATATGTTACTATAGAGTTGTTACAATTTATACCTGTAGTTTGCCACTGTAATGTTATGTGCATGCAGTGTGTACCACTGTCATTTAATGATTCCGACCAATATTTCATGTAGACAGTTATTAATATTTTGGGTGATAGAATTTGGTTGCTAAACTTTTCAATAGTCTATAACACATGCCTACTCTTTTTTCCCTATCTGCTGGACTCCAAATCTTAAAATTAATAAAGTCTTTTGTATACAAGCAAGCTTGAAGTTATACCAAGTAGTTAAGGATTTCCAGGATACTTTGCAGTGCAGCTAGTTATAGGTACCTTTTAGGATAAGACAATACAGGATCATGCAGAGTTGCAGAGGTTGAAACTGGTAGGTATATTCCAAAATAATATAATGCAGGTTGCTTACGAGATGATGCAGTGATGCAGCAATTGAAGCAGTTAAGATTCTTCAATGAAGGAAATACACCACAAATCAGGATTCTTGGAAGCTGATAAGGAAAGTCTTTCGGTAAGATGTAAATCAGGCAAGTTCAGGATGAAGTAATGCAGGTTAGTGCCTTTCAGTATGAGGAAATGCAGATGAGTACAGGATGAGGTACTGCAGGTAAGTGCTCTACAGAATGAAATAATGTAGATAAAATACAGGATATTACCAGGAACAGAGATTCTTTATCAGAGCATAGACTTCATTGTCAAGGCCCTGTTGTGTGCCGGGAGAAGACTTATCAAGCCTCCTAATTAGTTACTCCAGGTGAGGTTATTAAGGTGAGTGAATAGATGAGTGGCTAGGGAGGCCACTAGAGGAGAAAATCATAAAGTTCACTTAAAGGGCCAGTAATAAACAAAAAAGTCTTACATGTCAGTTTTGAAACCTGACACCCGCTTTCTGAAACTCAATCTCTCTAAAACTGAGTCTCTTGTTTTTCCTCCTCCTAACACTGATCCTTCTCCTTCACTCTCCCTGCAGGTTGACTGTACCTGCCTCACCCCATCCTTTCAAGCTCAATGTCTTGGTGTAATTTTTGATCCCGGCCTCAACTTTGCACCTCATGTCCAGTCTGTTGCTAAAACCTGTCCATTCCAGCTTAAACACATTGCCTGCATACGCACCTTTATTACGCAAGATGCTACAAAGGAGCTTGTTCATGCTCTTGTAATCACTCACATGGATTACTGTATTTCTCTCCTAATTGGTCTCCCAAGTATCTGTACTGCCCCCTACAATCTGTGATGAATGCTGCTGCCAGGCTGATCTTTCTTTCCTGTTGCACCTCTCACACCTCACCCCACTGTCGATCCTTACACTGTCTTCCTGTTCCATGCAGGTGTTAATTTAAAATACTAACCCTTACCTATAAAGCTCTAACTAACTCTAGCCCTTTTACATTTCTTCACTGGTTCATAGGTATGCCCTCTGTCGGTCTCTCCGCTCTACTGGTGACCTTCTCCTGTCCGCTGCTCGCACCTTACTGCAAATTCACGCCTGCAAGCCTTCTCACAGGTGGCTCCTTTCCTTTGGAACAGCCTGCCTAAGAAGCCTCCTTTAAGAAGTCCCTTAAAACCCATCTTTTCAGGATTGCTTATTGTCACGCCTAGGGTGCATAATTCATGATTGCACTGTGGAATATTATACTTTAATGTAATTTGAGTAGTGCCTGCCTGGTAGAGATTGAATATTGTCACGGTCAAAAGGGGTTAATTTGATTGTATGAAAGATCACATGACAGAAAGGGTAATGTAAATTGCATAGGAATGTGAAAAGGGTTTTATCCTATGAATTGATCCTGTGATTACTCAAAGGCTCTGAAAGGTGCGAAATTATACACTGGCAAGGTCTGAATGTCTGGCTCAGCCATATGGCCTGTACTTCTTAATTGATGGGTCAATCTATGTGAAATATTAATGGCCATTAGCCTTGTTCCAATATCATATCCAAAAGGAAAAGAACATTACTATTTCCCCACAGAATAATAATAATTAAGCCTCATTTTTGTTATATTTGGAATGTGACAAGCGCCATCTTCTAAATAAGCCCAAACATGATTGGCATAACAACCATAGGGGAAGGAATTGTGATGTCCGCCATATTGGGTTGCAAGTAAGGCGTATGACATATGTATAGAATGGGAAAATAATAGCAAATTCATAGATGCAATTATTATTTCTGTGGCAGGTACATCAGAGAAGATAGAACCAAATGGATGATGTTGGTCTGGAATACAAGGGGGTGGTCACTCATAGATACCCCTTAACTCTACCTCTAGTAATCCACAGGGTATATATCCAATGATACTAAAAAGGTCTTGGTACTTGCTTGGGGCCAAAATCTAATTTTGAGTAAGTCACCATCTTCCATGCTGGAGACCCCCTGGGCAGACGTTTTACTTTGAAAACAAGTAAGTGTTTAGGACTTCTGTTATTTGATCCCTTTTGTTTTTATCTGTTGTTGGTGTAAATGATTTGTTTTTCCCATCTATTATTTGTATGCACTGTGACTATTTTTTTACTCATAATAAATATTCCTTTAATAATTCTGCCTTTGTCTAGTAAAGCATCATATTACCTTAAGAGACTAATTAGTATTTTTGCAATTCCTTAAATATTGTGCTATAAGTAAATAAGTTGTATTTGGTGGATTTTTATTATTGATTTACCTGGGGGACCAAGGCACCCCATTTATAAATTGCCCTAGTGGTGGCAGCGTTAAAATAGTAATAGTTATATTATTATGTTTAAGTGTGGGTTGTGTTAAGGGGGATTTTGTCATTATTTCCAGTCTAGTGCAGACAAATAGTGAACCCTTTCACCTCTACAACTACATCACGCAAACTCTTGAAGTAGCATGCTTTTGTGACACTTATGGCCTCCAAGAGTAACTTCTACCTCTCAATCCTTCCTTTTGCTCACTCCTAAAGGGCCACTCTCACCTCCAGTTCTGCTACTTTTCCACCAAGTCTATTTGCTGTCTCCCTCAATACCCTTCCTATTGTGTTTTTATACTCCACCTTCTCTAGACTGTAAGCACATTTGAGCAGGATCCTCAACTACCTATTGTTCCTGTTAAATTTTTTTATTGTCTCATTTGGTAAATTCCCCTTTTATTGTAAAGCGCTGCGGAGTAAGCTAGCGCTATACAAATACCAATAGCAATAATGATAATAATAAATTGTCAGGATCGGGACAGGGATCCAACACGCAGAGTACAAAGAGTGGAAAGGTACGTATACCGGGCCTTAGAATGGCCGGACCAACGTACCGAGAGTAATAGAGAATAGTCAGAGACAAGCCGAGGTCGAGGGAACGAGAAGACAGATAAGCGAGAGACAAGCCGGGTCAAGGGATAACAGAGATAAGCAGGGTAGTACAACAAGCCGAGTCAAAACCAATAGAGCAAACTAGAATACCAGAGCACTGAGTGACTAGACAAGCTAGAACCACAACAGGGCAATGAGCTGAAGTGAGAAGTAAGCTTAAATACCCTGGCTCCGGATGGTAGACACGCCTCTGACAAGTACCGATTGGATATCGGACACTTGAGTGGCAGGTCGCTCGTGATAGCGTCATGACGTCACGTATTGAGCGTACCGCTAGAAAAGGACGTGGATTCCTCGCGGTCGGTGTTTAAGTGACTGGATGAACCGCGAGGAACGAAGGAAACAGCTCGTTTGGACGGATAAACTACTAAGTCTCTACCTCTTTTAGAGGTAGAGACCTCAGGTACCCTGACAGTACCCCCCCTCTCAGATACGCCCACCGGGCGGAAGGAACCGGGACGAGATGGAAAGCGGAGGTGAAATGCTCTGCGAAGGCGAGAAGCATGAACGTCCTCCTGAGGTACCCAACTCCTCTCCTCAGGACCATATCCCCTCCAGTTGACCAGATATTGCAATTTTCCCCTTGAAATTCTGGAATCAATGATGGAGCTGACCTCGTACTCCTCCCGACCCTCCACCTGAACAGGACGAGGTGAGGAAACCTTAGAGGAGAATTTGTTGCAAATAAGAGGTTTCAACAAGGAGACATGAAAAGAGTTAGGAATGCGTAAGGCAGGTGGCAGAGCAAGGCGATACGCAACCGGGTTGATACGAGTGAGAACCCTGTAAGGACCTATGTAGCGAGGAGCAAATTTCATAGATGGAACTTTTAGGCGAATATTCTTAGTGCTCAGCCACACCCTATCCCCAGGAACGAAGACCGGAGCCGCTCTTCTATGCTTGTCAGCGTGTCTCTTGAACAACGAGGAATTATGTAACAGAATTTGCCGAGTCTGATCCCATAATTTCTTCAGGTTGGCGACATGATCATCAACCGACGGTATCCCCTGAGAAGAGGAAACCGAAGGAAAAATTGAAGGATGAAAGCCATAGTTCATGAAGAAAGGGCTAGAGCGAGTTGAATCACAAACAAGGTTATTGTGTGCGAACTCCGCCCAAGGGATCAAACCGACCCAATCGTCCTGGTGTTCGGAAACAAAGCAACGTAGATACTGCTCGATCTTTTGATTGGTGCGTTCAGCAGCTCCGTTAGACTGAGGGTGATAGGCAGAGGAGAAGTTCAATTTGATTCCCATTTGAGAACAAAAGGATCTCCAGAAACGTGAGATAAATTGAGAACCTCTATCAGAAACAATCTCCGAAGGAATCCCATGTAAGCGAAAAACTTCTCTCGCAAAAATCTCTGCCAATTCAGGAGAAGTCGGAAGTTTAGGTAATGGCACGAAATGGGCCATCTTTGTAAATCTATCCACCACCGTGAGAATAACAGTCTGTCTCTTGGAAGCAGGTAAATCTACGATAAAGTCTATGGACAAACAGGACCAAGGTTTCTCAGGAATGTCCAAGGGGTGTAACAGGCCACAAGGGGATGTATGAGGTTGCTTAGTCTTGGCACAAGTCTCACAAGCTGCGACGAACTCCTCAATATCTTTTCGTAGTGAAGGCCACCAGAAATCTTTGGATATCAGAGAGTATGTCTTGCGAATACCAGGATGTCCAGCTACTTTACTTTCGTGAAAACATTGTAAGAGTTCCAGTTGGAGTTCAGGAGGGACAAAGTTTCTTCCCTCAGGAGTGTCTCCGGGTGCCAGATGTTGTGACTTCAAGATCTGGTCAAGTAGCGGAGAATGGATCTTGAGACTGGTATTAGCAATAATATTGCCTTTGGGTACAATGGAGGACAAAAGTGGTTCAACTGAAGCAGACGGCTCATATTGGCGAGATAGCGCATCGGCTTTAGAATTTTTTGACCCAGGTCTGTAAGTCAGAACGTAATTGAAATGGGTAAGAAATAACGACCAACGAGCCTGCCTGGAGGACAAACGCTTGGCCTCTCCGATATAAGACAAATTTTTGTGGTCCGTTAGAATGGTAACAGGATGTAATGTACCTTCCAATAAATGTCTCCACTCTTTCAAAGCCTTGATAACCGCTAGTAATTCTCTGTCACCAATGTCATATCTGCTCTCTGTACCAGACAATTTTTTAGAGAAAAATCCACATGGATGTAATGGTTTATCAACACCCAACCTTTGAGATAGGACAGCACCTAAACCAGTCTCTGATGCGTCTACCTCAAGTAGAAAAGGCAGGGAAGTGTCGGGGTGAACTAAAATTGGAGCGGAAGCGAAAAGCTCCTTGAGAGTTTTGAACGCAAGAAGGGCTTCAGTAGTCCAATTCTTAGTATCAGCCCCCTGTTTGGTCATATTGGTGATAGGTGCGATAATTGAAGAATAACCCTTAATAAAGCGCCTATAATAATTAGAAAAACCAATAAATCTCTGTATGGCTTTAAGACCTTTGGGTAAAGGCCACTCTAGAATGGACTGGAGCTTATCCGGATCCATCTTAAATCCCTCCCCCGAGATCACATAGCCGAGAAAGGTTACCTGGGTTTGATCAAAGCTACATTTCTCCAACTTGCAGTACAAGCCATGTTGAAGAAGCTTGTGCAAAACCCTCCTGACTTGCTTGTGATGAGTCTCAATCTCACTAGAATGTATGAGTATATCATCTAGGTATACAATGACGCAATCTTGCTGAAATTCCCTAAGAACCTCATTTATCAGATCCTGGAATACAGCTGGTGCATTGCATAACCCAAAAGGCATGACTGTATATTCATAGTGGCCATATCGAGTATTGAATGCCGTCATCCACTCATGTCCCTGCTGGATTCTCACCAAGTTATATGCCCCTCTGAGATCCAATTTGGTGAAAATTGTAGAGCCCTTCAAACGATCGAAGAGTTCGGTGATCAAGGGAATCGGGTAGGCATTTTTAATGGTTATCTTATTTAGGCCTCGATAATCAATACAAGGTCTTAAAGAACCATCCTTCTTTTTAACAAAAAAAAATCCAGCCCCGGCAGGAGAGGAGGACCTCCTAATGAATCCCTTGTCTAAATTTTCGTGAATATACTCCTCTAGAACTGAGTTCTCTTTCGTAGATAACGGGTATACATGACCTCTGGGCGGCATGGTACCAGGGAGTAGGTTAATTTTGCAATCAAAGGACCTGTGTGGGGGTAAGGTATCGGCTTTCTTTTTGTCAAACACTGCCTTTAAATCTAGATACTGAGACGGAATTTGTGTCTCTGTAGGATTGTCAGAGTTAGTCGAGGTGTTGGTTAAGCAGAGAGGTGAGACCTTCCGCAAGCATTTCTCTTGACAATTCTGTCCCCATGAAACTATCTCCCCTGACTCCCAATTAATAATAGGGTTATGTCTCCTCAACCAGGAGTACCCCAGGACTATGGGAATAGACGGAGAAGAAATGAGCAGTAAGGATATGTCCTCTCTATGTAGGATGCCAGCAGTTAAGTTAATCGGTATGGTCTCACGGAAAATGACAGGCTCAAGTAACGGTCTACCATCGATGGCCTCAACAGCCAGTGGTGTCTCTTTTAACTGGGATGGAATAGCATGCTTGGCAGCAAAACCCTGATCTATAAAGCTCTCAGCAGCTCCAGAATCGATTAGTGCCATAGTCTTGACTACTCCCTTTTCCCATTTTAAAGAAACGGGTAACAGAAGCCTGAACTCTTTGTAGTTGTGAATAGAGGACAAAGTAGAAACACCCAAGGCCTGTCCTCTAGAGAAACTTAGGTGCGAGCGTTTCCCGAACGATTAGGACAATTTAGGCGTAAATGACCTCTGACTCCACAATACATACATAAACCCTCCCTTCTTCTGTACTGTCTCTCCCTCTCTGTGAGATGAGTACTGCCTATCTGCATAGGTTCAGAGATACGTAAGTCCTCGAACTCAGAATTTTGAAAGGTAGGCGCTAGTTTAAAGGAGGGTCTACGGGTCCTATCTCGAGTGTTCTGCCTCTCTCTTAGGCGTTCATCAATACGAGATATAAAGGAAATTAAATCCTCCAAATTCTCAGGGAGTTCTCTAGTAGCAACCTCGTCAAGAATTACATCTGATAACCCATTCAGAAACACATCTATATAAGCCTGTTCGTTCCACTTAACTTCTGCCGCCAAGGACCTGAACTCTAGTGCATAATCCACTAGTGTTCGATCGTCCTGTCTAAGGCGCAACAGTAATCTAGCTGCATTGACCTTTCTACCAGGAGGGTCAAAAGTTCTTCTAAACGCAGCTACAAAGGCATTATAATTATAGACTAGTGGATTATCATTCTCCCATAAAGGATTGGCCCATCTCAGAGCTTTCTCAATGAGTAAAGTAATAACAAATCCCACCTTCGCTCTATCTGTAGGATAAGAGCGGGGTTGTAATTCGAAATGGATGCTAATCTGGTTCAGAAAGCCACGACACTTCTCCGGTGACCCGCCATAACGTACTGGTGGGGTAATACGGGAAGAAGCACCTACAGTGGCTACCTCTAGACCTGAGACTGCAGGAGAAATAGAAGGAGTACGTGTCTCCTCAGGTGGGTTACTAGCACGAGACAAAAGTGCCTGTAGTGCTAGAGCCATCTGATCCATCCTATGCTCCATGGCGTCAAACCTGGGATCAGAAGAACCAAGCTGACTGTTTGTACCTGCAGGATCCATTGGCCCTGTCGTAATGTCAGGATCGGGACAGGGATCCAACACGCAGAGTACAAAGAGTGGAAAGGTACGTATACCGGGCCTTAGAATGGCCGGACTAACGTACCGAGAGTAATAGAGAATAGTCAGAGACAAGCCGAGGTCGAGGGAACGAGAAGACAGATAAGCGAGAGACAAGCCGGGTCAAGGGATAACAGAGATAAGCAGGGTAGTACAACAAGCCGAGTCAAAACCAATAGAGCAAACTAGAATACCAGAGCACTGAGTGACTAGACAAGCTAGAACCACGACAGGGCAATGAGCTGAAGTGAGAAGTAAGCTTAAATACCCTGGCTCCGGATGGTAGACACGCCTCTGACAAGTACCGATTGGATATCGGACACTTGAGTGGCAGGTCGCTCGTGATAGCGTCATGACGTCACGTATTGAGCGTACCGCTAGAAAAGGACGTGGATTCCTCGCGGTCGGTGTTTAAGTGACTGGATGAACCGCGAGGAACGAAGGAAACAGCTCGTTTGGACGGATAAACTACTAAGTCTCTACCTCTTTTAGAGGTAGAGACCTCAGGTACCCTGACATAAATATGGACAAGCTCTATCTTAACTTATCCGGTTCCTGTTAATGTGAGGTAGCCAGTAAGTAGGTAAAAACACATAGGAATGTGTATGTGATGACAGAGAGAGTTAATGGTATAAGTGCAGCAGTTGATAACATGTGAAGGTAATAGGGAGGTGTACTCTTTTTGTACACCTTTTTAACTGTTGAGGATGCTTAGCAATTCAAAAATGTCTTCCTAATGATTTGGTGATGATAAAAACTGAGCTATGTGTGTTAGCTAAGCAATGAAATTAGCCAGAAAGTCAGAATGGGTAATGAACTTACAGAATTCAAAAGCTTTAAAATTCAGACATTAAAAACAACTTAAAGAATTGTGCAGATTGATATTGAAATTATTTATAGTATATTAAATTTGTCTACTTGTGTTACTAAGGGTGATATCTGCAGTGAAAAAAACTATTTTGTTTTTATATCTTCATTAACAAGAGAAACGTCTAATACAAAACTAGTTATGTTCATAACCAATTATTATTAATTTAACAATGGTTTTTCTTTTTTTTCATTTCTAGTTATGTACACAATGTACCTCTGTTACGATTACCTCCAAGGTAGCTGAAGGCTGGACCGCTTGGATGTCCTGGTTCCCGAGTGTGGAAAGAGGGAAGCGCGTTCCTTTCAGCATTACATAAGAATCCTGCGAATATAAAGCAATCCCATTAGCTATAGTACAGCTAGGATACCCCTTGTTCCCACAAAACGAGTCAAGGCTGCGATTTGAGGGTCAAAACGAACTGAGTTTAATGGCACACAGACATCGCTATTTATGCAAAACCCCAGGTCCAGGGACAGCCCCCTCTGGACCTGATGGGATACAGGGACAATACAAACAGTTGACCAATGGCATTATAATGTATCGTTTGAAATGGTCACCGCCCAGCTTGGAGATAATGACTCTAACGGTTATGGCAATTTAATTATCTCCAAGCGCCCAAAATCCCACGTGTTATTATAACAGGTAAAACAGTATAAAAATACATAATTGTAACATCTTAATAGACACATTTTATATTCTACCATTTGTTGGATAGCTCAGATCTGAGCGCAGCAGATAAGCGAATAGCGCTCAGATCTCACGAACGGTATAGCCAGTCTCTTCAATACAAAATCCTTTCGTGCCTTTTTGTCCCGAACACGAGTCTCACAGAGTCCATTAGTCTGGGGCTGGTAGTCCCAGCCCTTCGTGAGCCGAACAGAGACCGCCATGAAGGAGGGTACTTAGCTTGCGGTTAACCGCAGTTTTTCGGTTGTCAATTAGAAGCACACTCCGCTTGTAAGGTGGTCGGCCATTCAGTTGTTTCAGAGGTGAAAGAGATTAAGTGGCGGCACATGCCAAGGGCCTTGTGGTCTTTGTTCGTATGGACGAATACATAGTCCTGACTGTTCGTGTAATGTGTTTATACAGTAATACTACCGAAACAGAGTATACGGTAAAATAAAACAGGTTAATCCAGTAGCTATCTATAGAACACCCGTAACAACCTCAAATTATAAATCTAAATCAGTGTTCTGAGAGTGATTGTATGCTGAGTAAAAAACTCATACAGACATCTCTGGTCCCAAAGCAGTTAATATTAGCATTTATCTGGTGATTAATACTTGCAAATTTGTATACAACAATTTTTTTATGTATGCTTTTCTTTTTCTACCCTTGGGAATATTATAGACTGCAGAGTATGGCACAAATTAAAAAGGAACTGTCAATCTCAGGTTACTATCAATCTCAATGTGTATGTGTAAAGTGTCACTTAATGTACCTTACAATTGGTAGATTTAACATATATTAGTATCGTTTTGCACAAAAAGCTAAACATGTCCATTAGTAAGCATTTCATGGAACAAAGTATAAACTATCTCCATACAAGTCTAGGACTAATAACTAAATGAATAGCAGCAAAACTGGAATTACTCATGACCCTTGATTAGGTGTGCTCTCAGGGAGTTTCACTGCAAAGTTACTGGCTCCTGCTCACAAGATTTCTTTACTTTTTCATTTCCTCCCCTCTTATTTTCTCCCCCTTCTCTCTTTTTCATTTTGCAATCTCTGCAATAAGCATAAGATTCCTTGAGAATAATTTGCAGGCTCCAGATATTTTGTTTGGCCGCAGTAACCACCACATGCTGCAATTTCAATCTCCTTCTCCTTCCCCTTCTTTCCCTCCAGGGCAAATACTATAAGCAACTACTATATGGGGACCAGACTGCCGACGGACTAGATCCAAGGCTCAAACCTCAAGCTGGGGCTCCCTCATGTACGGAGTAGACTCTCTCTGGGATCTGTGCACTAAATCCGGACGCTGTTCCATGTTGCTACCTCACTACCCAGTCCTGATGCTGTCCAAACATACTATGTGCATCACATTGTCACTATGAATGCTCTTCTGATGCTGTTACTCATCCTTAATGGACAGTTTTTTTTGTGACAGTCACATTATGATTCTTGTTGTATAGGAGTTAAGAAGAAAATATCACACCATAGTTGAAAACCTGCTAACGCCACCTGTGCAATTACCTCATTAGGACATTAGGACTCAATTTCAGCTACTCATTGAGGAAGAGGTTTATAAAAAAAAATAGTAATGATTGTGATATAGAGCAGAGTGGAGTTTATTCTATTATTACTTAGCAAAGTAATACAAGTATAGAATGTAAGACAGTGCATAGGATGAAGTAAATTAAAGGGTCAATCTATCCAAACTCTAAACCAATGTTTGCTTCTGTTGAATTCAGCATTTTACACTTTACGTCCTATGTTTCCATAGATTTAATATGGTAATAATGTCTTGGGTTGGTTAGCCTAGAAATTTCAGCTTACGTATTTTTGTAACTCCAAGCTTTGACAGCATAGCATGGAAATTTACTTCCACATCAGTCAAAAATCAGGTGATAGGATTGACTGGAAGCACCAGGAAAGCATGGTCTTTTGCAAATCTTAAACAGAAACATTTAAGGTAGGTTCTTTTGCAAAAAAACATAATTGGAAATGCAGCTGTGCTAGTGGTATCCAATTCACTCTTTATTCATACTTTATCAAGGTACAATGCCAACCATGGTGAACAAAGTGACTTACCAACCTTTAGACACCACCACCCACCAAGCCACCATAAAAATGTTATAATTATATGGCAGCTGTGGTCAGTTTCTTCTAATTATTTTTTCAGTTATGCCATAACACATGCGCCTTTTATTTTGCAATTAACTCAAAGAGGGTTTGAGATAAACACAAGTAGGCAGAAAACACTTTTTTTTCTCCACACCCACTACAGGAAGCTGAAGTAAACATATGGACACACATATGAAGATACAGAAACACACATGCAGATGCACATGTGCACACACACGAAGATTCACAACCACACACACTGACATACATTCAGATGTGCGTTTTGATACAACGCAGATGTGCGTTTTGATCGAGGGCTTATGCAGGTTCATCCTAAGATGCAACTTTTGGCCAGTTTTTCCAATGTAGCAAACTTTGTCACCACATTTTTGGATGTGCAAAAGTATGAACACTTAACTTCTTAATGACGGACCTGGTCCATCATGCTGGGAAAGCACTTAATGCCAGATGATGGACTGGGTCCGTCATGCGCTAAAGTTAACCCCAGTAGGGTTAACACTCCCCCAGTCTGCCTCGGTATTCGAGGCAGACTGGGAGCACTCCAGGACCCTATTTAGCCTTGACTTGTAGAGAGCCCAGTAAGGAAGTATTTCCCAAGTAAGTGGATTAATCTCATAAGAGCAAGCATTAGGCTGCTAGAGTAGGATCTGCCAAGAATGGGGTACATTGACGTTGTGGCAGGCTTATGCAATATATGATCATATAATGTAACTAAACCCCCATTATTATTTGCTTAGGTGAGGTGTTTTTAAATAAAACTATTTCAATCTCTAGGATTTGAAATCATTGTTTGGTTGCCCCCATATGTCGCTATACTGGTCTCAAAAAGCAGTAGTTATGCTAAAACGATGTCCCCGTATTCTATCTCGCAATGTGAGGATGGTTTTTCCAACATAGGATAGTCCACAGGGGCATGTGATCATGTAAATCACATGGTCAGTGGTGCAAGTTATATATTGAGGTATCTGGATTCTCAGTCCACTATGTGGATGTGCAAAAGTCGCACCACTGACCATGTGACCACATGTCACATATCCAGTACATTTGTAGCATCCCTTCTTAGAAGTTATTGTAGGTTTACGGTAGCATGCCACTGGATCATTCTTCACCAGTATGTCCTTTGGGTTTCTGTTCCTTTTGTAACTCATCACCGGTAAATCTTGGAAGGTTTTAGGTAAGGTTTTATCTGACCAGAGCAATCCCCAGTGTTTTTTGATTGGTTGTCTCACTTTGAATGTACCTGTGTGGAATGTTATAGGAAGGTATATTTTTGGTTTTCCAGGTTCTTTCTTCGTGCTTTCTTTGGATACTTCACGATTCCAGATTTCTGTTGCTCTTGTCTGTGCGATTTCTAAAGTGCGTGGTTGGTAGCCTCTCATTCTAAATCTATTCCACATTTCTTTTAATTGAACCTCACGTTTTTTTGTTTCGTTGTTATACCTGAGGACCCTCAAAAATTGAGACACAGGTAATGATCTTTTAAATTATTGGGGATGGAACCTAGAGACCACTAGTAAAGTATTCCGGTCCATACTTTTCCGATATAGTGTAAACTCTAGTTTATCATGATTTTTGCAGATTGTAACATCCAGAAATACAATTGATTGCTGGTCATATTTGAAACTGAAGATAACAGGTATTGGTAATTGACTGATCTCTGCGATCATTTGTTCAAACTCTTCAGTGGTACCTGTCCAAATTAAAAATACGTTGTCCACAAAACGATAGTAGTGTCTGGTGTGTTCATCGTATTTCTGTAGAATGTAAGTCCGTTCAAACATATACATGAAGGCGTTGGCATATGATGGTTACATAAATATATAAATATATATATATTACATAAATACATATATATATATATATATATATATATAATATTTTACCAAGGATACATTGAGATTTCTCTATTTTTCAAGTATGTCCTGGGCCCACAAACATTGCATTGTACAACAGGGTACATATGATATTAAAAATACAAAGTAATATTAAAATACACATACATTTAACACAGAACAAGTCAGACATATTCTGTACTAAGATTTGTTGACAGGTATCTCTTAAAGGATTTTAGAGTGGAGGAAGATTTAATGGTGTCTATAATTGTGGTGCTCTGTATGAAAATGAGGATTGAGCCAATTTCTTTTCGTAATGTGGTATACTAAATGAAGTGTTGAAACTGTATCAGAGATTATAGGAGGTTGGAACGGCCAAGGAGAACATTCTACTCATAGGGTGGGAGCTTCGCAGAAAAGCAAGAATGGAAAGAATGGAAAGATGGAGGGTGCACCTGGATTCCAGCCAGTTTAGCTCTTTTAACATGTCTCACTGGTGGGTGATTCAATTGCATTGTAGCACAAACAAAAAAAATGTATTTGTGTAAGATAATTGCATATATACAACACGATAATTGGTAGTTTCATATGCTTTTGCTGAGGCCAAAAAAATACAAAATAATAACACTGTTCTTTCCAGGGATACTCTTTATTTCATACTTTTTTTCCCTCCTCTCTTTCTCTATTTTGCAACTCTAGAAGTTGGATTTATGAATGGTAGTGAGAATATCCATGCAGACAACTATCTACTAAAAATTTTAGAGTTGGTTATATTGTATGCTTCGGTAATTGATAATCATCTATGTGTTTTACCCTAGTGTTATGCATATAGGTCAAAATTAAACACCTCTCATAGTGTTTAGTTGCTTTATTGTGCATATGTTTTGACTTTTTGTTACTTTGGTCTAAATCCAATGACTGAATAATAAAGTAATATAACTTTGTATGGAACACTATAGTGTTAAAAAAACAAACATGTATTTGTAACGCTTTAGTTTTAAACTGGCTATAACATGTGAGAGCCCAATGGACATGATTTACTTACCTTTCATCCCTTGCCATGCTGTGTTGGTCCTGCCACAACCCCCACCTCTCCCCCTCTTTGGTTGAGAACATCAGGATTGATAATCTCAGCTAAATCAATGCATAGGAATATATTGGGAGGCTAGTGTGCATGCACGGCAAAACACAGCGCTGACCAACCTGACTGAATACATATTCTGCTTCCTGATTTCTTTTAAGAACATGTTGTTATTAATTACTTGACATTTTATTTTATTTCTGTACATAGTTTACCTATTTCATATACAGATATTAATAATATTTATGTAAATTTTATTTGATTGCTTGTTTAATTTTGACAATGGTTCATAAGTCATTATATATATGCCAATGTTGCATGATATATTATATGTATTCATGTATCAATGTATCCATCCTGGTAAAATATTTTATAAATAAATACATTTTAAAAACATAAAAATGAATAAAAAAGTATATTTGACATAAAACACAGCGCTGTACATTCTGCTTTAAATCTGTATGACAGTCCCTAGAGGCATATTAACGCTGCAATGGTGTACAAAGCAGGGTTAAAACATTGATGTGAAGTGATCTGGGTGCCTTTTGTGTCCAATTAATATTTTAAAAATGTTAATTTTGTATTCCCTCCTAGTGGTTCATTGATTTGTGTGAAACTGCTTTTTCTTTTTGTGAGAGCATATATTTTATATGATCAGTAAAGAAATAATAATAATAATAATGTCTGAAATAACTAATATATATTATTAAATAATATATTTTAAATACATTTAAAATATAACATAGGTAGCAACAATATGTAGAAAACATGCTTTGCCGATGTGTAAACATCTCGTGGAAAATAAACAAGAACTCTCCAAATAGCATGAATAGGGAATTCAAACTAAAATGTGTATAGAGATAGTGCCTATACTCATTAACAATATATTTACACTATAACATTTCATCATTCATGAGTCAGTGCTTGAGGTACTGATTTGATCAGGTCAATTAATCTATGCTATGTAGTATTTTGTCAACTGACAAAAGTGGGTGGTCTACACTAGTAACTGTCTGCTATGATATGGTTCATTATGTCATTTTATATGCCCTGGAATTAACCTCTGCCATACATAATGAAAACTGAATACAGATCATTTTATGTCTTATATCAAATCAGTGCAGCTAGAAACTACAGTAATTTCCCAGCCATTTTCCCATGTGTATATTAATAGTTTTTCCATTTACCCTGCCACCTTTCACAAATGCTTATCACACAAACATCATTCATTTCTCCTTCTCAGATTTATTTGTGTTCTAGCAATGTATCCTCTCTTTCTTTCCATTACATAAATTACTGCCCTTCTCTCCAATTAGGATTTTCTGCATCAAGGCAGACAAATGCTTCAAGAAACACTAGCTAAAAGTAAAATAAATGAAAACTGTTCAGAAATGATGGGCTAAAATGATATATGTTCAATTAAATCCTGGTTTAAAAAACAGGAGCTCAATTAAACAGATGGAAATACATTTCAACCTTGAAATTTGAGCTGTTAAAAAATCCTAAAATGCTTTTATATAAATTGCACCCTGCATGATTTTACTATATATGTTCTGATATATAGATATTATATAGTTACATAGCTTGAAAGAGACATCAAGATTAGCCTTCCTCTCATCTGTTTGCAGAAAACGGTAAACAAAATACTTCTTAAACACAAAATTGCAGTTTTATCTCGCTTTAGAGCAATAAAATTCTACCCCACAATTTCTGCTTTACACTATATGCAGTTAGATCTGTACGCTACCACCACAATGGATTTGAACTAAAATGACCAGAATGCAACTGAAGTTCAAACTTTCAGCTTTAATTTAAGGGAATCATACAAAAGTATAACCACTAAAAGCAGATGTTGGACAAACCTACTAAATAGCGTTTCGTCCTGTAGACTTCTTCACAATATGCATAGGATACAGAAAGTTTGGGGAATGATATCGGTTTTTACCACAAGGTCTGCTAGGAAGTGGAGACATGCCTCGTTGCCCTTTTTACCCCTTACTACTATACTCTGAAGATTCCACATTCCATATTTTACTTAGGATGATGTGCCCCGATATAATAAATTTTCCTGTGAGTTCTCTTCATTATATTGTGTGTCGATTCTTATTATTTACTGCTCACACTATCTTCAGTCTGTGTTTCTATTAGATACCACAGACCACGATCTCTATTCTCTGATAAAGGTTGACTTTACTCTTTTATTTTGTGCCTTGGGAGGTGTTACTCCTATGATCTGCATTCCTACTTACCTGTATGTTTCACAATTTAATTTAAGTATTTGCATAAAAGTATTGTATAAAATTATTAGTAATTGCCACCATTTTCATACACTGTCCCCTTATTTCAGGGGATCAACTGTAATTGGGCAAACAAACACAATTATAAAAAAATGTTCAGGCAATGACTGCTTGAAGTCTGGAACACCTGGACATCACCAAACACTGTGTTTCCTCCTTTGTGATGCTTTGCCAGGTCATTATTGCAGCTGTCTTCAATTGTTGTTTGCTCGTTGGTCTTTCAGCCTTAAATTTTGTCTTCACCAAGTAAAATGCATGCTCAATCGGGTTGAATGATTGACCTTGCCATTGCAGAATATTTCACTTCTTTGCCTTAAAAACTCCTGGGTTGCTTTCGTACAATGTTTTGGGTCATTGTCCATCTGTAAAGTGAAGCACATTTGGCTGATTCTTAGTAGGCAAGTAGGCTGTTCATGGTTTTCCCCTTGTATTATGTGTGTTTCATGTATTGTGCCTCTATATGCAGCTGCAGGCCCCCTCCCTCTCCTTTTGGGAATGTAGTGTCTGCCTGGACCTCTCACCCCTTCTCCCCCTCCCATTTCCTGTCACAGCAGGATGTGGTCACAGGGACACTGCCAGCCCAGTTTGAACTGGCTGCTTTGTCCCTCTTCCATCCCCCCATCAGCTTTTTGGGATTGAAACCCCTGGCATATTGTGTTAGAGACACCATGTATGGGTCTGTGCATGAAAACCATGTGTGACAAAATAAACAAAGTCAGTCAGTCAGTGTTGTAACCTCCAGGATTGCGTTTTTGTCCAGTTACTGGGGGAAAGTGGATGCCTGCTTGTTGTAAGGGTTCCTGAACGACTGAATGAAGGGAAAGAGTGGAGGTAACCGGTTGGGTTACCCGTGGTCCGCTACATTTGGTGGCAGCAGTGGGATGGTCCTTCCCAGCCGTGTGGAACCAGTGTTCATGAACAGAACTTACTTATGGACTACTCCATGTTAAGGCAACAAACGTTGCAGGAATTGGTGGAGGCTAGAGGAGAAATCAGCCAGCCTCCGACCCAAGGCAGACCTGGTTGCTGCCCTCATGGAGGATGACCGAATACGCGGCGTGGCTGCTCCTCAGCAGGGGCTGATAAAGATGCCCTGGACAAGGAAATGGATTGTCGTTTGGCATACTACGGTGAGAGGTCCTCTGCGGAGACCATGACCCAGATCTTTGCCGAGACACAAGCCTATATCTTTGTGCAGAGGGCATGGGCGAATCCCGCATCTAGTGCTGATCAACGGGCTGGGAAAGTTCCGGTGGGTCCAGCCACCCCAGAGCCAAAACTACCCTATTAAGCCTTCAAAAAGTTTGCAGAGGTGGAAAAAGACATAGATGACTTTTTGCAGGACTTTGAGCCCCTCTGCCTGTTACATGAGATTGCCCCAGCAGAATGGGTTCCCCTCGTGGCCAGGAACCTCATGGGGAAAGCTGCAGATGCTTATTGGGCTGTACATGAGGAGGACCTGCAGAACTATGCCACTGTGAAACAGGTCCTGTTGACGAGGTATGCCATCACCCCGGAGGCATACCGCCGAAAGTTCAGAGAACTGAAAAAGGGGTCCTAAGACTCCCAGGCTGAGTGGGCTTGCCACCTGAACAAGGCAGCCCAAAGCTGGGTGCAGTCCCAGCAGGCAAAGACCCCGGAGGAAGTGCTGCAGCTGTTCCTGTTGGAACATTTCTACAATGGGCTACCCACAGAGATTCAAGAGTGGGTAAGAAACCGACAGCCTAAGACCCTAACAGAAGCAGCCCAAAAAGCAGATGAGTACACAGATACCAGGAGACCCCAGCATCCAGCGACCACCCCAATCCAATGACCCACCGTATGCCTGGCACCCCAGTACACCGTCCCTGCAGCCACTCCACCCCAAGGCTCTCCGACTCTCGCACCAACCCCGAGGGCCCCAAGCCAGGCAGCCGGTCCGTGTCACCAGTGCCACCAGTGCAGCCATTACAAGAGGGATTCGGCAATATATATATATATATATATATATATATATATATTATCCTCACTTAGATTTTGGAGCAGATATTGTTTTTTATGTTGTATGCTATATTTCTTGTTGTAGAGCTGGTGTATGAGATGGTTCCTTAGTTTCTCACTATTGCGTTTACACAGGTTTTCAGCATACTGCGATTTGTGCGTAGAAGTGGGAAATCATTAAAGATGAAAAACCAAAGTTAACAGAAGATTAGACTTTGAAAAACATTTTCTCAGAAACACCCATTTTGGCCTTCAGACAACCACCAAACCTCCAACAAAAATTAATCAACAGGAAGCTTCTCATTGATGACAATAATAATAAAGAAAACGGGACCAGTCAGTGCAAAATACCTCGCCAGCAAACTGTGTCAGCACATATGCACAGACAACACAGCCACACACAACAATAAAACCTACAGCATTAAAGGATCATACTCCTGCACAGCCAGCAATTTGGCATACATGATTCAATACACCAAATGCCACCTAGGATGCTACATTAGGGAAAGCACCCAGCAATTAAATGACAGAATGAATATGCACAGACACTCCATTAAACACCACAAATAAAGAAATTATACTGCAATCCTGTGGGACACCACTTTACCGAGCCTGGCCACTAAAGGACCTAAACATCAAAGTATTGAAAGGGGTTTTTAAAAATACCCAAGAAAGAAAACTTTTGAAACCAGAATGAGCAAATTGTTTAACAGCAAGAATAGAGGACTAAATATTGATTTGGGTATCTTGTCCCACTACCAACACTTTACACGAACACTCCCCCACATTATCTTACTGTTCTGTCATATGTATCAAAACAATAAAAAATATTTAAAACGCATTCCAATATGTTTATTCTATCAATATACAAAGTACTATGTGTAGACCTATGCTTTCCCATACTCTTATGCATGTATGCTAATATATGTGACTGTGCATTTATATTTGTGTATTTGAGTTAATGTGCATGTATGTATATGTGTTTGCATATATATATATATATATATATATATATATATATATATATATATGTGTGTGTGTGTGTGTGTGTGTATAAAGTCTTCCATCTTCTGCACTGTCTCCTTGTTTTTATTTCTCCCTTTCCCCCCTCACTCTGATCTTCAGAAAGATATTTATGACCCTCTGCAAGAATGTTGCCTATTTTCTATCAAACCTGTGTCTTATCTGCACTCAGGTCACTTTAACCGCTGTATGACAACTCAACTTTGAATTCTATGTGTTGTCTTGCTCAGAAATGCTTCAGCATTGAGAAAGGTAGGTTCTCCCGAAAGCATGTCATTAAAAATTATGTTAGTCTAATAAAAAAGGTATTACAAGATACAAATCTGTTTTTTACATCTACATCTCTGAACTAATATGGCTACAATCTCTACTTGAACACTAGTGTATATGAAGTATTTATGCATAGTTAGAACAGTTCAGACATGAAAAACAAAAACTATAGAATGGGATAAGAAAATACAAAACTAAGATGTCCACTTATAATAATAAAGTGCCTTTGTGAGTTAAATTATACGCTGATCTATGTGTTATTGTAGGCAGCAATCTGGGCTGTAATACACACGTTTGCATTAATAATGTATGGTATTGTCACTAAACAAAACATCATATTTCAATAATACTGTGGCATACTATATCCCTGACACATTATAACAAGAACTAATGGATTCTCCCATCATTCCTTGTACTTGCAATGTGAAAAATACTTAATATAAAATTCATACTGAAATAAAAGATTCAGTATTTTAAAACATTTATATTTATTTACAGTATTCACTATAGCCATGCCCATCCTTGCTCTTTAATGGAAATTGAATAAAAGGAATCACCTTTTGTGTGTGCCAACAGAATATTGAAATCATTAATGGTGAGCATATGTTTGCATAATTTTGTCAGCCCTTTGACAATGGTGAAATAAGCCCCTACCCTTTTCAGACATCTTTCTCATGGTCTCATATTAATTTATATGCCCCACCATTTTATCACTTGAGGCTGGCCTGCTGATTATGATCTTTTAAATTAATAAATGTTAATCATGACAGTGCACATTATTTGAATTAAAATCATGAAGGATATAGTACATTAAAAAAAAAGTAAATAGGGGGGCGTGGCTAACCGCCGAGCAAGATGGCCGCTTAGTAATTTGTTCTGGCACATGGGCTCCATCTAACTGACAATTAAACAAGGCTGAGACAGCAAATGAGACTCACATCGCAATGGCTAACTCCAAGGCAAAAAAATCTACAACAAAAGCAGAAAAAAAACCAGTTTTTTTCGGACAGAAAACAACCTCTGCAAGTGAGTCCACACGGGCGGCTATCCAAGATGGCGCGGAAGACTCCGACACCACGATGTCGCAACCGCCACCAGAATCAACACTCCCTGCAGAATGTCTCACACAAGGCCACTTCGAACAGGCAATGGAGGGAATGGCAGCGAAACTCATAAGCACCTGGCAGACAGGTGGAGCGGCACTGTGAAGAACTGACCTCCACACAAACAGATATGTCGGGGCAATTACAAGCCCTACAACAACCAATGGAGCAAATATAAACCAAGGTAGCAGACCAAGAAGATAGGGCGCAGTGCAATAACTTAAGGCTAAGGGGTATCCCAGAGACCGTTCTCACAGACGACCTGCAAGTCTATGTGCAAGGCCTTCTTCGCGCCTACGCCACAGATATTCCGACAGATATGCTCATCACCGACAGAGTACATTGAGTGGCAAGGCCGAGACACCTACCTGAATCCACTCCACGAGACGTTCTGGTACGAGCACACTACTATCATATAAAAGAATTGATCCTCCGGACGCACCGCAGCAAAGCCGACCCCCATGAAGACTACCCTTCAGTGCGCGTTATGGCAGACATCTCAGCAACCACCCTTCGACACAGGAGAGAATTCCTCCCCATCACAGCAGAACTACGCTCCAACGGAATCCGGTACAGGTGGGGCTTCCCCACGAAGATCATACTCACCAGAAATGGGAAAACTGCGATCATCTCGACACCGGAGGAAGGGAAAACGGCGCTCATGAAATGGGGTCTCAACTCTACACTCACCACGGAGTCACAGCCTAAATCACCTAGAGAAAAATGCAACACAAATATGGACTAATCTGCTCCAACCTCCGTCTTAATGACTAAAGGACTATCCGAGGCACGATTACTGCAAGTATTGATTACACTAACTCTTGTTATATGTTTGTAAATATGTACACTGCCATACCCCACCCTAAGCCAGCTGTATATATTCCCGCGCCGCTAGCTAATCCCCCTTAGCGATAACAGTCGTTGTACGCACTCAACACACACACCACCGCGCTGGGAGCCCGCACTCTGGGCAAATGACCGCTAGGCAGGCACCTGAGACACCCGAAAGGCCATAGACATAATCATAATGAAAAACATGTAACCGTGCTATGCACACATAAACCTAACCGAGGCCGCCCCCACCTGTGCTGGGAACATATAACTGTCGCAGCCTAATCAAGGTCACTACAACCCCGGGGGAGCAAGCCAAAGCGGCACGGGAATCTGCATATAACAGTCCCACATACGCACTCAACCCATCCATTTACAGGTGGTCTCAAATGAGGGCAGCAACCATGGCAGGAGCCCTAGAGGCCCCAAGGACACCTGACTAACCACGTTATGTCAAAGTGCGAAAGCAGCCCCTTGAATTGTTCACATATGAATGTAAATATAACGGGACTTGCAACATCTGAATATACAATGCAGTGTAATATGCAAGCAATGGCTTGATATGGCTCGAGCAACAATGTATGCACACCATGAGTATACTTGCATGCCTACTAACATGTTAAATCTCATGCTTATTGTTTAACAAATGTTAAAAATGTTTATCTTATTCTTACACTAAAGGTTTTAGCCCAATTCACCTCCTTATATTGGAGCCCACCTAGCCACCCAATTGGAAGAACGCTTCCAGCACCCCACGGTACGACTAGAGTACCAGACCTACAGGTCCCCTGTACACTCTCCCCAATCACCACCAACCACCCACCCAACCTCCCCACATAAACCCTAAATTGCTTAGCGACACCTGCAGAACAACTCACTACACACTGGCAGCACGCCAACACCACCTACGCAACACACATCCCCGCCAACACTATGATTATATACTCGCACAACACCAAAGGCCTCAATACCCCACACAAGAGGCACATGCTATTGGAGGATTTAAAAAGAACCAAGGCAGACATAGTCTGTATACAAGAAACCCACTTTGTTACCAACCGAACCCCCACATTTGCCACTAAAGACTACCCGGTACAATACCATGAAACGCACACATCAAAATCTAGAGGAGTATCCATCTTACTACACAACTCATTAACTGTAGAAACGCTCCAAGTAAAGAAAGATAGCCAGGGAAGATATGTGATCATCCAATGCATCATAAATAATAACCCAATGACCTTAGTAAGCCTCTACAGTCCAAATGACCAACAGCGCAACTTCTTACACAAAGTCCTAAACAAAATACCGACAGACACAACAACCCCCTTGATTGTCTGCAGGGACCTTAACCATACTATGGACTCCCGCGCTGACTCAACCATACACAACGCTTCAAGCAGACACCTCAGACTGAACAATACGAACAAAGCACTCACAAAGCTTGTACAAGAATATGGTCTGTACGATGCATGGAGAACGAAACCCCCCCCGAGCAAGAGAATACACGTTCTTCTCACAAGTACATAAAACCTACTCCAGAATTGACCATGTACTCATATCAGGCACAATACTCCCACAGATGGAAGAATGCAACATTGGAAGTATAGTGTGGTCTGACCATGCACCAGTGATCCTAACTATGCACAACCACTACCAACATAGAGGGAAACCACCGTGGCGTCTCAACGACACACTACTACACGACAATATATACACAGCACAACTAGTGGAAAATCTACAGAGCTACTTTCAACTAAATGACAGTTCAGAAGTGTCACCTATCTCGGTTTGGCAAGCTCATAAAGCAGACCGTCAACGTAACAAAACACATATAGACCTCCTCAGGAGTCTACGGGATGTCATGGCGCAACACCTCCTGAACCCGTCAGATACATATGCGGCAATCATCAAAGACATCACTAAACAAATCAACGTAAGGTCGCTTGAGAAAACAGCCTACATCCTTACCAAACTGAAGATGAACACATACACTCAAGGCAACAGGGCAGGGAAACACTTAGCTACCATACTCAGACAAAAAACAGGCTAATTCCAAAATCCCATTCCTTCTTACCAATAAAGGGGATAAAGTCCATAATCCACAAGAAATCAACAACAACATGGCAGACTACTATCACTCCCTCTATAATCTCAATAAAGACCCAACACTGCATCAGCCCAAGATACCAGAGATAGAGGACTTCCTAACCTTTGTTACCCTACCCACACTCACGACTGAACAACATGATGCCATTAAACAGCCTATAACGACAGAAGAAATACTAGACACCATCCAAACCCTCCCACCAGGAAAGTCGCCAGGCCCAGATGGCTTACCTAACTCATATTACAAACAATTTGACCCTATAATAGTCCCGCACCTGCAAAAAGTTTTCCACCATGCGTTACAGACAGGAACACTACTGAAAGAGATGCTTATGGCGCATGTCGCAACCCTCCCCAAACCAGGGAATCCACCAAATAGATGCCAAAACCTAAGGCCTATATCCCTGTTAAACACATATGTAAAAATACTGGCCGAAATCTTCTCTAATAGGCTCACACAAATAATCCCCACAATCATAGGTGGCGACCAGGTGGGATTTGTGGGGGGCAGACAGGGCGCAGGTGGCACGAGGAAAACCCTAAACATACTGTATGAGATGCAAAACAAAACAACTCCCTGTGTCTTACTATCGCTAGATACAGAAAAAGCCTTTGATAGGCTCCACTAGCCCTTCTTACTTTCAGTCCTACGGAAATTTGGCTTCCCAACCCCGTTCATATCACTCATCCCCAACAGCCCGAGTGGTAAATGGGGGATTCGTATCAAAACCATTCACCATCTCCAATGGCTCTAGGCAAGGCTGCCCACTCTCCCCACTACTTTACATTCTAGCGTTAGAACCCCTTGTCCAACTTATCCGGGAACACCCAGACATACACGGGATTAGGATGCAGGACAGAGAATACAAAATGTCCCTCTTCGCATATGACATCCTCTTGACCCTTGAACAACCACATATGTCACTACCCAACTTCCATAAAATCCTCTGCCAATACAGTCACTGCTCATACTATAAACTAAACATTGCAAAGACCCTAGCACTAGGAATAAACATCCCGAACCCTATCCTGAAAAACTTAAAAACAAACTTTAACTATGACTGGAGACAAGATCACATAAAGTTCCTGGGGGTCAACTTTACACCTACAACAAGCACATTACATAAAGCAAACTACATAAAGCTACACACGGAAATTAAAAACCTTCTGCAAAGTTTGAAGGGCAAATACATATCTTGGACAGGCCGAATAGCAGCGGTAAAAATGGTAATCCTACCAAAAATCCAGTACTTATTCCGCACGCTTCCAATCAAACTATCGAAACAATACCTACTGGAATTACAGAACACCTTAACTAATTACATATGGGACTACAAAAAACCAAGAGTAGCCAAAACAACCTTATACAGACCCTCTACTCAGGGCGGAATGGGTCTCCCTGATGTCATAGGATACTATAGAGCTGCCCACATAGCCCCCCTTATAGCACTCTCACACCGACAAGACCTCCCAGCATGGGCCGAAATAGAGAAAACTCACGCGCAGAGACTCTCCATACCTCTCCTGGCATGGTTGCCAAAAACACACAGACCAAAACCCTCTGAGTTGTTACCCACAACAGCACTAACCCTCTCCATATGGGATACATATAGAAAAAAGATGGGGTCAACAGCAATACTCTCACCAGCACTCCCACTGGAAATATTACGACTACTTATTCCGGACTTCAACTATAAACTTTGGCACAGGCATGGGGTGAAAACTATGTCACAAGTAATGCAGAGAAACAAACTTAAATCACTACCGGACCTCCAGACAGAATTCCAGCTACCAAGAACTGCGACCTTCTCATACAGGCAAATGAAATCATGGATACTTGCCCAACCAACACCACAACAATCTAAACCAGCGAACACATACTGGACAACACTACTCCAGACATGCACGAAGGCAAAGCCAGCAACAAAACTTATCTCCACGATATACGCCTCAGAACATACGCAAACACAGACTAAACCACCCTCCTTCAAAATAGCATGGGAACAAGACATCGGACACCAACTCACTGATGAACAATGGCAAAACATATACCGAGCTCACAAAAAAATTACTCTTTCTACAACCCACATAGAACTCTCACGCAAAATACTATACAGATGGTACTTGGTGCCCACCAGACTTAAACACAGCTTCCGACACATGCTGGAGATGCACTGCCAGTCTTTGACGTGGAATTCTGCATTCAAGTCTTTTTCCCAGCTTAGCATGTAAGGAAGTTGATCATTCTTGGATGTGTTTAATTGGGCTAGGTAGCATAGTGTGACAAAGTTCGGCGGAATGCGAGTTTTACCTATACTATAACAGGTGCGACCTATTGAGCTAAATGTCGATAAGTCCTGATTTTTTATATTTGCCGAATCTAATATATGTTTTACTCTCAGATATAGGAAAATGTCTCTATGTGGTAAGTTATGAGAGCTTTGCAGGTCGGGAAAAGTACGAAGGCCATTGGGGTTATACAAAGAGTAAACGTGGGTAAGGCCGTGTTTAGGCCAGTGCTGTATCGACAAGTCTGGAGATATCGTGGTTAGGACTTGTAGTGGAGCTAAGTAAAGTAGTTCTTGATTGGGACAAAGGTCCGTACTCCATGACTTCCATGAGTTCAGAAGAAATTTCGTGCACGGCAGTAGTGAATGGGTAAGGCATTTTTGCGTAGTCCACATAGTATCAGATAGGGAATGGAGTTGGCTGCATGCTTGTTCAAGTTTAAGCCAAATTGGGCTGGTTTTCCCTGTCATTATGTCCAGGCTCTGTGCAAGCGTAGAGGCTTTATAATAGTTAGTGATATAGGGAACGCTTAGGCCACCGTGATGGATGGGGCGCCGTAGTGAGGAAGTAGCGACTCTCGGAGGCTTTCTTTTCCAAATGTGTGCGTTAATTGTTGATTGGAATTTCGTGAGAATTGATTTGGGAAGAGTGATGGGCAGTGTTCGGAATAAATAGAGTATATGAGGAAGCGCCATAATTTTTATTGAATTCACTCTACCTATCCAGGAGGTGTTCAGTTTATCCCATGATTTTAGTTGATTGGATATTTTCGATATGACTGCCTCGTGATTTTCTTTTATAATTTGAGAAGTTGATAGGGTAAGTTTGATGCCTAAATACGTAACGGAAGTATTGCGCCAATCAAAAGGGAATTGTGATTTCAAAGTAGCTACAACGTGAGACTCGATGTTCAGAGGAAGTATTTGCGTTTTACTGATGTTATTTTTATAAAATGACATGTTGCCATATGTAACAAGAGATTGCATGAGGTGGGATATGGTAGAGCTTGGGTTTGCTAGAAAGAGGATAACATCGTCTGCAAATAGAGCAAGCTTCTTTTCCCCTGCCGGTGTGATAAAGCCGGGAAGTAATGGATCTTGTTTGATTGTACGAATGAGTGGTTCCAAACATAAAATAAATATGAGGGGGGATAAGGGGCACCCCTGCCTGGTACCATTTGAAATATCAAAGCTCTTGGATGAAAAACCTGAGCTTAGAACTTTCGCTGAGGGCGAGGAGTAGAGGGCCATTATGCTTGTGATAAAGGGTTTCGAGAATCCGTAGGCTTGCAGGGTAATTTCCATGTATGTCCAACTTAGGCGATCGAAGGCCTTTTCTGCGTCCAAGGCCATTAAGACTCCGGACATACGTTGACGATTGGCCCAGTCGATGAGATCTATGCAAAATCTGGTGTTGTCTCCCACCTGCTTGCCAGGCACAAAGCCTGCTTGTCCTTCTGAAACTAAGGTAGGTAGCAAGGGTTTCAATCTAGTGGCTATGAGTTTTGCGTAGAGTTTCACATCAGCATTTAATAGCGAAATTGGTCGCAAATTACAACATGTTGTAGGTGGTTTGTTCGGCTTGGGTAGGGTGATAATGTATGCTTCCAGCATAGTTTTTGGGAAGCAGCCAGTTTCTTTTATTTTATTGAAAAGTTTGGTAATGTGCGGAGTTAGGTATGGTTCTAATTTAAGATAGTAATAATTCGGGAGTCCATCTGGACCAGGGGCTTTATGTTTAGGAAGGGATTTGATAGCTGCAGCCACTTCAGATTCCGTGAATGGGGCTGACAGCAAATTATTTTGTTGCTGTGTGATTTTTGGCAACGGTATTCGTTCTAGAAAGGTTAGTATTTCTGTTTTGTCTGGAGTGTGCATATTCTCATTTTTGTCTAGGTTATATAGATCCTCATAAAAAGATGCCAATTTGTTCACTATGTCGCTAGGGTTGTATATTTTCATCTGTGATTTCGAGAGAATATATGGGATTTTCGTTTGAAGGTATTTAGATTTCATTTGACTTGCTAATAGCTTGCCGGCTTTGTTACCCATACCATAATAGTGTTGCTGAAGTTTCGCTGTGTTCGTAGTGAATTCTTTGACTTTAAGTTTTAGAATTTCGTCTCGTGTTACTGTAATTTGCTGTGTCGTGGTACGAGAAGGGGATGATTTGTTGGAGTTTTCCAAGGTCGTGAGTTCCTGGAGCAGTTTTTGCTGTAAATTGTAAGATTTCTTTTTATTGATTGCTCCCATTTTGATAAATTCTCCCCTGATCACCGCTTTATGGGCAAGCCATTGGGTTTCAATTGAGGTGTCCGTTGTGGTATTGACTGCGAAATAGTTTTGCAGTTCACGAGCAGTTTTCTCTAGATCCGAAGGTGAGTCAAGAATGGATTCATTTAATCTCCATTTGCCACGGCCTTTCGTTGGGTAATTGCTATTGTGATGATTATTGGGGCATGGTCAGACCATGTTCTATTTCCTATCGTTTGATCTACTAAGTGAGGCAATGTTAATTTATCTATCAGGCAAATATCTATACGTGTATATGTGTATATGTTAAGTGGACCGGGGAGAAATAAGTGAAATCTTTGGCAACATGGAATAGATTTCTCCACGTGTCATAGAGATCATGTGAAAAAATTAGATTGGAGAATAGTTTGCTATTATGGATGGTTAATTTGCTAGGCTTTTTATTGTTGGAACGTTGGACATCTAATGTAGGGTCTAGGGTGCAGTTACAGTCGCCACAAATTATGACATGGCCTTGTTTTAAGGAGGAGATTTTCTTTATGGCTTTATTAAGGAAGGAAAATTGAGCCTCATTTGGGGCATATAAGGATGCTATCGTTACTTGGATTCCGTTGAGGTCTCCCACTATGATTAACAATCTCCCATTTGGATCGACGTGTTGTGTGGTGGGGGTAAATACCCAGTCTACATGTAGTAGAATGGTTACTCCCTTTGATTTATTAGGCGCATAAGCATGATAAGCTGTGGGGTATTTGGAGGAGCGTAACTTAGGCGGATTTTTTTTGCAGAAATGAGTTTCTTGAAGGCAGACTATTGCGGCATTGGAGCTGTGCATGTCTTTTAGAACTTGTCTTCGTTTGTACGGGCTGTTGAGGCCTTTGACATTGAGAGATAACATTTTCATCGTGTTAGTCATTAAAGTGAGTGAGTGTAGCACTAGTGGTTGTGCTTGGGTGTCTTGTCCTAGTGATGGTAGAGTCTGGCTGAATGTTGGCTTGCACAAAAATAGGGATATCAGTATCTGGCGTAATATTGCATACATTGAGGAGTCGAGTTGGGCTTTCAGTTGAGGCCGTCGGATATGAGGGTGACAAGTAGGGGGAAGAGAATAAGAAAGGGAAGGAAGTAACGAGAAAAAAGTAACTATGTACAAAGTTATCTTCTTTAGAGAGAAGATGTATCTTGGTCATGATGAGATCACTGTAAGTGTCTCAAATCGTGACCTGGGGGGCGAGGGAGAGTTCCTACAGCCTGGTATGAATCACAATGCAGTGGATGACTGCAATTAAATTAAAGAAAAGATAATTTTCCAAAGTGACAAAAAAATATACATTCTTATGAGTAAAAAGGTGCCGCTGATGGCTAAATGGTATCGTTTATCATTTATTAGCTATTATGTCAGCTGGGTTGGAGAGTGCATTCGGCATGCGATCGATGTACGGATTACATCTAACCGTGATATGAGGATGGGGGAGTGACAGCAACATATTAACAGGATGATGGCAATACTAACATAAGGGGTTAAGAAAGGTCGTTACTGCCGAGTACATGCTCGTATTTAATAATTTGTTTTTGGACTGTCACTTCACATCCAGTGAGTAAGGGACATAAAGTATAAAGTCTAAAATGAAAAATATAAACTTTAAGATATAAAATATAAAATATAAAATACAGCGGTTTCGCGCCGTTTACAGTGATATGAAGGAGAAATGCACATAACTTTTAGTCGGGCGTATATGTAATCCATAGAAGTCATCTAACAGTGTGTAACAATTGGGGTGCGTACACCTGTGAATGCATACGGAGGAAGTCTGTGCAGTGACATAGATGTATACATCTGCGTTTCTTTATGCAATCTAGGTTGCGTATAGGAAACATTAACAGATAACATAACATAATCTAAAGAAAAATACCATGCATAAAACGTATTGGTAATACAAGGGAATAAGCAGGTTCATACGTACAAGTGAGTAATTACTGGTAATGCTCTTCCATGCTATCCAAAAAAGGTTTAAACACTCAGTAGCATCTGAGCGATGGTTTAAGCTCTTAGTGCTATATGCTCTTAGTTACTGAGCGATGAGGTAAGCACTCAGTACTACAGACAGAAACCCATATGGGTAGAAATCATTGTGAGCATACTAACGTCCATTATTCATCCCACATCTGACAAGAAGGTGACAGGTAGTGCATCCACTAAGATGTATGAAGTGTGCAGTGAAATGGTCTACATGCATTGTGTAGGATTAATGAGTTTAAGAGAATCACCCGCAGATGGGTGTATTGTGAAGTTATAATCTGCACAAGATGATGACCGGCGACCGTGACCAAGCACGGAGAGTCAGTGTCACCATAAAGGTCTCATAATATGTACTATGAGTAAAACATGCGCAGCTTTACGTTCTGTCTATGTACTGACTTTATAGTGGTTAGGTTGCTTCCAGTGAGACGTGAGTTGAGGTATAGACTTAGCTAAATGATATGGAGACCTAAGGTCAGTTATAATGATATGTCACACAAAACTTAAATAATGTGTTATAAATAAAGAAAAAAGAAAGAAAAAAGAAAAACAGTCCGTCCTGAGACACACATAAGCAATGCACAATATGGGTTATACTCATCGTTACTCAAACGTGTGAGACAAAGGAACAGTTCATAATTTTGTAGTTGACGATCCAGTCATGTTCCAATCCGCCTGAAGTTTCCTAGGGGAGAGATCTGTTGTTGGTGCCTCGCATGAGGTTGTTTTAGTTGCGGTCCAAAGTCCCCAAGAGGTGATGAGCTTCATGCCTTCAGCCGGTTCATTTATGGCTAGTGTTCTTCCTTGTCTCCAGACCAGAAGCTTCGTTGGATATCCCCATTTGTAGGAAACATTATTGTTGCGTAGGGTTTTAGTGATGGTTAGAAATTCTTTTCGGCATGCCATTGTGGAAGCCGATAGGTCAGCAAATAAAAATAACTGTTGAAAAGGTTCCGGTAGGGTGCCTGCCTTCCGTGCTGCATTAAGTAGAGTGTTCTTATGTGCAAAGTAGTGGAACTTCACAATTACATCTTTGGGTACATAACTCGCCATGCGTGCCGGGCGTGGAAGCCTATGCATACGATCGAATGTCCAGGCAGAATCAGGCAACTCTGGAACTAATGATTTGCAAATAGAGAGAATGAAAGCAGGCAAAGCATCATGGGGTATATCATCCGGTATACCCCTAAATCTGACATTCTGCCTTCGTGATCTATCTTCTAGATCCGCCAGTTTTAGTTTGAGAGTATTGTTGTCTTCGGAAAGTTGCTGGAGTTTGTCAACAACTTCGTTGTGAGCTGCGCACAGCTCATCGGATCATTTTTCCAGATGGCTGGTCCTGTCTCCCAATGTTGAGATTTCCTTCCTTAGTTCGCTGTCGATTTGTAGAAAATCTTTTCTAATAGTAGTACGGAGGTCCTGTAACATTCTGTGTAGACTACGTTCTGTGACCATAGTGTCTGAGAGTTTAGAGGAGATTGACTCACTGTCTGACTGGTCGTCCGACATGCCAGGCGTTTCGCTGCCATCTTGGCTCCCCTTCCTTCGATCTTTTTTTCGGGTTTTCGTTGCATCCGTGAGCTTTAGCTGTTTAGGGAGTGACATAGTCGCGGGATGCCTCTTTGGGAGTGTAAATAATTAGGAATAATTTGCAGTTTTTGCTATCGTTGTCGCTGTTCAGGCTGGATAAACAGCGGAGCTCTCAAGCCATGTGTCCGTGCTCGCCGGAAGTCGGACACCAGTGCAAATTATTTTTAAGGAAGTGGATCTCAACAGTTTTATAAAAACAGATTGTTGTCACTACAACCCATGGCTTTCAGATATACCCAAAGGACAGTTTTTCATAATATGTAGAAATTGTTTAAACCAGTCAAATTTCATTTCTCAGTAATTTGTTTTTTTTTAAAAACAGTATGAACAAAAAAGTTATGAGATTGAGGATTGACAAAAAAAACATACATGAAACTGCACAATTGAATAGATCCCTAATATTAAAGTATAAAGATAAAACAAAAATTATAGAAGGTTACAACCAAATATTTTTTATATTTTTATAGTCACTTTAGGGATATCCTATTACATTGTGTTATATCTTCATTAAAGGTTGTTGTTATGACATTGTTTTTTTTGTTGTTGTTTCCTTTTTCTAACTTTCCATGGACATTGCCCTAATCATGCCCACATTTATAATGGTTCCTTTGGTCTACACTGCTTGAGGGGTCTAGTAAACTGAGGGCTGGATGCCAAGATATCTGGTTCTCCTGAGGTATGGACTCCCTTCTGCCAATCCTACTCACATCTTAGGACATAGCCAGCACTCTGAAATAGAGTGAATGTGCTTCCATTTTGGGGTGTCGGAAGATCGAGGAAGGACATCCCCCTCGTGAAAGGACATCACAGGAAGTAATCCATCTGCCATACTGAAGGTTTGTGCCAGCAGATATACCAAACATTAATCACAGGCAGTGGATTGATGGACATATTGGATAGGGCAATATGGACAAGACTTATGCCTAAAACTGGATATGTTGCCATATTTGGGGTGGCAATTTTACATCCGGTTCAGGACATATTAAGTGGTGGGTGTATATTTGATAATTGACACGTGTGTTTTATTAGACTTATTTGTGTTATATATAGTTGTATTAAGTAAGATCTGTGAGAGTATACTGCACCTGAGGGAGACCCTGATAGACTTGAAACATGTGCTGTTGGTGCTGTGTATTTTAATTATTTGTTTTAATAAAAGTTTTCTCCAGCCTAATCTGGGATGGTACTTCTGGCTATCTTTGGATACAATCAGCACCTGAGAGTTCCTGTTAACTTGTTGGTGAATCCAGCTACATTTCTAAGTGGAAAATATGCATTTGTGATAGAGGCATAAAAGCTGAAACAAGAGAGTAACAAGGTGTGGCAGCGTATAAGAAGAGGAAAAGTCGGTTGAGGTGTGCCGGAATCGACATATCAGTAGGCCTGTAAATAAAGAGGGCCCACCTAGTAAGGAGTAAAGAAAAGGAATAAAATTGGGAGAGGAGGGTGGGGTCATGCAATGCTAAGGAACGAACAGGACAGAGTTAAATAGAGGACCATGCCAAGCCAAGTCAAAATTCAAAGCCTTCGCATTGGTGATAGGGGCATAAAAGCCGAAACAAGAGTGTAAGGAGAGTAACAATGTGTGGCAACATGTAAGAAGAGGAAAAGTTGGTTGAGGTGTGCCGGAACCGACGTAGCAGTAGGCCTGTAAATAAAGAGGGCAAAAATATATACAGGCTAGAATTTATTACTATCAATAAAGGGAAGAGCATGAATTACATGGCCATTTTATGAAAGGCATGTCTAAATTCTTGTACTGGTTCTGGTATCTACAGGGAGTATGTGGATGACTTCCAACGACCTAATGTTTTGTTATATGTACAGGTATGTTCTTGCTAGAGGCCGTGGAAGCCGCCTCTATTCTAAAAGAGTGGCCAGAATTGTCGGATGGGTTCAGACCTAACCTTGTGATCAATGATCTGATGTAAATCATCAATTTAGTTGTGGTAAGGACTGCCCCGTGTAAAGTTAACAGTGGTTGGGAAGCTTGGATATTATGAGTCAGTAAATAGAAATCTAGGATCTAAACCGGGCACCATTTGTTATGTGTCGGGTAACAGGGTATGTTAACCTCTTGACCATCCTGTGTAGTTTTAGTGTGTGGAAGGGGAAGAACATAATAGCCCACCCCAATTTATCTAAGTGAGACCTCCTGAGGCAATATTGTAGGTTGGTCGTGGTAGTTGTGGTAAATTCACGGGATCTAAGAAAACCGTAGAAAGCCAGGTAAATTGCAGTTTTAATTACTGGGTTGGTGCGAGGATCAAAAGGACCAGCATCTAAAAGGTCCAAATGAGAGTGAAATAATTGGATGTCAATGGGTAACCTCCTATGTTTTGGGGCGTGTCGGGTTTTCTGAATGCCTCTAAGTATGGATTTGACCTGGAACGAAGACATAAAGCTGTGCTTGTTAGAAAATAAAAACAACACGTGATGTTGTATACCGAATAGGTATAATTTGATGGTACTATGGGATAGTGCGAGTTTGAGGTGGCAAAATGAAGCAAAACCTACCACAGTCAACATTGCAAAAGAATCAGTAACACCATATTCTGATAAAACCTCTTAAACAATGAGAAAGTCTTGTCATAGGCCCTGCGTGTGTTAGCAGAAAGAGAGGCAGTCATTCCACGATCAGATCCTGAAACGGAGGAGCGGAAGTGGCCATGGGGGAGACCTGTCAGGATTGTGACAGGGATCCAACACGCAGAATGCAAACAGGAGAAGTTATGTATACCGGACCTTAGGATGGCTGGACTAACGTATGGAGTAGACAAAGAATGGTCAGAGACAAGCCGAGGTCGAGGGAATGAGAGGACAGGTAAGCGAGAGACAAGCAGAGTCAAAAGGGTAAGGGAAGGAAGCAGGGTCGAAATACAAAGCCGAATCAATAACCAGATACACAACAGAAGTAAGAGCACTGAGTGACCAGACTAGCTAGAACCACGACAGGGCAATGAATCTATGCAAATGCATCTCTTTTATACGTTGGTTCTTTAATTGTTGACCACACCCCCAAAATATCCCGATTTGCGGTTTCTGGCGGGTCGTGACGTGATTGACGTCATGACATCCGCTATTGAGCGCCGCGTCATAAAAGGAGGCGGACTATCGCGTCCGGCATGTAAACGTCCGGAAAGGCTGAAGCGATCGGGTATACCAGCCCCCTTCTGAGGAACCACGTCTAGGTGTCTAACCTCCTCTGAGGTAGACACCACAGGTACCATGACAGTACCCCCCCTCTCAGAAATGCCCACCAGGCGGATGCGACCGGGGCAAGACGGAAATCGAGCTTGAAATGCCCGAAGGAGATAAGGGGCATGTATATTTTCATGAACCACCCATGACCTTTCCTCAGGCCCATAACCCTTCCAATCAACGAGATATTGTAACTTCCCACGAGAAATACGAGAATCAAGAATGGTCTTGATTTCATATTCTTCCTGACCCTCAATCTGGACCGAACGATTGGAAGACAATAGGGACGAATATCTGTTACAAACAAGAGGCTTCAACAAAGAGACATGAAAAGAGTCAGGGATGCGCATGGCAGGAGGAAAGGCAAGTCGATACGTAACCGGGTTAATCCTTCTCAAGACCTTGTAAGGTCCTATGTAGCGAGGAGCAAACTTCATGAAAGGAACCCTCAAGCGGATGTTTGTGGTACTCAACCACACCCTATCACCCGGAGCGAAAACTGGAGCAGCCCTTCTACGTTTGTCAGCGTGCAGCTTGAACACCACGGAACTTCGAACAAGAATTTGTCGAGTCTGATCCCACAGCTTTCTCAGATTGGCAATATGAACATTAACCGACGGTATACCTTGGGAAGGGGAAACCGACTGAAGAATGGTAGGATGAAAGCCATAATTCAAGAAAAAGGGGCTATTATGAGTAGAATCACAAACAAGATTGTTGTGCGCAAACTCCGCCCAAGGAATCAGACCGACCCAATTGTCCTGGTGTTCAGAGACAAAACATCGTAAATATTGTTCAATCTTTTGGTTGGTGCGTTCAGCTGCCCCGTTGGATTGGGGATGATAGGCAGATGAGAAATTCAGTTTGATACCCAACTGGGAACAGAAGGACTTCCAAAACCGGGAAACAAATTGGGAACCTCTGTCAGAAACGATCTCAGTAGGAATACCATGTAAGCGAAAAAATTTCTTCGCAAATATCTCAGCCAATTTGGGTGAAGAAGGCAGTTTAGTAGGCAAAGGGACGAAATGAGCCATCTTAGTAAACCTGTCGATCACCGTGAGAATAACAGTATGTTTCTTGGAAACAGGTAAATCGACAATAAAGTCCATAGCTAAACTGGTCCATGGCTTCTTGGGTATTTCTAAGGGTTGCAAAAAAACACATGGGAGAGTATGTGGTTGTTGATTCTTCACACATATATCACACGCCCTGACAAAATCCCTTATATCCTTACGTAAAGTAGGCCACCAGAAGTCTTTGGAAATCAGAAAATAAGTTTTGTGTATGCCGGGGTGCCCAGCAACTTTACTGTCATGAAAGCAACGAAGCAGGTCTACTTGGAACTTAGGAGGAACAAAATACCGTCCCTCAGGAGTAAGTTCTGGAGCTAGATACTGTTCTTTCTCAATGTCAGAAAGCAACAGCGAGTGTATCTTGACACTCGTATTGGCAATAATATTACGTTTGGGAACGATAGGAGACAAAGTGGTTTCTGTGACAGTAGTAGGTTCATGTTGGCGGGACAACGCATCCGCCTTGGAGTTCTTGGAACCTGGTCTGTATGTGAGTACGTAATTGAAATGAGTAAGGAATAAGGACCAACGAGCTTGTCTGGCGGATAATCGCTTGGCTTCCCCTATATAGGACAAATTCTTGTGGTCCGTTAAAATGGTAATCAGGTGTAAAGTCCCTTCTAGCAAATGTCTCCATTCCTTTAATGCCATTATGACCACTAACAGTTCTCTGTCTCCAATGTCATATCTACTTTCCGTCTCCAACAATTTTTTTAGAAAAGAAGTCACATGGATGTAATGGTTTATCCAAACCTTGTCTTTGGTATAAGACTGCCCCATACCTGACTCCGAGGCGTCTACCTCGAGTAAAAAAGGCAACGAGGTGTCAGGATGGACCAATATTGGCGCTGAGGCAAAAATTTCCTTGAGTGTTTTGAAAGCAGATAGAGCCTCCGTAGACCATGCTTTGGTATTAGCACCCTATTTAGTCATATTAGTAATAGGAGCAATAATAGAAGAGTAACCCTTAATCTGATAAATCTCTGTATGGCCTTGAGTCCCCTGGGCAATGGCCAATCTAAAATCGATTTACGTTTAATCTGGTCCATCAAAAAACCTGTCACTGGAAATTACGTAACCTAGGAAATGTATCTGAGATTGATCGAAGCTACATTTCTCCAATTTGCAATACAATCCATGTTGTAAAAGTTTACGCAATACCCGTCGGACTTGTCTGTGGTGAGTCTCAATTTCTCTAGAATGTATTAGTATATCATCCAAATATACTATAACGCATTCATGCTGAAATTCCCTAAGAACCTCATTAATTAGATCTTGGAAGACCACTGGTGCATTGCAAAGCCCAAAGGGCATTACAGTGTACTCATAATGGCCGTAACGGGTATTGAAGGCCGTTTTCCATTCATCTACCTGCTGAATTCTTACCAAGTTATATGCTCCCCTCATGTCTAACTTGGTAAAAATCTTGGAGCCCTTCAGTCAATCAAATAGCTCGGTAATCAGGGGAATAGGATATGCATTCCTAATCATTATCTTATTTAAGCCCCGATAATCTATGCAAGGCCGCAGAGTGCCGTCTTTTTTATCTACAAAGAAGAAACCGGCCCCAGCCGGAGATGAAGACCTTCTAATGAAACCTTTGTTTAAATTCTCTCGTATATATTCCTCTAGGACTACGTTTTCCTTAGTGGATAGAGGATACACCGTACCCTTCGGAAGCATGGTACCAGGCAAGAGTTTAATATTACAGTCATAAGACCTATGAGGAGGTAAAGTATCAGCCTTCTTTTTGTCAAACACTGCCTTCAAATCCAGGTCCTGAGAAGGTATCTGTACGTCTGTAGATTGGGAAGAGTTAATAGGAGCTTTTACTAAGCAAACACGTGAGACTTTCTGTAAACATCCTTTCCTACAACCCTGACCCCACAATACTATTTCTCCTAGTTCCCAGTTAATGATGGGGTTATGTTTCTTAAGCCAGGGATCCCCAAGACCACTGGCACTGAAGGAGATGAGATTAGCATGAGAGACATACTTTCCTCATGTAGGATGCCAATGGTTAGCCTAACGGGTATAGTTTCACGAAAGATAACAGGCTATGATAGTGGTCTAACATCTATGGCCTCAACGGCCAAGGGTGTATCTCTTAGTTGAGAAGAAAGTTGGGAGAGAATGGTTATTGGCAAAGGCTTGATCTATAAAGCTTTCAGCTGCTCTGGAATCTATCAAAGCCATTGTATCTATAACTCCCTTTTCCCAAGCTAAAGAGACAGGTATAAGAAGTCTATGGTCTTTATAATCATATATAGAGGACAAGATCGAAACACCCAAGGTGTCCTCTTGAGAAACTTAGGTGCGAGCGTTTCCTGGCCGTGTAGGGCAATTTAGGCGTAGGTGACCACTTAGTCCACAATACATACAAAGACCCTCCCTTCTCCTGTACTGTCTCTCATCTTCTGAGAGCCGAGTGGTTCCTATTTGCATGGGTTCTGGAAGAGCTAGGGTTGTAGAGTCAGAATTCTGAAATGAGGGAGCAAGTCTTATAGAAGGTCTGCGGATTCTATCCCGAGTATTCTGCCTCTGTCTCATACGTTCATCTATTCGGGAAATAAATTAAACCAAATCTTCCAAATTTTCCGGAAGTTCTCTTGTGGCAACCTCATCTAGAATCTCAGATAACCAGTTCAAAAATACGTCCATATAAGACTGTTCATTCCATTTGACTTCTGCCGCCAAGGATCTGAACTCATAATCCACAAGGGTTCCTGGGGGGTCAAAAGTCCTCCTAAAAGCTGCGACAAAAGAATTACAATTATAGATCAAAGGGTTATCATTTTCCCACAGAGGGTTAGCCCATCTAAGTGCTTTGTCAATTAGTAAGGTAATTATAAATCCAACCTTAGCCCTGTCAGTAGGATAGGCACGGGGTTGTAGCTCAAAATGAATACTTATCTGGTTTAAGAAACCTCGACAAGTATCTGATGAGCCGCCATAACGTAGAAGGGAAGTAACACAAGAAGAAGCACCCAATGTGGTTACCTCTAAGCCTGTGCTTACAGGAGTGATAGTGGAAGCACGCATTTCCTCTGGCTGAGTATTAGGACGTGATAATAAAAGCTGCAAAGCTAGTGCCATCTGGTCCATTCTGTGGTCCATGGCCTCAAATCTAGAGTCAGGGGAACCGATCTGAGAGTTCGCACCTGCAGGATCCATTGGCCCTGTCGTAATGTCAGGATCGTGACAGGGATCCAACACGCAGAATGCAAACAGGAGTAGGTACATATACCGGACCTTAGGATGGCCGGACTAACGTATGGAGTAGACAAAGAATGGTCAGAGACAAGCCGAGGTTGAGGGAACGAGAGGACAGGTAAGCGAGAGACAAGCCGAGTCAAAAGGGTAAGAGAAGGAAGCAGGGTCGAAATACAAAGCCGAATCAATAATCAAATACACAACAGAAGTAAGAGCACTGAGTGACCAGACTAGCTAGAACCACGACAGGGCAATGAATCATTGCAAATGCATCTCTTTTATACCTTGGTTCTTTAATTGTTGACCACGCCCCAAAAATGTCCTGATTTGCGGTTTCTGGCGGGTCATGACGTGATTGACGTTATGATGTCGGCTATTGAGCGCCGCGTCATAAAAGGAGGCGGTGCTATCGCGGCCGGCGTGTAAACGGCTGGAAAGGCTTTAGTGATCGGGTGTACCAGCCCCCTTCTGAGGAACCACGTCTAGGTGTCTAACCTCCTCTGAGGTAGATACCACAGGTACCATGACAAGACTGTAGGCAGAACTGGGTGGATGGTCTGAAATTAAAACAGAGACAGCTTGTTAGCAACAATATTTGTGACACCTGGCACATGAATACAGGTCAGAAAGAAATTATGACCAGTCGTCAGCCATGTCAATTTCCTGAGGAACCTCATAATAACAAGAGAGGAAGAACGTCCTTTATTAATGATGTGGCACGTGGCCTGGTTGTCTGAGAAACAGCGAACCGGACAACCCAACCATACCCAACCCCAAGCCACAGCGGCCTCTACAATCAGGTAAATTTCAAAAAGTGTAAAGGTAGTGGTAGCCCAGGACCTCTGCTGGCCAAGCGCCCCAAAGCCACTCAGAACCGTAAATGGCAGAGAAGCCGGTAGTGGCTGCTGCATTCGTCAATATCGTGGGTGATGCCTCTGAAATTTCGGAGAGGAACATACTCTTCCCATTCCAGGAGAGCAAGAACCCCCGCCACATGAGCAGATCCACTGTGGCATGGTCATCGAGCGTGATCCGGCTATCATCATATAATAATAATACCGGTCCTTCCATTTAACACCGTGCAGATGCAAGAGCGTAGGGTGTATCAGCAAGAGCTTAAAAGCATTGACATTGTCAGTTTTACTAAGCCAAGTGCCCACCCCAGCTTTAAGGATGGCTGAAATGGCATTGTCAATCGTGGAATTGTGTAGCGAAAATTCCTCGGACGGAATCAGGGAATTCAAACTAAGAATTGCTGCTGAATGAGGGGTGGAGAGATCAACTATCAACCTCTGCTTCATGGAGGTCTTACCGGTCACAATATCAATAGGATTAGTCCTCCATGAAGTAAAAGGTGGAGCATGGAAATGACCTAAAAGAAAACCCCCAGCGACCTCCCGTTGTATGAGAGAGTCAACCGCCTCCAGGTGTGCCAGAGCTGATTGCAGGTTCTTACACTCAAAGATACCTGACGGCATATGTGACGGCAGTGTATGGAAACCCTTGGAAAAAATAGAGACCAAAAAATCAACCAAGTGCCTGCATGGGTGAGAAGACAACATGGCTGATAAGGCCGACGCATTAACAGAGGTCAAGTAGGGTTTGGGATACAATTTATTGTGGCACATAGTTTTCGCATGAGCCCGGAAGCACTTGGAACAAACATGCAGAAGCCTGCATGCGCTAAAACTGCAGGTACCAGCATTAAAATTATTACAGACCTGGAACTTCCCCAGGAAGTGTATGGGGCAACCCAGTTTGTCCTTGATGACCTTGTCAAGCTGCGGAGAAGGGGAGGGAACAACAAAGCCACAGGACGTAGAGGAGCAGACAGCACAAACTTTTGTACTTAAACCGCGAAGTGTCTGCAGATCAGTTCCATGTCCAGTTTACCCCAATTCAACCTGGCACCAAACTGAGTGAAATCTGCAGACACCTGGGCGGAGAAAGACCTGTGGTAGTCGTTAAAGGACATACCGCCGTACTTGTGGCCCAAGTCCACCAGCTTGTGCATGTAAAGGTCCAACTCCTGCCTCCTAGCAGGGTAGATCAAGCACAAAACAATTTCAGAACAGCCCAAATGCCAGGACAAACTCTGGGACAGAGAGTTTTCTGTTAAGCCTAGGGTCCCGGGCCTTGATCACGACTGACAAATCCCCATAGGCATAAGTCTTGTTCTTAACGATATCTTGAGAGGCAATGAGGAGTGAAACCAGGTTCATGCCCTTGCCGTCCAAGATATCCTTCTGAATATTGGCTGGGACCATGTGAATCCAGAGGGGTATCAACACTTCACAACAAATTAACCTGGCCCGAGAGGCAGTCTCTAGTCTGTCCAACCTCTGGTTGATTTGCCCCATGGATGTCATGAGAGAAGACAACATGGCATGCACATCAGAGGGGTCAGTGCCACTTGGACCTTTTCCTGCGTCCGTGTGGGCCGAGGAGGAATGCAGCAGCCTGAACAGTTCGGCCTTCCTAGCGGATGCAGGGAATGGGATCTGACGTCTCCAAAGTTCCGCCGTGAGGCGAGGAATATACCAGGATCTGAAGGAGGCAGTTGGAGTGCTGGGCAGGAACAAGTCATCGCCACCCTGAGGTACTTGAGCCATGCTAAAAGCGATAAATTAGAGCAAGAAAAAGGACCAGTGTAATTGCAGGACCAGTGTGAGCTGGCTGGCTAGCAAGTGCCGCAAGGTGATGAAACAATTAAACTAGGTTGGTGACAGGTGAGGCCCTGCTAGATGCCAAGTGACTTGATAGGCTCTATCTATGCGTTGGCTCAAGGGGATTTTGTGGCTACCGAAAGTTGTTGGGGTGTTGGCCTCTCGGTGACTAGTAAAGCATAAGATAGAATGGGAGTGACAGGTGAAGCCCTCTCTATGCCATGTGCGAAGCAACTAACTATGATTTGGCCCGAGGGGCGTAGTACCTCTGAGTATGAGGATGGGTGTTGGCCTCCCGGGTCCACTTACCTAAGGTGAAGAAAGCCATGGGAGGTTACCACTATTGGATGCCTAAGACCCTGACAGCCAGCCACGTCTAGACTAGGTGGGGTAGTGACGTGTGAGACAGGACGGATCTGGGGAAATGTGTAACGAAAACATAGGGGGAGGTACGAGGCAGCAACGTAAGGCAGACCTATCTGGAGTGAGTAAGCATGTCAGAGACCAGGTGGTCAGGCCATACAGAGGGTGCCTGGAAATAGGTAATATAATGTGTATTGGTGTATGGCCGCCCGGGGCCTATATGGGCCAAAGGGTGGACCTAGTAACAGGAAAGAAAACAGATTAGACAAGGCCATGGGGGTAAAAAGAAACCCGAACCTGGACATGAAAGAGCAAAGAAGCTAAGAGAAAACTAGATGAATAAGAAAAAAACAAACCACAGGAGGAAGACCCCAACTCCGGAAATCAGAAACCACTGCAAGGTTTGTTGGTTTAATTAATTAATTTATTTTTTGTAATACTTTATTATTTTTTTTGGCTTTAAAAATGTTCCCTTTAAATGACCTGCTGTCAATATATTTTTTTTTTACAAAAACAAAATAAATGATGAGCCCAGACATGAAAGTAGTATTTCCTGTAGTCCCCCCCCCCTTTTTTTTTTTTATAAGCAACAGACGAAAACATACACACCAAACCACGTGGAAACCGCACGAATGCACCCTCCGACCAAGAGGGGCTTTCGGGAAGGAAAAAAATGAAAGCAAGTGCAAAACGAAATAGAAAGGCGTTCGCGGGAAACGTTCAAACGCCAAACAGCCACGAAAACACACAAAAAGTGAAACCATGTGAAAGGAGAAACTCCAGAATGGCGAGACCTGTTCGGGAGGAGACAGACGAAAACACAAGGGAAAACCAACAAAACAAAAGCAGTGCAGGGGATAGACCCAAACCGCGATGGCGCAGATGGACTGCAACCATGGAGTCGAAAAGATGTGCAGCTGTGGCTTGGGGCGACAGGAGAGCCAGAGAGATGGAGCTCAGAACGAAAAATGGCAGCAACACAGCGGTGGACGGCAGGAACGAAAGCCACGAGGACCAGGAAAGGAGCGAAGAGGAAAGGTGACCGGAAGCAGCATCATGCAACGCTAAGGAATGAATGGGACAGAGGGAGGTGAGTAGTGGGCTTAAATAGAGGATCATGCCACTCCCACAACAGCAGGCCAAGCCTTCGCATTTGCGATTTAGAGTCGACTCTTAATAATTAACATTGGGAGTTTTCCAATTTACATCACTTTTCTACTGCTAGTTTTACATGTTACGTTTTTATGTTTTATATGTTACGTTTTTATGTTTAATTTATACACTGTGATTACATTTACAATATTAAAAGTAAATGTAACCCCAACCACTTATTAATCAAAGATTAAAATGATCAAGCAATGTAAAGAATAATTGTTTAGCAAAATGCCATTACCACAATCAATATAAATAACATACTTCTTGACACAAACAATGTACTTTTTTTAAAAGAAGAGAGTTAACTCTGAGCTGGACAATACTCCCCTAATAGTATTTATTTATAAGGGAGAGCTATCTTCTTGTCCTTACAGTATGTTTCCAATGAAAGATTCACATTCAGGATTAGTCACTTTACAATGGGAAATGTGGATCCACGATGTGATCAGCTGCATTTTATGGAGCCCCTTCCACATTAGATGTAACAAGCGCTTTTCTTGCAAAGTCTTATATTATCAAAAAATCTCCAGGAGGGATAGTATGCAATTGCTTAATTCTTGCTGGCTGTACAAGATTTTGACTTGTTTTAAAAAACACTAAAGGCTTGTGTTAATGACATGCAAATATTCCTCCCTTTACTATTTAAACTCATAGAAAATGGACATGAACACATAACATATCCATTCATTACAAAACATAGGATTCTTCATCAACAATCATTGCAACATGATTCATGTTGTCATCCCACAAAACAGGAAAGAAAAGATGTAGTAGATACACACAAAGAATACCCAGCTGAAGTGCCAATAATAAAAAGCACATCCATTGAAACGCACATAAACCATAACCAATCCAAAATAAGTTAATACAATAAGTAAATAAATTTCACACTCTTTATCCCTCAGAGGAAACACAGTAAGACACAATTTAGGTTTCTATGCTTAGGACCTATTCATTTTTACAAAAGGTAGTTAAACTGACAAAGGTGATCGATTACACTTGCAATCTTAAACTAACACCTCTAATTAAATATCATACTGCATTCTCTATCTTGGGCAAAATACAGTTATTAGTGGGATTTATTCTTGTTTTTACAATTTACAGAGATCAGCAGTGTTCATGCTAGCAATGTAATGATGTCTCCCGCAATACTTTAACATTGCTCCTTTACCATTAGAGTCTGGTAAAATATGCCTCTCAACTCTGAGTTTTGTGTATGACTATAACCACACTGTTTGTTTCATATTCTTTTATTTGTATTTTGAAATCTAAATAAAAAAATGTACATTAGCAAAAAAAGAAGGAAGGAAAACTCTTTTTTTTATTTGGGGGAGGGGTTCAGTAAAAAGTAAAAAAAAAAAAAGTGGGGGGGGCAGTAATTCTTGCCTAACTACAGCCACAGTGGCACAGACACAAACTTTAAGTGTGAGATATCCTGTTTCAATAATGTTAGTGTGATACTGGTGGCTATGGTTTGTGCTTTCATACTGTTAGTGACAGCCATGTAACACCAGCTTGGAATAATCAATTTACTGTTTGACAGGTGTCTTCAAGACAGAATTATTTATTTTGTTTTGTATTTGTGTGTTCATTCCAGTGTGTGCTCTGCACGTGTGCATGCATTGTGTGCTGTGTGCAGTGTAGTGTTTATTAATGTCAAACACCAACCCATTTTGCAACACCAACACACCGATTTTTGCTGCAAAGACTTATGCAAGTTTATACAATTCACAATCATTCATATGCCAAACATATTACAATAAGAAAAACATACAGGAGGCACATTTTTTTTTTTAAAACCAGCCTTTCATGCTGAAATAGCTTGTGTTTTTGCTTTCCACTAGCATTGCAGCTCCTTCTACCACAGCTAGTTCAAGTGTTATACCTTCTTGAAGCCCCACCCATAAGCAACTAAGGAATAAAGCAGCACTTTGTTGGGACCAACTCTTCACTCTTTAGTGAAGAGTTAGAGCAGTGGTAGTCAACCTTTTTCTACCTACCGCCCACTAATGCATCTTTTTGGTTGAAAAAAATTCCTTACCGCCCACCAGTTTTCGCGCAAATGCGGAATATTTTTAAGAAAGGAGGGTGTTTTTAAAAAAAATAAATGTACGTACATTTATCTTTTTATTTCTACTTAATGCAGGTTTATAAGGTTTTTAACTTTATAACGTTTAATGAGAAAACAATAAAGTAAATTGAAATTACCTTTACTAGTGATTAATGAGATCCTTGAGGTTGATGCTGCGAGACTAAATATTTGATATCTGGTTCGATTTTCGTAAGGAACAAACAAAGGTCTCTTTCAGTGATATTCAGATGACTTCTCTGTTTGCACATAATATGATTTCTCATTTGTGCGTTAGCTCATCTCCTCTCCCTCCTCAATTCCCCCCCCCCACCTTTTTTTCCCCTTTTTTCTATTTTTTAACAGTCCTTATAGCAATGCCCAGTAGGAAGGCTGAGCTAGGTAGCCCACTTACTATAGTCCACTATAACAGACAGGCACACATACACACACACAGGACACACACACACAAGACACACACAGGACACACACACACAAGACACACACAGGACACACATACAAAGACACAGACAGGCACACATACACACACAAGACATATACATACAAACAGACAGGCACACATACAAACAGACAGGCACACATACAAACAGACAGGCACACACACATGCAGACACACACATAAGACATACAATGACACATACATACAAAGACAAGACACACATACATACAGACAGTCACACACACACATATATATATATACAGACAGACACATACACACATACACACACGCACACACACACACACACACACACACACACACACAAGACATGCATACAGACACAGACAGGCACACATACAGACACACAAGACACACATACATACACACAACAAGACACAGACAGGAACACATACACACAAGACACATACATACAGACAGACAGGCACACATACAAACAGACACACAGACATGCACACACACATGCAGACATACATAGACACGCACACATGCAGACACACAAGACACACATACAATGACATATACATACAAAGACAAGACACACATACATACATACAGACAGACAGACACATACACACACACACACATACAAAGACACATACAGACAGACACACACACACACAAGACATACCTACAAAGACACACACACACAAACAAACACACACACACACAATATATTTAAGTCACCCTCCTGTTTCCTACCTTTAAGGTGCAGGAAGGTGACTTTCCCTGGGGTCCAGTGGTGGCTCAGGTGGATGGGAGTCAGAGTTCCCACTCTGACTCCCTGGTGTTCCTCCCGCGCGGCTCTCAGTTTTAGCTGGGAGGAGTGACCGGGGAATCACTTCCTCCCAGCTCTGATGTCATCACAGGGGGCCCGGTCGCGCTTTTAAAGCGCCCAGCGCTGACCGGGCCCCCTTACAATCCGCATCCATCGGGTGGCCCTGACAGCATGGGCCACCCGATGGACACTTTGGAAGGTGGCCACGGCGGTTTACCGGGCGGGCCGGAGCCGCAAATGGTCACGGCGGTACCCAGTCGCACGGGTACCGCCAGCTCGCACCCGCCAGCTCGCACCCGCCCACCCGATCAACCTGGAAATCCCTACCGCCCACCTGGAATACTGAAATGCCCACTAGTGGGCGGTAGGGACCAGGTTGACGAACCATGAGTTAGAGCAAAATACAAAAGTTGTGATGGCAGTGACGAATGTGGTGATGAGAATTTTGTTTCCCCACCATTATAGGTATAGCACTTTTACTTCTGGCCCATGAACTACTCACATTTCAGGCACTTTCTGCTTATACCGGGGGTCTAGTAGCGTGGACACCCAGTACAGGTCGTTCTCCTTCAGCCTTTTTATAAAAGGGTCCCTCAACAGGCACAACAGCATGAAAGACCCCATTTGCACAAGATTGGGTGCCGAGCTACTCATGTCCCGTTCCTCGTCCTCAGTGATCTCACTGAAGGTATGTTCTTCCCCCCAGCCACGTACAATACCACGGGTACCAGATAGGTGACAACGAGCACCCTGGGATGCCTGTTGTGGTTGGTCTCCCTCCTCCTCCTCAAAGCCACATTCCTCCTCTGACTCCTCTTCCTCACAATCCTCTTCCAGCGTTGCCGCAGGTCCAGCAAGCGATGCTGATAAGGCTGTTTCTGGTGGTGATGGTGACCACAACTCTTCCTCTTCACGCTCATCTACGGCCTGATCCAGCACTCTTCGCAGGGCACGCTCCAGAAAGAAAACTAATTGTATGATGTCGCTGATGGTGCCTTCGGTGCGACTGACTAGGTTTGTCACCTTCTCAAAAGGACGCATGAGCCTACAGGCATTGCGCATGAGCATCCAGTAACGTGGCAAAAAAATTCCCAGCTCCGCAGAGGCTGTCCTAGCACCCCGGTCATACAAATAGTCGTTAACGGCTTTTTCTTGTTGGAGCAGGCGGTCGAACATTAGGAGTGTTGAATTCCAACATGTTGGGCTGTCGCAAATCAAGCGCCTCACTGGCATGTTGTTTCGCCGCTGGGTATCTGAAAAGTGCGCCATGGCCATGTAGGAATGCCTGAAATGGCCACACACCTTCCTGGCCTGCTTCAGGACGTCCTGTAAGCCTGGGTACTTATGCACAAAGCGTTGTACGATCAGATTACACACATTTGCCATGCATGGCACATGTGTCAACTTGCCCAAATTCAATGCCGCCAACAAATTTATTCCGTTGTCACAAACCACTTTGCCGATCTCCAGTTGGTGCGGAGTCAGCCACTGATCCACCTGTGCGTTCAGGGCGGACAGGAGTGCTTTGTGGCAAGCCAACCCCAAGACGGCGTGACACTGCCATATCCGGGATGTGGAATAGTACCTGGGGAGCTGGGGGGGGTGCCGTTGATGTGGAGCAAGATGCAGCAGCAGAAGAGGACTCAGCCGAGGAGGTTATGGAAGAGGATGGAGTAGGAGGAGTAGAGGAGGTGGCAGCAGGCCTGCCTGCAAGTCGTGGCAGTGTCACCAACTCCTCTGCAGAGCCACGCATTCCATGCTTGGCAGCCGTCAGCAGGTTTACCCAATGCGCAGTGTAGACAATGCTTTGCAGACCAGGTATCAGTGGTCAGATGGACCCTTGCTCCAACACTGTGTGCCAGACGCATCATCATTATCAACCGCTTCACTTGTATCTGACAACTCAGCAAAGGAAGCAGCAGCGGGTACAACATCATCATCATCAAACCGTACGTCCATGTGTGTAATGCTGCCTGACTGAGACATATCCCTGTTATCTACATCCTCTGGCAATAATGGTTGCGCATCACTCATTTCTTCCAACTGATGTGTAAATAACTCCCCTGACAGATCAAGTTAAGCGGCTGTGGTGCTAGTGTCGGTGGCGGCGGCAGGCGGGTGAGTGGTAACTTGAGAGGTGCCCGAAGCTAAGCTGGAGGAGGATGGTGCGTCAAGGTTCCGAGCGGAAGCTGTAGAAGATTGGGTGTCCTGTGTTAGCCAGTCAACTATGTCCTCAGAACTTTTCGAGTTCAGAGTACGTGGCCTCTGAACACTGGGCATTATTCTAGGGCCAATGGGAATCACAGCACCAAGACCACGATGGCCCATGCGGGGTGGCCTGCCTCTGCCTGTCATTTTTTTTTCGATTAGTGGTACTATGCGTTCAAGCTACTGTGACAACAGATATGAGTGGCACTGTGCACTGGCAGAAGTTGGCAGAGTAGACGCTGTAGGCCTGACACACACGCTTGCAGACAAATAACTGCTATTCAATCTATTACAGTCAAAATTTTTTTTTTTTTTTTTAAATGTACACTACTGTTACACCAGATATGGATTGCACTGGTGTGACACTGTGCCCTGGCAGGCCCTGAAACGCACACGTGTGAAGGAAACTGACTGCTATTATTTCACAGTCAAAAAAGGTTGTTTTTTTAAATGTACACTACTGTTACACCAGATATGAGTTGCACTGGTGTGACACTGTGCCCTGAAACGCACACGCGTGAAGGAAACTGACTGCTATTATTTCCCAGTCAAAAAAGGTTGTTTTTTTAAATGTACACTACTGTTACACCAGATATGAGTTGCACTGGTGTGACTCTGTGCCCTGGCAGGCCCTGAAACGCACACGTGTGAAGGAAACTGACTGCTATTATTTCACAGTCAAAAAAGGTTGTTTTTTTAAATGTACACTACTGTTACACCAGATATGAGTTGCACTGGTGTGACACTGTGCCCTGGCAGGCCTTGAAATGCACACGCATGAAGGAAACTGACTGCTATTATTTCACAGTCAAAAAAGTTTTTGTTTTTTTTTAAATGTACACTACTGTTACATCAGATAGGAGTTGCACTGGTGTGACACTGTGCCCTGGCAGGCCCTGAAACGCACACGTGTGAAGGAAACTGACTGCTATTATTTCACAGTCAAAAAAGTGTTGTTTTTTTTAAAATGCAAGCTATTGTGACACCAGATATGAGTGGTGGCACTGGGCAAGTGGGCACAGTATACGCTGTGAGCCTGACACACATGCTGGCAGGCAGGCAACTGCAATTAGATTACACAGAAAAAAAAAGCAGACTGATGTTCTAGCCTCTGTCCTTACAGCAGAGATCAGATGAGTCCTTCAGGACTGTAGTGGACACTGAATACACTAGCCTAGCTATCGATTTCCCTATTAAATCAGCAGCAGCTACACTGTCCCTCCTCTTACTAAGAATGCAGCTTCCGAATAAATCTAAAATGTATGCTGTCCAGGAGGTGGGAGGGTCTGGGAGGGAGGGTCTGGCTGGAATGTGTCTGCTGACTGTGAGGTACAGGGTCAAAGTTTACTCAATGATGACGAATAGGGGCAGACCAAACATCGCATATGTTCGCCCGCCGTGGCGAACCTGAACAAGCTATGTTCGCCGGGAACTATTCACCAGCGAACTATTCGGGGCATCTCTACTGAAGGGGTTTTAACCCCTTCAGCAACTTGGGATGGGGGGTGGGAGGGAGAGAGGCACTGCGAGAACCTGCAGTGCCAGGAAAACAAGTCTGTTTTCCTGGCACTGGAGAATCCCTTTAACATATATGATCTTGAAATAAGCATTTAAAGTTATGCTTCAGTGTCTGCAGATGACACAAAACGATGTAAAGTAATACAATGTGAGCAAGATACTACTTTGCTGCAGAGGGATTTAGATAGACTTGGGGACTGGGCATTCAAATGGTAGATGGAATTTAATGTAGAAAAATGCAAAGTTATGCACTTTGGGTTAAAGTATGTACAAGCAACGTATACCCTAAATTGTAGTGAATTGGGGATAACAACACACAAGAAAGATTTGGGAATTGTTATAGAAACAAACTAGGTAACAATGGGCAATGTCAATCAGCAGTGGCTAAGGCCAGTAAGGTATTGTTCCGTCTAAAAAAGGCGTTCATTCTTGAGATGAGAATATCATTTTGGCTTTTTATAAATCACTGGTAAGACCACATCTTGAATATGCTGTGCAATTTTGGGCATCTGTTCTACAGAAGGATATTGTGTCACCAGAAAAAGTGCAGAGGCAAGATACAATATTAGTAAAAGGAATGGAACATTTTAGCTATGATGAAAGGTTAACAAATTTAAACTTCTATTGTTTAGAAAATCGTTGCCTCAGAGGGGATATGATAACATTTATACAAATATATCTGGGGCAAATACAAACCATTGTCTGGAAATCTATTCACAAACAGGACTATACATAGGACATGAGGTCATGCATTTAGACAAGAAGAAAGACGATTTAGTCTAAGGCAAAGGAACATATTTTTTTATTTTACTGTAAGAACAATAAGGATGTGCAATTCTCTGCCTGAAGAAGTGGTTTAATCAGAATCTGTACAGATGTTTAAACAGCAAGCAGATGCATACTTGCAAAAACATAATATTCAATTATATAATTTTTTAACTGTAGAGTAATAGCTTCTTGATTTAAGGATCGATTTGATTGCCATACTGAGGTCAATAAGACTTTTTTCCCCTAGTTTGTTGCAAAATTGGAAGTGATTCAGAATGTTTTTTGTTTTCTTTTGGATCAACAGCAAAAAACAAGTGTGAGGGAGGCTAAACTTGATAAACACGTCTCTTTTCAGCCCATGTAACTATGTAACGTTCAAATTGTTCAGAAAGGAAATAAGTAGAAATAAGTGAAGGGTCTTCTCACTAGTACCAGTTTGAAGCAACATTCATAAAGATACCATAATTCTGTATTACTGCACAAATGAACCTTGCACGGAGTGTGGCAGCACTAGTGTTGCAGACAGGGTCTTACATCATTGAAGATAAATAATTTTTTTACATTTTTTTTCTGTGTTGAAGTACCGTGCACTGCAGTGCAGTGTGTGCTTTGTGCACTATGTGCAGTTTAGTCAAAAACAATTACATTACAGTAGTACATAGTAAATCCAAGCATCAACATATTTTTTGCACTACTACAGTGGCAGGTTACTACACTACTACAATTGCAGCAACCCATTTTGTACTACTACAATAAATGTTTTTTGTTTTTTTTTAACAGCAGCAATAACTTCCACCCTTAAAGGAACACTTTAGTGTTATTAACACATATATGTATTCCTGACACTATAGTGGTAAAATAACTGTTCAAATCCCCATTTTCCTCACTTTGAAAAGGTATTTTTACTCACCTTTTCTCCCTCGCTGCTACTGGCCCTGCTTCGCTCTGCCTCTTTTAAAGCATTGGAAGGCTATTGAGCAGCAAACGCCGCTCTGTGCCAATAAGCATTTCTTCATAGACATGCATTACATGAATCCATCTCCATGGGGAACATTCAGCATCTCAATGCTCTATGCAGCACTGACACAGGAAGCACCTCAAGTGGACATCTGAGTGTTTACATTAATAAAGCTGCTGGGACAGACTATAGACACCAGAACATCAAGCTGTAGTTGTTCTGGTGTCTATAAAGTGGCACTGTCGTGCCAAACTTTTCATTCAAGAGGCCCTTTAAAGCGGCACTGTCATGCCAAACTTACCTTTCCTCAATTGCTTCCTCTTCTCTCCCTCTCTCAGGATCTGTTCTTCATTTCTTTCTGTCTGCTCTAGTTTTCTTTAAAACATAAGACAAAGTAGGGACTATTATGTCTTATGTATTTTTCCTATGCTTGACCAGTTTTTACCCGGGGAGGAGCAAAGTCTGCTCCATTTCCTGTGGTCAAAGCAATTTTCCCACAATTATCACCTTCCTCCTGCTGCTTTATTCAGCATTCAAAACACTGGTGAAACTACCGAATTTTGCCCTAACAGAATGAGAACAGTTTGTCCATTCGTGTTAAAATGATATTCTGGACTTTTGTTTGGATTGGAATTTCATTTGAATGAATGAAACTCCGATCCTATTCATGCCGCTAGTAGATAGCTCCCTAATTCCCATGGTCTTTCAGCCAAATTTAGTAATACTAAGTAAATATAACTTAGTATTAGCAATAAATGCCCCTATTATTATTATTGGTATTTATATAGCGCCAGCTTATTCCGCAGTGGTATATTATTTATATAACGTGAGTAGGGGCATGTCAACTAAACAGTGAGCAGCGTACTGTCCAGTCCTCCCTGGCCCCACCCATAAACGGTGGGTGGGGGCCCTTAAGTTACAATAGGGGGAGGGACCTAATGTCCACACCCCGACCCCCACCTATGTGTTGAAGGTTGGGGCCCTTAGGTTACAATGAGAGGAAACCTATTGTCCACCCGCCCCCACCCATGAGCGTCGGGTGGGGGCAATGAGCTGTTTTGTCTCTCCCCCAGTCCCCACCCAAGGGTGATGGGTGGGTGCTAAATGTATAAATTACCGCACCCCTGAAGGTGACTAGAGGTCCCCAAGCCCCTAGTCACCACCTCAAATAAAAGCCTACCTACCCCTCTCACCCTAAAAATAGTGAGGGGGAACCAATAAACCTAAATACCTGAAGAAAAAATAATAATCATACTTACCATTAAAAGTCTTCTTTCTTCATACTTTCACAGTAAGGCGATGTGATTGCACTATTTAATAGTATGTATTCTTTTGCGCCTAAGACATAGGTTATACATAGTATGCCACTCTTTGCATATCATATTTGTAGAACCATAAGAGGGGGTTCTGTCTTTTATGCTGCACTACATATCACTTATTTAAGATTGCACCTTTCTTGGCTATAAATGAGGCTTGTGAGACAGAGACAGTTAGATTCCTTGTGACTCCAGCGACATGTCCAATAGCCCACTCTTGAACGTTGTGTTGGATTCCATTCCATGGCCACGTTAACACAGCAGATTAATACAATTATCCACCTTATTGTCCCAATGGTTGTCTAGGGAAAGTGTCTGCTGTGTAGGTCCTTAACACATATTAATGGGAGGTGGGCATCCTACAGTCTACTAGGTCACTGATGACATCGTGAGAAAATTGTGGATGTGCAACTTTTTTTTCTATAATCCCTAGGGAAAGGACACTCAATCATAAATGTGGCAATACCAGTTCTATAAAATAATATATTAATATTGTTCTTATTTATTATTGATATTATGCTTTATTTTTTTTTATGCTGTTTTATATTAGCGTTACAAGAAACGTGTAAAACATAGAACTAACTGATCTGAACTTGTACTTTACCAAGTGTACAATTTTATTTATTATTAATATAAAATGCTATAACTTGCTCACTATTTTAAACAGAAAAGCTGTTGCAAGAAGTTTGAAACTCAACTTTTAATCCAAATAATAAAACATGAGGGCACTGGCATATTACTTTCTGTAGGGCTCTCATAAAATCTCTAGGTGAGAATATAATATATGGCAATGTTTTACCAGCTTATGATATTTACCTTGAATGCTATGTGGGATGTAGAATTTAACAATAAAACAAAATGTTTTCAACACAATGTGATTATAAAATGGTCAACAGTTCAAGACTGTCACTAGCTTTCCTTCACCCCAAATAAACCAAGCAATTATGATATTTTTAATATAAACATTTGTAGAAATCTTTGGATACATCATTAAAAAAGTCAGTAAAATGTATAATCGGGATGCACAAAAAAGATTTGAAATGTAAACTGAATGCACGCTGTATTTTGTTTCCCAAAAATAAAAAAAGTTGAATTGCTAAATCAGTGATGGTGCATGAGCGTGGAGACAAAATACATGCCTGTTTGCATTGTTTCCCTTACGCCTATATCAAATGTCACCATAACTGATGGCTTAAGAGTAACATAGCAAGATGTGCTTCATCTAGTGAAGATTTTACTTGCTGTCATCTTGCACTCTAGTTATCAGAAGTGCTAGAAATAAACTTCCGGATCTCAATATACCAACAGGAACCATGGTCCTGCAAAAGCCCACAATATATACCGGTAACAGAGAAGAGGTTCAGGCACTCCTATAGCTTCAGACATGTTCATTGGAACATGAGGAACATATTTTGACCCAAAAATTGGTCTTTGTCAAGCTTGACGAACACTAATTTTTTGGTCAAAACATTTCATTGTTCCTCATGTTCCAATAAACATTTTGGAAGCCATAGGAGTGCCTGGACCTCTTCTCTGTTACCGGTAAACTGCCATATATGTTAGTAATAATAGTAACAAAATAATAACAACAAGTACCGGTATATATTAAATTTTATATATTTATATATTTATAAACATTTTCAAACACATAATTACTTATACGTATTAGCACACACACATTCTCGCACAGACATATATTCACACACTCAGAAATTATATATTTTTTAAATTGGTTTATTGGGCGGAAGGGGGTGTTTTATTTTTAGGTGAATCTTTTTTTTCCATATCTTTCCTGAAAGAGCTGGAGTGAATCATCTCCCTGGAGGCTAGTGGGGGTGATGTGCTCACTGTGCTCTGACTGTACAGCATGTGTGCCTTGTAAAGACAATCCCATCATCAGTACAGGGAGCAAAAGGGAGCTTTGCAAGTAGAACAAAAATAGTCTTTTTGCTCCATTCAGTCTTCATTGGCAGTCATATTTTAACTTGCTGTATACCAGGCTGCTGAGCTTAGACAAAGCACCGATCTTTATGAATATGAATCCTTGATTTAGTCTACAAAAAATATATATATATCACAGGTCCATAGCTGTTGTTATAAAATAGTTGGAAATTTTTTTATTTGTTGATATTTATTATTACTTGTGTTTGTTTATTTAATGCATTTTTTAAAATTAATTTAGCATTTGTACCTGTTAGGTTTACAGAAACAATTCACTGTTTAGTACACATACATACGTTTTCAACAGCATTTATTTTTTTCTTAGCAAACATATATCTCAAAGCTTTTTTAAGCTTTTAATTGCAGTTTTTTTAAATTTATACAGTTTTACGATTTTCAATTTGAAGATACGTCTTTTATTGTTACATATCAGGAGACATTGTGAGTAATTATGCTTATAGTGCAAGCTTTAGGTGTAAAACGGAAATAAAAATGATGTAATTAAAAATGGAAAATGTAGATATTTAATCAATGACAATCATGGTAGCCATAAAGAAAATTACCGGAATGAAAAAGAAAAGATGGTTAGATAATAAAAATATTAATTAAATGAAGTAAAACCTATCTGAGCATGTCAAGTAGATTATAAAACAAACAGTTTAGCAGCAAAATCCATTTGTGTAAAATCTTAAGCAAAGTATTATGTGTACAAAATATTCTAAGGTATTATTATGAGACAAAAACTTAGAAGTACTCAGAAGTAAAATAATGCGGAAAAAGGGTGATACAGCCAATATTTAGTAAAACAGCATTACTAAAGGCAACACACGTTTTCTGTAATGTCAACAAATAAACAACACAAACTCGATGAGAGTGTACACCATATAAGCTATAAAATGTTCTAAGAACATACAGAATAAATATTCACAAAAATAATTTAAGTACACAGATGGAGATGACAGATGCCAATTAACTATTGACTCCCTGGCGTCAAACAGTCTGGGCGCAGCAAACTCCTCTTTCAGATGACATAGAATGAACCGAACCAGGGAACTGGGTTACATCAAGAGTAGTTTATTGCAAAATTCTAGCAATACTTCTTATAAGCTTAAGAAATTTTTACCATAAATGGAAACTTTTTTTGTATGGAACATTAAACTACCCGTGATGTAGACAATTTGCTGAGTCTTAGTAACATCTATAAATCTTTGTCAGTCTCTCAATATGAATATTGATATAATAAGAAGAGCAAAGCTCATACAATTAATAAAAGTGTCAAATAGGAGTAGAGACAGATTTAAATATTCATTTGTAGTGGTAGTAGTTGTAGAAAAATAAAACATATTTTAACTTACTCTTACTGTTGGTGATAAAAATTTAAAAGGCCACGTAATGATAATGATGAGGGTTTATTCAGTAAGCAATAAATAGTGTTGAAATATAGCCTAATTACAAAAGTTTGAAAAAATAGCTGATTTAAAAAAATTTAGTCACTTGTGTGTTTGTTAGCTAGATGAGATAATATTACTGCCTCAGAACTAGAAAATCAGGTTTAAATCCCAGTCAGGACACCTCAACAGTAATAGTGTTTGGTTAAGACACTTAATGATATCTGCCTACCTCATAATCCTCGTAGGTTGTAAGACTGTCACCAGGAGCTTCTTTACCACTAAATATCTGCTTTTTGTTGTAAAGCACTGTTGAACTGTTTACACTAATAATATGACATGCCAGTTTTTAGTAAATAAATTGTTTATTGATGAAACCAAATAACAGGCATCTGTTTTGCTGCAAATTAATTTATCACACACACACACCACACACATACACACATATTATTTATGTTGCCTTAGCATTGCTTAGCTGTCATTGTTAATAACTATTATATTACAGATGTCTTTTTATCTATTATAACTTTGTTAAAACTTTTGGGAAACATTCTGATAATACCTATTTATCCAACAATCACTTAGCTTTCATTTTTGTCACCTTAGCCATTGTATAACAATTAAGCTGTGCATCTTGAATTCAATAACACTTAAATTGGTTTTAACATTCACTATCATACTGAACTGATTATTGTTACCTTCAAGGTTATGTAATTGTTGTGTGACTTTTCTTCAGGAAACATGAGAAAATGTGTTGCTGGCATTCACATCTATTCATAAACTGAATTTCATGTATATATATACACACATATACCAAAAGAATTTACAAGTAACAGCTGTCCATGAGTGGTTCACTGGCTTTGCTCCTCTTCCTGAGTTGTGTTTCAAAGCTGTATACAGCAGTCACATACTCCAGGGAATCCATGTATAAAGTGGAATTATGAGGCAAAAATGTGGTTCTTTGTTGAGCTAATTTGCATACGCTTCCCAGAATCCTTTGCAGTAGTGAGAGCACTGTTAAAGTGAGATTTCTGTGGGAAAAGCAAGTCTTATGGCTTGACTGGTGTGTGTATTTGTGTTTAGCAATGTATAAACTAGCTACTAATATATATATATATATATATATATATATATAGTAATATATATATATATATATATATATAGACAGGAGAAAATAGACCGCACTCCAAGGACTTCTTCATAAAATTTAACTTTTAATGTTCCAGTTTAAAAGATATCAACGTTTCAGTATAGATATTCTAGACTTTCATCAGGACAAAATATACATATACATATATTTTGTCCTGATGAAAGTCTAGAATATCTAGACTGAAACGTTGATATCTTTTAAACTGGAACATTAAAAGTTAAATTTTATGAAGAAGTCCTTGGAGTGCGGTCTATTTTCTCCTGTCTACATTTTTGCTGATCAAGCACCGGGCACCTGTTTGGATTAAACAGTGAGTGCAGCACCTTTTGTATTTTTTATATATATATATATATATATATATATATATATATATATATACATACACAATAAATACACAAGATCCAGCGCACTCTCCTATCTACTAAACAGCAACTTCAATGTTGACAGATTAGTTTGTAAAAGTTTTTTTTAAAAACACCTAATCTAGGCAAAAAAGTGGGGATTTAGTTACATTATATGATCATACATTGCATAAGCCTGCCACAACGTCAATGTACCCCATCTTTGGCAGGTCCTACTCTCACAGTCTAATGTCTGCTCTTATGAGATTAACCACTTACTTGGGAAAAAATTCCATCTGAGGCTCTCTGCAGTACAAGACTAAATAGGGACCTGAGATGAGGCACCTGTAACAGGGAGGGGTGCAGAACCAAGGAGTTGGCTAGACTCCCAAATATATATAGGAAACATGGGGGGATGGTTGCACTCACCTAAACATGCTTAAATGGGGTGCTGCTGGGGGCCATATTATACAATAAATACACAAGATCCAGCGCACTCTCCTATCTACTAAACAGCAACTTCAATGTTGACAGATTAGTTTGTAAAAGTTTTTTTTAAAAACACCTAATCTAGGCAAAAAAGTGGGGATTTAGTTACATTATATGATCATACATTGCATAAGCCTGCCACAACGTCAATGTACCCCATCTTTGGCAGGTCCTACTCTCACAGTCTAATGTCTGCTCTTATGAGATTAACCACTTACTTGGGAAAAAATTCCATCTGAGGCTCTCTGCAGTACAAGACTAAATAGGGACCTGAGATGAGGCACCTGTAACAGGGAGGGGTGCAGAACCAAGGAGTTGGCTAGACTCCCAAATATATATAGGAAACATGGGGGGATGGTTGCACTCACCTAAACATGCTTAAATGGGGTGCTGCTGGGGGCCATATTATACAATAAATACACAAGATCCAGCGCACTCTCCTATCTACTAAACAGCAACTTCAATGTTGACAGATTAGTTTGTAAAAGTTTTTTTTAAAAACACCTAATCTAGGCAAAAAAGTGGGGATTTAGTTACATTATATGATCATACATTGCATAAGCCTGCCACAACGTCAATGTACCCCATCTTTGGCAGGTCCTACTCTCACAGTCTAATGTCTGCTGCAGACATTAGACTGTGAGAGTAGGACCTGCCAAAGATGGGGTACATTGACGTTGTGGCAGGCTTATGCAATGTATGATCATATAATGTGACTAAATCCCCACTTTTTTGCCTAGATTAGGTGTTTTTAAAAAAAAACTTTTACAAACTAATCTGTCAACATTGAAGTTGCTGTTTAGTAGATAGGAGAGTGCGCTGGATCTTGTGTATTTATTGTATAATATGGCCCCCAGCAGCACCCCATTTAAGCATGTTTAGGTGAGTGCAACCATCCCCCCATGTTTCCTATATATATTTGGGAGTCTAGCCAACTCCTTGGTTCTGCACCCCTCCCTGTTACAGGTGCCTCATCTCAGGTCCCTATTTAGTCTTGTACTGCAGAGAGCCTCAGATGGAATTTTTTCCCAAGTAAGTGGTTAATCTCATAAGAGCAGACATTAGACTGTGAGAGTAGGACCTGCCAAAGATGGGGTACATTGACGTTGTGGCAGGCTTATGCAATGTATGATCATATAATGTAACTAAATCCCCACTTTTTTGCCTAGATTAGGTGTTTTTAAAAAAAACTTTTACAAACTAATCTGTCAACATTGAAGTTGCTGTTTAGTAGATAGGAGAGTGCGCTGGATCTTGTGTATTTATTGTATAATATGGCCCCCAGCAGCACCCCATTTAAGCATGTTTAGGTGAGTGCAACCATCCCCCCATGTTTCCTATATATATATATACATATATATATATATATATATATATATATATATATATATATATATATATATATATATGGTAAGTAATGTCAGTAGCACTCAGTCTTTTATAAAATAAAATCTTTATTAGGTAATATTTTAAAAAAATCAACATTTCAGTCCTATTCAAGGACTTTCATCAGGATCAATATATATATATATATATATATATATATCTCCTATATAAATGTATTTATTTATTTAATTTTTTTATTTTGCATGTTCCTTTGACTGGCCAAACATGTGCTGGTTTTATCTTACAGCTATGTGTTAGTAATGCATTCAATGCTATATAACAAAGTAATGTGTAGTAAAGGGGTTAATGTACATCTATTTTACTATCAATATGCACTAACTGATCTGATCATTGCTCTTGGAATTAATTATTACGTTTAGACATATACCCCTTGATCACTGCTGAAGAGACATCCACATTGATTTACTAAAGACCATGGAGTTTTGTTTTGGCATCAATTAGTAAAGGTTCCCAGCAGAGTGTGAACACTTTAAAGTGGAAATGCTAAACCTTTTAAGAGCATGTATCAGGTACTAGGGTAAAGAAAGCATTATGCACAGCTCTCACCTTTGATACTGAAAGTGAAAGTAAAATAATATAATGGATGCTGAACATGAGTTTACATGCTTAGCATGTGATGAGAGAGAACAGATAAGCCCTATTACATTTCATTACATTAAAGGGTCGCTCCAATTACTATGCAATCAGTCATTTTAATTGGTCATTGTGTTTGGCATCAGTATGTACAGTATTTCAGTGTGAAATGCTGAATATACAGAGATATTTAAGATGTGTCAATCTACCCTGGTTTTATCATTAGTGCATGGTTTAGCCAGGGCCGGCGCGTCCATAAGACGGCACAGGTGGCCGCACTGGCTCTGCGGCGCTAATGTCGAAGTGGCCAGCATGAGGGCAGCTCACAGTGCCCCTCTCCTGATGGTCACTTCTCGTAGCGTGGCCGAGCTCCAGCAGTCCCCTCCAGCCTACCTTCATTCTTTTCTCACTGGCATGGGAGGACTTCCTCCCAAGAAGACTGGAGTGCGAGAGTAGAAGAATGCAGAGAGGAGGGGGGCTGGGGAGGGCCAGCTCCTCCAAAGCCCAACTACCTCAGGCAGCACTCTGGATCCAAGGTAAGCCACCCTCCTGACCCACAAGGTAGGAAACAGGAGGGTGGCTAGAAAAGTTTATATTTTGACCAGCTAGTGTGTGTGTGTGTGTCTGGATTTCTGTTTGTGTATATTTGTCTCTGTATGCCTTGTGTGTATGTCTCTGTATGACTGTCTGCGTATGTATGTCTCTGAATCACTGTGTAGGTATGTTTATATATGCCTATCTGTATGTATCTTTATGTCTGCGTATGTATGTCTCTATATGTCTATCTGTATGTCTCTTTATGTCTGTGTCTGTATTTCTCTGTGTGCCTGGATGAATGTATGTCTGTATTTGCTTTGTATGACAGTATACCTGCATGTGTAGGTTGCATGACTGTGTTTGTTTGATTGTGTGCCTTTTATGACTGTGTGCCTGAATAACTATGTCTGTGTGCTTGTATGGTTGTGTGTCTATATGTTTATATATTTGTGCATATATGTATTTTTGCCTGTAAGATAGATAGAGACTAGGGGGGAGAAAGAGAGATAAATAGGGTCTGGGGGAAGAAAGACACAAAGGGGCTGGTAGAGAAGTAAGAAATACATAAGATGGGTTGTAAGAGACACACTAAAGGGAGGTGTAAGGCACAAAGGAGCAAAAGGGGTAAGACATTCAAGAAAGGGCGTATGAAACACTAATGAGGGTAAGAAATTCAAAAAGAGGGCTATGAGACACAGAGGTGAAGATGCATTTTTTTTTTTTTTGGGGGGGGGGGAGGGGGGAAAATGCATCTTCTCCTGTGTAGTCAAAAATCCTTGCACCAGCCCTGGGTTTAGCCAATCTCAAACATGAGTTTCAGGCTGGCTAATGTCAATTATATGCACAAACTGTCATTCATTGACCTTCTATTTTATCCCTCTATTCTCTGCACAGACTGTCATTCATCGACCCTCTGAAACCGGTGGGACCCAGGTAAGAGGGCAAAGCATTGTAATGTGGCTTACTCTATTATTGTAGAATGGGGCTCACTACAGTGGTCTGTTATAATGCTGGTTAGAATGCTTAGAGTGACTTCACTGTCAGAGCACTGTGATTGTTTGGCTTTCAAGTCAACTAATCACAGAGTTCTTGATAGAATTTCAAAGGAATTTATAAAGGTCATTCCTCCATTGAGTGCTGAGTATAAGTATGATTTTGTATTTATTTACAGTTTTAACTTTTTATTTTTTTTGTCTATTTTACTATTGATTCTGGAATTGTTTCATTTTATTAAACTTTGTCATAATATGATGGAAAAAAATAAAAATAAAATCAAGACATCAACGATTAGGTATCACAAGTTTATTTTTACAGGTTTATTTTTATTTTATTTGATTCTTTGGGGCCCACAACTAATATTCTGAACAATTAGTTAATCTGTGTGAGAATGATAAATAGAGGTTTCTGGACTCTGAAAACATATTGGCTCTCTTTCATATTATTCTCAATCCTGCAGCCCATAAAGTGGAGAAAGAAGATAGATCTCTGCTGTTTTGGGGGGGTCCAAAGAGAACCCATATTGTTATTTATTTTTGTTTGTCTGTTTATATATTAATTTATATTGGAGAAAGCAGATCACCTCTCTCAATGTGAGAGACCTGATTGGGTCTCTCTTGTTACATGCTAACATGCTAAAATGATCTGCTATTTTCCTGTTGTGATTTCTTAGCATTTTTGCTAGAGAAACTTATCCACTAACTAAACTCTGTCACAGCCAGGAGACAGTTTGTGAAGCATGTTAGTCAAACTGACTTCTGAGTGTAATCTGTGATTTTACAAGCTGCAAGGCTATTTATTGCACAAACATAGATTATAAAATACCTGTAGAATTTTGTCTACTAAATCAGTAAGTGTTCATATATACAGATTTAGATCTATAGACTCAGGACAACTGTGTATTTTGTGGAGCAGCTGGTGAATTCTGTATTCAAACACAGTTTTAAATGTTGTTTGATATTATCTTACTTTATTATTTTACTGTGATTTGGTTATCCTGTGATTAGTCAGTCATTTTTGTTATATATTAAACAGTTATTGATTATAATGTTTATATATTCAAAATTTCCAGTAATGCATTTTTATTTTTAAATTCTGCAGTTTAGCAAAGGTCAAAATGTAAAACATATATGCTAAACAAACCCGACCTTTCATATAAAAATGATAATGATGCACAACATTTATCTGATTTAACCCCTTAAGGAAAGAGCTTCAGAAGCTTGACTTTCACTTTTTTATTTTTTTGTTTAAATAGTTTTTTATTGAAAATGTTGTTTTTATAGTACAAAAAAAAAAATTCAAAATGCATACATACAACATACATAATACAGACGATTGGTACAGATAAATCATCTTCATAAATAGAGTGAGTTCATATATATATCACAATCAATCGAGTGTGGAAAACACACACACACACACACAAAAAAAAAAAAGTTTTTTAAAAAGCCAGAAAGTTCTTGGAATGACACAAACAAATGTCTGTAACAAAGGAATAAAAATAGAAAGGGATGTATCAATAGAAGTAAACACAAATTTAATTACATACAATCCCTGAGTTGTTTTCGACTGTCCAGAGAAAATTACAAATACCATACTTCCATTTAATCTACTTAATTCAATTTATAGATTACCATATAGTAAAGAACAATTTTGAAGCCAAGTTGAGTACCAGTCCCTTTTTTTTGAGACCGCTAAACAATTTTTGGTAATATCCTTTTCCATTGTCAATTGGAATTTAATTTGGTTAATCAGGGAGATTTTCTGGAAAGGATTAGAGGATTTCCACTGTCTCGCAATGGTAATTTTAACTGCGATAAAACAATGAATGGCTAAACAGATGTTTTTACGTGATTTAAAGGGCCAATTCAGATGTAAAAGGGCCGAGGCTGGATTTTTATTTATTTCATTAAAAGATGCCTTGTTAAAGGATATTTCAGAAAAAATATTAAATGCCCAGGCCCAGAGTGACCTAAGTGCTGGGCAATAGTATACACACAAGCAAGTACGTCCCAAAGATTAAAGGCTGCTCAACACACCAGTGAGGTATCCCCTTCACCTTCACAAATACAGTAATATAATACAACAAAAATAGGTGGAGCAGAATGTAGCAAATATAAATATAAATACTTCCCTCTCTTCAAAATTCCAGCCAAAACAATGAAACTGAAACAGAAACAGAGGGGGATACAATAGTGTAAAACTGATAAAATGGAGATAGGTCACTGTGTCTTTAAATAGCACACTCACAAAAGTAGAGCCATAAGATAACCTGTCTCTGGTCTGGATAACAATAGGATCCCTTTTTTATTTCAATTTTTATCACATATACTTTTCTTGTTACTTATTCACACTGTGATACTGCTCTTATTGATCTCTCTGTATGATATGATAGTTTAATATATTTTTATTATGTTTTTTGCAGTCAGTCTCTCTAATTCATGTTATTTTGTTTTAAGGGAAGTTCCCCTTTAAATTTTCGTAGGTGGAACGCATATGCGTTCCACGGCCGCCATGTCCGCTTATTTCCTGGAGTATGAGGCGGATGTGGGGAGGAGTGGAACGCATGTGCGTTCCACAAGCATCTAAGAACTTAACCATGTGACCGGATAATACAGGAAGCATGAAAACAGCCCGATCATGTGATCGGACAATACAGGAAGTGAACACCGACCCGGAAGTGATGCGTTCCACTGATGAATTTGTGCGTTCCACGGACGAAAAAGGCGCCAAAATCAAACATATTTAGAAGAGACTGTACACAGCAAGTATTCACCAACTGAGGAAGCCTATTAGGCGAAACGCGTCTTGGTGACTTTGGTGACTATATGGACTTTGTTTTATGCCGTTCTTTTATTTCTGGAATAAAGTAATTTTTTAGAAGCACTTATTTGTTCCTGTTTTATCCTTCTCATCTGCTGGAGTGGGATTTGGATCTCCCTTAAGGATCCTATTGTTATCCAGACCAGAGCCAGGTTATCTTATGGCTCTACTTTTGTGAGTGTGCTATTTAAAGACACAGTGACCTATCTCCATTTTATCAGTTTTACACTATTGTATCCCCCTCTGTTTCTGTTTCAGTTTCATTGTTTTGGCTGGAATTTTGAAGAGAGGGAAGTATTTATATTTATATTTGCTACATTCTGCTCCACCTATTTTTGTTGTATTATAAGTGCTGGGCAAGCCCACCATATATGGATATATGTACCAGAATAGGTACCGCATCTCCAACAAGTAGAATCTTGAAAATTATACATTTTGGCCAACCTTGTCGGAGTGTAATACCATCTGTGGAGTAGCTTAAAGTGACACTCGGTCAGGTTTAGGCCGTGTACAAATTTATTTACAAGGATTATAGAGGAAAGCCAGTCCTTTGGTTTAATTAATTCTCCCATGTTTTTATCAGTTTATAAGGGATGGTATCTAGACCTTTGAAAAGAGAATTAGCAACAGAAATAATCTTGGGTACGGTTTGATAACAAAATAAATTTTGCAATTCTTTAGCCCAAGGGAAAGAAGATTGAATAACATGTTTCTGAATATAATGTTTGATATGAAGGTAGGTAAATATTTCTTTAGATGGAATATGAAAATTATCCACGATCTGCTGGAAGGGCAAAATATTGTCTCCTTGCATAATATCCGATAGGGTTAATGTATCTTTGTTGGCCCAGTGTCTCAATGATAAGTCCTCTAAATTATTTTCTAATATATTTAATTTATACGTTCTAGGAATTAGGTGAGTAAAACCCAAAATTTTCTTAATTTCAGCCCATATTTCCAGGGATTGAGCCAAGGACATTAAACAGTTAGGCAAGTCCCTAGAGAGCTTCCCAGGATCTGACCATATATGAAAGTAGAGTTCAGAAGAATGGATAGCTTCAGATTCCATGGTATACCATGGTTCAGAAATAAAGTGTGGTTCTTGTAAAGTATATATATGTCGAATAGTATTGGCATAATAGAGATTAGTAATATATGGAAAATTAAGCCCTCCCTGAGACAATTTTTTAGAGATTTTTTTGACTAATTCTAGGCTTTTTATTTTTCCAAATAAATTTATTAATGGCAGATTGAATCATTGCTAACCAAGCCTTAGGAATTTTAAGAGGGACCATAGAGAACAAGTACAGCCATTTAGGTAAAATATAAGAATTTATAATATTAATTCTACCTGTCCACAAAGTTTATAAATGTTTCCATTTTCCTAAGTATTGATTCATATCTTTCATTAAATGCATAACATTCCTCTCCATTATGTGAGAGGCGTTAGCAGGAAAACTGAGACCCAAGTAATTTATTTCTCTATCAGTTCAAATAAATTCGAATTTTTGGGATAACCTTTCAACCCGGTCCGAAGACAGGTTAATGGTTAAAGCAGTAGATTTTGAAATATTAACTTAAAATTAGAGATATTTGAAAACTTGTCAATTTCTACCATTAGTGCCGCAAGTGAGTCCTCCAAAGCATCATCAGCATATAATGCAATCTTAATATCATTAGATTTCGTAGGAACCCCCTTTATTAACTGATTATTTCTGATATTAACAGCGAGAGGTTCAAGAGACAAGATATAGAGAAGGGGTGACAATGGACAACCCTGTCTTGTTCCATTTTTAAGGTCGAACCAGCCCGAAGTAATATTAGGGCCTACGGTTCTAGCCGAGGGAGTAGAACACAAGACTAAAATTACAGTATATATCCATCCTTTAAAGCCATATGCCTTAAGGAGTTCTCTTAGGTAGCTCCACCCGACCCTGTCAAACGCTTTTTCGGCATCTAAAGACAGGGCCAGGAGGGGCTCAGCATGGACTTTGGCTAAACCAATAATGTCAATCAGCTTTCGGGTGTTATTTGATGCCCATCTACCAGGAATGAACCCTATTTGGTCCGGATGAATAAGTTTAGTTATAATAGTTTTTAATCTCTCGGCAATAATGGCAGAGTATATTTTCATATATACATTAATTAATGCGATTGGTCTATAATTTCTTGGGTCCGAACTGTCTTTGTCCTGTTTCAAAATAGGGACAATATTTGACTGTAGTATTTCCTTTGGAATCACCTAATTTTCTGCAACTTGATTAAAAAATTTCAGTGAGAGGTTTTAATAGCTGGAACTTCATGTATTTATAATATAAATTTGTAAAGCCGTCAGGGCCAGGAGGTTTATTTGTAGCTAGTCTATCAATTTGAGATTGAACTTCTTCAGGGATAATTTTTCTATTTAAATTGGTCAGATCCTGGGAAGAAATTCTCAGAATTAGTGAGCTAGATAAATAACTTTGGATGTCCGTTATTTCTGGAGACAGTTTTAGATTGTATAAGTCCTGATAGAACTGATTGAACTTTTGTTCAATCTTGGATGGGGTAGAGTAGATAATTTGATCAACCACTAATTTTTCTACCCTATTTTTGGCATAATAATTAAATAATCTCCTAGTTAAACTTTTGCTCGCTCTGTTACCCGAAAAATAATTGCTTAGCTTTAATTTGTTAATATTTATCTTAATTGTTTCCTCTTCTTTTAAATTGATTTGTTTTTGCAGCTCTTTTAAACGAGTTCTCAACTCAGTGGTAGAGTATTGTTTATTTAATTTTGAGCATGAATAAAATTCGATATATAAATCCGGCAGGTTTTTGCTGTTTTTTTTCTTAAAGGCATGGCCTATTTTAATTATATAGCCCCTCATTATGGATTTATGGGTACACCAGTTTATCAAGGGAGAGGTATCTACCAGGTTATTTTCTGCCCAAAAATATTCTAATAACTTGGTCAGATCCTCCCTATTATTAGTGTCCTTTATAAGAACATCATTCAGTCTCCAGGTATTATGAAGGAGAGGAGGAGAATTACCAAGGTCGAATAAAACGAAGCTGTGGTCTGACCATGTATTTTCCTTAATATTAATATAATTAAAGAGCGGAATTGTGGTAGCATTTGTTAGACAGAAGTCGATCCGTGAGTAAGTACCATAAACTTCAGATAAATGTGAAAAGTCTTTTTTAAGGGGGTGAAATAATCTCCAAATGTCATATAAAGTATATTGTTTACAGATATTATCTAACTTTTTGGCCTGCTTAGTGGGCCTGCTTAGCAGATGAAGATAGAGTAGTTCTATCTAAGTTGGGATCACTAACAGTTAAAGTCACCGGCAATGATCAGATATCCTTTATTTATCTTATCAACTTTATCCATTATCAAAGAAAGTTTAGTCGTTGGGTCAACATTAGGGAGATACACATTGACCAAAGTAAAAATCTTGTCATCGATCTTGCAGACCAAAATAATAAACCTGGCTTCTGAATTTAGTTCCAAATGTAGAATATCTAATTTGAGATCTTTATTAAATATAATTGCCACCCCCTTTTTTTTAATCTGTTAATGAGGCCTGGATAATAGTTGAAAATTTATCTCCACCACATGTTTGTCTGGTATCTTTAAGCCAATGCGTTTCTTGTAGGAAAGCAACCTGTATATTTTGTTCCATCAAAGAGTTATACAATCTATGTCTTTTCTTGTTTGTATTGAGCCCCTGGACATTGAAGGATAGAAACTTCAACATAGAGATACATCACAAGCTATATTTATAGACTTCCTGCTCAAAAAGAAAACGAAAAAAATAAAATAAAACCCAAAACATACACTTCCTATCTTTGGACTCCAAATTAGTCCAACACCATCATTCATCCGACTATTAGGTAAAAACCTAATACTGTTGAGAACATTGAAAGCCATATAGGCACAATGAAATTAGAGTAGTAAAACCACACAAGAGGGGAAACCCTAGTCCATGCCTGAATAAGGGCTTAAGTGCCCGCCCTCTTTCTTGATATAAATCTCTCCTGAGGAAAAAAAACAAAAGTTAGTAGGGGAAATTGGAGTTTACAAAGCATAACCCCAACAATAAAACATATATGTCAAATACTATTTAAATATATTGGTAAAGTTAATGTCCTATCTGGCAATAACAAATATATAGTTCTAGCAGATATCTTTCATGCTTACATTGTCTATACAAAATTTAGGGTTATACTTAACCTAGTTACTTAGTCCCCTTAATTATTGCCTCAATTCACTTTACAGATACCTTCATTACACTTTGTCTCGCAAAACTTAACCTTAAAAACAGTGCAGAAAATATAAGTCTATTAAGTGCTGATTATTTATAACTAATATATTGGTATCTTGTGAAACAATATTTGTGAACTTTTAGCACATAAGAGCAACAAAGTTGCAAATGAGTACTACAATTTTCAAGTGTTACTTGCATCCCAAATATTTTACCTTAGTGCATATAAAATTATATTAAATAACTTCAATATCAATATATGTTTTGTATTCCTATCAAATGTAGTTTGCATATAATAGTGAAGGAAGGCTCTATGAAACAGAGATAAATGTAGATTTGTATAAAAAAAAAGAAAAGAAAAGCATCTTAGATAAGTTAGAGTCTATAGAGCATAACCCCAACATTAGAGCGTAGATAACAAATACTATTTAGATATATTAATGAATTAATGCCCTATTTGAACAATAAAAAGTATATAATTTTAGCGAATGACTTTCCTGCCTACATTATATATACAGAGTTTAGGGTTATACTTATCTAATAAGTTAAACTCCTTAATTTTTAGCTCATTAACTTTAAAGATATCTTCATTACACTTTGTCTCACAAAACTTAACCTTGAAAACAGTGCATACAATATAAATCTATTAAGTGTTGAATTATTTATAACTAATATATTGATATCTTGTGAAACAATTTGGGGAAATTTTAACACACAGAAGCAACAAAAGTTGCAAATAAATATTAAGTTTTCCAAATGTTACTTGCATCCCAAAGATTTTACCTTAGTTGCATATAAAATTATATTAGATAGTTTTATAGTTTTAATATCAATATATTGTGGTCCTTTCAAATGTAATATGCATACAATAGTGAAGGAAGGTTCTATGAAGCAGAGGTAAATGTAGATTTATATATTTTTTTTATAATCTAAATATATATATATGTTTACCCCCTACAGCATTGAGTTGTATAGCTACAGAAATCATTTGTTATTTTTAAGCCAATCTGTCAGACTCGCGTTATTGTCAAATATTTCTCTTTTCTCTTCATATGAGAGACTTAATTTTAAAGGAAAGAGACACTTGTATTTCATATTATGGCATCTAAGGGATCGAGTGGCAAGGCTGAATACTTTTATTTCCGTTCTAGTTTCAAAATATAGGTCTTGGAATACTTTGACTTTCTAAAAAGAGCCCTCAGAAACTGGATTAGTTCTTGCAGTTTCAGGATGGTTTCTTTAAAATCGAACCAACAGAAGCATGCAATAATATCACGAGGAGAGTCATTTTGGATTGCTTGTGGTTTAAATGTCCTATGACACCTTTCTATTATCGGGTCGGAAGAATTCAAAGGAACTCCGAGTACAGAGAAATACTCCATCAAAGTTTGCTTTACATCTTCTTGTCTGCCTTTTTCTGGAATGTCTCTAAATCATAATTTTTTTTCGCCTAGATCGGTCTTCCAAATCAGATAGTTTGTTTTGTAGGTCGGAAATGTCCCGGTATGCCTTTTGACAATCATCTGTTACATTTTTAACTTGGAAGTCTAATTGTTTTAGTTGGTCTTCAAATCTTTCCATTTTTGCAGCAAGTGCATTTATTTCCATTTTTATATCCGATTTAATTTCTACAGCAGTTGAGGCCAATTCAGCTTTTATCGCATCCAAGTTAGCCTTAAGACTGGTGTGAAACAAGGAAATCGTTATCGGATCTTTGTCAGGGTTTTTTATGGGATCTGACTCCAAACTTTCCAAACTAAGGTCCATATCGTTTAGTTTCTGTTTAGTGATCTTATGTTGCTGTGGAGAAAAATAAGTTGTTAAAGATTTGTCCTGGGATTTATCCTGGAGGGAGTCTTTTTTATCTTTTCTCGTAGAGGATTTGGTTTCATACAATTTTTTTGAAGCCATAGTGTAACCGTTTCACAAAAGTGGTACTTTTTAACTGACTTCAATTTTTAGCTGATTTTATTACTTTTTCCTTTTTTTCCCCTTCCCCTTTTTCTTCTTCTCTTTTTCTCCTTCTCTCTTCTCTTTTCTTTTTCCTTCTTTTCCCCTTTACTTTCTCTTCCCTTTTTCTTACTCCTTTCTTCCCCCTCTTTTTTTTTTCTTTTTACTTAATCTTCTCTTGGTTCTTTCTATTCGCCTTAGTATTCTTAATATTCTTTTTCTTTTGGCTTTAGAGCCTTATTTCAAGCAATAAACGACTCAATTGAATCAGAATTTCTGTTATCTCTTTTTTTTATTTTCCTTTCCTTCGGCTTTTGCAAAGTCAACAAATATAGCAATACTCCAATAAGCCAATTATATATATATATGTGGAAAATATATTCTGAGCGACCTGGGCAATAGCCACAGAGTTATGAAGGCATAAATATCACCAGTTTTCAGTCTGGATTTATAGATGGAAATACTTATTGCTACATATGTGCAGTCAGTTTGGCCGTTTTGTTTACAAAGAACGAGATTTTACTTCACCGTGTTATTCCTGGCGTTTCTATACGAACACACGTGGTTATCGCAGTACGCCACCACCATAGGTTTAAAGATTAATTTTCTTCAGAGTGGGGCACATCAATGCTCAGATGTCCAGAAACTCTGTACAATATAATATGTTTCGCCGTCAATCCTTCAAATAGACATTCAGTTGAGGGTAGAACCAACTCAGGGAGTATTCGTTAATGCGGCAGCAAAAGGCTCTCAGAAACGGCTACCTCGACAGTACATGGCGAGTCGCCCCTCCTACTCCGTCATCACGGCATCCGTCCGTCAGCACGTCCGCGCGTCATAATGCCCCCTGATCAGAAGCTTGACTTTCACTTAATGACAACAGCATTTTTTGCATTTTTTGCTGTTTACGTTCAACTGCAATTTGCATTTTACTAATTTATTGCACCAACGCATATTATATACCATTTTCTAAAGGACAGAAATGCTTATTTATTATAAAAAAAAATGCAAAAAGATTTTTTTAAAATTGTGGTTTTTTTTTTACAGTTTTTGCAATAATAATGTGTGCACAATTAGTGCAGGTTAAGAAAAGTACCGTATATACTCGAGTATAAGCCGAGTTTTTCAGCCCATTTTTTGGGCTGAAAAACCCCAACTCGGCTTATACTCGAGTCAAGGTCTGTATTATGGCAATTTGCATTGCCATAATACAGACTGGGGGAGAGGGGGGCTGGCAGAGCTGTAACTTACCTGTTCTGCAGCTCCTGTCAGCTCTCTCCTCCTCCACGCCGTCCGTTCAGCACCTCGGTCAGCTCCCAGTGTAAATCTCGCGAGAGCCGCGGCTCTCGCGAGACTTACAGTGTAAGCATACAGAAGAGCAGAACGGACGGCGCGGAGGAGGAGAGAGCTGACAGGAGCTACAGAACAGGTAGGTTACAGCTCTGCCAGCCCCCCTCTCCCCCCCCCACTGAACTGCCACTGGACCACCAGGGAAGGAGAGCCCCCCTCCCTGCCATATATCAAGCAGGGAGGGGGGACGAAAAAAAAAATATATAAATAAAATAATAATAATAAAAAAAAATTAATAATAATAAAAAAGGGGTATAAGGACCACTATGGGAGGGGGGGGGTTATAAGGACCACTATGGGAGGGAGGGGGTGGGTTAAGGACCACTATGGGAGGGAGGGGGGTATAAGGACCGCTATGGGAGGGAGGGGGGGGGGGATAAGGACCGCTATGGGAGGGAGGGGGGGGGATAAGGACCACTATGGGAGGGAGGGGGGATAAGGACCACTATGGGAGGGGGGGGGGTATAAGGACCACTATGGGAGGGAGGGGGTGGGTTAAGGACCACTATGGGAGGGAGGGGGGTATAAGGACCACTATGGGAGGGAGGGGGGATAAGGACCACTATGGGAGGGAGGGGGGGGGATAAGGACCACTATGGGAGGGAGGGGGGGGGATAAGGACCACTATTGGAGGGAGGGGGGTATAAGGACCACTATGGGAGGGAGGGGGGGGATAAGGACCACTATTGGAGGGAGGGGGGTATAAGGACCACTATGGGAGGGAGGGGGGGTATAAGGACCACTATGGGAGGGGGTGGGATAAGGACCACTATGGGAGGGAGGGGGGGGTATATGGACCACTATGGGAGGGATGGGGGGGGATAAGGAACACTATGGGAGGGAGAAGGGGGATAAGGACCACTATGAGAGGGAGGGGGTCGGATAAGGACCACTATGGGAGGGGAGGGGGAAGTAAGGACCACTAGGGGAGGGGAGGGTAAGGACCACTAGGGGAGGGGTGAGTCAGGACCACTGGGGGGGGGGTGAAGTAACACGGGGGTGGGGAGGTAAGGACCACTGAGGGAGGAGGAGGGGAAGTCAGGACATATGGGGGGGGGAGGGGGCGGCAAAAAATTTTTTGCCTACGGCGGCAAATATCCTTGTACCGGCCCTGCACACACTGCATTCACACACTGCATTCATACACACACACACTGCATTCATGCACACACACACGCTGCACTCATACACACACACATACGCACACACTGCATTCATTATACACACACTGTAAATAAATATTCAATTAATATATTTTTTTTAGGATCTAATTTTATTTAGAAATTTACCAGTAGCTGCTGCATTTCCCACCCTAGTCTTATACTCGAGTCAATAAGTTTTCCCAGTTTTTTGGGATAAAATTAGGGGCCTCGGCTTATATTCGGGTCGGCTTATACTCGAGTATATACGGTAAATAAAAATAAATTAATTTAGTTGTTCTGATTTACAGAATATATAATGTGTCTGAGATTTTAAGGTTTTTTTGGTAGTTACAGGTCACAAAGCACAAGGAGTAAAATAAACTTTTTATGTGGAGCGATTTTAGAATTTGGTATGTTTGTCTTGTAAGCTTAATAGCCATAAAAGAAAACAAAATTGCCACACAAAAGTATATATTTATATAAAGTAGACATCACGGGCTATTTACCTAAGGTTGTTTTGAAACTTTCTACGTAGCCATTTCACTGCCAACCTCTGCTAAATATTGGAGTAATTTTTTTTTTGGCACACAAACTTATAACAAAGAAATTCTCAGGTGTATTTGGTAAAGTTGGTGTGTGCTATTCCTGTACAAAGTTTTATTTTGTGTTCAGTTACATCTGCTGAATAAAATGACACCCCCATTGTATGTCTTTGGCACTATTTCGTGAAGTTACAGTGCCATATAGGAGACCTGTCCTTTTCAGTATTCACAGTAGAATTTTGAGAGACGGATTTAATGAGCCTTTGCTTCAATTTGGGGTATTGACAGTTTGACTGTTAAAAAAAAAACCACAAAGGCCTACCATTTGTAAACGTAGACACTCCAGGGTATCCCATAAGGTGCATATTGTGCCTTAACATGATCCCATTATTTTACCAATAGATGCCAAATTATGTGGTAAAAAATAATTTTGTGCATTTTTTACATATGGATAGCATTATTGCTGGGCATTTTGTATAGTTCAGATGTGCCACTAAGTTCAAACCCCCCAAATTATGCTCAGCTAAGTCTTCTGAGTAAAAAGACACCCCCAATGAATGTCTTTGGCACTATTTCGTGAAGCTACAGTGCCATATAGGAGACCAAGCCATATCAGTTTTTACCAAACTTTGAATTTTGATGCTGGGCCTATGTGCAATTTCCAAGCATCTTCGCAGGTTTTAAATTCAAACTACCCCACAAAGGCCTACCATTTCTTAAAGTAGACACCCCAGGGTATTTCAAAAGGTATATTTTGAACCTTAGCGTGGGATCATTTTTCTGCTAGCTTGTACCAGGTGTAGTGGTAATAAGCATTTCTTTCTGCCTTTTTGACACACAAAGTGAGTTTGCATATCATATTTTGCAAACCTTATGTGTGCTACCACTGTATAATACTTCATATGTTGCACAGCTATGTTGGCTGAGTACAGCCAGGTATATGTGGATGTTGAAGGGGCACATTTGAGACGCAGGCATTCAGTTTTTTTCTAACTTTGAAGTTTTACGATGTGTCCATGTTCCAATTTGGAGTAGTTTAGATGGTTGGTTATTGAAACTTCCCCACAAACACATACTATTTATTAAAGAATACACCCTCGGGTAATTCAAAAGGCATATTTTGAACCTTGGCGTGGTATAATTTTTTCTCTAGTTTGTTCCAGGTGTAGTGGTAATGAGCATTTTTAAATTTATTTTTTTACTTTTTTAAACTAGTTTTTAAACTTTTGATTCACTTATTAATTTTTTTAAACTTTCCTAAACTTTCTTAAAACTTTTTTTTACAGATTTAACATTTTTTTTACCGTTAACCCCTAACTAGCAGTAAGCAGCACTAACTGTAAATTCCCCATTTTCCCATAACTCCCACCCACCCCAGTGTCACATATTCATCCGCTTATAGAAATGTGGTTAATGACATTTACTGTCCACACAGGAAAAGTTGTGCCGAGCAGCAACCTAATCCACAGAAGGGTTAATGCTTAGCAGCAATTATGCAAATGAAATCTGGTAACTGACTTTGGGGTCAAAGGCCGGTTACAGCCTATCAGATCTAGAGGAAGGGTATTTAGTTCTCATCCTGCTCAGTGCCCTGTCGTGGTTTCCCTTGTGGTTGTCCAAGAGCGCGTTCCTGTTTATAGCTTTCTACCTGTTTTTTTACTTTGGCTTTGTTTATGGACTTCTCTATATTCTGGTATCCTGACTCCTGGCATTCCTCATCGCTGTGTCCCTTTCTGTGTTCCCTGACCTCGGCTAGTATTTTTGACTATTCTATGTACGTTAAATCCGGCCATTCTAAGGACCGGTAATACGTTACTTTTTTGTCATCCGTGCTATACAGTTCTACGTGCTGGATCAAACAGTAATCCTGATACCCAGCTAGCAAAATATATAATTATAAAATATTTAAATTAGTTAATAAATAAATTGAACCCCTGAGGGCTAAAAAATAAATAAAAGTTAATTGTCAGGTGTTAAAAAAAAATGTGATCACAGTATATCTGTATTTTGATCACTGTAGGCAGTGATCGACTGGCAGGGAAGGGGTTAATTTTTATTTGGACTGGGTAAAGGGGGGTGTTTTTTATTTTTTACTTACATTATTAAAACTTTTTTTAACTTAATTTTTAACTTTTTGAAGCTTATTTTAAAAAATCATATCATAGTAAAATGTAATCGCTGCCAATTGATCACTGTAGGGGTTAATTTTTTATTAAAATGGATAAAGGGGGGTGGGATTTTAAATTAACTTTATTTTATTTTTTATACAGGGAAGCAGATCATCACTGATCGGTCTCCCTGCACTTCACAGTAAACCCGGAAGTGCAGGGAGGCGGAAGGTGAGTATACTGAGCACATGTGCTCACTCAGACAGGCTGTCAGAGCGAGCACATGTGCTTGGGCAGCACTATCGGATGCTCCTGGTCTGCCTCTAATACAGAGGCAGACCGGAGCACCATTAACCCCGCGATCGCCATGATCACGGCGATCTGGGGTTAATTTTGCCGCGTCGTTAAGGGTTTCCCCTGAGTGACGGACCTCGTCCGTCACTCGTCATTAAGAGATTAATATATCATGTAATTGTTCTGTTACTGTGAATGCTATTGTTTCATTATTTACGTTCTCTTCAGCATTCCTCAACACCATTCTACAATGCACTCTGAAGTCCGGTAACCAGAGGCATGGTAAATGGGGTAACCGGCAGCATGTCTTTATGGACCTTGCTTTGTGCACTGGGGCACAGTCATGATGGAATAGAAAAGGGCCTTCCCCAACCTGTTCCCACAAAGTTGGAAGCATAGCATTGCCCAAAATGTCTTGGAATGCTGAAGCTTTGTTTCCCTTTATTGGAAGTAAGGCACCTGACCTAATCCCTTAAAAACTGCCCTATGCCTTCTCCACCAAACTTTACATTTGGCACAATGCAGTCAGACAGCTAATGTTTTCCTGGCATCTGCCAAATCCAGATTTGCCCATCAGACTGACAAACAGAGAAGCATAATTCATGTCTCCAGAGTCCAATGATGGTGTGCTTTACACTACTCGATCCAATGCTTGGCATTGTACTTGGTCATGTGAGGCTTTCATGCACCTGCTCGGCCATGGAAGCTTAATAAAGCTCCCGTCACACAGTTTTTGTGCAGATACTAATGTCAGTGGAAGTTTAGAATTCTTCAGCTTTGAAATCAGTAGAGCATTTGTGACTTTTACGAATCATGCGTCTCAGCACTTGGTGACCCCGCTCTGTGACTTTACGTGGTCTTACGCTTTGTGGCTGATTTGCTGCTGTTCCTAAATTCTTCTACTTTCCAATAATATCACTTACATTGACCTTGGAATATCTAGCAGGGATGAAATCTCCAAATCTGACTGGCAAAGGTGCCATCCTATCACAGTATCATGCTTGAATTCACTGAGCTCTTTAGAACTGTAGCGTTACTTACCTTATCCGGGGGCCGGCCGCGGTCCTCTCTTCAAGCCGCGCACGGTCCTGCGGCTGCACGAGCCGCGCGGGGCTCATCCGACTCTCCAAACAGGAAGACGGGCAGTGACCGCGAGTTGCGGTCACGTGTCCCGCCTGCAGCTAAGAGCGCGCCGCGAGTCTCGGGCACGCTCTTAAAGAGACAGTGGGAGCCTAAATTGCAAAAAGGCTCCCATTGGCTCCTGTCATGCCAATCACCCCATACACTTACCTTTTGGGGGTGTGGAAGTGACAGGAGCCAATCACATTAGTTTTAAGGCTACTTATACTTACCCTTTTCCCTTAGTTCCTTTCCCTATCGTGGTTTCTGCTACAGTTCCCTTTAGTGCTTGTTGTGTTCAGTTGTGTTTCTCCGTATTTGACCTTGGCTTTGTATTCTGACTTCGTTTTCGCTTTATCCTTGTCTGTACTGTTTGCCGGCTTGCTGATTCCTGTGTACCAGACCCCGGCTAGTTCTCGTTTACGCTGTCTCTTTGTGCCCTTGACGTCGGATCGTTCCTGACTCTGTACTTATCCTATTACGTCGAGTCCGGCCACTCTAAGGTCCGGTAGACGTATCTCTCCTCTGTGCTGTCTTCTGTTTGGCTGGATCCTGCGTGTAGGGGTATATTCTCGTTACATTACGATAGGGCCTGTGAGGCGGTAATTTGTCAGCCTCTCTTTTATCAAAGACAGTCTTCAAAGATAAATACTGAGAGGGTATAGCCGTAGACAAAGGAGGAATGGTAGGAACATTAATAGAATTCATAGGCGTGACTTCAATAGTACAGGACTCATGGCAGGCTTCACTCCATGATTTTATCTGCCCTGTCTCCCAGTCAAAAATGGGATTGTGGGCACGTAACCATGGATACCCTAACACCAACTGTGAAGAGGGAGAGATGATGACCTGGAACCGAATGGTTTCATAGTGTAAAACCCCTGTGTACATGTTTAGCGGTGCAGTCTCATGAGTAACAACTGGAGATATCAATGGTCTACCATCTATGGCCTCAACGGCCAAGGGTATCTCCTTCTCCCTGATGGGAATATTGTTTTTCTTTACAAAACCAGAGTCTGTAAAGTTCTCAGCTGCCCCAGAGTCAACCAGGGCGTATATATTATCAACTATACAACTCTCTCCCATATGTAAAGAAACAGGGAGAAGCAGTCGGTTAGGAGGCAATGTAGGAGACTTAGAAATTACACCCAAGGCCAGTCCCCTATAAGGTCTTAGGTGCGAGAGTTTTCCGGGAGCAAAGGACACTCCTTTACCATATGGTCTCTCCTACCACAATACAGGCAGAGTCCCTCCCTTCTCCTATGTAATTTTTCATTATCAGAGAGTTTGGCAACCCCTAATTGCATGGGTTCCTCTTCAGATACTTTTACACTTTCCGGTGTATTAACTATGGGGTGAATAGGTGTAACAAAACGTCTATTCCTGTTCTTGGTATAGAGCCTGTCACGAATCCTATTATCTATATCGATGAGGTAGTCAATAAGGTCCTCTAAGGCAACAGGAAGCTCCTTAGCTGCTACCTCATCCAATATAGAGTCTGATAAGCCTTCCATGAAGGCAGTAGTTAACCCATTGTTGGTCCAGTCTACCTGTGAGGCAAGGGTACGAAACTGAATAGCGAAATCAGCCACAGACCTAGAACCCTGTTTAACTCTCATTAATGCTCTTGCGGCATTCTTAGACCTTTTCATAGTGTCAAAAGTTCTGCGAAATGCTGTAAGGAAACTGTGAAAGTCATGCACCATAGGTCCATTAGCCTCCCAAATAGGGTTTGCCCATTCAAGTGCTTTGTCGGTAAGTTGGTGCATAAAGAACCCAACTTTAGACCTCTCTGTGGGAAATGAACGTGGATACATCTCAAAATGAAACTCTATTTGGTTAATGAACCCTCTTGCAGGCCATACAAGCGAAACAAAGCATGGCACCTAGCGAGAGGCCTAACGATAAATTGTTCGTTGACATTACCGAGAGAAGGGATATTCTGTCACTGTATCATGATACTAAGACTGCTGGACATCCTGGTATATCCAAAACGGTGTCAGCTGTTTCTCGGTATTTTTGGTGGGATACCTTACGCAAGGATGTCACTGATTATATAAGTGCTTGTTCTACTTGTGCATGTATGAAATCCTCTCGTAGAGTTCCTTGTGGGCTGTTGCATCCGTTACCCGTTCCCGAGAGACCTTGGTCTAATCTATCAATGGATTTTATTGTTGAATTACCCCCTTCGAATGGTAACACAGTCATCCTAATGATAGTAGATTGATTTTCCAAAATGGCTCACTTTGTATCTCTTCGCAAGTTGCCCACTTCTAAGGAACTGGCTCTTATCTTCGCTAGAGAAGTGTTTCGGTTACATGGTATTCCCGTATCTATTGTATCCGATAGGGGTAGCCAATTTATTTCCAGGTTCTGGAAAGCCTTTTGTTTGAAAATGGGTATTTCTCTCTCATTTTCTTCCGCTTACCATCCCCAGTCTAATGGAGCTGCTGAACGTGCCAACCAGTCTCTGGAGCAGTACCTCCGTTGTTTTGTGTCTCACCATCAGAACAATTGGTCTGACCTGCTTCCTTGGGCTGAGTTTGCTCGGAATAACGCCACTCATGATTCTTCCGGCAAAAGCCCTTTTTACGTTGTCTATGGCCAGCATCCCGTTGTTCTTCCGGCTGCATTCTCCTCACAGGGCATGCCAGTTCTGGATGAGCATTTGGCTGGTTTGCGTAATACTTGGGAACAGGTTCAGCGTTCTTTGGTGGACTCTGCTGCTCGCCAGAAGGCTCAGGCTGACAAGCATCGCAGAGCGGCTCCTTCCTATGTTGTGGGGGACAGGGTTTTGCTTTCCACACGGAATATTCGCCTCCGGGTGCCTTCTATGAAATTGGCTCCCCGCTTCATTGGTCCTTATCGCATTATACATAAGGTTAATCCCATTTCTTATGCCTTGGGTCTGCCTAAGAATCTGCGTATACCTAATGTCTTTCACACCTCGTTGTTGAAGCCTTACGTACGCAACCGCTTTACCCGGCATACTCCCCCTCCCCCTCCTGTCTCTGTGGAGGGTCATGAGGAGTTCGAAGTGTCTGCTGTTCTTGACTCTCGTTTCCTTAGGGGTTGGCTTCAGTACTTGGTACATTGGAAGGGTTATGGGCCTGAGGAGCGCAGTTGGATTTCTGCGGATGCTGTTCATGCTCCCCGCCTTGTGCGCTCTTTCCATTCGCGTTTTCCTGCCATGCCTGTTCCTGCCCACCCGGAGGGCGTGTCCTCGGGGGGGGTACTGTAGCGTTACTTACCTTATCCGGGGGCCGGCCGCGGTCCTCTCTTCAAGCCGCGCGCGGTCCTGCGGCTGCACGAGCCGCGCGCGGCTCATCCGACTCTCCAAACAGGAAGACGGGCAGTGACCGCGAGTTGTGGTCACGTGTTCCGGCTGCAGCTAAGAGCGTGCCGCGAGTCTCGGGCGCGCTCTTAAAGAGACAGTGGGAGCCTAAATTGCAAAAAGGCTCCCATTGGCTCCTGTCATGCCAATCACCCCATACACTTACCTTTTGGGGGTGTGGAAGTGACAGGAGCCAATCACATTAGTTTTAAGGCTACTTATACTTACCCTTTTCCCTTAGTTCCTTGCCCTATCGTGGTTTCTGCTACAGTTCCCTTTAGTGCTTGTTGTGTTCAGTTGTGTTTCTCCGTATTTGACCTTGGCTTTGTATTCTGACTTCGTTTTCGCTTTATCCTTGTCTGTACTGTTTGCCGGCTTGCTGATTCCTGTGTACCAGACCCCGGCTAGTTCTCGTTTACGCTGTCTCTTTGTGCCCTTGACCTCGGATCGTTCCTGACTCTGTACTTCTCCTATTACGTCGAGTCCTGCCACTCTAAGGTCCGGTAGACGTATCTCTCCTCTGTGCTGTCTTCTGTTTGGCTGGATCCTGCGTGTAGGGGTATATTCTCGTTACAAGAACGTCCCATTTTTTTCCCCACAAATGTTGTAAATGCAGACTGCATGGCTAGGTCCTTGATATAATACACCTGTGGAAATAGGTCTGATTGTGTATTTAGTGTATATTTTTTCTGTATTGTGTGTGTGACATACAAATATTCTTACATAAAAATATTGAAGAATATTTGTATGTGTAATTAAATTAAAGTCTGTATGTGATTATGTGTGTGAATATAAATTTGAGTGTGTGTAATTTCTCTAACAAAACCTTAGCTCTGCTCACCTTTAGACAACTTAACCTCCTTACTCACAGGCTAACCAGTGAGCTCTGTATCTCCTGTAACCCAATCTTCATCATTTAATATAGCTTGGCACTCCAAGTCATCCTGTCCATCAGGCAAACTCATATTTATGGTTATGCTGTAGGATCCCTATGCATGCGTGCAGTACTTCCATTCGTATTTCCATGTATGTATCATCATTATAGTGAGTGAGATATTTGTTATTCTTCCCTTATGGATCTATAGCATAAACCTTTTTCTTCCTCTTTTGGCTTGTGGAAATAAGATTCAGTAATTTTAAGTATTCTTTCTCTTTAAATTCCCAAGCAAGTTCTTTTAACTGCATAATTAGATCTATGTAGTGCCCATACTAAGAATATGCTGGTTCTATGTGTGGAGCATTTCCAATAGATATCTTTCTTGCTAGTATTAGCTAACATATTGGCATGATAAAGCTTTGTTTTCCTTTTTTATTGCTTTTCAAGATGTTTCAACCGTTTAGGCCACCATCAGTAACATTTTGACCATGAGATTTAGGTGAAACGCAACCAGTCTGTGAAAACGCACTCGTCATTAAGAGATGCCAATCAAAGCCGGCGCATCGGAAATTACCACTGTTTATTAAGATAAGTGTTTGTTTTCACCACCTACTTATTTTGTCTGGTGTGAGTGACCATACCTGTTTTTCTTTGTACACTTCTACATTTCACTGGATGACAATGATGGTAGATTTACTGTTTGGAGCCAGGTTAAACCAGTGCTTGCGGCTTAGAGCTACCAGGCTTTTGTTGCAGGGGAGCAGGGGAGCATTTATGCTATTTTGTCAAACTACTCAAAAAAATTTGGCAAAAAATGAGGGACAGCACCCAAAGACGTATTCTACCATTGCTACTAAAATGAGCTGTAGCGATATTTATCTTTAGATTAAAGAGTACTTTTAATTTTTATTTTCATTGAGGCATATTATCCAGAATACCATAGTACTCCCTAGAAGGAAAACTATTACTGAAAGTGTATAGGTGCATTTACATTGCATGGAGTTAGTTGAAGTTATGCTGCCGTTACCCTTTTTCCTCACTGAATGAAACCAGACTAATAAGAAGTGTGTGTTGCAAAAGTGATTAACAATACACTTGAGAATATAGCTATTCTCTGTGAATAATGGAAAAGTACATTTACAGCTGAAAGATCATTGGAATGACATTACATTTTCCAAAACAAAGTGATTGTCTAGGCCAGTTTGCTTCAGCAGGACGTAGCATTCTCGTAGACCTAGAAATGTTTTTTTTCTTTTAAGAAAACAGGACTTATCGATTCATAAGAAATCTGAAATTTTAAGAACCATTTTTGAGTTTGCAATGCGTCACAGAACAGACTAGTCATACAACAAGCAAGTTTATTGAAGTGGTTACTTTATTGCTATAAACAAACAATGAATATGGCTTAATGAACTAGTAGCACGTTCTATAAAAATGTGTTAGAAAAAAACAAAAAAGTATCAGTGCTGATATGTCAACAGGAAATACAGAATTATAACGTCTAGGCAGCACACCTGTAGAGAGGGGGTCCCCTCTAATCCCCTCAAAGTAAGTATAAGGAAAAAAGAGAAAGAGAAAGGGTGCACCATAAAGGTAAGTGAAAATAATATGTATAAAAATGTCCAAGCAATACTGCAAAGGTCCAAAGTTGGAGTAATCCAGAGATCCTTGTGGTACAATGGGTGGGATCTGTGTTCACAGATGCAGACTCGTTATACCGAAGTATATATGAAAAAGAAGCAGAAGACAAAAGAACTCCAATGGTACAGTATGTCGTAATATAAGGTATTGGGTGTATAGTAATGAAACTACTCACAATATCCAGAGCTTAAATCCAGCTCTGGTTTGAATGACACGAAGTGGAACAATCCCCAATCAAGAATATGTGAAGCTTCTCTGGTATTCTTCAGTAGGATAGTTCGGTAGGATAGTCCAGCTCGGGATGAGAGAGAATAAAATATATAGTGCTCCCTGTATAACTATTAAGGATAGTAAAAAACAGGATAAAATATACTCATGGTATATTGAGCAGACGCACTGCTCGATGAGTAGCATATGAATGGTACAATCCCCACCTAGGGATTCTTGGTGCTTCGTTATAGATGGTAAAACAGTGGTGTCAGGTCAGGATAAAAAAGTATCATAAAAATAAAATAGAAATAATATAATGATATTGTGAAAAAAGGAATATGGCAACAATATAGAAAAATAGCCAAAAAATCCTTTATTAATACTTAGACAATAAATATAAAAAGTTTCTAGACGCGTTTCGCCACAACTGGCTTCATCAAGTAGAAACTCAATTTTATTTATTTTCACTTTATGCACTATAAAAGATTTCAATATTACGGTTATTTCCTGAAGTTCAAATGGTCAAAACCACTGCTGTATGGGACCATTCAGATTGCAAAATCCAGACACTGGTGATTGAATTCATCAATGTCCAGATTTTATATAACAAGCCCCAAATGGGCCTGAATTTGTTCTGGATATCAGCAAGATGGAACCCTGACAGACAACTGAAATCCACACGGAATGAATTCAGGTGGGGGGTTTGTCTATTTAACTTTGAAAACGAGTGACAGGGCAGAAATTGCTAGAAAAGACCCCTTGAGAAAAAAAACAAGCTGGCATAGACCCCTCCTTGCCTCCAACGTATTGGCCACATGTGAGGGTAACTTTACATTTTAAGGGGTGACCTATTGTCTCCTCCTCGCTTACATTAAATTTTATTTTCACAGAAGATTGCAAGTTATGAATTTTTTTCCAGACTGCAAGGAAAACTGGAGAAATGCACAAATGCTATTTTTGAGATACATGTGTGAGTAATTTTGCCAGCTTTGCAAGCTTCTAAGACAACTAGTGAACTGATTTGCATATGTGTAATTTAGATATATTACACTTTTTTGTACTTTCTTTGTAACCTATGTTCAGAAAACATTCGGCCTCCAATAGCCTCCTTAATTGGGATAGTTTTCACCCAAGAACCCTGAGGCAGGGCACTTAAAAAAAGTTATTGGTCCACAGATAGCTATCACAGCATATTGGGGGAGGAATTTGAGAGACTTGCTGGCCCCCAGCCACTTGCAACTCCAATGCTCTACTAATAGAACTTTGCTAAGTAACCCCCTGGTTGGATCCTTCAGGTGCAGGAGATTTGTAGTCTGTAAATTTATAAAATTTGATTCCAAAAATGTAACAGATAGTGAAGGCAAACAGTTATTTAAAATTACCAAGTTTTTCAATTCTAACATTGCAGACATTGTTTATCTATTGACCTGTGAGTGTAATTTGAAATACATGGAAAAAACCTTCAGAGCCTTCAAAAAAAAAGATTAGGGAACACGTGAGGTCTCCCAGAAATAGTATTGAGACCTTCATATTCAGGCACCTGAACAAGTAGACTCCGGTTCTGTGGGCTGGAACTGGTTAAACAGGATCAAAGAAGAGGTGACCATGACAGGTTCCTCAGACAAAGGGATTGTTTCTGGATTTATAAATTAAAGACACTTCATCTAAAGGGTCTCAATGAAAGCTTCTCTTTTGCACCCTTTATTTGAACTATACATGTATATATTTTAAGGCGATACATACATCAATATATCTGATCTCTTTTTCAAATTCAACTTTTTGCCAATTTAGTTCCTGTTGTAATTAACCCCTTAAGTCCGGAGGGCGTACTATTACGTCCTTTTAAAAGCGGCTCTAAACGCCGCCGGACGTAATAGTACGCCCTCCGGTTTTTAGTAACTTATCCGGTCGCCGGCGGTCCCACGCCGGCGATCGCGGTTGGGGGGACTCCCAGGGAGCCCCCCCGCGGCACATCTTCCTCCTCCGGTGCCTCCCGGTCATGTGAGAGTGAGGTCCTTGCGAGGACCTCACAATCACATGGCCGGTATAGCTGGCTCAGGCATTGCCAGCAGGGGGACCAACTGTAATGACAGTTGGTCCCCCTGCTGGCTGAAAATAAAATAAAAATAATGTTAAAAGTGTAAAAAAAAAAATTTATACTTAGATCATATATATATATATATATTATATATATGATCTAAGTATATATATACACATATACATACACACACATACACCGTCTAGGTGTATTTTAATATTAATATATTTATAATTATATATATATATTAATATAAAATTACACGTAGACTGATACTGATTAAATATATATATATATAATTATTGTTATATATATATATATTTATAAATAATATAAAAAAAAAAATATGTAAATACGTAAAAAAATAAAATAAAATAAATTATTAAAAATAAAATATTAAAAAATATATAGATGTGTTTTATTTCGTTCTAACTGTATTGTGATATTAATATATATATATTTATATCAAAATACACGTAGAACGAAATAATATATATATCTATATACATAAATATATACGTATATATCACTATATATATACCTATATATAAATAAAAATATTTTTTAAAAAAAATATATATATATATACGTATATATACACATATGTATATATATACATATATTAATTCTACACATATATTTATGTAATAATTTTACATAATTAGGTATCCTAATTAATTACAATTAGCGGGACCTGCCTGACCACCCATGCCGAAAGTATAGGGAATTTAATTTGCTAGCACTATATTTAACCCTATAACTTTCCAAGACACCATAAAACCTGTACATGGGGGGTACTGTTTTACTCGGGAGACTTCGCTGAACACAAATATTAGTGTTTCAAAACAGTAAAATGTATTACAACCATGATATCGCCAGTAAAAGTGACGTTTTTTTGCATTTTTCACGCACAAACAGCACTTACAGGGACGATATTATTGCTGCAATACTTTTTACTGTTTTGAAACACAAATATTTGTGTTCAGCGAAGTCTCTTGAGTACAACAGTACCCCTCATGTACAGGTTTTATGGTGTTTTCAAAAATTACAGCGTCAAATATAAGGCTTGTGTTTAATTTTTTTCACATTAAAATTCGCCAGATTGCTTACGTTGCCTTTATGACCCTATGGTAGCCCAAGAATGAAAATTACCCCTATGATGGCATACCATTTGCAATAGTAGACAACCAAAGGTATTGCAAATGGGGTATGTCCAGTCTTTTTTAGTAGCCACTTAGTCACAAACACTGGCCAAAATTGGCGTTTTTTGCATTTTTCACACACAAACAAATACGAACGCTAACTTTGGCCAGTGTTTGTGACCAAATGGCTACTAAAAAAGACTGGACATCGCTTATTTGCAATACCTTGGGTCGTCTACTATTGCAAATGGTATGCCATTATGGGTGTAAATTTATTTCCTGGGCTACTATACAGTCTCAAAGGCAACGTAACCAATCTGGCGAATTTCAATTTCAAATGTAACACGCTATATTTGACCCTGTAACTTCCCAAAACACCATAAAACCTGTACATAGGGGGTACTGTTTTACACGTGAGACTTTGCTGAATACAAATATGTGTATTTTATTGCAGTAAAAGCAAACAGTATTATAACATTGACAGTTAAAATGTCATGTAGAACGAAAAAAATCAAAAAAATTATTATTTTGTCCCATTTTTTTCATATTAAATTATGTTTCATAGCTAAATATTTGATATTAAATGAAAGCCCTGTTTCCCCTGAATAAAATGATATATAATAAGGGGGGTGCATTTAATATGAAAGAGGTGAATTACGGTTGGACAGACATATAGCGCAAATGCCAGGTTTTGTTTACGTTTTGTTTCGTTCACAACTTGTACATTTGGCTGCGGTGTTAAGGGGTTAATATCTGCTTCGTCATTAGCCATCAAAATAATGAACCTCAATGTTTAAACACATTTATATTATTTTTCTTTCTAAAACAAGCTACAGCAGTAAACTAATGACATTGGTAATGTTATCCCCCAACTGGAAATATATATGATCAGAGGTGTCCACGATTATTTGATATACTCAGGAAGTTGAAGCGTTAATGGGAGATTGGATTTTGGAACTCTCCTTCCCCTTTAGATAGCCCCTTCCTCCTCCCTCCCATCTATTTTTCGGACACCCGATCCATATACTAGCGCTATGCATATTTTTGACTCCGCCCCTTTACTATGATACGTCAATGTTGCAAGTGACATTTCTCCCTTTAAAATGGTGTGCACCTGCAGTTCAAGCTTTGCTCTTGAGAAAGGCTCTTGGAAATGCTGAAATAAGTGTCAAGCAGATTCTGTCAAAAAAAAAAGGGACAGAGCAGCAATGTCTCTCTTCAGTTTGGTAACTAAAAAAGTAAATGGGAAATTTCCCTGACATTTCTATGTTTAGATTGCACTCACTGCAATTGTGTAATTAAGTGTGAAATGTGTATAGGGATTGTATATTTGTCATATTCAGTCCTGGTCCTTACAGCTCAAGAAGGAAAATAGTATATTAAATTGCAGTGGCTTTTATTGGCAAAAATAATATGAAATAAATGTGAAAGTCTTTTTTTAAATTAGACAGTCTGAATTTGAACAATATAAAGAAAAAAAAAAGAAAGCAATCCTTGCTAAAGTTATACTATAGTGCAGGAATACACTATTGGTTGCTTAACCTTGTAAATCAATTAGCTTATTAGTAGTAGGAAAACAAAGTTCAAATGTAAGAAAGTAGGCAGATTGTTCAAATGTAAGAAAGTAACAGAAAATGGGGAATTACCCAAGTCTTGAGGCAACTCAATGATTTCTGCAGAAAGCAATTCACATATGGAAAAAACTAATATGCCAGCTGCAAAACTGGCTGGCTGTAGCAGAGTGTAAACAAGAGAGTCCATTTATCTTTCAGCATCTGAGTTGGAAACATGAAGTCCAATGCAGGAATCCAATTTGTAGATTATGAATTAAAGGGAAACTCCAGTGCCAGGAAAACAATCAGTTTTCCTGGCACTGCAGGTCCCCTCTCCCTCCCACCCCCCAATCCCTGGTTGCTGAAGGGGTGAAAACCCCTTCAGTAATTTACCAGAGGCTGCAACGATGTCCCACCTCGCTGCTTCTTCTTCCGCTCCACTCCTCCCTGTGATTGCGGCGGCCGAGACTGAACCACCCACCAGCCGGGGAGACCTAATGCGCATGTGCGGCAATGCCGCGCATGCGCATTAGCGTTCCCCATAGGAAAGCATTGAAAATGCTTTTCAATGCTTTCTATGGGGAAATGAGCGACGCTGGAGGTCCTCACACAGCATGAGGATGTCCAGCGACGCTCTATCACAGGATTTCTGTGCTATAATCCAGGAAGTGCCCTCTAGTGGCTGTCTATTAGACTGCCACTAGAAGTGGAGTTAACCCTGCAAGGTAATTATTGCAGTTTATAAAGACAACTGCAATAATTACACTTGCAGGGTTAAGAGTAGTGGGAGTTGGCACCCAGACCACTCCAATGGGCAGAAGTGGTCTGGGTGCCTGGAGTGTCCCTTTAATTTCCAGTAAGGAAAGTGGAAATCAATTATGCGTTGAGCTAGACACTCTGAGGCCTGAAACATGAGTTAGTAGGAACATGCAAGGCACAGGAGCATAACAAGTTGGTGTCAACTCATTAAGAGTGCCTAGGTTCATTGACAGGGCGGTCGTAAATAGGCTGTTTATTGTCAGTAGACCTATTAACTTAAAGGGAAAAAACATAATTATTTCAAGAGACAATAACAATAAAATACATGTTCCTGGCGATATTATTGCAAAAGAAGGTTAAATGGATCTATCTTTTAGATACGGTGTCATCTTATGGCTTGAATAAAAAAAAATATTTTTCAACCATATATTAATGCTGTGCCATTTGTATAATGCTTGTGGAGTCTCCGAACTGCAGAGTATGTGGTGATCGATCTCTCCCTACATCTGTCATGTATGACATCATGTGATCTTGCAACATCTCACCTGGAGCAATGGTGACAACTATATTTAATCAATAAATGTTCTAGTGGCACATATCTACTAAGTTGCACATTGTGTTTTTTCTATGTTTTTGTGTGTGGTAGATTATGTACCAGATGAATAATTGTTTTGGTCAACATTACCAAATTTCTTCCTCATTACATTTTTTCCTCATACCCTCATCTATACTCTGTGGATTTCAAGTCTACTACAGTGTTCATGGAGACAGTTTCAGACTCTGGCTCTACCATGTGGTTTGCATGGTGATGTCACTAAACAACGAGTAAAGGTACATGGCAGTACATTTGGCAGAAAGATGATGACCTAAAACATAAAACTGCAGCCCTTACATATGAATCAAACATATGGGAAGGAGGGAGTGGGGTTAGTTCTTGTAGCCTCCCCAAAGAAGCAACTAAGGGAGAGTTCATCACAGTATATTTCATAGGTGCCATAGGAAACATGCTTAAATGGTGAGGTACAGCAGAGTACTGAAGTAGTGAATACAATGTCTAGTCTTTCTGATGGTAGATGAATCTGCTGATGCTATTGCTCATTTCTCCACTATTAAGAAAGTGTATTTAAGTCTGTCCTAATAGGAACTCAAGTGTGAGCCAGAGGAATAACCAGAGGAGAGTCTGGAGTTATTTCCTCTAGCTAGTGTGCTCTATTTCCCTGCATTTTCACCACCTTGACTGAATCTATCTCAATGTGCGTTTGAATAACCTCATCCAGTGGAGACAGTTGTAAAATCATCTGCTATCAAGTTGCTGATCCACTCTCATGTTCTTACCATCAACTCCACCACAACTACTACCACCGTGGCTCCAAATATTCCCATTACCATTTCCATTACCATTATTCAATTAGGTGCTATTGTAAATGATAGTTTTGCTACACCTTCCCCTTCTACAATACAAAACCACCTGTACCTTCAGCAGCTACAAGGGAAAGGGATGAGGCTAGTGCCAAGCCAACTTACAAAGTTCAAATTGTGTGGTAAGGAAGTGAGTACTAGCTGGAGATAGGGCCGGCGCTTCCTATAGGCAACTTAGGCAGTCGCCTAGGGCACCCCTTCGGATGAAGTGCCGCCAGGAGCGCCGACCCCCCTCATGCTGTAGCCGCCTGAACACTCTATAGAGAGCCTCAGGTGGCTGTAGCACAGCCCGGGCTGGTGCGTCCATGAGGGCGCACCGGCCTAGGCGCACAAGAAAAGAGGGATCGTCAGGAGAGAAGAGCACAGTGCTCTCTCCTGTCAGTCCCTCGGTGCAACGTGGCTGAGCTCCAGTCTGCGGTGCAGGAGCATCCGTCTCCTGTACCTGGCTGGACTGAAAGGAAGTGCTCACTCAGTGAGCATGAGGAATGATACCACTGGGGGGGAAGGGTGTGGGGAGATACCACCATTTGAGGGAGGGGAGGGTGAGGGGGGAGGGTGAGGAGAGATACCACCATGGAAGGGGGGGAGTGTGAGGAGAAAAACCACCATGGGAGGTGGGGGGGATGAGGAGAGATACCACCATTGGAAGTGGGCACTGAGGGAGGCAGGGAGGAGAGACCACTAAGAGACAGGAGACCACTAAGGGGCAGACGAGAGCTCTAAAGGACAGGGGGCAGTTCAAAGGGGGGTAGGAGAGAGCACTAGGGGACAGGAAGGGAGAGCTCTAAGGGATGGGAGAGGAAAGCTCTACGGGAAAGGGGGTAGGGAGATCACTAAATGACAGGAGAGATCACTAAGGGACAATGGGGCAGGGGAGAGTACCAAGGGACAGGAGGGGAGAACAGTAAATGATAAGAGGAGAGAGAGGCTGAGGAAGGGGGAAAAGAGAAGCACAAAGGGGCTGGTAGGCCTCTATCCTACCCCACAAACTCTCTTTCACACTACACACACAATGCTTCCCTATACATACAAAGAAACACACACTGCATCCCTACACACACAGAAACACACCATGTTTCTCTTACACACAGAGAAACATACAATGCAACCCTTACACACAAAACCAATGCATCCCTTGCACACATACACAGAAACGCACAATGCACTCTTATACACACACTCAATGCACCCCTTACACACACTCAATGCAACCATTACAGACACACACTGCATCCCTTACATACACAGAAACACACCTTGCATCCCTTACACACAACCAGAAACACACAATACATCCCTTACACACAAACACACACTGCTTTCTATCCCTTACACAAAAACACACTGCATCCACTACACACACACACACACACACACACAGCATCACCTACACAAACTGGTATCCCTATACACTACATTTCATAAGCACACACACTTTAGATCCTCTACACGAACACGTAACACATCCCCTACACACTCCACTCCCTGTGAGCAAACTCATGGGTGGAACATGTAGGTGGACTTATGGGTGGGCCTTATGGGCATACTTACCATCAGGCCTTGAGCTGTGCAAGGGGCCCAAAAAAATGGAGCTGCTTCAAGTTCCCCCAGAACATTGACTTTTTTGACCACAGTTACAAACAGCCACCAGAGAGCCTGTTCTAAACCAGACCAGTGGAGCCAGATTGCAGCCAGAGCCCATCATTATCCTCATCTAGTTGTAAGTAGGCAATCTAGTATATTATTCATGGCACTAATCTATAATTTACCTCACATTAAAGGGACACTATAGTCCCCAAAATAACTGCAGCTTAATGTAGTGGTTCTGGTGTATATAGCCTGTCTCTGTAGGCTTTTTAATGTAAACACACACTGTGTGCAGCACTGGCGTTAGTTCATATGGCAGATCATATGAGTGGGACATTGTAATGTCACATGGGCGGGCGGCAAAAATCCTTGCACTGCCCCTGGGTGGAGAGTGATCGATCATCTCACTAATGCTAGTATATTGAACATTAGCAAAGTCCCCACAAGTTTGTATTACTAAAGGAAGAAGCAGAAATAGAAATAGAAATAAAGTACTAGGTCAGGTAGCAGGTTCACTAGTACTAGTATATCATTCTGTGTTACTGCCACTGTTGGTACCTCATCCACTGTTTCCACACTTAGGAAGAAAAGGAGGATGTTGAGCCTAGTGCCAAAGGTGATAGGGTCAGGCGGACTTCCAGCACACATCATCACATGGATATGTCCACCAGACCACTCTTGAATATTTTGTTGGATTTCATTCCAGGGGAATGTCAAAATAGCAGGCTAACAAACATACCGGTTTGCTTTCCAAGCTGATCAATGAATCTATGTTAGCTAAGGATGCTTTTAACAGATAATACATACATTTTCTCTGCAATATGTACTTTCATTGCAATTCACTTTCATCAAGAACATAGTCCCATTACTGTACTTCACTGTACCATTCTTGCATGCTACTCTTGTAGGTTGGTGAGTGCAGTTTAACACAATTTTATGACATGCTTCTAGTGGCCAGCATGCCTTCCTCGATGGCACACTTGTGGCAGCCCACAATGCTTAAGCATTGCAGGAGGATTATCAAGCATTTCCACCATATTGTGAGGGCAAATCAACTCTTGAGACAGAAGCATGAGAAAGAGAGCTTCCCATACACTGTCCACAGCAGGATTTCAGTATGTGGTGTATCATTTTGTAACAGCAGAGGGCAATCCATATTCTTCCCACCACTCCATTGACTTTGACTCCCCCTATGGGGGTGTGAAGATAATAATAGTACAGCAAATAGTGTCAGTTCTAATTCCATTTAGAGATGCAACAGAAACCTTGAGTCACAGTAATGTCAGTCTGGGACATGTTTTCTCTTTTCACCTGCCTCATAAGCTAGAGAAATTATTCCTTGAAAAATGGGAAGTTGTTCCTGGAGGTACACTCGAATCTGATGTAGCAGCAATGGGTAAGAGGCTGAAAGATGTACTCAAATCTTACGTTTGTGAAAGATTTTACAATTGCCACCATGGACATCTAATTTTTGTACACATTTTAAGTCAGAATGCTAGTTAATTACTTAAGCTAGCAAATATTCATACAAAAATATACCTCAATTGTTATTAGCAAGTATTCTACATTTATGATAAAAATTCTCTGTAATAGCAGATTTCCTTTGAAACTTCTCATCATTTTTTTATTAAATGATAATATATTCAGTGCTTTGATGTTTTCTGTCTGTTGCAACTGTATCTATACAGCAAGTGTATAGTTGATTAAACTAGGCACAATTTTATGCACACTAGATCATCTTTTTCATGGTCATCAAAGTCAATTTTTAAGTAATATTTTCTTTCCTTAAGAGCATACAATTTTGATTATTTTGAGATTCCCTACTGAGTTAGTCACCAGCCTATATTATTATTTTGCATTATTAAAGTATAATTCTTTAAAATATTGAGATCTACACTTGTCTCTTAAAAATAAAATGCATTCAAATCTATATTATATAGAAATGCTTGTGTTTATATAGTTTAGTAAAAACTACAAGTATTAAGTTTATTCAAATCTTTATATTTATTAATGCTGAATAATATGTAATGTGGGACTTTGTAATTTGCCATGAGAAATCAGCAACACTTGTGACATATTTTGTTTGACAAAGGCAATGCTACTATTAATGTAGTATGAAATCAGGACAAATATCGGTAGCTATGTGCATACAGAACTCAAGTTTGACTTAAAATTGTGGAGGAGAATATACTTAATGCAATAATATATAAATATACCTTTTGTTACACAGTAGTTGAATAATGAGCTTTTGATTATTATGTTCTAGTATGAAAAAAAACAAATTAAAGGGACACTAGAGTGACTCCCTGCATGTGACTCATACAATCTTCATAAACACTTCATGTAAAGTGAGATCTAATGTTTACACTTCCTTTATTACAATTTCTGTTGAATTTAGAATGTCTTATCTCCTGCTCTGTTTTTAGCTTGATAGACTTTGTACAAGCTTCTTGTATGATTATAGTTCAACTTACAGAGCAGAATATAAAAACTTCAGAAGTAAGTTAGCATCTGATTGAAAATGAAACCATTTTTTTTATTCAGGCTGTGTGAGTCACAGCCAGGGGAGGTGTGGCTAGGGCTGTATGGATAAAACCAAAACAGATTTAACTCCTAAATGGCACAGAATTGAGCAGTGAGACTGCAGGGTCATGATCCATACACCAACACTGCTTCATTAATCTATTATTATTATTAAGTTATTTTGGTGACTACAGTGTCCCTTTAAGTAAATTACTGTAGTCAAAATATGTAAGTCTTTTATAGTGCCATAATTATAGACTTCCTGATTCTAGAAAATACCAATCCCCAAAATTCAAAATAAACAGTTCCTGAGGAGATTTTGGTTCTAGATGTAGTTTAGAACTCCTTAGTTGCAACTATTGCAATAATGGACATATTAATGTTATACAATCACGGCTGTCTTTAACGCGGGGCAAACGGGGCCCAGTTACTACTGGGGGGCCCAAACCCACTGCCCCGTGGCCCCGCCACCCGCATTAAAAAAATTTAAAAAAAGATTTCTCTAATGGGCCCGCGGTGCTAGTATTGCGGCTGCACTGGGGCCCGCACACTAAGGAGGCCCACAGGGTGGCCCATACACTTAGGGCCACCCGGTGAGCATGTTTCAGCAGGGGTCCGGTCGACGCTGTGGCCCTTTAAGAGCACAACAGGGCCCCTTGCTTAACGACTGCATGGTAGGGAGTGACATCCACGAATCACTTCCTCCCACCTCAAAGATAATAAGCCGTGCGGGAGGCTGAGTCAGGATCCAGTGAGGAGGGGGAGCAAGGAGAGCCAGACACCAAACTCCCAACCACCCCAGCCAGCACACTGGACCCCAGGGAAGGAAGCCTCTTGCAAAGGTAGGAAACTGAAGAGTGTCTGTCTGTGTGTGTGTCTGTATGTATGTCTGTGTGTGTCTGTATGTATGTCTGTGTGTGTCAGTATGTATGTCTGTGTGTGTCTCTGTCAATATGTATGTCTGTCTGTGTCTCTGTCAGTACGTATGTCTGTATGTGTGTCAGTATGTCTGTATGTGTGTCAGTATGTCTGTATGTGTGTCAGTATGTATGTCTGTATGTGTGTCAGTATGTATGTCTGTGTGTGTGTCAGTATGTATGTCTGTGTGTTTATCAGTATGTATGTCTGTGTGTTTATCAGTATGTATGTGCGTGTGTGTGTCAGTATGTATGTCTGTGTGTGTCAGTATGCATGTCAGTCTGTGTGTCAGTATGCATGTCTGTCGGTGTGTGGCAGTATATATGTCTGAGTGTGTGTAATTATGTATGTCTGTGTGTGGCAGTATATATGTCTGTGTGTGTGTGTGTCAGTATGTATGTCTGTGTGTGTGTCAGCATGTCTGTGTGTGTAAGTATGTATGTCTCTGTGTGTCAGTATGTATGTCTGTGTGTGTGTGTCAGTATATCTGTGTGTGTGTCAGTATGTCTGTGTGTGTGCCAGTATGTCTGTGTGTGTGCCAGTATGTATGTCTGTGTGTATCAGTATGTATGTCTGTGTGTATCAGTATGTATCTCTGTGTGTGTGTCTGTATGTCTGTCTGTGTGTCTGTATGTCTGTCTGTGTGTCTGTATGCATGTCTGTGTGTCAGTCAGTATGTCTGTATGTATGTGTCAGTTTGTATGTCTGTATGTATGTCTGTGTGTCAGTATGTCTGTCACAGTGTGTCTGTGTGTGTCAGTATATCTGTTTGTGTGTGTCAGTGTGTGTATCTGTATGTTGTCAGTATGTATGTATCTGTGTGTGTGCCAGTGTGTATACCTGTGCATGTATCTGTATGTAAAAAGGAAAACAGGGGAAGACCTAGGGGAAAGAGTGAACTCTCCTTCCCCCCACAGGGTAAACCGACTAGGATGCCCCTTCCTTGATATTATGTATGCTAAAACTTAACCTTTAATGAATAATACAGTAAAATATTGTAACCTAAATACAAATAATAAAATGGAGGTAGAGAGTAGAGACAACTATCGAACGGAGTGCCAGGTGAAGGATATATACTTCAATAATAGGACCACTGAGAACGCCTAGTGGTAGTTAAGGGGATCCTGGAAATCCAACGTGTGACACCCGTGCCGTAACATATAAAAATGCATATAACCAGGAAACCCTATAGGGCTAAGGTCTGGGGTAATGGTAGGAGATAGGAGAGGTATGTATCAAATTCCCACATGAAGGAATCAAAAACCCTCCTGTAGAAACCTACAAAATACTAAAGGAGGAAACAACCCCTAAACCACTGTCCTTGAAATACTGAATCCCTAGTATGCAGTGTACACAGTGTACTGCCAGGATAAAAAGCCAGGTCCACCGGGGTTAGAAACGAAAGGGGCACCCCTGTAATATATGAGAGGCCATTACTAATTATTACTATTATTATGAAAATCTCCTTGACAATTTTATGTCATAATTCACCTTGACCTTAATCCACCCCTTTTTCTTCTTTCTTTTATATATATATATATATATATATATTTGATGTATGATTTATTTATTACATTTTAAACATTGTATATATACTACAAAAGTGGATAATAATAATATCTTCGTTTTCTACTTTATATTTTTCTCTCTTCCCTTTATGTAGGCCCTTCTGCCATTAAACAATATAAACTATCGGCAAATTGCCCTTTCAATGATGGACATATATGCGCTGGAATTAACTTGGAAGCCGTAATAGATCGGAGAAAACCTTGCGACACATGTGACCGGAAATGACGTATCGGAATACATCACGTCGTCATCATAGGATATGACGCTACGGCAACAGGACCGGAAGATTAACAAATTGTAACTGTATGGTTTACTTTGATGTTGGACATGTTGGGGAGGGCTGGAGATAGAGGTACATAGCCGGAGGTGTGGCCATTTTGGGGTTGGCGTGACACTTCCGGCTATGACCATATTTGAATATGGGTGGGAATTTTTCACAGGTATATACCATTATTAATTTTATTATGTGATTGTTTTGTATATATAAGGGCTTCTAAGCTTAGCAGGAAATTATATGCACTTGAGAAAGACCTACTAAGAGGATGAAACGTGTTGTGCTGTTTATAGATTTTTATTTGTATATATATATATAGATATACCTTTTATTTTATAAAATTTTCTGTTGAAATAAAACTTTTTATACATACCTGCCCTGGACTTTGGAGTTTTGCTGCAATCTACCAGTCCCAAGTTCCTGTGGATGTATACGTTTTATCACTATTGAATGTCTCAAGGATGAGATGACAAGCGCTATAAGTTTAGAGCCAACTTTGAATGGGCTCTGAAAATTGTGAGTTTGAAGAAATATTCTCCTTTATAACACTATTTGGTTTATACAGTTTACACTATGTGTTTTTTTTATTTATCTGTATATAGGTGTTACAAATTATCTGTAGTGTGATTACCTGAGAATATTCTATGTGTAAGGTAAAATCCACATTTTTTTTTCTGTGTGCGCAAATCACCTTGTTTTCTGACTATATCACATTTTAAGTGTAAACGGTGACATTACGCTTGGGTAATTTTAGCTGCACCAGATTTCATTAAGATTAGCGCCACTGTGTCCTTTCTTCTGTTTTATCTTTTTGAATGTGTGTATCTGCATGTGTGTATGTGTATGTCTGGGTATCTGCATGTGTGTCGGTGTTTGTATCTGCATTTGTCAGGTTAAGTATCTGTGTGTCTGTATGTTGTCATTGTGTGTGTCTGTGTATCTGCATGTGTGTCAGTGTGTGCATCTGTGTGTCTGCATGTGTGTGTTAGTGTGTGTAAATGTGTATGAATAGCTGCATCTGTATGATTATGTATATCTGTGTATCTGCAAGTGATTCTGTGTGTGTGTGTGTGTGTGTGTGTGTGTGTGTGTGTATCTGTGTGTGTGTATATGTATCACAGTGTGTGTGTGTGTGTTTTTGTGGCAGTGCATGTGTATTATATATAAACACACCAGTGCATTCATAAACCAACACTACACATAAATGCATGCTTGCATTCAAATGCCATCTCCACATACAAACACACCCCTACATTCACACAAACATGCTTACACTCAAACACACAAATACTGCTCAGTGCTAAATACAACCCTGCATGCATTGGAAAATGGTAGAGCCCCAGCTGTCAAAGCATTGTTGGAGTTGCATGACAGATGGGGATCTACCTTTTGTCCCCACTTGCCCAAATTCATGCACAAGAGCCCTCCCTACTAGTGATGTCCCGAATGGGTCGCTGGCGAAAAGTTCCCGGTGAACATAGCGTGTTCGCATTCGCCACGGATGGCGAACATATGCGATGTTCGGTCCGCCCCCTATTCGTCATCATTGAGTAAACTTTGACCCTGTACCTCACAGTCAGCAGACACATTCCAGCCAATCAGCAGCAGACCCTCCCTCCCAGACCCTCCCACCTCCTGGATAGCATCCATTTTAGATTCATTCGGAAGCTGCATACATTTAAAAAAAATATATATTTTTTAATTTTTTTAATTTTTTTAATTCTTTATTTTTGTAGTGCATGGAGGTATAACAAATGAGCATGTGGTACCCCAACAGCATTCCTCATGTTTTTCAAGTAACAATTGTAACAATAGGGTATATGTTAATATGTGCACATTATATATGTTAAATTATTATGAGGTTTGTCAGTCAGATTCAACAACTTGGTAGTGTTTAGACAGGCTTAGACAATTTAAGAACATCTTTAAATTTAAACAGGCTTAAGCTTACATCATAGTAAATACGTTATATTAAGCAGTGAGTAAGCATATATATCTACATTTAGATAATTTAAGAACATCTTTGAATTTAAAGCGGCACTGTCATGCCGAATCCAGTTTTTTTTTTTTTTAATCCCCCTCCTGCCTCCACTACATCCAATTGACCCCTTAGTCACCCCCAAATGCCCCTAAGACCCCCAGATTACCTATTTATTAATCTGTATTTTCTGCCCCGATCTATATTCAGGGCGCTGTCATCTTTGTGTGGGTAGGTGAAGTCCCTGTGGCCTTCCCCCGCCCTGCAGAGCTCAGTCTGCGCGGAGCCCTCCATGGGTGAAGATGGATTAATTTTTTGAGCATCGGGTTTTTTCTTTTTCGTCGGGAATTTTTTTTTTGCGCTCGGGTTTTTTATTTTATTTTTAAGTTCGACGGGTATGAATGCTTTTTATTTGGCCTTTTTTGTGACTGAAAAATGAAGATTTTAGAAAAAAGAAAACGTTGAATGGTAAGTTGAATTTTACTTTACAGGGTAGTAATTTTATTCTGCCCTCACTATTTTTTAGGGTGAGGGGGGTAGGTAGGGGCTTTTTTATGTGGGTGGGGTGTGGGTGACTAGGGGCTTGGGGACCCCTAGTCACCTTTGATGGGGGGGATTTTCATTTAGGGCCCCCACCCGCCGCGCAGGGGTGGGGGCCTCGGAGGAGGACAGTAGGTACCCCCCATTATTCTTTTATAGGGCCCCCACCCGCAGCTCAGGGGTGGGGGCCGGGGGGAGGACAGTAGGGCCCCCCTCTTATTGTAACTTAGGGCCGCGCAGGGGTGGGGGGCAGGGGGAGGACAGTAGGTCCCCCCCACCCCCATTATTCTTTTATAGGGCCCCCACCCGCAGCTCAGGAGCCATGTTACTCTGTATATAGAGGGAGCCATGTTTACACGGTATATAGAGGGGGGCTATGATACACTGTATATAGAGGGTAGCCATGTTACTATGTATATAGAGGGAGCCATGTTACTCTGCACATAGAGGGGAGCCATGTTACTCTGTATATAGAGGGAGCCATGTTTACACGCTATATAGAGGGGGGCCATGATACACTGTATATAGAGGGTAGCCATGTTACTATGTATATAGAGGGAGCCATGTTACTCTGTACATAGAGGGGAGCCATGTTACTCTGTATATAGAGGGAGCCATGTTTACACGATATATAGAGGGGAGCCATGTTACTCTGTATATAGAGAGGAGCCATGTTACTCTGTATATAGAGAGGAGCATGTTACACTGTATATAGAGCGAGCCATGTTACTCTGTATATAGAGAGGAGCCATGTTTACACTGTATATAGAGGGAGCTGTGACGGTACAATCCGTTACTCCGTCAAGCATTCCCTTCTTCCCATAAAATAAAATCACCAAGTAATCCACAGAGTAATAAATTGCTGGTATCGCTGAATAATCCACACATGAGCCAAGGCTTAATGCTGGAACAGGACTGACTTTTAATGACACACAATCTGCTTTTATGAAATTCTCCCCTGCAAGAGAGACGCCCACAGGCAATTATGAATTACCCAATCACACAATGGTTACATCCCACACATCTCCTCCCCTTAGCCTGAGAGGTAACCCAATTATACGTACAGTTTAAAACATACTTTTTACCTAACATTCATAACTCTAAAACCATACTTCACATTCACATAAAAATTACATATTCACAATCAATCCATTCAGGGGAACAACATATTAAAACATGGCATGAATCAGACCAGGGGTTCACAAGTTAGTAAAAGTACATTTTGGTCCCTGGCTGGCAGCATGGCAATCTGGTTTAAACAGGTTTTACAGGGGCCTCTAACCTGGAGACAATGGGGAAAGTAATCCAATTATCCAGGGCTAGAGGCAGACTCCATTGAGCACATCGTTGCAAAAAGACATAAAATACTTTAAAATACATAAAGTCACCTTTTACACATAACACACAGACATTTCACATATCCCCAGATAGCTGGGATCTGAGCGCACAAAACTACAGAATAGCGCTCAGATCCTATTCACACAGTTCAATTGCCATGGAGCTAAAGTCTTTCCCATAGTCTTTCATTATATGAATGGGCTCCATGGCATAGCTATCTGTGGTATCACCGTTCACACAGGGCAAGTACCGAATGACCCCACTGTATTTAAAGGGCCAGAATGAGTGACATACACTCTGGTATGGACAAATACTGTTTTTAAAGGGCCCAATCTCCCAGGGACCATAATCACAGTAATAATTATGTGAATTGCTTATCTGAGGGGAGGGGATGTGTGGGTTGTACTGTTACTTGATTGGTTGTTTTATGCCTCCCCCTGGGTGTGTCCTGTATGTGCACAACTGTAATAAAAAGCAGGCTGGGTGTTCCAGACCTCAGACCCCTGCTTGACCCTCAACACGGAGCCTTGTCTCGTTCTTGGGGGGATTCACTGTATGCTGTTGGAGATTGATTGCTAGGAGTGTAAGCTGATGTATGCTTTTCCTGTTCGTCTGCTAGCAGCTATTTGTGAGGTTCCAGTTTGGAGTGCTATTTTGTATCCAGTTCGGGAGTTTGGTGTTCTGCAGTAGCTGTGCCTGTCTCTCAGAAAGGGGCATTTCGCCTAAACGGATTTTAACCCCTTGTCTGCTGAAACGGTCCGTTACAGAGAGGAGCCATGTTTACACTGTATATAGAGGGGAGCCATGTTACTCTGTATATAGAGGGAGCCATGTTACTCTGTTTATAGAGGGGAGCCATTTTACTCTGTATATAGAGGGAGCCATGTTACTCTGTTTATAGAGGGAGCCATGTTTACATGGTATATAGAGGGAAGCCATGTTACTCTGTATATAGAGAGGAGCCATGTTTACACTGTATATAGAGGGAGCCATGTTACTATCTGAGGTGGTTAACTATGATTGGCCCTGGCATGTTTGTTAGTCTGGCCTGCATGGTTGTCTGGCATGAATAAAAGTAGCATGTTTCAACTATATTAGTAGTTAGACTAGTTTGCACTAAAACATGGAAGACATCCTAGTATTAATCGTGATCAACCGCTCTCAGAGACTATGCATTGCGACATGTATATGATGTGGAAATGTTAACTGTTATGAATGTCTATAGACGAAGTGGCTTTAGCTGCACCTTAAGGATCACCAGTTTGTGGGTGCTGTATCTCTGCGACTGCTATTCAGGAGCCATAGATTGCCGGGTATTGTTGCCAATGCTATTCAGGAGCCATAGATTGCCGGGTATTGTTGCCAATGCTATTCAGGAGCCATAGATTGCTGGGTATTGTTGCCAATGCTATTCGGTGGGTGAGTCCTGTAGCCTCCTGGTGGGCTAGAGTCCATAAAGCCCGGTGCTGGCCCTCCAAAGTCATGGTACTGCCCAGTCATCCTATGCCCGTTCGGGGCCTGGGTCTGAGGCTGGCGCATGGAGCAGCACTGCAGTGCTTGGTAAGGATGCCGGTCCGGTCTTGTGCCTGCAGAAGGGGCTGTAGCATCCTGTGAGGGGTTTGTAGTCCAACAGGGCTCTGGGTCGGCCCCTGTGTTTTCGGCTGCTGGGCCCGGTCGGTCCGTCTCGTGGGTCCGGTCTGGTGCCTCTCGTCTCTCTGCGTGTGCCTCAGAGGCCTTTTGACATCTGAAAGCTGGCTTGTCTGAACTCTTAGCCCGCCATCTTTTACCATACAAGCTGGTGGAGTCTGAGGCGTTCCAAAAATGTGTGAGAGGCAATGCAGAGAGAGGAGTCTGAAGAAGAGGAGTCAGAGGAGGAAGGTGGCTTTGAGGAGGTGGAAGACCAAACACAGCAGGCGTCCCAGGGGGCTTGTTGTCACATTTCTGGGACCCTTGGTGTTGTATGTGGCTGGGTGGAGGAAGAGACCTTCAATGACATCAGTGAGGACAAGGAATGGGACATGGCTAGCTTGGTATCCAATGTTGTGCAAATGGGGAGTTTGCGGTTGTGCAAATGGACTGTTTGCGGTTGTTTGCGGTGCGTTAAACGGGGAGTTTGGTCTGTCACTGTGAAGCGGGCATAACCCTTACACTACCTGATCGATACAACATCATACCTGATGTTTTAAAGCAGGTTATTCCAAACAATTTAGGAATGTTAGGTGATTTATGCCCTTTATGGATTAAAACCAGACTCTGCATCAACTATGTAATTTTTCATGGGAGCTTTGCCATGGATCCCCCTCCGGCATGCCACAGTCCAGGTGTTAGTCCCCTTGAAACAACTTTTCCATCACTATTGTGGCCAGAAAGAGTCCCTGTGGGTTTTAAAATTTGCCTGCCTATTGAAGTCTATGGTGGTTCGCCGGGTTCGCCCGTTCGCGAACATTTGCATAAGTTCGCGTTTGCCGTTCCTGAACGGAAAATGTCATGTTCGCGACATCACTACCCCCTACTTTACATCTGCCTCTGCGTTGGGGTGGGGGGCTTGATTGCATGCCAGGGAGGGAACAACAGAGTCCAGGGGGCCCAAGCAAATGTTTGCCCAAGGTCCAATCAATATTAAAGAAGGCCCTGTATACAATAGATCTATAATGACATGTCTTGCTACTTCACAGGTAAACTGTTATTGCCATTATGGCATGTGTTGCTACTAGAGTTGAGAGGACATCTGGATGTTCGGGTTCGCCGGGTTCGTCCGTACTTCGGCAAAAAGTTCAAGTTTGGGACTGGAGCTTGACCAGAACTTGACCCCGAACCCGAACCCCATTGAAGTCAATGTGGACCCGAACTTTTGGGAACTAAAATGGCTCTAAAAAAGTCCTGGAAAGGACTAGAGGGCTGCAAAGGGAAGTAAAATGTATTGCCCAAGTACTAATATACTTACCCAGTGGTAGAAGAAAAATAAAATTTTAAATAAAAAGCATACACACATAGCCAGGATTCAGCTGTACGCATTTGCAACACTTACAACAATCAAGTAACACACATTTATATAAAATGTAAGTTACTTGGTCAGTCAATGTAATGACAGGAATGAATAGGTAGATAACTTCCTAATTCCCACGGTATTAGAGAGCTATCTACTAAAAGGCTGAAAGACCTGAATTGGTCTTTCAGCCAAATTTACTAAAACTAAGTAAAGATTACTTAGTGTTAGTAAATTATGCCCTTATTCGCTATACCCCAACTAGGGGCATGTCTATTAAACAGTGAACAGCCTATGGTGGGTGGGGGCCATAAAGATAATGAGGGGGGGACCTATTGTCCTCCCCCCCGCCCCTCAACCCTGCGCGGAGGGTGGGGACCCTACGTTACAATAAGAGGGGGGACCTACTGGCCTCCCCCCCGGCCCCCACCCCTGCGCGGAGGGTGGGGGCCCTAAGTTACAATAAGGGGGGACCTACTAAGGACCACTCTAGGCACCCAGACCACTTCAGCTTAATGAAGTGGTCTGGGTGCCAGGTCCAGCTAGGGTTAACCAATTGTTTTATAAACATAGCAGTTTCAGAGAAACTGCTATGTTTATCAATTAGTTAAGCCTTCCCCTATTTCCTCTAGTGGCTGTCTCACTGACAGCCGCTAGAGGCGCTTGCGTGATTCTCACTGTGAAAATCACAGTGAGAGCACGCAAGCGTCCATAGGAAAGCATTATGAATGCTTTCCTATGTGACCGGCTGAATGCGCGCGCAGCTCTTGCCGCGCGTGCGCATTCAGCCGACGGGGAGGAACGGAGGCGGAGAGGAGGAGGAGAGCTTCCCGCCCAGCGCTGGAAAAAGGTAAGTTTTTACCCCTTTCCCCTTTCCAGAGCCGGGCGGGAGGGGGTCCCTGAGGGTGGGGGCACTCTCAGGGCACTCTAGTGCCAGGAAAACGAGTATGCTTTCCTGGCACTAGAGTGGTCCTTATCCTTCCCCCCGGCCCCCACCCCTGTGCGGTGGGTGGGGGCCCTAAAAAACAATAAGGGGGGACCTACTGTCCCCCCAGCCCCCAACCCTGAGCGGCTGGTGGGGGCCCTTAGAAAGGTGACTAGGGGTCCCCAAGCCCTTAGTCACCCACCCCCCCCACCCAAATAAAAACTATCCCCTACCTCTTTACCCTAAAAATAGTGAGGGGGAATAAAATAACTAATCTGTAAATAAAAATAAAACTTACCATTTGATGTCTTCTTTCTTCAAAAATCTTCATTTTTCAGCCCCAAAAAAGGTCAAATAAAAAACCATCATACCTGTCGAACTTAAAATAAAATATAAAATCTGAGCGCCAAAAAAAAAAAAAAAAAACAGACGAAAAAGAAAATAACAATCTATCTTCACCCATGGAGGGCTCCACGCAGATTGAGCTCTGCAGGGCGGGGGCCATATAAAAGATTTCCAACATCCTCATGATAGTGATCAAAAGTTTAAAATCAGAGAAATATTTACATGCCATTCCAAACATGTAATTTATATGATCAAATGCACATGTAACCTTGCCTATATAGGACGCACTACTCGCTCCCTACAGGTTAGGATACAACAACATGTACATAATGTTAGAAACGGATACACCAAACACAGTTTATCATTACATTTTAAAATTAAACACAATAGCGATCCGAATCAGATGACTTTTTTTGGGATTCAGAGAGTTAGTTTTAATTGGAGAGGCGACGACACTATCAAAAAGATGGGTCAAATGGAAATGAAGTGGATTTTTTATTTAAATAGTTTACAACCATATGGCTTAAACGATGATTTTGAGCTTTGCCACTTTTTACAATAGGATACTGTATTTTAATTCTATTTTTTATTCATGTTTCTTTATTAGTTGGCATTGTTTATCCACTTCTTACAGGATTTTACATTCCATTTATTATTAGATGTGTCATGCCAAATTTCTCTTATTATATGATGATTTATTATGATCCTCTTTTTCTGCCTTCAGTGTATTCCTCTTTTCACTGCAGGCATACATTGAGTATATATGCAATGTCCACTATTATGTCCACAATTAAGATGGACCCTCAGATTTCAAAGCAACAACTGAGCATGCTTCGAGTGATAACATCTATATATGACAGCTAAATACACCAGAACGGACGTACGTCACCCTATTTCCGGGTTCTGAGTTCCCGGACTCACAGCCGACAGCTGTGAGACACACCTCTATTTCATACATAGTATGATTGGTCGCCCGGAAATCAACACATCCAATTGGACAGACGGAGCCAATATTTAAATACTGCCCATCCAGGAAGCAGATTCATCCGACTGAAAAAGCCCCACGGCGAAACGCGTCTCAGACCCAAGGAAGACCACTTCAGTGACTTTTATTTGGTATCTGTATATACACTGTAGTTTTTATTTGTTTCATTGTTTTTTAATAAATTGTTACTTTTACCATATATATCTGGTAGTGGATCTTCAACTGCTTCCTACATCTTCATAAAGAAGGGTAGTGCCTCCCTTAAAGCACATAGGCATATATACATAGAGCCTAGTATAACTAGCTCTATTCCAGGTGAGCACATTCATGCATCTTTAAATGTGATCACTCCTTTATCTATACATATTTGCACCAGGATTTCTGTCTTTTTTTATCCACATATTTTGTGAGCTGCATATCTGGAGAAGGTCTGGTATTACCAAATATACCCAAGCTGTTATGATTTGAGCCAATCCCCAGGCTCTTTATCATGTGAGTTGGATATACATATTTTTCCACTCCATCCAGATTTTACAAGCATACTGCACCATGATGTGTATTTTCTTGTTTTAGATTATATTATGCTGTTTACCCCTTAAAGTGAAATATATGTTATCTCAATAAGGGTAAGATATTTATCTTTAACGCTCCACTGAGTGATCTTTGATGTGGCAGTATGATCCACTAAGTTCACATTTTCTTTTCACATATTTGTTTGTATAGGATTGGGATACCTGCACGTGTGTTTGAGCTGCTGTTTTATATTTGTACTATCACTAAGTGCCTATTTGCACAGAGCACTTTTTTCTTGTACTCTTTGCATACCCCCCTCATTATCTTTATGGCCCCCACCCATTGCTCAGGGATGGGGGTGGGTGGGAGGACAGTTGTTCCCCCCCCCACTATCTTTATGGCCCTCACACACTGCCCAGGGGTGGGGGCCGGGGGGAGAGGACAGTAGGTGCTTACTAGACATGCCCCTACTTGCGGTATAGCGAGTAGGGGCAGAATTTACTAATACTAAGTAATCTTTACTTAGAGTTAGTAAATGTGGCTGAAAGACCAATTTGGGTCTCTCAGCCTTTTGGTAGATAGCTCCATAATACCGTGTGAATTAGGGAGTTATCTACTAAGCGGCTGCAAGATGCAGTCGCCGCAATGAATAGGATCGGAGTTTCATTCATTCTAATGAAATTGTGATACGAACGGGCCTACACATGAGTCAATCGCTTGTTGATTGGCTGCCCTGCAGCTTTTCAAAACGCTCCATTAAATCGCCGAACACAGAACTCGAGCCCGAACTGTTACTGAAATGTCCGGATTCGGGTTTGGGGTCAAAAAATCTTAATGTTCGGTACGAACCCAAACTTTACAGTTCGGGTTCGCTCAACTCTAGTTGCTACTTCGCATGTTAACTGCTATTCCACTTCACACTAACTTCACTTATAGTTCACAAGCTCATCTCACTCAGGTCATACATTTGATTAACTAATTCATTGTAAATATGGCATCAAGGGGTATAAAGCAAATACATCGGTAATGCCTATTGTAAAGACTATTTTATGGGAAGTTTTGCACCCGTTTTACACCTATATATATGTATATATAAAATATATATATACATGTATTATATATATATATATATATATATATATATATATATATATATATATATATATATATATATATACATATATATATATATATATCTTATATACTTAATGTCAAACTAAGTGTATTTTTATATTTATATACATATATTAATCTAAAAATACACTAATTAATTAAATTACACACGCACACACATATATATATATATATATATATATATATATAAAATAACTATATATATTGTGTATATATATATATATATATATATATAAAATAAAATACAAATAATAAGTAAATTAAAATAACGAAAAAACTTAAAAATAATTATAAAAAATGTACAAAAATATTATATATATATATATATATATATATACACACACACACATATATATATATATATATATATATATATATATATATATATATATATATATATAACATTTTATTCTAACGGTATTTTGATATTAATATGTATAGTTGCAAGAAAAAGTATGTGAATCCTTTGGAATAATAGGGATTTCTGCAAAAATTGGTCATAAAATGTGATCTGATCATCATCTAAGTCACAACAATAGACAATCACAATCTGCTTAAAGTAATAACACACAAAGAATGAAATGTTGCCATGTTTTTATTGAACACACCATGTAAACATTCACAGTGCAGGTGGAAAAAGTATGTGAACCCCTAGACCAGGAATAGGCAACCTTCGGCACTCCAGATGTTTTGGACTACACCTCCCATAATACTTTTCCAGCATTATGGGTGTAAGAGCATTATGGGGGACGTAGTCCACAACATCTGGAGTGCCAAAGGTTTCCTATCCCTGCCCTAGACTAATGACATCTCCAAGAGCTAATTGGACTGAGATGTCAGACAACTGGAGTCCAATCAATGAGATGAGATTGGAGGTGTTGGTTACAGCTGCCCTGCCCTATACAAAACACACACCAGTTCTGCGTTTGCTTTTCACAAGAAGCATTGCCTGATGTGAATGATGCCTCGCACAAAAGAGCTCTCAGAAGACCTACGATTAAGAATTGTTGACTTGCATAAAGCTGGAAAGGGTTATAAAAGTATATCCAAAAGCCTTGCTGTTCATCAGTCCACAGTAAGACAAATTGTCTATAAATGGAGAAAGTTCATCACTGCTGCTACTCTCCCTAGGAGTGGCCGTCCTATAAAGATGACTGCAAGAGCACAGCGCAGACTGCTCAATGAGGTGAAGAAGAATCCGAGAGTGTCAGCTAAAGACTTACAAAAGTCACTGGCAAATGCTAACATCCCTGTTAGCGAATCTACAATACATAAAACACTAAACAAGAATGGATTTCATGGGAGGACACCACAGAGGAAGCCACTGCTGTCCAAACAAAACATTGCTGCACGTTTACAGTTTGCACAAGAGCACCTGGATGTTCCACAGCAGTACTGGCAAAATATTCTGTGGACAGATGAAACCAAAGTTGAGTTGTTTGGAAGAAACACACAACACTATGTGTGGAGAAAAAGAGGCACAGCACACCAACATCAAAACCTCATCCCAACTGTGAGGTATGGTGGTGGGGGCATCATGGTTTGGGACTGCTTTGCTGCGTCAGGGCCTGGACGGATTGCTATCATCAAAGGAAAATTTGATTCCCAAGTTTATCAAGACATTGTGCAGGAGAACTTAAGGCCATCTGTCTACCAGCTGAAGCTCAAAAGAAGATGGGTGTTGCAACAGGACAATGACCCAAAGCATAGAAGTAAATCAACAACAGAATGGCTTAAACAGAAGAAAATACGCCTTCTGAAGTTGCCCAGTCAGAGTCCTGACCTCAACCCGATTGAGATGCTGTGGCATGACCTCAAGAAAGAGATTCACACCAGCTATCCCAAGAATATTGCTGAACTGAAACAGTTCTGTAAAGAGGAATGGTCAAGAATTACTCCTGACCGTTGTGCACGTCTGATCTGCAACTACAGGAAACACAAAATAATAGAAGGAACGTAGAGAGAAAGGACAGAAAAAATAGGTAGAAATAATCCTGATAGAGTGGGTTTCCCTCAATCTGGAGGGAAACTAAAGTGGGAAAAAGTGGGTAGTTAATTCCCAACAATAAAACTTAGCTTTTAATTGTAACTAAAAATAAAAGTAGCGGCTGGTATAGTGACCCACCAAAACACAAATATAAATATATATATAAAAAATGTGGCAACACCAGGAGACAGTGGAACAAAACAGTGAGCCACTGTGACTTACAAAGTCGAAGGGGTTATACTGTTAATGATACAAAGCCACCAAAGTGTATACAGCGGTGTAAGCTGCTAACTAAATTCCTGCTACTGAGTATATATAGCAGAGCGTCAGTTTAAGCGGTATGATCATTAAATAGATGAGCTTGCCGTTTTCAAAACACTATTTAGAGACATTATAGCACAAGAGTAGCTGTATGGGTATAATTGACAGTTTAACCAAAACACTTATGTCAGATATTTTGTGGAGCCTGGTGCAGGCGGTCTGTAATGAAATAAGCTTGCCGCTTATAATGCACATATATACAGACGTTTAGGTAGTAAGTAGCTGAGTCGGTATATTAGCCAAATTGACCAAACTACTTTTGGCAGATTCTCAGACTGCTAAACCAAGGTTCTGATAGAGACCGGTAAATTTGCAGTATTTAAATCGCTAATACTGGTAAAGCGTGAAAGGATGACTGAGCTCCTGAAAAGCTCAAATACAAAACTGATACTCAAAAGGGGAGGGGGAGAGAAAACTGCAGATAATATGGGGTATAGGAAAGGAGACTGTCACAAACACTGGCCAAATTTAGCTTTCATAATTGTTTTTTGCATTTTTAGCACACAAACAAATATAAATGCTAATGTAGGCCAGTGTTTGTGACTAAATGGCTACTAAAAAAGACTAGACATACCCCATATTGAATACCCTGGGTTGTCTACCTTAAAAAAATATGTACATATGAGGTGTGATTTGGAGATTTATGACAGATAACAGTGTTACAATGTCACTATTGATAAATTTAAAAAATATATATTTTGAAACAGCAATATCCTACTTTTACTTATAGCCCTATAGCTTGCAAAAAAAAGCCTGTAAACACTGGGTGTTTTTAAACTCATGACAAATGTTTGAATCTATTTAGCAGTTTTTGTCAGTAGCTTTTGTAGATCAGTAAAAGATTTTTGAAGTAAAGGTCCAAAAACATGTTTGTTTTTTCATTTTTCACCATATTTTTTTTAAAATTAAAATATATGACATGATACAAATAATGGTATGTAAAGAAAGCCCTTCTTGTGCTGAAAAAAACAAGATATAATTTGTATGGGAACCGTAAATGAGAGAAAGGAAAATTACAGCTAAACAAAAACACCACAAAAGTGTTAAAACAGCTCTAGTCCTTAACATACAACATGGTCAAAACAGTCCAGTCCTTAAGGGATTATTGACACAAGTGAGCAAAAACTATTTTGAGACCTAAGCTGGGATTTACGGAAGGGCAAGTTACTTAGTTCCTCCAAGCTTTTGTCCATTCTCAGAGTTCCCATATTCTCTGTTTTTTTTCTGCAATGCATTAACTCCCCATGTTAAAAAAATTAATCAAGGCATGGACCCCGTGCTCACTGTGTCTACAGTGCCGACTCTAATATGATTAGGACCCTGGACAATGCATTTTCTTGGACCTCCTGGGCCCTGCCCCTCCAACCCCCCCTCAACTCCTAATTACTCCCAACCCACAATCACAGACTCATACACTGGCAGATATACTGACACATACACAGACACATACACTGACAGATATACTGACACACACAGACACATACACTGACAGACATATTGACACCCACATACAGACATGCTGACACACACACAGGCATAGCGACATACTGACACACACACACACAGGCATACTGACACACACACACACACACACACACACATACTGACACACATACAGACACACACACACAGGCATAGTGACATACTGATACACGCACACAGGCATACTGACACACACACACATACTGACACACATACAGACATACTGACATACACACACACACACAGGCATACTGACATACACACACATACTGACACACACACAGACATACTGACATACACACACACAGACATACTGACACAAACATACTGACATACATTTAGCCACCCTCCAGGTTCTTACCTTTTTCTGGAGGGTGGTTTCCCTGGGGTCCTGTGGCAGGCTGAGGCAGTTGGGAGTTCTACTCTGGAACTCCCCTCCTCCCTGCCTTCCTCCTCCCACGCGGCTCTGATTTCCGATGGGAGGAAGTAACGCATGGCACTCACTCCCTCCCAGCTGGCTGCCGAACAGGAAGGGGCCTGGTCGCGCTGTTTGACTGGGCCCCTGCTTACTCATGCCCACTGGGTGGCCCTTAGTGCATGGGCCATCCAGGGGGCCTCCTTAGTGTGTGGCTACACTGTGCAGCCACACTGCCCGGTCCATGGGGGCTGCGCAAATCATGGCCCCCATGGGGCAGCTGCTCTGGGGCCCCCCAGGAGCAACTGGGCCGGGGTAGTTGTCCTGTTTGCCCCTCATTAAAGACAGCCCTGTGTGTCTAGAGGGGTATCAGCTACAACTTACCGATGTGGCCCAAAGAAGACTGAAACTATTGCCCAGGGTTGCTGTATCTCTTGTGCAGAGAGAACCTGCCAGCATTTTGGTTCTGGACTGCCCTTATGGGTTTTATTAGTCTGGCATGCTCTGGAACTGGTTCTCTCTCTAATGGCACAAGTGATCAAAACTCTTTTGAGACCTCAGCGGGGATTTACTATTGGGAAAGCTTCTGAGTTTCTCTAAGCTTTTGTACATTTTCAGAGTTCTCATATTCTTTGTTTTTGTTGCAAAGCATTGGTATTATTGTTAATAAGGAATTACTAGGTTGACTACATATATTATTCAGTAATCCATGACATGAATTAAGTGATTAGTCTCATAATTGGAAACATTAGCATGTGTCTAGTATTATATCAATCTTTATCTAGTTTGTTTGTGCAGAAAAAAGTATCATACTGTGTAAATATGTCAGCACAACATTTTAAACTGCCACGGCATGTAACTTGTTTACCAACAGATTAAAGAAAATCACATATTTCTTTTCCCCAGATCAAACTCTTGAAATATACTAATTCTCTATTGCGATTCTTTCCTTATATCAGCTGTGCAACTATATATGTTTGTACTTTATGTGTTATTATTATGTATTTATGCCGAAACCTTTCCAAAATATTTGAGAAAATATTTGTATATTTGTACATTTATAATATAATGTCAATAATTTTTTTTATTTTTTTATTGCTAATTTTCCACTGAAAAAATAAATAAAAAAAAGACAGTGATATTACCCTTTTGCACCTCACTAAATACAGACAACTTTATTCACTGAAGTTTACATTGAATTCAAAGTAAATTCAAAGGGAATTTCAAATTGAAGCCAAAATAACAAAATTGAAAACAAGTCCATTTTGTTTTCTGTTTGGCTATTTTCATCTACAAATTTTAATTTACTTTGAATTCTTAATAATTTTAACATAACAATATAATCCTGAGTCATTCTAAAACTGGTCCATTTGACCCTGTGAAAGAAGAAGTTTAGCTCGTACACTCAACCCTTGCAATCTCACACACAGCAGACAAAATATTAATGGCTTTGACTCAAATAGATAGAGATCCCATATAATACAATGATTAGAATTAATTTGCATCAAAACTAAATATTAATGCATGAACCAAATTTAACCCCTTAAGGACACAACTCCTGAAATAGAAGGGAATCATGATGGAATATTTCTGTCATGTGTCCTTAAGGGGTTAATATACTCTGTTGTTCTTTTAAATATGCATTGATGAACTTTATTTTTCATTTGCAAACATATTCAGACAACCTTGATATACATTTCTCACTCTTTCATTTTAGTGATCAAGTGATTTACTTAATGACTACTGTAATGATTTCCCACAGTGGCTTTGAAATTCAACACAGAGCAATCATTAGATTTCTTTATCTGTTACCATATTAAAGTGATGCCATTTCACTCTTTTTAAAACATGACATTTTCTTTGTTGGAGAATTGATTCTCTTTGTTGCTCACTTTCTATTTGTGACTGTAGTCCAAAGATTTTTTTTGTTAAACATATTAATTTTACTAAATAGAACTTTAAAAATAAACTACAACCATACACCATATAAAATACTTTAACAGAAAATCATATTAAAAAAAAAAAAAAAAAAAAGTATAGTTGTTTTTAAGACATACATTATGTTTTCAGGCTTTCTATAAACCTGACATTTACCATGCATGAATAGGTTACACAAATAATACACTATAACCTCCAGTAAGAATATGATGGTCAATTTAATGATGCAAATCAATGTACTGCAGATACTTTAATTTGAATTGTATCCACATGTTTGAGTAAAGAAACCATAAAAGATAAATATCTTGCTGGATGTGACAAGTTCTATAAACCTTGCTCTCAAAACTATAATTATCTTTGCCATGTTCAATATCCAAAGGAATTGTGTAAAAGTACATGAACGCGATATATGTTTTATAAATGATGGTATTTTACTGTCTCTAATGGTTTCATTGATCTTATTAGCATGGGTTGAGTTTTAGGTGACTTCTGTATAATTAGATTCTTATATTACCTTTGGTGGCAAGTAATTTGTAAAATGCAGTGTACCAATAAAATCCATCCTGTTACAAGAATTCATGAAATATATTTATTCTTCTATAACTTTTCTTTTGTGCATGTGTGCTGCTTCTATTGCCTTCACTTAAGAAAAGAAAATCCAAAAGGGAAACAATACACAAGATATGGTTTTCATTATTGTAAACTACAGTCTTAATTAACTGCTGTTTTGATATTCATTTAAGATACATTATATGACTCCAAAGGTATTTTCTAAAATTATGATATAGTGTATTAAATGAACACTCTAGTGTTAGGTGTACAAATATGTATTCCTAGGGCTAGAAATTGTACTATCTACTTAGATTCTGGGATCCCTCCAGACGTAACAAAGCAAGCTTGACTTACTGCATCTCTATTGAGATTGTTTGGTGTTTCTATGCAGAGTGTTGAGACACAGAATGTGGATTCTGCATCTTTGCAGGACCACATCCAAGAAGCTAGGAAGCTAACTGGCTTCTACTAGAGGTGTCATTAGGCAGCAATATAAACACTAGGCGTGTGCACTTGGTTTTGTCCAAATTGAAATTTCCTAGAATTTTGGATGATTAGTGAGTCATCTGAATTCCTTAACTCTGAATTGCTATATGAATGGATCGTGAAACAAAATGAGACACGAATGAGCTGTTTCATTTGTTTGTGATTTAAAATGGAGAAGAAGATACATCTTTAGAGTGGGAGGGAAAATCAGCAGCTTAGTTTGCCATGATAATTTTTTCACAGATCAAGTAACCAAGCAGACAGTGATTTGATATAGCATTGCTGCACCTGTGTGAGGAATAGTCTGAGTAATTGATCATAATGTGAGACTGGTTAGGTTACTGTTGTACATAGCCACTTCGAGTACCACTTATAACAACTCAGAGTAAGGGATAAATAACCTGTTTAATTGTTCCTAGTGGGAGACTTGTAGATTACTGTTGTGCCTATCCTCTGCCAATGCCATTTACACCAACTTTGATTCACTGATTTAGAGTAACTGTTTGTAAAAAGAAAATCTTTTTTTTATTTGTGAGCATGTTTAGTCCAGTGTGCATTAACAACAGCAGCAGCAATGTTATAGTAGGGCATCTTTGAAAATCAGGTTTAAAATCAGGTTTTAAAACCTCTCTTTTTCTTGAACTGTGCTATTTAATGAGCATTTCCTGACCATGATGGAATGCAGTCGTGCACTCTGGACATAGCTTAGGCTGTACCGGATGGGGTTAATTTCTGTTTATCTGAAAGTATAAGACTTACAGCCTTGTATGTTGCATTGGTGTCACATATGTAGTTTTGCACCAGATCATGCCAGAGCATCTCGCACATATTCTTGGCTCATGACCATCTTTCTTCTCTCCTAGTCTAAGAAGACACAACCCCTACATCCTTCTTTTCTAAGAAGACCCCACCTAGTAAGGCCATCCTAGATAAGTTTTATATCAATGATTTGTTATATGCTCTTACCAATGTTGTAAACACAAGCATTTCTACATCACATATTCAATGGCTATTCACTAAGACAGTGAGGAATACTTAGCCCCTTAACATCTTTACGGCGTTTTATGCTGTCCACCATTAATTGGCCTTTAAAGCCATTGCTGCGGCATAGAATGCGTAGCGACTTTGTGGGGATATTTATGGGATAATAATATTAAACAGATGAGAATTACCCACTATTTTTAATTCTCAGATCCCAAAGATCGTTATCGTTGTAAGTGAAATGTATATCATATAATAAAATTACAATTTGTTATAAAAATAGATAATTTATTGTGACATTTTAAAATAATAATAATGAGTAACATGCGTAACAATAATCAATGAATATTCAGTATAAAACAATATGCAATACAAAGTGGCAATAAGTTTCCTGGTTAATACAGTATAGAATCTACAGCATTGGCCGTCAAGAAGATTTATGATGGGCTTCACAGAGAAGGAATGTGAAAGTTTCACAGAGAGAAGAGAATGCAGCGTAAGGCCATAAAAACTTTCAGCTGGCAATTAGAAATAACCCTTTCAATGCTGGCTAGACCTCTTCTAGGGATTTAAGATCTATTCCTATGTAATTTTAAATAAAATACCATTAATGTGTCCATTAGCCATTTCCTGGATCCATCCAATTAAGGGAAAATCTTACTATGTTATATAAGCAGAATTTAATTGATTTGTCTAACAGATATTTTATCTTATTTTAGAGCAAATCAATACAGCTGGATAAATGTCACGATATGCTAACATGTGATATGTCACAGAAATACATTAATGATTATAATCAATCCCAGCTGCAGATGGGAAGCTATAACCATATATATATTCTTTAGTAATTAAGATGTCTAAATATGGAAATCTGATCGTGATTGTATCCAGTCATATATCATGCTACTAGAAAATATTAATTATTTTAAATTGATTAAATGAATTCAGTAAAATTACCAGTAAGTAGATATTCTCACCAGATGTTCTCAGGTAGCTAAGTGTCAGGAATTTGTTTGTCATGGGTCTCTTTCTCTGCATTACCCCTCCTGGCTCTGCCTTGATCGATCTCTCAATGCCTGGATCTCTGAATGCTTGAATCTCCCTCCCTTTGTCTTAACTTTTTAAAGGGAAATTTTCTTTGTTCGTCAGTGGCTAATAACCAATGGGAACACTGTGGGTGTGGTTTCTTTCTAGGTAACCATTTTAGTATTTGGGCTCTTGATGGCAGTTTTGTCCCACTAAACATACCTATCCAGGAAAGAGTTAACTTTTCCTGGTGGCTATTTTGACGTCATTTTCGTTATCTTTATGGTTACTATATTTTATTTTATCCTTTCACTTCAAAGGGTCTTTCTCAGTCTATGTGTCTCCATTTTCTGTAGTAATTCCTAATATGACAGTTTGTGAACTAAGTTTCAACTTCCACTCACAATGGGACTTTGTACATATAGAAAGTAAAATTAATTATTTAATCTTCTCTGTCACCTATGTCTGGGTTTAGAATTTATTCTATTCCATTAGCATTTTAGACAGTCTGTCCATCCCCCGTCTTCATGTCTTATCTCTTTGGTTTGTATATACAAGACATTCTTAGCCCTGGCTCAGTTTTAGAGAAAGGATAGAAATTTTGTGTCTTTTGTTAGTTTGAAAATAACTAACATTTCACATTAACCCCATCCTCACCAAATTAGCAGTAAAAAAAATGTAAAGCAAAATTAATACTATCATATGAGAAGAATATAAACAAATATAGGTGGTAGGCCCTAAACGTACCAGGAGATCTAATAAAAAGTAAAAATGTGAAGCAGTGTAAAAGCACAAGGAATAATAGGTACAAAGGAAATGGATGGGTATGCAAGGCAAAAATAGAAAATAAAGGAAATGGAGGAGAGTGAAAAAATGGGTGATCTATATAGGGGAAGTGAGGAACAGAACTGTGGCAAAACTAGCCACTTCAGAGCTATATGCAGTATAGGTTGTCCGTAGGCTGAATGTATGATGTGTTCCGTTAAATGTGTATGTATTGTGCTATGGCCGTTTGCACGCTGGCAGCCGTACGCTGCCAGCGTACCAGCATTCATACGACGAAACACGGCTATCCTGGCCGTTCGCCGTACGAATACGGGCTCCCCAGGTCGACCACACATCCCCAAGTCGTGTGGTACCAAGTAACCGATTGCAACGTTGTTGCAATCGGTAATTAAGGGCTCTCCTAGGTGGCCGTCGATCCACTACCGACCATGCGGCGGTCGGCCATCTTGGATCCTTTGTCTCTGCAGCGGTGTTCGGTCGTCGAGAGCCTGGACTTGAAAACGGCTACTCGATGATCCGAGCCCCGCTGGGCTTCCAGAGCGTTCGGGAGTTCCGCGTTCGGTACATTATATGTCCCGTACTTATTCGGTACTGTTAAACCAACTTTCATGTTTAAATGTATTATGTGCGGCGTTCGGTCAATTCAGCTGGGATCAGAGCGGTATTCTCACAAAGTGTGCGCTCCGACCCCAGCTACCTACCGAACGTTCGATTATTCCAAAGTACCGAATATTGTGTGAATTATGGATTTTAGAGTCAATTGTCGGTTTTGCTACACGAGGGGATAATCCACTTAATCGTCCATTTTAGTGGGAGTATCCCTCTCGTGCCGCAATGCCTGTTGGGAAAGTCACAATGCATGTTGGGAGAAATCCCCTGGATTATCTGTGTGGAAACCCCTTGCATGGGGAACTGTATAAATACGCTGCTTGTGAATAAACCGAGTTAGTTGACTCCCAAACTGTGTTTCGTCCGGTTATTGGGAGGATTGGGGATATTGCCTTGCTTTCTACTCTGACTGTGGATTTCCTGAGGATACCAACGGATGTCGTGGACGGTTATACCGTATTCCGTTACAATTGGTGGCAAGCGACGGGATCCGAACCTTACAGCCGAAAAGCAGCGTTCGTGTAAACTGGAACTACCGAACAAGGAAAGCAAGGGCAATTCGTATGGAGATTGACTACACCATACTGAAACGACAGACTTTAAAAGAGCTACTGGAAGCCAGGGGCAAGATAGCCAGCAACAAATCTAAGGCTGTGCTGATCGCTGAACTGATGGAGGGAGACAGAGCCCGCAGCGCTACACCTCCACCAGCCAAGGAAGAGACCCCATTCCAAAAAGAGCTACGAACCAGGTTGGAGTTTCTGCCGCAACCAGTATCGTTGGAAATGTTGACCGTGATGATATCGGATGTACAGGATTATCTGCTGGCAACCAACCCACCAGCAACCCCACCTAGGGCAGAGTCTGTTACTGCCTCCACCTATGGACAGATAAAGCCCAAAGTCCCACATCACGCATTTAAAGCGTTTTGTGAAGAAAAGGACGAAATCGATGGGTACTTACAGGATTTTGAGCGGCTGTGCGATTTGCACGATTTGGAACCCGCAGTATGGGTACCGCTGCTGGCCGGCAAATTATCGGGTAGGGCAGCTGAAGCCTACCGTGCTGTACCTCGAGAGGACAGCAAAGATTACCCTAAAGTAAAGAGGGCGATCTTAGAGAGGTATGCTATTACCCCAGAAGCATACCGGCGCAAGTTCAGGGGCTTGCGCAAACCGGAGAAAGATTCTCACGCAGAGTGGGCGCACAAGCTGGATCAAGCATCGCAAGGATGGATACAGGCCAGCAACGCCACTAATATGGAGGAGTTGCGACAGCTTATGCTACTGGAGCAGTTTTTTAATGGCTTGTCCCCAGACGCACAAGAATGGGTGAGAGACCGTAAACCACTCACCCTACCCGAAGCCGCTAGATTGGCGGATCAGCATTTTGATGCCCGGAGGCATCACGGAGCACAGAATAAGGCCCTCCCTCGGATTACCGGGCCACCCCATAATTTTACTCCTACCGGCCCCACCGTACCCCTGCACAGGCCAGCACTGAATACTCCACCACCTCCCTCCCGATACAACGGCCGGGCTAACATTCAGTGTCACACCTGCAAGCAGTGGGGACACATTTCTCGGGAGTGCACCCAAAACCGGAGCCGGCAAGCTTGGAATCAGGTGCGACAAAATTTGGCACCAAGGGCTGCTGCACACCATTACCAGGTAGCACCCGTCACCCAAGAATTGCTGAGCGCTCAAATTGAGGAGCCGCTAGGGGTGCTCCACGAAGTAATGTCGGTCCGAGCCACCGACAACCGACAACATCATCGGCAGCTAGTAACCCTAGAGGGGAAGGAGGTACAAGGGCTCCGGGATTCGGGAGCCACTTTAACTTTGGTTGCACCACATTTGGTACCGGGCACAACCCACACTGGCGGTTCAGTGGCAGTACGGGTGGCCGGGGGAGCAGTATACCGGCTACCGACTGCCAAAGTACACTTGGATTGGGGTGTGGGAGAGGGGACTGTGGAAGTAGGGCTTATGCAAAATTTACCTGCAGATGTTGTGCTGGGGAATGACTTAGGCCAAATGACTTCCGCTTTTATTCCCCAGACTCCCTATCAGGAGGCACACCCCGTAACCACCCGGCAACAGGCTCGCACCACGGCTACACCGATACACTCTGAGGCTCAGGTAAGAGGCCATGCTCCCCAACCGACCCCCATGTCCTGGGATACCCCGACTACCTTTGCGACCGAAGTCCAGACCGATCCCACCCTCCAAGTATATAGGGACCGGGCACAAACAGACCAAGCCGGGCTAGAGGGGGAGCGGTACATCTGGGAGAAGGAGTTGTTATACCGTGTCACGACCAAAGACGTGGGGGGGTCTGTCACCCTGACTAACAAGCAGCTAGTGGTACCGCAAAAGTATAGACAGGAGCTGCTTAGAATTGCTCATGACATTCCCTTGTCAGGACACCTAGGGATGACCCGTACCCGGTACCGCTTAACGCATGCCTTCTTCTGGCCCGGGATCTCTCAGGATGTGCGCCAGTATTGCACCTCTTGCGACGTCTGCCAGCGAGTGGGTAAACGAGGGGATCGCCACAAGGCCAAGCTATGTCCCCTACCCATTATCGCAGAGCCCTTCAGCCGAGTAGCGGTGGATATCGTAGGGCCCCTGCCGAAACCCAGTCCCTCTGGCAAAAGATACATTCTAACTGTAGTGGATTACGCCACCAGGTACCCCGAAGCTGTGGCCCTCACTAACATCCATGCTGAGACCGTAGCGGAGGCATTAATGAAAGTGTTTTCCCGGGTAGGGTTTCCCCAAGAGATAATCTCGGACCGAGGTACCCAGTTTACGGCCGAAGTTACTCAACATATGTGGAAGGTATGTGGCATTAAGCCAATAGTTAATTCCGCCTACCACCCCCAGTCCAATGGGTTATGTGAGAGGTTCAACGGGACACTGAAGCAGATGCTTCGGACGTTCGGGGAGACCCACAAAGACTGGGAGAGGTTTCTGCCTCACCTACTCTTTGCTTATAGAGAGGTTCCCCAGGAGTCGACAGGATTCTCCCCGTTTGAATTGCTATTTGGGAGGAGGGTGCGGGGACCCTTGAACTTAATTAGAGAACATTGGGAGGGAGAGAGTACTACCAACGAAACCCCTATCATATCCTACGTCCTGGAATTCAGGGACCGTCTGGAGGCGCTCACTCAGGCTGTACACACCAACCTCCAGGCGGCCCAGCAACGACAGCGACGCTGGTACGATAGAGGAGCCCGAGACCGCAGCTTTCAGGTGGGACAGAAGGTTTTAATTTTAAAACCTGTCCGCACAGACAAGCTGCAGGCCATCTGGCAAGGCCCATACCAGGTAGTGGAGCAGCGATGCGACACTACCTATGTGATCGGCCCCTGCTCAGGGGTAGGGAAGAGACGCATGCTCCACGTGAACCTGCTCAAACCCTACCATGAGAGGATCGAGGATGTGACGGCCATCTGTGCCTCCTCCTTAGAGGATCAGGAGAACCTACCCTTACCTGACCTACTAGAACCCGAGGCACCGATAGAGCCCTCCCAGGGAGTTCAGCTGGGGGAGCGGCTAAGCGCCCATGAGCGTGCCCAGGTACAAGCGCTGATCGAAGCCAAAGGAGCTACCTTCTCCAATTTACCTGGTTACACTCCGCTAGCCACTCACCGAGTAGACACCCTGGGACAGCTACCTATGAGACAGGCTCCATATAGGGTTCCGGAATCCGTCCGTACCCATATGAAAGCCGAGCTAGATGAGATGTTACAGCTAGGGGTTATCGAACCCTCCGATAGCCCCTGGGCATCGCCGGTAGTCCTAGTACCGAAAAAGGATGGCACCACCCGGTTCTGTGTCGACTACCGGAGGCTAAATGACAAAACGGTGTCTGATGCCTACCCGATGCCCCGGATAGACGAGCTGTTAGATAAGATGGCACGGGGCCAGTATCTCACTACCATTGATTTGTGTAAGGGATACTGGCAAATTCCACTAGCCGATGACGCCATCCCCAAGTCGGCGTTTGTCACTCCGTTTGGCCTGTACCAGTTCAAGGTCATGCCCTTCGGAATGAAAAACGCTCCGGCTACCTTTCAGCGGATGGTAGATCGGCTACTGGACGGGTTCCAAGAGTATGCCTGTGCCTATCTAGATGATATAGCTATCTTTAGCCAGACCTGGGAGGACCACCTACACCATATAGGGGCGATCCTAGATCGTATTGGGGAGGCTGGGTTAACGTTAAAGCCTAGCAAGTGCCACATAGGTATGGCTGAGGTGCAGTATCTGGGACACCGAGTAGGGTGTGGGCAGCAGAGACCCGAGCCAGCCAAGATTGAGGCCGTAGCAAAGTGGCCTACCCCCAGGACTAAGACTCAGGTACTAGCGTTTTTAGGGACGGCCGGCTACTACCGGAAGTTTGTTCCAGACTATAGCACCCTGGCCAAACCCCTGACGGACTTGACTAAAAAGAACCTTCCCCGACAGGTTGTCTGGGCCCCAGAGTGTGAGCAGGCATTCCAGCAACTCAAAACGGCTCTAACTAATGCTCCTGTGTTAACTGCTCCTGATCCAACTAAAAGATTTCTTGTTCACACAGACGCTTCAATGTTTGGATTGGGGGCAGTACTGAGCCAAGTGGGAGCCGATGGCGGAGAACACCCCGTAGCCTACCTAAGCCGCAAGTTGCTGCCGCGTGAAGTGAGCTACGCTGCCATCGAGAAAGAATGCCTGGCCGTGGTGTGGGCCCTCAAAAAGTTACAGCCATATTTGTACGGACAACCTTTTTCCTTGCTCACAGATCACAACCCGTTAGTGTGGCTGAACCGTGTATCTGGGGACAATGCCAGGCTGCTGCGCTGGAGTTTGGCGCTGCAGCCCTTTGACTTTACCATTCACTATCGGCCCGGAAAACAAAACGGTAACGCTGACGGGTTATCCAGACAGACTGAACTCGAGAAGTGATCTGTGAGTACTCTCCCGGACATCCCCAAGCCGATCCGTTGGGATCAGACTGTGTATGCCGGCTTGGTTCTGGGGGAGCATTGTGGCAAAACTAGCCACTTCAGAGCTATATGCAGTATAGGTTGTCCGTAGGCTGAATGTATGATGTGTTCCGTTAAATGTGTATGTATTGTGCTATGGCCGTTTGCACGCTGGCAGCCGTACGCTGCCAGCGTACCAGCATTCATACGACGAAACACGGCTATCCTGGCCGTTCGCCGTACGAATACGGGCTCCCCAGGTCGACCACACATCCCCAAGTCGTGTGGTACCAAGTAACCGATTGCAACGTTGTTGCAATCGGTAATTAAGGGCTCTCCTAGGTGGCCGTCGATCCACTACCGACCATGCGGCGGTCGGCCATCTTGGATCCTTTGTCTCTGCAGCGGTGTTCGGTCGTCGAGAGCCTGGACTTGAAAACGGCTACTCGATGATCCGAGCCCCGCTGGGCTTCCAGAGCGTTCGGGAGTTCCGCGTTCGGTACATTATATGTCCCGTACTTATTCGGTACTGTTAAACCAACTTTCATGTTTAAATGTATTATGTGCGGCGTTCGGTCAATTCAGCTGGGATCAGAGCGGTATTCTCACAAAGTGTGCGCTCCGACCCCAGCTACCTACCGAACGTTCGATTATTCCAAAGTACCGAATATTGTGTGAATTATGGATTTTAGAGTCAATTGTCGGTTTTGCTACACGAGGGGATAATCCACTTAATCGTCCATTTTAGTGGGAGTATCCCTCTCGTGCCGCAATGCCTGTTGGGAAAGTCACAATGCATGTTGGGAGAAATCCCCTGGATTATCTGTGTGGAAACCCCTTGCATGGGGAACTGTATAAATACGCTGCTTGTGAATAAACCGAGTTAGTTGACTCCCAAACTGTGTTTCGTCCGGTTATTGGGAGGATTGGGGATATTGCCTTGCTTTCTACTCTGACTGTGGATTTCCTGAGGATACCAACGGATGTCGTGGACGGTTATACCGTATTCCGTTACAAGAACAAAAGATGTAAAAACAAATAAAAAAAATAAAAATAAAAATGAGAATCAAAGTGCAAAAACAGAAATGAATATAGAAATAAAAAAACATCAATATAAAGATTGAAAAGTAAAAATAGAGATTAAGAATAATAAATAAATAAAAAGGAAAAGGAAATGAAAATAAATCTACATATAAATATAAATAAAAGCAACAGTGAAAATTAGAGTATAGAACAGGAGAGAAAACAGGTGGAATGTATAAGGGACTGTGAAAATGCTGATATGGATACAGATGAATAAGGAGTCAAGCTGAAACAGGTGAAATAGGAGAATATGAAAAGAGAACAGCACAAAGAGATAAAATAGATGGAACAACATAAATAAGACAAATGAAAAAGCAGCTTTAAAATAGATAAATAAATAAGTAGAAAAAAAGGGGTACAATACTGGGTGGTGAATCAAATAGTATTGATAACAGTATTAAGGGCAGTAACATAATGCCTGACCATAACATGCAATAATAATTAGTGAAATGAGAATTCACACAAAAAAGCAGTTATCTATGCAGTGGAACAATGTGGATATGAATCTGTCCAATCTGGGATTTAGCAGCAAAGATAAATAAAAGTCTGGTATGGAGGTAAGCTTTCTACAGTTCAGAGTGCAATAGCAGCAGATGTAAATCTGTCCCAGCAGATGTAAATCTCCAACGAGATACAATGTAACAGCTGGTATAGACTGGAAGTAGCAGAATATTAATAAGTGCCTGCCACACAGTATCAGTAGCTGTAATAGTATAACCCAAAATGGTAGACTAATAGTAGTTAGTCATGCAGAAACAACAGAAAAATCACTAACTAGATCACTGACAGAGATCTAGAGTGTTTAGATATTCCCCTCAGGGATCAGCAGGATATAGCAGACACCCATCATGTAAATAAAATATCCAAATTTATTAATTAAATAACGGATAAAATAAACTCACAGTTAACGTCAAGTGTAAAAAAGAGAGTCCTGAGGGATAAACAGAATCAGGGTAAGCTCTTTCTCTCTTCACCTCTGGCCAGTCAAGAGGTAGAAGAATGTGGAAATGCTGGGAGGATTGGTCTATGCCTTTGCGTGCGTTCCACTTACTGCCCGATCTGCGTTCCACTAAGTCTCGGTAGGGGTGCGTGCACCTACTAGGCAAATGCCTTACGCGTTTCGTGACTGGATAGTGTCACTTCATCAGAAGCTTGTAATCCAGTGAGGCTGTTAATCTGCTTTATATAGCTGGTATTATTCAGTAAAATGTTTGCTGAAATAGGAATAACTAAACACTGTGCTGAGACAATCTGTCTAATAATCAGCACTCATTAGATAAATAAGATAGAACTATTAGTTCATACATTCCATTAAAAATAGAAACTTTTCCGAAACATTTTGTACAGTTTGTACAAATTATACAGATAACACATTTTCAATGATTTCTGACATGTCATTAAAAGGAGTGGTTACTTAAAATGATATTGTTAAAGCATACATTATAAAATTGGGCAACACATATTAGTAAAGAAGCAGATAGCATTGATCAATTGAATGAGCATTACAAATATATATAAAATAGATAATAGAATACAATCTTGTGACAAACTGCCACTTGCCACTGGGCTTTGGAGAGGACTTATCGCTAGCCCCCTGCCCTGCGACTATGGCCCTGGAATGTATTGCCCTGTAAGAATTACATTTGGGCATAATGGATTTTTGAATTCTGTTCCTGGCCCTTTAAATGCTTTGGAGCAGGGTTACAACTTTTAAACTGGCACTTCGAATGCAGTCGAAGTGCCGAAGTCGTCGAAGTGCCGAAGTCGTCGAAGTGGCCGCCTTTCGACAAACGAACACGTGGCGGCGGCCATTTTAACTTAGTCGAACGCGGTCAGCGGTGTGTGCAGCCAAATCTATGGAACTGTTTGCGGCTACCCAGTTGCACGAACACCTTCTTCGACACTGCGGCTGGAGACTAAGTCCCGTTCAAAGATTCGAACGCCCGTTCGAATGGGACTTAGTCATTTTCTCTGTGCAAAATAGATCTACCGCACAGCCCAAATCCATGGAACTGTTTTGGGCATGAAAATGTGCTTGCGGTCGGTCATAAAGGACTTATACCTATCTCCCGAACGACTGAACGGATTCAAATGATTTTTGGGTATGTTTGTATTTAGAATATGCTGATTAATAATATGCAACTTTATTAATATTGGATGTATGGTTTTAGAGTTATGAAAGTTTGGTAAAAAGTATGTTTAAATTGTACGGATAATTGGGTTACCTCTCAGGCTAAGGGGAGGGAATCTGTGGGATGTAACCATTGTGTGATTGGGTAATGTATAATTGTATGTGGGCGTCTCCCTTGCAGGGGAAAATTGCATAAAAGCAGAGTGTGTGTAATTTAAACAGAGTTCTTCTTGACCCTCAACACGTAGTTTTGTCTCGTGATTGGAGGGGACAGCTATATTCACACTGGGGTTGCTATGCGCTGCATACTCCCTTGAGCTTTACTCACTCAGCCCTTGTTCCTGATACACTCTCCTGGAGGAGAGGTCTTTCCCACACGGTCCTGGAGGACAGAGGCTGATTCCAGGGTGGCGGAAGACAGCGCGGCTCCAGTTAAGCTACGGCGGTTGTGGTGTCCAGTGCGGTGCTTGTGGTCCTCGGCGCAAGCTAGGAAGCGTCCATCAATGGAAGGTGATCCGTTACAAATCTGAATATAGTATTGTACATGAAATGGTTCATATAAGTGTCTTAGTGCAGTGGGAAGATACAATGAAGAAATAAGGGGAAAAAAAGTAGGGAAACAAAAAGACTTGTTAAAGGTCTATTGTAAGGTGGATGTGGGTCTAATTTTTGATTAGCAGCTTGCAGTTACAGAGAAAGTATCACAATCACAGAGAAAGAATACTAGTGAAAACTAAAAGTGAGAATTAAAAGTAAGTAGTGAATAATAATAATAATACAAGTAAAAGTAGAAATAAAAAAAAAGTATGTATAGAAGAATATAAAAAAAATGGGTAAAAATATGGTAATAAATATAGTAATACAAAATAAGTAGTAGAGTAGAGTAAGAAGACTTGGAAAATAGTTATAGACAGCATAATGCAGAAAGAAAGTGGAGTTAGAAAGTGTAGGTAATAAAACATTGCATCAGCATCGGCAACTACGAAATAGTTGTGGGGTGCAGTGCAGAAGACATTAGGTGAAGAGCATGGAATAAGCTTGAATAGATAATATCGCTAATATAGACAAATGAAGGAAAATAAAAGAGAAGCAATATAACGTAAACAATTCCAGAAGAGTAGAATAAGTAGAGAACAAAATAACTATCTAGCTAAATCAGTAAAGATATTAATTAATTATTCAAGTATACCGACAACGTTAATATTAGTAAGAGTAGCCAGATACGGTCTATTGTGAGCTGAGAATTAGCCTTCAATGCATTTTAACATGTACAGTGTTGTGCTATAAAAAAGTCATTTGAACCAGGGGAGGAAAAAAAACAAAAAAAAAAAAAAAACTCTTAAGTAGCAGAAAGGCTTCCAACCTATTGTCAATGCATAGTATTGATAGGAACTGGCTCTTATAATGACCTGGAAATGCTTGAATTGTGTAGAGGATAACATACTGAATGAAACATCGGTAAATAAAATAAGATCAAACACTTGCTTGTTAAAATAACGGTATATGCTGTATTTACTCCAAAAAGTGATTATAACCTTTTTCTACCGGATAAAAGAATATACCCAAAAATGTGGAATTCAAAATTTGTGGTCTACATGCATGTAAGAATCAATTAAAAGGAGTTACTGATGAGCTGGCTAAAAGGGTCTACTTATAATAAAATACACCTTAAAAAATAATTAGTAACATCAAAATAAAATGTATTTCTGTGCATATTGATAAAAAATATATATTTTAGAGCATGTTAGTGAAAATATAGAAAAAGACCTCAATATAAAAATGCTGCAACTAAGATGGAATGAAATAAAAATAATAATGAAACCTAATATTATCAGGATCAGCATGACTGTACTTATGTAAGATGTACAAAAATATTCAACTAGTGAATATAAAAAACATTACAATAGGATATATTTGAAACAAAGCGGAAAAAGATTATAAAAAGGCATTTAGCTCAAAATCTATATTGAGACCTTTAGGTTCCAATGTATCTAAGTTAAAGATCCATTTTGCCAAGTTCTTTTGTCAAGGTCACCTCCTCTCCAGTGAGTCTCAACCTTCTCAATTGCCATAAAGTTAAGACCAGTAGGATCACTCAGATGGAACTCACTGAAGTGTCAAGATAAGTTATGGCTTTGAAAGCCTCTTTTAATGTTCCTAACATGTTCGCTCAAGCGGGTCTTGAATTTCCTTTTTGTCCTGCCTACATACTGTTTGTTACATGGACAGCTCAGTAGGTAAATGACTCCTGCGGAGTCACAGTTTAGAGTTGTCTTAATCTGAAATGCTTCATTAGTGTCTTTATGCCGGAATTCTTTAATTGTTGCTCTTAATATTATGGTAAGTTTGCAACCTATGCATTTTCCACACTGTGTAAATCCATGTAGTGGGCCTTTGTAAGTTTAATTTTAATTTTTGACTGTGGGAGCTAGCAGGGTCTTGAGATTGGGGGCTTTTGAGTAAATCATTCTTGGTCTATCCTCTAGAATTTTGGCCGGGGTAGAGTCACCCTTCAAGATGGTCCAATTTTTATGGAAGATCTTCTTAATGTGGGATGCTTTGTTACTGTAGTTGGTAATGAATGCAAGCTGTGAAAAATAATCTTATGGGTCATTTCTTTTAGTTTCAAAGGTAGTTTCTCTTGGCAAGATCGAGAGCTTGTTGGGACGCTTTGTTTAGTAACTCAGCAGAGTAACCTTTAGCTAAAAACCTCTGTGTCATGTCGTCCATCTGTGCTTTGGCAATGTTTAGTTCAGAACAATTCCTTCTATTTCTTCTGTACTGATTATAGGGTATGTTGTCCAGCCATGTTTTTTTATGATAGCTATTGGCCTGGATGAAGCTGTTACAGTTGACTGTTTTCTTAAAGGCCCTGGTGTGAATCATATTGTCTTTAATGTAGATGTTGAGGTCTAGGAATTCAACATGTTCATGTGATCGATTGAACGTAAACTGGAGATGGTACGGATTATGGTTTAAATGCTATTTAAATAAGTCCAGAGAAACAATGTCTTCCCTCCATATAAAAATAACGTTGTTGATATATCTTTGCCAGAGGACCAGACTTGCGCTGAAAGGGGATGGGGGACCAAATAAACTTGTTTTCCCATTTTCCCATAAATAGGTTGGCGTAGCTAGGCGCAAATCTGGTCCCCATGGCAGTGAGAAGAATAAATGAAGTATATGTGACATACGTTTTACAATATATCAACAGTGTCAAAATTGTAAAAAAGAAGTCTAGTATCCATAATATAATCACACATCCCATTCTTAATTTAATCCTAATGACTTCTTTGCTATCCTGAAAATGCATTTCTAAGCAGTGGTGCAGGTGTAAAGACTAAAACATATAAAAAAATACTGTTAAAGGAATTGTGCGCACACAAAAAAATACAGTTTTACATTGAACAATGCTACTTATAATTCTAAACAACATTTTAGAAAACCCTAAGGGTATAACATTTGCCCCCAGTAATTACCTTAACAGTATTGGTTTGCTTATGGAGGCGCAAAAATATCTTAGAAAGTTAACAATGAAAATAAATTTAAAAAGAGAAAAGTGTCAATGCAAATAACGAATGAGAACGAGGACCATTGTATACATACACATTTTAAACCCAAATCTAAATTTTACCCAGTTCAACATAAGGTGGAGCTTTTGCAAGTTTTTACAAATATGCTTCTTAAGGAATTTGAGGCTAATGAGTCTAAGAAGAGCAGCAATAACAATTTAAATAAAGTTGAAAGAAAAATTTGAGAGATTGTGTGAAAGACATGATGTTGTCTTCAGGGATGCAGATAACAGGGGAGCTGTAGTAGTCCTGATCATTAAGGCTACATTAAGGAGGCCCACAGACTCCTGAGTGACAACACCACCTATAGTGTCATATCCAAAGGCCCTACGTAAACATTTTTGGTTAAACTTTAAAATGTATTACAAATGGTAGGGGCCAGAACACTAGCGTACCTACCATGGTCGCAGGGGCCGCAGCCATGACCCATGTGAGCATGGGCCACCTGGATACCTTATGGACTGCCGCACCACTCCGGGTCCATGATTCCCGGAGGTCTGGCAGGAAGGGAGAGCTGCACTGTGCTCCTCCCCTCCTGCCTGTGTGTAGCATGGCTGAGCAGTCTGACAGGAAATGCTCACAAGTACAGCACTTCTTGTCGGACTGGGAACCACGGCCAGTAAGGTACAGGAGTGGAGGATGGAGAGAGAGGGTATGGGAGGGGGGAGAGAGAGTATGGGACACCTGGAGGTGAGAGGGGAGAAATGGAGGGTATGGGACACCTGGAGGGGAGAGGGGAGAAATGGAGGATATGGGACACAGGTAGGGAAGGGGGAGAAATTGAGGATATTTGACACAGGTAGGGAAGGGGGAGAAATTGAGGATATGGGACACAGGGAGGGAAGGGGGAGAAATGGGACACCTGGAGGGGAGGGGGGAGAGAGAGAGAGAAATGGGACACATGAAGAGGAGGAAAGAGAGAAAGAACAATGGAACACAGGGAGGGAAGGGGGAGAGAGGGAGGGTATGGGACACAGGGAGGGAGGGGGAGAAATTGAGGTTGTGGGACACACCTGGAGGGGAGGGGGAGAGAGGGAAAAATGGGATACAGGGAGGAGAGGGGAGAGAGAGGGAACAATGGGACACAGGGGAGAGAGGGAGGGCGTGGGAATCAGGGAGAGGAGTGAGGAGAAATGGAGGGTATGGGACACCTAGAGGGAAGGAGGGAGAAAGGGAGAAATGGGACACCTAGAGGGGAGGATGGAGAAAGGGAGAAATGGGACACCTAGAGGGGAGGAGAGAGAGAGGGTATGGTATACATGGAAGGGAGGGCGAGAGAGGGCAGAATGGGACACATGGACGGAAGGGTATGGGACACAGGGACTGGAGAAGGAGAAATGGGACACATGGAGGGTATAAGAAACATGGAGGGAATGGGACACATTAAGAGCTGGAGGAGGAGCCTATGGGACACATGGAGGGGCTGAGGGGAGAGAGGGAATGGGACAAATGGAGAGGCTGTGGGGCAGAGGGAATAAGGCACATGGGGAGACCGGGGCGTGGGAATGAGACACTGATGGGGGGGATGAGACATATGAGAGAGGGGCAGTGCGAAAATTGCCCTTGGGCCCCCTCCCATGTGTCTCATCCCCCCAATCAGTGTCTCATTCCCGTGGATTTTAGCTACGTCTCTGGACCAGTATATTTTAATGGGTAGGAATTTTAGTTTTTATTTAATGAACTTCCCAGATTGGCTATTTTTTATCTTTTGCAAAATATTCATAAATCTCTGGTAAAACCTTCAGGAAGATCAATTGTGAGTGGTGTTACGAAGTTACCCCTGTCTGCTGCCTTTTTGTTACTTTGTTGCTAAAAACTCATGGAAAATCCTCCCAGGTCATTCGTATTTGTGAAAGACCGACCACCCGGCCCTTGGCGTGTGCCGCCAATTAACCTCGTTCACCTCTGCAGTACCGAACTAAATGCCGAATGACCGACCACCCTATCTGAGGAGTGTGCCACTTACTAACCACCCAGGAGTTGCGGTTTTGTGGTTAACCACAGTCTAATTGGCAGTCGATGAGGTGGTCGTCGTTCGTATGCACAAATGTGGCGGCGGACATCTTTAACTGCTGAACGCCCAGTGGGACTTGGTCGACCGTCTGGTACTATTTTCGGAGACTATTTCATACGAACCCCGCTGGGATTCCCCGTGCTCGTCCATTCATGCATAAAACACCATGCCATTCGATATTTCGAGACCAGGAGTTGAAGCCCAGTTGCAGGAGATGGCACAGGAAGCAGGCAAAATCCAAAACACAGTACAGATTAAGGGAAAATCCAAAGGCAGGGTCAGGCGACAAGCAGAAGTCAGGCAGCGGAGTAACAAAGTCGGTAAATCAGTCAGTAGCAAAGCAGGGATCTGGCAGGAAACACCAAACAGGCAAAATGACCAGATCCTAGGTGTCAGGCAGGGCTAAATTAGGTGCAGCTGACCCTAATTGGAAAAGGGCTGCAGGTGGATCTGTGCTGCTTAATCCAGGCAAGGGGTCAGGAAGCAGAAAAATGCAAACAGAACCTGAAGCCCCCTGGTGGGCAGCATGGCAGAGAACCTGACTGGGATGCTGGAGCTGTGAGTTCAAACCCAGCCAGGTCTCTTAAATGGGTGGCCACGCCTTGCTGTCTCTGGGTGTACCGTGACACCGCCCTCCAGGATCGGGGACAAGGACATCCAAGCAGTCCGACCCTCAGCTAGCCTGAGACAGCCGTAACAATAGACGGTCCAATCTATCACAATACGTAGATTTTTTTTCCCCAGAAATATCTGCCCTTAAAGGCACCCAGACTTCTTCAGCTGATTAAAGTGGTCTGGGTGCAAACTCCCATCACCCTTAATCCTAAAGTGGTAATTATTTCAGCTTTTATAAACTGCAATAATTACTTGCTAGGGCTAACTCCTCCTATTGGTTGTCTAGAGGGACCTCCGGACTCTAATGTGACTTTAGGTTGCCTAAATTACACTGGATGTCCTCAAGTTAAGCATTGAAAATTGCTTTCCTATGGGAAAATCCTAATGCAAATGCAGCCATTGCTTCGCATACACATTAGGTCTCCCCCGCTGGCGGACGTCGGCAGGGGAGGAGCGTGGGCGGAGCTGAGCCAACGCTGAGGGACATCGGTGCTGGACATAGGTAGGTGACAGAAGGGGGGCTTAACAAAGGTGGAAGCTATATGTCACGGCACTGCCTGTCCTATGTCCAGAGGCCTGCTTGTCCTGTTTCTAGAGAGCCCTGCTCTTCCTTGCCTCTCCTGTTTCCAGAGAGGCCTGCCATGTCTACCCTTACCCCTACCTCTCCTCCTGTGGGCATGTTGGGTAACGTGTTGTGTGTTTCCCATGCTGCTCCATGCTCTCTTTATGGTGACAAAGCCCTGGGGAATCCAGGTCAGCAAGCATGGAAGCAGCATGGAGGTTTACAAGTGAAATGCACTTGTGGACATAGGGAGTTGTAGACATGCAGTTACCCAGAGGAGCCTTTCACTTATATAGGCTCTTAGACCCCTCCTCATGATAGGGCACCTATTCACTTTTCCCTATTTAAGCACAAACCACCACTGGAGTACAGAGCCAGCTCCTGACTGAAGTGAGTTGATTACTCTCACCTGTGTGTTATGGGCAAATGCAAATATTATACGTTTTAAAATGCAACGTTGTATGCTTTAAATTGTGTACTTTGTCTTTAAGATATTGCAAACTGACATGGTGTTAGAAATGGAACATATTGTTTTTCATACATGTTTCTTTAAGCAATAACTTCTTACCTACTTTCAGTGCATAATATGCTGCGTAGTTCTAACTTATGCTATTTTGTCTTTAGCTTAATGGAATTTCCCATGACGTGTGCACCCTTACGTTTTAGTTATGGCCTTGTATCTTTGCTAAGTTAAGGAAGGGTCCTAAAATTAACATCATTTTTTTTGTATATATTTTATTTATTGGTTTTCATTGTTTTCCATGACACATACAAATCACATTGACATATTTTTAACAAATTCATAATGTTTAGGTTTAATTACAAACATTTACATACAAATAGACAATGAGTATCTTCTAGTTCGACCTTAACTATATATATATATATATATATATATATATATATATATATATATATATATATATATATATATCTTTTTAATCTCTTTTTAAAGATGTATGATAATAGGAATATAGTCTAAAAATAATAAAAAATATTAGCATTTATTTTGCAGGGGCCTTATTACTCAGCCCTGGATCCACTACTTTATAAAATAGTTTATCTGTCCAATTTTCAATATACTCCTTAGATTTATCTTGTTGATTAACTAGTCAATTTTCCATCTTTAGCTGAAACAATAATTGTTCTTTTATTAAAAACCAATTTGGTAGTACATCTTGTTTCCAATATCTGGCAATGAGAATTTTTGCTGCCACCAATATATATATATATATATATATATATATATATATATATATATATAAAGAAAACTTTCAGATATGTATTAGCGGTAATTAATTAAAAATGCATTAGAAATACTTCAGGACTAAAAGGTAAGTCCACTTCTGTAATTTTTTAATCTGAGAGTGTAAATCCTTCCAATAAACTTGTATTGACTGACATTTCCATCACATGTGGATAAAATCCCCTATGCTGGCTTTACATCTCCAATACACATCCTCGACATTCTGGTATATCTTGGCTACAAAACTAGGTACCGAATATAGTTTATTGACGATTACAAATTGTACTTCTGTTAAGTTCAACCACTTTACAGTTTTTAAAACCAAATTCCATGCATAAGTCCATTCTGTTCCTGAATTTCTTTTTATTTAGGTCCTGTTCCCATTTTTTAAGTGCTGGAAATATTAGAGGTGGTTCAGACATTATCAGTATATATGTTATAAGTTTTCCCAGCACCTCATACCTTTTGAAATTTTCTGTAAGGCAAAAAGATTTCAATTATTTTTTAATCCTTATAAAATTTAAATATTCAGAGAATGATAAAGCACATTTTTCTCTGATAGTCTCAAATGTTACAATTTTAGGACCTATCATTACATCTGAAATTTTCTCAATACCAGCATTAGTCCATCGGTCTAATTTTAAGTCTTTGATAATATATGCCAGAATTTTTAACGGTAGAGCTTTGATTACACGTTTTTTTTTTTTTTTTCATATCATTTCTTATCTTCAGCATACTTTCAGAAAATAATTCACTACAATACTTCCAACACTTAATTTAGGAAGTGACTTGTACGGCCCAAAATGTTTTTTGCATATTATTTTCTTCTGTAAGACCCTGTTCAACCTTATACCAACATTCTTTCTTGGATAAAGGCATTTGTGTGATAATACTGTGGAATAAGAAACTCTCTTTATAATATTGTTGGATTACTGGAAAACCCACACTACCCTGTGTTTTTTTTTTTTACTAGCCATTTTTGTTTTCTTACCTTGCCATATGTATTTTAAAAATGCATGTTGAATCACTGTTAACCAACTCCCTGTGATGGTGAGAGGTATCATTCTCATCATGTAAAGCCACTTTGGTAAAATATGTGTTTGTTTACTCTTCCCCACCTCGAGAATTGCAACAATTTCCACTCTTTCAGACATTTGTTTGTTTGCAAGCTTAATGAGAGGAAATTATATTTAATTATCTTATTTGGTTCCGCGCATACTTCAATACCCAAGTATTTAAATGACTGTTCTGCCCATCCGGAGTCTGTGCCTTAAAGGGGGAATTATGTCAGGGCCCTGCCCTGCCTGTCCTGTTTCCATAGAGGCCAGCTCTGCCCTGCCTGTCCTGTTTCCAGAGAGGCCTGCTCTGCCCTGCCTGTCCTGTTTCCAAAGAGGCCTGCCATGTCTACCCTTACCTCTACCTCTCCTCCTGTGAGCATGTTGGGTAATGTGTTGAGTGTTCCCCATGCTGCTCCAGGATCTCCTCAGGGTGACAAAGTTCTGGGAATCCAGCTCAGCAAGCATGGAAGCATAAAATACATACAATAGGTGGATCACATGTCTGGTGTCTCTAAAAAGACAAAATAATATAGTGCAATAATACCAGTATAAACAATGTATAGATGTATTGGGTATCAAGTACTCACAAGCCTGAAGCCAAATATAAACATATGGCTCTCATGGGTAGCGCAGAGGAACTCTTAATAGGATGTCCCCATCCTTCTTCCAGTTGCTTCTTGCATGATCTTTAGGATTTCTGCAAAGAAGGGAGCAGAGGTAATGAAACCACTGCCTTCAGCAACAGACTGAAACAAAAGGATTAATGGAAAAGGCGTGGAAGCAGCATGGAGGTTTACAAGTTAAATGCACAAACGGACAAGGCATCCTACCCACATAGGGAGTGTGACGAAAGCAATTTTGCCACTCGTTTTTGGAGAGGACTAATGGCCAGCCTTTTGCCCAAAGACAAAAGCAATTTTGCCACTAGTTTTTGGAGAGGACTAATGGCCAGCCTTTTGTCCAAAGACCAAAGAAGGGAGCAGAGGTAATGAAACCACTGCCTTCAGCAACAGACTGAAACAAAAGGATTAATGGAAAAGGCGTGGAAGCAGCATGGAGGTTTACAAGTTAAATGCACAAACGGACAAGGCATCCTACCCACATAGGGAGTGTGACGAAAGCAATTTTGCCACTAGTTTTTGGAGAGGACTAATGGCCAGCCTTTTGCCCAAAGACGAAAGCAATTTTGCCACTAGTTTTTGGAGAGGACTAATGGCCAGCCTTTTTGCCACTAGTTTTTGGAGAGGACTAATGGCCAGCCTTTTGCCCAAAGACGAAAGCAATTTTGCCCCTGGTTTTTTAGAGGACTAATGGCCAGCCTTTTGCCCAAAGCCCTGCAAAAAGACATGTTAAAAAGTGACTTCCATGGGAAAATGTGCCTCTTCCCCTCCCCCTTTTTTCTGTCCTATTGTTTCTCCAGCAGGGCGTTGTCCCAGGGACACTGCCAGACCAGTTTAAACTGGCTGCTTTGTCCCTCTTCAATCTCCCATCAGCCCTTTCTATTGTCTGACCCCACCCTTCCTTGTACTATAGTGCACGTTTAACATTGAAAATAGACCGGCCGCACAGCCTAATTCTCTGGAACTGTTTTCTGCATGAAGCCATGCTCGCGGTCGGTTAAAAAAGACTTCCAGGAATTTCCTGAACCCCTGCTCTGATCTGGGGGATTTTTGGATATGTTGTTCACCCAGATCAGGGCTATCAAGATTTATGGGGATGCAAGATTTATGGGGATATGTGGTGTTTTGGGGTGTTTTCCAGACTTTGTAAAAATGTATGTTTTTTTTTTTTGCTTAGAGTTAATTGAGTTAGTCCATTGTCTTCATTAATTGTATCACAGGCAGAGAGGAGGGATTGTGTACATTGTATGAGAGTGTCTGAATGTAAACCTCTGTTTTTATTGGCTTGTATGTTTTGTATTCGGTGCCCAACTAGGTCCACCTGGGCATCACCTTTGCTGTAAAACTTGTATAAAAGACCAGTGTGTGCCAATAAACTTTCTGTTCCTGATTTACCCTCAATCTAGAGTCTTGTCTCTTATTGCGGGAAACTGCTACAAGGGATTGCTATGCTCTTCATACTCCCATGAATAATCACTAGCTCTTGTAAGAGCTGTTCCTGCTTCGCTCTCTGCAGGAAGAGAGGTTCACCCACTGGAACCTGAAGCCTTGTCGTAGGTCCAGGGTGGGTAGGAGACGGTGAGACTCCAACTAAGCTGTGGTGGTTTGTTGGGTCTGCAGTACTTATGGTCTCTGGAGAAATGCTTGGAGCCCTCAGTAAGCACTAGAAGCATCCATCGGCAGGTACAGGAAGCTCTGTTACAGGGAGGTATGTACAACTAGTTGCCCAGAGGAGCCTCCCACTTATATAGGCCCTTAGACCCCTCCTCATGGGAGGGCTCTGATTCCCTTTTCCCTATTTAACCCCTTAAGGACTGAGGCAGTTTACAAGTTCAGATCAAAACAAACGTAAACAAAACATGGAATTTGCACTATATGTCTGTTCAACTGTAATTCACCTCTTCATATTAAATGCACCCACACTTATTATATATCATTTTGTTCAGGAGAAACAGGGCTTTCATTTCACATTACACACAAATATGTATATATCAAACATAATTTAATATGAATAAAATTTAAATAAATGTGAGAAATTAAGAAATGTTGTTATATTTTTAGTTCTGCATGGCATTTTAACTGTGAATGTCATACTATTGTTACTGCAATAAAGTACACATATTTGTATTCATTAATGTCTTATGAGTAAAACAGTACCCAGCCCCATGTACAGGTTTTATTAACATTAAAATATGCAAGATTGGTTGCCTTTGAGACCATATCATAGCCCAGGAATTATAATTACCCCCATGATAGCATACCGTTTTCAAAAGTAGAAAACACAAGGTATTACAAATGGGGTATGTCCAGTCTTTTTAGTAACCACTTCATCACAAACACTGGCCAATGTTAGCGTTCATATTTGTTTGTGTGTGAAAAATGCAAAAAGAAAATTGGATGCTAAATTTGGCCAGTGTTTGTGACTACGTGGCTACTAAAAAAACTCAGCATACCCCATTTGCAATACCTTCTCTACTTTTGAAAATGGTATGCCATCATGTGGGTAATTCACATTCCTGGGCTACCACACAGTCTCAAAGGCAACATAACCAATCTGGCAAATTTAAATGTGAAAAAACTGAAATGCAAGCCTTATATTTGACCCTGTAACCTTTGAAAACACCATCAAACCTGTAAATGGGGGGTACTGTTAGATATTACTGAATACAAATATCAGTGTTTCAAAATGGTAAAACATATCACAACAACTATATTGTCAGTGAAAGTACCGTTTGTGTGTGAAAAATTAAAAAAAACTGCTCTTTTACTGACAATATCATCGTTGTGCTATGTTTTACTGTTTTGAAACACTAATATTTGTGTTCAGTGAAGTAAATAAGTAATAAGTAAATAAGTACCCCCCAATGTACAGGTTTTATAGTGTCTTGGAAAGTTACAAAGTTAAATATAGGGCTTGCGAACCAAATTCTCTGGACTTTCTGCCTGGGTTGTCAGGCAAGTCCCTTAAATTATAATATATTAAATGACTTAATTATGTACAAATATTTTATAAATATATATGTAGAATTTAAATATATATGTATGGGTGTTTGTATGTGTATATGTGTATATATATTGGAAGGCTTGGCCAGAATTTGTGGGAGGGGCTTAAGGACCTTTAAAAGGGACTCCCCCCTTCCATTCCCTACCGTGATTGGTCTGACGAGCTGCAGGCTAATGAGACTGTCTGGTTCAGTACAGAACCATCTACTTCCAGTTCAAAGGCCATCAACACAAACTGCCTAAACTCCAAACAAGTTGGTCTTGGCCTAGTGTGGCCCACGCAAGTATTTGTTTTACCTCACTCTATAAACAGCCCCCTCATTAGAAGCTCGTGGGGCACTGCCGCATCCAGCCCTGCCACGGCTTCTATATTCAACAAAACCATAAGTTTGTTTGTTCAGCCATTCTGATATGGCAAATTTTACTAGTAAAACAAATTCAGCCTATTTCAATCGTATTTCAATCGTACATGGCATGCCTCATTCTGCTTACTGTATTTGCCAGCGATGCCTCATTCTGCTTACTCTATTTGGCCCTCACTAGGCCATATCGACTTTCATCATATGCATTTTAGTTTTTCACCCTGCAATTTAATGTTTCACTCTACATTTGAGAGTTTCTTTGTCTGTCCTGGGTATTCATGCACTTTTTGAGCCTTCATTGTTTAGTAATTATGCGGCTAGGTGTTGCAACTGACTGTCTAAAGTTCAAAAAAGTCCAAACTTGGGCTTATACATGTGGTAAAAGAAATAAAATATAAACTTGTATATACATTCTCTGTACACATTAATGTAAAATTCCTTATTTTCTATAAAGGGGAATATCTTCTAAATGTCTTCTTACTAAATGACCTCAAATTCATAAAACGGTATCATATGCATTTCAGTTAGTCACCCTACATTTTAATGTTTGTCTGCCCTCTGGTTATTCAGGTACTCATTGGGCAAACATTGTTTGGTAATTCACTGTTTAGTAGATATGCCCCAATGGACAGTTTGCATGCATTTGATTAGGTAATTTTCATTGGGGTATAAACTTTAACAGCTAGCTAAACCTGCAGTTCTCTTGTCTGAGAACTCCTGGCATCACTATGCCTTTACAATGTGTGTTCATATGCCCTGTAAGCTAATTCGGCACCTCGTTTGGGCATATCATTGAAAACATTTATAGAGTTTGGATTAAGAATATAATGGCTTGTTTTAGGTTCTGGGTAGTACATTTATAGGCACCTAGTATACAGATATTACTATTTTACAGTTATGCAGCAGTAATATTTCCTGAATCTGATTATCATAATGCCACAAACAGGTATTATCTTTGATGTGGCATATTAGATAAGTTACAATAGATGATACGCCTTGCTGTCTATATTTACATATGCATTTCGGCACAGTCTACGGTTTTGCTTACAAACCTATTTATGTGTCATGTCTAATCATATTTCGAGATTTCCTTAAATATGATTGCATGGTTTAACACTACATTTCCTGTCTGTGGATATTTGGTCCTGTAGCTTTCCGGGACACCATGGGGCCTGTACATGGGGGATACGGTGGTACTCACAATGTCTTGCTAACATCCATTTCCTTATGTCTTATCAAATCATATTATTTTACAGGTTATCAATTCAGAGCATAATTTGCTTTTCAGACCTCGCACCCATTTGTCAGTTACGGTTCTTTTTGTAGGTTATAGGCCTCTCCTTCCCCTCTCTGCTTCCTTTAGGGAATACTGAAGATTTCAGTTACAGGTTTCAACCATACCATGCACAAACTCATATATGAATTCAGGTATGTTTTTAGCCACGATGGCTCCCTCGCAATATAGACCTTTTTAGTGAGTAGGTTTTACTGGTTTATAGGGAACTAGGTGACCAATAGATGTTACGTTTTTGGCATCTCTGCCTTGGAGTTAGTGGTCCTACGAGGCCAACACCCATCCTCCACGCATTAGGTATTATGCCCCCCGGGTCAAATTATAGTTAGCCGCCTTGCACAGTGGCATAGAGAGGGCCTCACTTGTCACACCCAATCTATCTCATAATTTAAATGTCACCGAGAGGCCAACATCCTGCCACAACGTTTGGTGGCCATGAATCCCCTTGCACAAAATCATCTATGCCTCTCAAGCCACTTGGCAACTAGCAGGGCTTTACCTGTCACCTACCTAGTGAATTTCTTTGCCACTTGGCACTAGCTAGCCAGCTAGTAAAACGATCCTGATCCAAGCTAGTTATTAATATATTGTAGTATGTCTCAGATCCTTGTAAGAAGGTGTTGACATGTCAATCCCCAGTACTCCAGTCTGATCCACTACACCTACACGAAAAGGTGACACCTACTAGGTTCCATCAGGTCATGGAGCATTCCTTGTATTACGGCTGAGCTACGCAGATGCAACGTTCCTTTCCCGTCCGGGAATGCTGGAGTAGGCATGAGTTTGCTCGAGCAACACCAACTTCCATGCAACTTTCTCAGTACTCCTGTCCTCTAAGGTGTAAATAAATGAGAGACTGGAATGACTAGAGATACATTGTCGAACCATGCCGTCAATTGGACACTGACCCTCGCAGGGTCCTCCGTACGCTTATGATCATAACACAATTCAATATTGAGCACATGCGCCTATACGTTCAGATATCCAATGGGATATTGACTTTCTGTCAAGCTATCTGACTTTCTGTCTGAACGTTTTTACACTAATAGGTGAATTAGGATATAGATAAGTTCTGATGCCACACCTATCAGACATATTGTAACATTATTATTATACTAAAACATGTCATCTTTAAGTTGAACCAGCCCAACCTCATACTCATAGAAGTCATACTAACTGTATGTTTGTTCTTTCAGGGCGAATTTCACTACCATCATATTCAGCATTTCATTAATACATAACTTCACAGCGATGACTTCTTCAGCTTCCAGTATAAGGCCCCTTACTGGAATATATTGAATTCTATTATATGTCTTGGCCCCCTACATGGCTAAGTGTCGATATTGACTGGATGAATCATATCAAGCCCAACTTTGGCCTACACATATGGTTCACAAATATAAACTAACTTGTATATTCATTCACTGTACTTACATTAACTACAACCATCATGGGACTCATCAGCTAACACAGGTTTACTTTGGCTTAGTTATACTAATTACGAGTTGTTGTTTGGCTTCTCATACACTTTTTATCTTGAATTGTCCACCGTTATGGTCCTTGTATATACTTTTCATTGTATATTCTTGTTGATACTAGTTAGTAGTTACCTATGCTATTTTTTTCTTTTCTTCAGTATTGATACTTTTCCGGTTCTCAACCCTTTCTACTATTTATCCTATATAAGTTGATTTGTCAACTTGGCCCTCGCTATATTAATCACTTATCTACATTCATCACTACGTTCATCTGTCTCCAGCTATCCCATTATTTTCAGGCAACAGGGGCTTACACATGTGACAGGTTTATGATTCACTTACCTTCCAGAGTTACTGCATTATTAGAATATTGCTATATGCCTTAATGCTATTAATTTAAGTTTGATGTCATATGCTGGTATTTTCATATTCATGCCACCTGGTTTAGTCTAAGATGCTTTTGTTACCCCTCAATTTTTTGCAAGGTATAAATTGGTTGTCACTTACATGTTTACAACTATTTCCTTAGCCCTCGTATGGCTCACGTGTCTGGCAGATTCCGCTATTTTAATGTACATGGTTTTACTCCTCCAGGTTCTAAGGTATTTCAAGTTGTGCCCTTAGTGGTCTCCCAGTAATTGCTGTCACCAAGTCTTTCCAATACTATTCATGTCACAGGTAAGTGGTCCTTCATTACATAATGTTGGTTATTATGTCTCTGGTTGTGTTCGCTACTTTTTTTACCACCTTCAGCTTTGGCTATCTCACTATACCATCAAGTTATCAACATCAGATGTTTATCTACTTTCCAAATAAGCCAGTTTCCTTTCATCCTATCTAATCAGACTATACTTAAGGGTATCCAAAATATGTAGAATTTTCTAGATTCAACCCCTTTCAAGCCCCTCACTAACTCTGAAACCGCTATTTACCTGGCCTTTTACAGCTTCCTGAGGCCACGAGAACTCACCATCAGTGGCCAACACGATGCACTAGATTGCTTTTGAAGCTCCTTCCTAATGAAACATAAAGATCATTACATATTGACTCTACCCGTGACCAAAATGAGTCAACCGGGTCAACCCATCCACATTCCATACTATCCCACGAATAATATAAGTGGCGGTAAAGGTTTTCGATTCCTACCTCCTCACCGTACCAAATTTATTGCATCTCTTCCGCTACTGTCACTTCACGGGACTATCCTCACTACCTCTAAGTTCATGTTATATGTACAGTTATTGTTAACAAGGCTTGGTATGAACCATAGCCTTTATTCAGGAAACTCGTTTAGGATAGGGGCCGCATCTACGGCATCAAGCCAGCACGTTCCAGTCCCTGTCATTAAAACTCTAGGTCGCTGGAAGTCATCAGCATATCCAACATACATACCCCATACAAAACAGGAAATACGAATGGCATTTGTTAAAATGTCATTTTAATGTCCTTATGTTGTATTATGTTCTTTGCTCAATACATTTATTTTGAGCATGATATGTATTCCTTTTTGCCTACTTTATTTACTGGCCTATAGCATATGTCAGTTTTGGCACACCTCAACCGACTTTTTCCTATCACAGGTTTGCTAACAACAATCTTACTTCATATCATAAGCAATGTTGCCCCAAACACAAATTGGAAGGCTTGACCTGAAGATGTGGGAGGGGCTTATGGACCTACTGTAATTGGTCTGAGGAGCTGCTGCCCTACGCTCCACTCCCTTTATTCACCATATTCTTCTTGTGGCGGCACACTTTAATTACTGGCCTAAAGCATACTTCGGTTTCGGCACACCTCTACCGACTTTTTTCCTATCACAGGTTTGCTAACAATCTTACTTCATATCAGAATCAATGTTGCCCTGAAAACAAATATATATATATTTTTTATGTATTTCTATATTTCTATATAGCTATATGTAGAGGTGGATATATATATATACATATATATATATTTTTTTATGTATTTCTATATTTCTATATAGCTATATGTAGAGGTGTATATATATATATATATATATATCATTATTCTAAATGTATTTTGATTTAAATATATATTATATTAATATCAAAATACAGTTGGAAAAAAATTAAACAGGTGTATATATATATTATTTTTATATATATATATTTTAAAATGTTTACATTTATTATATATATATAATTTGAATATAATAATTTAACACTGCATATGGCAATTGTTTTTATCCCCTATACGATCATTTATTTGATCGTGGGGACCACTATACTTTAATATTCCCCCAGATCTTCCCAGTCTAGCCCTATCCCGAGCACGATATACATAGTGCTCAGTACTACTAGTCCCCGTACAGCCGGCAACACGCGATCGGCTCCCAGCTCTGCTCTATACACACGCCCCCGTGTGTTCCAACTTGTAACCATACCAACTAGTGGAACACAAACAAATCATTCTAGTTTGTTTCACCAGCGGTTTCAGCTGAACAGGGTAAATTTTAATTGCCATTTTCACACACTAGCTGGCTACATTTCAGTGGTTAAAGGGACTCTCCAGGGAGGCAATTTTACTCACCTGGTTCCAGCGCCGGGAGCCTCGTGAAGCCGCGCCCCCTATTTCGTCAAAATGACGAAATAGGCGGGCGCGAGCAGGGAGCAATCAGAAGCTTCCATTTGGAAGCGTCATTGCTCCCTTGTGCGCATGCACAGCTTCGCCACACATGCGCACCTTCGCCACACATGCGCACATACTTCAGAGGGCGGCATTCATGCCGCCCTCTGAAGTCCTGAGCGCACAACCGCGCATGCGCGCGGTGTGCGCGGCTGCGAGCTGAGCTGAGTGACAGCTCAGCTCGCGGTCTTTGCCCGCCCCCCTCCTCCGCTGACCGGCTGGAGAGAGAAGGTGCGCACACAGTGCCTTCTCTCTCCTGAACACGTCAGACGTATTTTCAAACGTCTGACGTGTACAGGGCCTTTTTAGGGCCCTGCGTGATAGGAAGTCCCTCTGATGGCCGTCTGAGTGACGGCCACTGGAGGTATTCCTATCAATCAATGTAAACACTGTATTTTCTCTGAGCTATAGATCTCACCTGAACAAATACATTAAGCTGTAGTTGTTCAGGTGACTATAGTGTCCCTTTAATTGTAAGTACACAGGCTGTATACAATGTATTCATTACTGTTATATGTTATTTAAGCACTGTTTATTGTACAGCACTTTATCCTGACAAAAGTTCCATTAGTGAACTGAAACATTGATCCACCTAGGCTGATGTCTGAATAAAGATAAGTTTTTTCACCATATTTCTGAAGTCCTTGGAGTGCTATCTTTACACTACTTATTTTATATCTATCTATCTATCTATCTATCTATCTATCTATCTATCTATCTATCTATCTATCTATCTATCTATCTATATAGATAGATAGATATAAAATAAGTTTTTACAAGAATTACATATATATGTATAGAATTAACATCATTCTAAGTGTATTTTAATATTAATATATATAAATATAAAAATACACTTAGAATAACAGTTTGTGAATGTGCATATAAAAGTACATAGATTATATATATACGTGGTAAATCAGGAGCACTCACTTGCATTTTCAAACTGTGTTTTAATGAAGTGTTAATAAACCTACATCAACGTTTCCACATCAATGTTTTATCAAGATTTCCAACGTGATATTTGGTTTCTTAGCAACCACTTTTGTTTCCTGCAGTATGTCAGAACGTGATTATGTCACTGCGGCTTCCTGCACTTCCGGGTCGGTAGCAGTCTGCAGGTGATGGGTTCACTCGATCTTCACTCACATTATTGGTACGGTATTGATTGATACATGTATATAATGTCACTTTGTTTGATGTATTGTGACCCTTAGGGGTCGAAATGTCGATTTATTTTCACAGATGTAACTGAATTTTTTCGTACAATTAAACCATGTATTTTTTTACACAAGACCTGTGACGGCACCACTTACTTTATTTACAGCTTGTTATTTCTGCTTTCAGATCAGCAGAGTAAATAATCTATAATCTGTAGGTGCATAGGTTAGGAGTATGGCTTCTAGTAAACTTCCTTATAAACTTTTCTTCTGTTCCCTGCACACACACTTTCAATTATATATAAGTGCCTGGTGCATATCAGCCACAGCCAAAAAAATAACAGAGTGAAAAAATATTAACAAAGGCTTGCACTCACGGTCTTTTGTAAAAGTTTTCTCTTTCTTTATTCCATAAATTCGTTCAAAAAAATCAACGTTTCAGCCATCGTCCGTGGCTTTTATCAGGATCAATTCAACAAAAATACATTTACTAACTAATACACTTATATAGCTAAACTAACTAATTAAATAATCATAAAACCACACACCACCTGTGCCGCTACTTTCCCGGCGTCTATTCTTCATTTCCGCGCATGTGCGAACACATCGCGGCCCGGACGTGGCTTGATGACATCTTAAGCCGCAACCAAGAAGTAGCGTATTACTCTCACCTATCGTTGCCAGGGTTACTCAGTATGTATACCGGTTCCCTGGCAACTTGGTATATCAATTTCTAGCGAAATATTGCGCTCAGGGCTGCAAAAAATGGACAAGCAAATTAAAATTCAAGGATTTTACTATTACCATGACGTAAAGTCATGATTTTATTAATGACACGGAGGCGAGTATTATGCTGCACTCTTTCTTTATTTCCCTCAGCAGCAAAGAAAAAACTTTATAAACATAACCAATAATAACATTAACAGTCTCAGGTGTATTCTTCCTAGTAACAGGAACAGCCAATCAGGTTCCACTTCTCCAGCATAATAGGCTCTGTTAGCCAATCCTGTTTCTCTTTATTTGCAGTCCCGAAGAAGTAAAATTATCCAACCAAACATTGAACTGTACAGGAAGGGGTTTTCCCTTTCGATGTGGGGTAGATTAGGCTGTAAAAGAGGAGAAATATGGTAATACCTTAGCATAAAACTGGGTGTACGCATAATCATAGGTATTTGAGATAGTGTTTGGCCCGTGTTTGTCCAAGGGGATATTGTTGTTTTATCTATACATATTGGTAACCGTATAGGCAAATGACCATCATAGTGAAGACTTACCTGGTTCCAAGTATAACTGTAATTTAATAGTCTGTTAAAATGACTTACCGTAGGTCAACTTACCCAACTTCCGTCTACCTTTCCACCGCCGCCGGGTGGGAGGGAGGGATAATACTCACCTCTGTGTCATTAATAAAATCATGACTTTACGTCATGGTAATAGTAAAATCCTTGAATTTTATTAAGACACGGAGGCTCCTATTATGCTGGTTTAAAGCTGAGAAACTACCGTTCCTGCGAAGTGGTGTATTGGTTTGAAGTAGAAATCACGGAAGGTAGATTCTGAGGACCAGTCGGCTGCTTTCAGAATGTCTTCCAGGCGACAACCCATGGAAGAGGCCTTGGAAGCCATTGCTCCTCGTATGGAATGAGGAGAAAATATGGAGGTGTCAATTCCTGCCGTAGTCATGATCCATTTTACCCAGCGGGCCAGGGTTGGGGTAAACACCGGTAGGTGTGGTCTTTGGAAAGAGATGAAGAGTTCATGTTTATTTGGGTCTCGCAACGTCATGGTGCGCATTTCGTAGGTTTGTAGGCATTTAACCGGGCATAAGAGAGGTTTGTCAGGAAAGGCTGGGTATGTCACTCTCTTTGTTGAGCTTTTTGATATATCGAAAGTGACCCCTTCTGGAGTGTAGGACCGTGCAGTGATGTCTAAAGCTCTAACATCTGAGACCCTTTTGCAGGATATGAGACATAGGAGCATGACCAGTTTTGCCGACAGTTGTTTCAAAGATAGTGTTGCATTATCCGGCCAAGATTCGAGGAATCGGAGGATAATGGAGACGTACCATAGCACTGAATAGCGTGGCAGCGGGGGTCATGCGAATCTGATGCCGCGTATGAGTCGGCATACCAGTGGGTGGCGTCCTATCGGTGCACCATTGATGCCTTGGTGTGCGGCAGAAATGGCCGATCTGTAGAGGTTCACCGTGCGGTATGCTTTGCCGCTTTCAAATAATGAAGTTAAGAACTGCAGGATCGAATTCAGATGAGCCGATATGGGATCCAAGTTCCATTCCATGCTCCAATCGTGCCATTTGCTCCAAGCAGATTTATAAGCTTGTCTCGTGCCGGGTGCCCATGCACTCTCGAGAAGTTGGAGAGTTGATTCCGAAATTCCTTCGATTGAGTAGGGTTCCCGGAAACCAGCCATACCGTGAGATGTAGTAATTCCTGTTGAATCAGGGGGTGAGGGGACCCGTCTGGGTCTTGGAGAAGATAGTCGAAGTGTGGGAGAGTGCGGGGTATGTCTACCGCCATTTCCAACAGAGAAGGAAACCATGGTTGAGACGGCCATAATGGTGCCACGAGCACTGTCGTTCCCATCTGTTGCCGTAGATGTATTAGGCATCGGGGAATCAATGCAAAAGGAGGAAACGCGTAGTTCCTTGTGTAGGACCAGTCTTGGGTAAATGCATCTGTTGCCAGTGCTTCTGGGTCTGGTTTCCAACTGAAAAATCTGGGGAGTTGTTTGTTCAAACGGGAGGCGAACAAGTCCTTGTCCAGAGGGCCCCATAGGGATTGGATGTCTTGAAAGACCCTGGGATCCAAGTGCCAGTCGCTGGAATCCCTGAGGTGCCTTGAGAACCAATCCGCCGTTGTATTGCAGAGGCCCGGGATGTACTCCGCTGTGACCGAAATGCCCTGTGCCAGGCAGAACTGCCAAAAGTCTCATGCCAGATTCGCCAGGACCTTGGATTTCGTCCCGCCCAAGTGATTTATATAACGGACTGCTGATATGTTGTCCATTTTCAAGAGGATGGCACATTGGGCTTGAGTCGTTGAGAAACTGTGGATTGCAAAAGAACCAGCTAGGAGTTCTAGGCAATTGATGTGAAGAGTTGATTCCACTTCGGACCATCTGCCACCTGTAGAGATATTGCCACAGCGTGCACCCCAACCGTGCAAGCTCGCATCGGATTCTATTACTATGTCTGGTGTGGTGCCGAAAATGGCCCGGCCATTCCATGCTTCCATATGGGAGAGCCATCTGAGTTCTGTTTTTGCCTCTGTGTCCAGAGAGATCATGTCCGTGTATGAAGACCCGTCTCTCAGATGAGAGGCTTGCAGGCGCTGTAGCGCTCGATAGTGTAGAGGGCCCGGGAAGATGTCCTGAATGGAGGCCGCCAAGAAGCCAATCATTCTCGCCAATTGTTTTAGGGAGATCAGGGGAATCTTCAGAGTGCGTCTGATTTCCTTCTTTATGGTGGCCAATTTCGCAGTCGGCAAGTGTAGTGTCTGTAGAGTAGAGTCCACTACGAGGCCCAAAAACTCTATGTGTTGTGTAGGGGTCAGGATGGACTTTTTCTGGGAGGGATTTGTACTGGGAGGGACAGGAACTCTAAGGTATACCCTCTTATCGTGTTCAATACCCAGGCATCTGATGAAACGTGTGACCATACATGGAAAAAATGTCGGAGTCTGCCCCCCACTGCCCCTAGGGAAGAAGGAAGTATGAGAGGACTTACCATAAGGTCGTCTGCTTGGTCTGGTGCCACTTGATCCACGAGCAACCCATGGCCGCCCACGTTGTGGGAAGAAGGCCGGGGTGTTGCGGTGCTCCGTGAAGGAGGTTTGTCCAGTGTAGGAGCCTCGGTTCTGTCGGAATGAACCCCTGTTAACACGGCCGGACAGACGGCTCCTGGTTCTTCCGGCCCCACCAAAAACCTTAGGGTGGAAAACTCTGCGCATGTTTGATTGCGCCTTGTCTAGGGCAGTAAAGGTATGTACAAAGGAGCCAAGCTTCTTGACAAAATTGTCTCCGAACAGGAGACCACGGGCCTGGGTGCCCGGCTCGGTAATAGCCATATTCACCAATTTTGGCTCTATCTTTAATAAGATCGCCTTGCGACGCTCTGTGGCCATCGCACAGTTGGCATTGCCGATCAGGCAAATTACTCTTTGAATCCAACCACTTATGGCGGTACGATCTAAGTCTTGGTCGTTTTCGACCATATCAAAAATTTTCGTTGCTGGGCCCAATATATCCAATAATTTATCCTGGCAATTGCGCAGGGAGAAATCAAGGCCCTTATTAGGCTTCCAGCCAGTCTTGCCCAGGAATTGGACAATTTTTTGGTCTACTGCAGGTGTTCTGCAGGCCTCGTCCGGGACAGTAGGGCTTATTGCGTGTTGCCTTATTTAAAGGCTTGCGAGTCATTGATGCAACGTATTTGGCCACATGGGCCGAAGGGGACCAGTCTGCTGACCTTTGATGACACAGGTCATCGGGGTCGAACAGAGGTTCCCCATAGGGGTCAACTAATTTGTTTGCATCGTCTGGGACCTTAAGCTCCATGTCAAACGATTCAGATGGAGGCGTATTATGCTCTCTGGGCCATGGTCCTCGACCATATCATCGGATTCGGGGTCTGATGGATCCTGAGTATCCATGCAGGTTTCCTCTTCAATCTTGCTGAGATCTGACTCAGAGTCTAGTTGGGCTTTTGCCCGTTTCCATAACCTAGCCGATTTTGCCCGGCTAGTGGCTCTTTTGCGCGGTGGTATATTAGGCGCGCCATCTGTGACAGGTTTGTAGCTGTCCATCTGTGAGATTGAAGAGTGTTTGGTTTTTGCAGTGGCCTTACGGCCAGTGTGAGGTTGTGAAGGGACTACTACTGGCAAGGTCTGGGTAACGGTCGGCTGAGCCGATTTCTGTGCCTCAAGCAGAGCCTGTGTAAGAGCCTGCGAGAAAGATTCAGACATCAGGCCGATGTGAGGGCCTTAGTCATAACATGAGACATAGTGTCGTCAATCAGAGACTGCATATCAGCAGTGGGAGCAAAATCAGCGGGGTTAGCCGCTCCAGTTTCAGATACCCCTGTGGGTGTTTTAACACTCCCTGGTTTGGTGACAAGGGACCCAGAAGGGGTGGGTAAATCTTTCTCACCAGGCATGCTTAGTATGACACTGGTAGTAATAATAATATCTGAGCTGAAACTAAATTGGGTTGATTAACCCAAAGGAAAAAGCAATATACCTTTAAGAACAATAAATTAATTACTCACATAAACTTTAGACAAACAGCAGTAATTGTCTGACCAAATAGTGAAAGATTCACAGGTATAAGTAGAAAATAGCAAGGAGGGAGCAAAGAGCCGTCCAACCGCCACTACAGTTTTAACCCAACTCCAAGGTCCGGACGTTGGGGGTGGAGCTGTGTGCGAGCGCGGGAAGGCAAAGAAAATGCCCGCCGTGGGCGGCAGAGAGGAAAGAATAGGGAGATTAGCCGGTAAGTTGTGCTCGCGGCGAATGTGTAATCACTATAAAGTGTACACATCCCAGCGCCGCGAGCAGGGAACCGGCATTTGAGCTCTGTGAGCTCTGTGGATGGCGGACGCTCACGGCGCCAGTAATGAAAGGGGGCGCGAAGCGCCGAATGCGGCTCCAGCCGTCGTCCCCGAGCCGCTCGTAAATTAGGCTCTGGGGGACAGGCTGGACCGCGGAAAAATTAAAGGCAAAGAAAATATAGCGGAAAGTGAAAACAGAATGAATCAATAAATGAATTAAAAATAACAGTAATAATACTAATAACAGTATAATAATAATAGTAGTAATAATAATGAATAGTAATTAATAATAATAATAAGAAGAATAATAACAATTAATAATAAAAATGATAATAATAATCCCACAGTTAAGGAGCCTGAGGGATCAGATATACTTAACTGAGGGAGCAGCAAAGAAAGAGGAACAGGATTGGCTGACAGAGCCTATTATGCTGGAGAAGTGGAACCTGATTGGCTGTTCCTGTTACTAGGAAGAATACACCTGAGACTGTTAATGTTATTATTGGTTATGTTTATAAAGTTTTTTCTTTGCTGCTGAGGGAAATAAAGAAAGAGTGCAGCATAATAGGAGCCTCCGTGTCTTAATAAAATCAATGACTTAAAAGCTACCTCTATACTAGATCTCTCATTATAACATACCATTGAAACACTTTTACTTCCCTAGTAGTGTTTACTTATATCATAGACTTTATATCAATATTATCTCAAATCAACAAGCTTAATTTTACCACTTGATTTTAATTTCACATCCATCCTATTTAGTATATACATACTAGAGAATTTACATAATAAGAGATTATTGTCACTTTTTAAGTGATATTTACATTCAATTCTTATTTTTGTATTATACTGTATATTATTATTACTATATATTATTTTGTTTTTTATTGTTTTACTGTTATTGCATATATATTCTACTACCCATCTTAAAGTGATACATGTGCCTTTATGTCCATGAAAGTGCCTTGTGTTTATTTTGTACATTAAAGTGAATCAGTGACCTTTTAAAGTGATACTCATGCTGTTTTAAGGTGCTTCATGTGTTTTATATACATTAAAGTGAATATCGTGTTAATTATATACAACAAAGTGCATCTTATTATCTTAAAGTGGTACTCATGCAAATATTTGCATTGAGTATTATTGGTGTTTTTTATATTTTATATACATATAAAGTGCAAACTTTTTAAAGTGCCTCATATTTATCTTAAAGTGATACTAATGCAATTATTTACATTAAAGTGCAAAAAGTGTAGAAATTTAAACAATATCTTATATGCATAACATCTTATAATGATCCTTCAATTATACTAATCACTCCTTAATCACTTTTCATTGATTCCTAACCAGATGTGGTGTTACTAATTTATATTACTAATCCTCAATCTTGGATGGTTTGATACCCTTTAGTTAATTTATGTATTATTTTGATATATTCTATTGATAATGTAATAAATGAGAAATTTCTGTATAGCCAGTGTCTTCTCGTATTCTTGTTGGGCACTTTCTTTATAAGGCTACTCATATAAATGAAGAGTATGATATAATTTCATTCAGTTCACGTGGTACAACTGTATCCAGTTCCTGAATCCAAAATGTTTCTCTTCTTAGCAATGTGTTTCCTCTATTTCCTCCCCTTCTGGACAGCGGTATATGGTCTATTGCGACGAATTTCAATGTGGCCAACGAATGTTTATATTCCAAAAAGTGTTTTGCCACAGGTTTGTCCGTACTTCCATCTCTGTAGGCCGTTCTGATATTCGATCTGTGACCTCTAATCCTTTCACACAATTGTGTCTCTGTCTTTCCGACGTATGTTAGGCCACATGGACAGGTTATTTTATATACGACAAACGTTGTCTTGCACGTAATTGTATATCTTATTTTGTAGGTTTTATTCTTATGTGGATGATTAAAAGTTCGTGCTGGCACCATGTCCACACGTTACACAACTTAAACAGCGGACACATCCCCTCACTTGTGATTCCTGTTGTTGTACATAGCTCTCTACTGGATCCGTTTTCATCAGTATATCCTTTAAATTCTTATTCCTCCGAAAACATATTCTTGGAGTTTCTTTAAATTCACTTGGTAAGGTATTGTCACATGCTAACATGTTCCAATTTTTCCTCACTATATTGGAAATTCTCTGTGCCTTATTGTGAAAAGTAATAGGAAAAAACTATTTTGGTTCAATAGTTGTTTCTTTTGGCATGGTCGCTCTTTTCTTAGCTTCTTCCAATGCTCTGTCCAAGTTTCTCACTTTGTACCCTCTTTCCAAAAATGTCCTTTTCATTTGAATTAATTGTTGTTGTTTTACTTCTTCCTCTGAGTTGTTCCGCATAACCCTGAGGAATTATGCTTGGGGGATAGAATTTTTCAATTTTACAGAATGTGCACTTGTGTAGTGTAATATTGTATTACGGTCTGTAGGCTTAGAGTAAAGACTATATACAATTCTATGGTCCGCTATAGATACTTCCACATCCAGAAAATGAACATTCTCCGTGCTTATGTCGGCTGTCATACGTATTGGTGTTGGAAGTTGATTGATGTATTCCACCATCACATAGGCCTCTTTCTTTGTACCTCCCCATATTATCAGGACATCATCGATGAAGCAAAAGTACTTTATAATTTTCTGTCGGTAAGGTTTCAGTATGTGTTCCTCCTTAAATACATACATATACGCGTTAGCGTACATGGGCCCCATAGCTGCGCCCATAGAAGTTCCAGATTTTTGCATATACCACTGTTCCTCGAAGCGGAAATAGTTGTTCTTCAATGCCAACTCCAATAGTTCTAACGTATACTCTACAGGTGGACCTCTATATTCCGTGGAAGCGCATAGGACTTGTCTCATAGCCTCTATACCACCATGTGGGATGATGGTATAGACGCTACTCACATCCATCGTTAGAAGAACTGTATCTTCTTCTTCAATATGAAGCTGTTTCAATTCTTTCAGAAGTGATGGAGTATCCTTAATACAAGTGTGTAGTTTCAGGATCGTTTCTTTAAATTGTGCATCCAACCATTTTCCTATTGGTTGCAGGGCTCCTCCTACTGCCGACACTATGGGTCTCCCCGGTGGCTCCTTTTGGTTTTTATGTATTTTGGGTATTGTGTACATGATAGGTGTCCTTGGATGTTTTTGAGTTAAATACAAATACAAGTTTTGATCTATGTAATTGGCTCTCAGTCCCATTATTAGTACTTCCTCTATTCTTGCTTGTACTTCTTTTGTAAGATCTTTCATCAACTTCTCATATGTATTAGTGTCTCGTAGTTGTCTTTTCACTTCTTCTGCATATTTATTATAGTCCATTATGACAATGCCACCGCCCTTGTCGGCGGGGCGTATCACGATGGATGAGTCCTTTGCCAAATTATCCACGAGTTGGCGTTGCTTTTTGCTCAAATTGTTTCGTGTATGACTTGGTTGTTTCCATACTTCCATTGATTCAGACTGAACTGTTGTCAGAAATGTTTTAATATTCGCTCTATTATTTTCTGGGTCAAAATTAGATTTTGGTTTAAATCTCGTTATTACTTCTTTTTGATCTTGCTGTTGTATGTGAGCCTTATTAAAATGATCTTTCAAGCGCATATTTCTACCAAAATTATATAACTCCACATTCCAGGTAAACTTGTTTGGATTAGTCGTAGGTACAAATGAGAGTCCTAATTTCAGGATCTCTATTTCTTCTTTGTCCAGGCTACGTTGGGACAAGTTAAACACTGGTACTATTTTCTCAGTGGTGGTTTCCCACGGGGAGTGTGTCTTCCCCTTATGTCCCTTCCTTGTTCTGTGCCGTTTGTGCCTCTGCCTTTGCTTCTTGTCATTGTATCTGTTGCTGTTGTCTCTAAAAAAGTTACTCCTTCACTCTGTGGCTCTGTGTCTGAGGCAGATTCACCAGATGTGACATCTATGGTGTGTATCTTTGGTCGCACAATTCTTTTGCGGAATCTCCTCGGTCTTCTTTGTGGTTCTCCACTCAACCATTTATAGACACAATGTTCCATATAATCCTGCTGTACATATTCAAATTTCTGCTTTTTACATTTTATCAGATCATTTTTATATTTTAACATTTCCTCCTTCAATTTATCTAGCATCTTAATGCTTTCCGAAGTGGCTAATAAAACAGCGTGTTCTGTTTCAATTTCCATTATCGTATGTGTAACATTCTCCAACTCCATCTTTACATCTTGGATTATTATAAGCATAAGATCAAAGGATGCTTTATTAAGTACCGCTATCCAATCTCTGCATACCTTAGCTTTAGTTCTTCCTATAGTGGGTATATTCATAATCCGAAACCCTTGTGGGATCCTTTTTGCTTTGTAATAATCCGAAAGGAACAGTCCATGTAGGTCCAGATCTATACGTTTTCTCTGTAACTTTAAGAGTTGAAAATAAATATCCTTACTTGTCATATTATATGGCAATTCAGTACTGGATTGCACCCAGAGTATTGCTTGTGCCTCTTCTTGAATAAAGTGGAGGGTTTCTGCTTGCTCTGCATACCCCCCAACTTGTAGCATAAATTCCTCCATTTGATCCATGGTGAACAATTTCTGATTAAAATCAGCTTGTTATTTCTGCTTTCAGATCAGCAGAGTAAATAATCTATAATCTGTAGGTGCATAGGTTAGGAGTATTGCTTCTAGTAAACTTCCTTATAAACTTTTCTTCTGTTCCCTGCACACACACTTTCAATTATATATAAGTGCCTGGTGCATATCAGCCACAGCCAAAAAAATAACAGAGTGAAAAAATATTAACAAAGGCTTGCACTCACGGTCTTTTGTAAAAGTTTTCTCTTTCTTTATTCCATAAATTCGTTCAAAAAAATCAACGTTTCAGCCATCGTCCGTGGCTTTCATCAGGATCAATTCAACAAAAATACATTTACTAACTAATACACTTATATAGCTAAACTAACTAATTAAATAATCATAAAACCACTCACCACCTGTGCCGCTACTTTCCCGGCGTCTATTCTTCATTTCCGCGCATGTGCGAACACACCGCGGCCCGGACGCGGCTTGATGACGTCTTAAGCCGCAACCAGGAAGTAAGACCAAAGGATTTGCAACCATGTATTAAAAAGTGAAAGTTTGATTTATGACTGTTAATCTGTCCCATTATGTTTGGTCCCTTAAAAAGTGGGAGGCACATATACAAACTGTTGTAATTCCTACACCGTTCACCTGATTTGGATGCAAATACCCTCAAATTAAAGCTGAAAGTCTGCAGTTAAAGCACAGCTTGTATGTTTTATTTCAAATTCATTGTGTTGGTGTATAGAGCCAAAAATATTAGAATTGTGTCGATGTCCCAATATTTATGGACCTGACTGTATGCATACGAGCGGGTAATTTTTTTTTAAATTTTTTTTTTGGGGGGGGTAGATCTTGGGTGAGTTCCCACACTTATTTCCCCAGGACTTGACCCCTTCATAAACAAATCTCTAAGTCTAGTGACAAGAGCACACCTCTATAGGCATATCAAGATGTTCATACAAGTAATGTTCACTGACCATACTGATCAGGACTAGCTGATAGACAGAATACACAGGTTGGTCAAACCTAAGCAACTCTCCTAGTGCTATAATCATGAGGTTATATTTTTACAAAGCCATATTTGTGCTATCGTTGTGCTGTTATTACTATTCTAAACACTATTCGTATCATCAGGAGAGCCAAACAAAGCTCATTATACAATTGCACCTTACTGCTATGAATATACTGATACACACTAAATTACTGTGAGTTTTATTGTTAAGGAGCACTGTTATATGACTAAACTCTCAGCACATTACTGGGAATTGTATTGTTGTTACACTGTATTTTACTATCAGGGTTTTTGCGGAGGAGGCCAGCCGACATAATAAAGTAACAAACCCCACAGTTTTGCATGACATGCGTGAGAATCTGACTCAATCTGCCAATTGAGCAGATGATTGCAGACATACAGTATTCGCGCATCCATTGCCATGACCCTCTGATCATTCGCTATGAAAACTACTGAATCCAAGACTTCTTAAAGACAAGCTTTAGCAACATTTAGCATCATCATGCTGAAACTCAATGTGTGTAAGGAGGGAGCCTGTCCACTAAAAGTGTGTGTTCTGCAAACTGTAATCATAACCAAAACTCATAAAAGCTATGTTTTACATTGTACACAAAAATGGAGCATTTATGTACAACAACCGCTACTTTAGGACTTTAGGTGCTTAGCCTGTAATTTTGACATCACATTATTTGTCCATGCCTAAAGTTCTGTGAGTAGAGAGGTGACAATCCACTGCTCCAACAAAACACACTGGTCTTCTATCATTCCCCAATTAGAAGACTGATCCACTCAATGACATGAAACATAAACACTCTAGAATCTATAGCTTGGTAATTAAAATGTTTGACTACACAGGTTCTGCTGTGCTGAAATGTTTAGATGAAAAAAACATGTTCTATTTTGATGTGTATTTGGTATTGTGCTCCTAAGCTCTGTTATGAAAAACATTATGAAGGTGTGCTAAGGCTAATGGATTTGATTATGAAGCCTGTCTTTTCTTACTTTGCTAGAGATTTGCATAATTTATCACTGGGTTCCAGCTACATGGCAACATGAAACAGTAGTGTTCTCTGGGATTTTAAAGAAAGTATGAGTCTCAAGCATAGCATTTAGTAAGGAATATAATAAAAATCTGAAAAATAATAACACACTTAATGGGCAGCATCCTGTCATGTGATCATTCATGCACCCTTACATATAATGTGTTTAACTAGGACACAGACAACAGAGCAAAATACAGTAATACAGCAATCATCTTGCTTAGGTAAATGCCAGTCCGATGTCTGTGTTCAATAATGTTCTTCACTTTCTTCTTAGTTATGAGGCATGGGTTCCAAATTCCTCACAATTTACACTTGACTGAATAACTGCGTTTATATTCTTTTTTTTTTTTTTTTTTAATTCTTTATTTTTGAGTGCAGGGTTAGATACAGTTGTACACATTGACTTGTTCACTACTACATATCGTGTTATATATTTGGCACAGGCAGTCAAGAGGTACTGCACTTTTTTTTTTTTAACAAGATAGGAACGTAGATAATACAGGATATAGCATAATTGTGATGTACAACGTTTAAACGGTTGAGAGTCATTCTAGGCTACTTTGTCTAGTTTCGTGATGTTTTAGCTGTAACTGGCTCCGACATTGACATTTAAATGGTTAGTACTATGTCTTAACACTGTATGAGAAGTTAAGTAGCTAGAAGATACATATGCTGAAACCGAGAAGGAGTTAAACTAAGATGATTACTGCAAATTTCAATAACAGTTAAACAGTAGGAACAGGCTGGGTCACATAATGTCTTAAGGTGTGTTATTAGGCTGCAAACAGACTAGCTCTATTAGGTAAGCTAATTAAGCAACACGCTGTAATTCAAATATTAACATTTCAATCATTCGCCTGTCACAGGGAGGTCAAGGCATGAAAAATTAAAAGTAAAGATTAAAGATTTGGCGGGACATAGTCCTCAATGGCTGCGCAGATGTGATATCATGTTCGTGGTCCAGGCCGCCGTGCGGCAGCGCGAGTTAGTGGGCATCAGCCTACACCTGTGGTCGGCTCTGGCAGGACACATACCGGAAAGTCCCATGGGGCCTTGGCTCCGCAGATCGTGGTTGTCGCTCTCCGGTGAGCAGCTGTACCGTGAAAGGGAAGATATGCGCCCGGTTGGTCGCCGTCTCTTGGAGCTTGTGTGCAGCTTGTGTGGGAGGCCGGCTCATCAGCCTCGTTCTCTCGGGTGCTGGGGTCTGGATGTTCGCCCATGCGGAATGGCGCCGCTTGGTAGGTTGCAGATGTCCCTGGGCGAAAAGCGGTTCTGGCATGAAGGGCGCTCCCCTTCTGGTGTACCCGGGAGCTGGCGCCTGGGGGATGCATTGATTTTTCTTGCCATTTGGGTGCCTGGCGTAGCCACCGTCGGGTAGCCGCTCTGGGTGCCGCTGGTGGGTGTCTGTTTATGTAAAGGCGGATCGTAGGGCGTATCCACGCCGCTGCTAGTTTCATTGCCATCTTGAAGGTCTGGTCTTTAGTGTGGAGTGCCGACCAGAGGCTCGCGCCAAGCCGGTCGAAGAACTCCAGAGTGTGTGCTGGCGGTTTGATGCGGGCTCTCCCCTGCGGTTTGATGTGGGCCGCGTCTGAGCCGCCATCTTGGGTGGGCCCATGCAATGCCGCCTCTCTGCTGAGTTTGTCGCTTGGTTGGGGGTGACCGTCCCCAGCGAGGACCGGGATAACCCCCGCCGGTCCATGGGGGGGAGTAGCAGGGCTGTGTGTGTGTCTCGAGTGGGAGCGGATCCCTTGCCGGGTGATCGGCTGCCTCACCCATGCTGCAGGCTCCGCTCCATTGTGGGCCGCATGTCTGGTCCAGGCTTCACCAGGTTGGATCGGTGCCGGACTGGTATCGCCTTGATCCCTGCGTGGTGCTGCATCTTGCTCCAAGCACCTTAATTTGCTAGCCCCTGTGGTTTGGGCAGGATTAGTGGATTCGTTCCTGCTGGTGCTGGAGGATTCAGGATGCACGTCCGGCCATCTTCGTTTATATTCTTTTTAAATCCCCATTATTCAAAAATATACTTGGATAGAGCTAAGCAGGGAAGAGAGCAGTCTGCACTTGGCACTGTGCAAGGGGTTATCCGCCCATCAAAAATGGATAGCATGACACCATCAAAGAAGGCCATTCTGAAGTGCTTTGATCATGGTCCTTGTGCCCAGTCCACTCCCGTATTTTGAAATCTGCTGGCAGATTTAAAAATGCAGGACAGGTCCCATGTCTGGATTTTTCCTCAAACAGTAGCCAAAAATTACGGCCTGTCCTGGAAAATGTAGGATTAGTAGCACCTATACAAATATTAAAATTTAGATCAACGACAAATACTTGGAATAGTTTATGTATGACTTTTTCTTCTATGTTTTTTACTTTTCTCCATTTGCTTTATTTCAGGAATAGTGAAGTTGAATAAAATAGCAAAAAATGCTATGCTATTTATTCATTCTAGAATGAGATAACTCAGTAGTCATTATAAATTAGACTAGAAACAATTTCAACAAATGCAATAACAATTGCAGTATATGCTTCTATTTTCATTTTAAACATAAAATGAGACTATAATAAAAATGGTCATTTATCATGGCTTTTAAAGCATAAAAAAGATTGTGTTTTCTTTTTAAGGCTAGAAAAAATTCTTTGAACATGTGTAAGTAATGAAATATGAACTCATGCATTTTTTTTCAGTAATCCATCTACAATGTATTCACAAATACATCAAATGTATTTTCCCTTTGCATAATTCTTTAATTCCACTTTTAAATAGTAATTCTGAATTGGTGACCATTTCTTTTGACCAAAATATTTTAAAGAGATATAATGTTAAAAAAAAAACACATATATATGAACACATAAATTGTCTTTTTGTGCTAAGTTCAATTACCTGCTTTACATTATATATATATATATATATATATAGAGAGAGAGAGAGAGAGAGAGAGAGAGAGAGAGAGAGAGAGAGAGAGAGAGAGAGAGAGAGAGAGAGAGAGAGAGAGAGAGAGAGAGAGAGAGAGAGAGAGAGAGAGAGAGAGAGAGAGAGAGAGAGAGAGAGAGAGAGAGAGAGAGAGAGAGAGAGAGAGAGAGAGAGAGAGAGAGAGAGAGAGAGAGAGATGTAAAGCGGCTACTACAAATGTCCAGTTATGTAAGAATTCACAAGGCTTGCATTTATTAATACTAAATGGTTGCAATGTCAAAAAGATAAACAAGAAATAGTATGATATCTACTGGCTGCCCAAAAATATTGGCAGATTCAATTATTTAACACACTGACCAAATCCTACCGAGTTTGTTTTATTATTTATTTTCACAGAAATGAACACAGGCATCTAAGATAAAAGCAAGTCAACATACAATCATTCTAAATATGCAAATAGATAAAGATCAGAACAAAAGCTTTCAGTAATCCTTTCACAAAGGTGCAGTTTCCTTATCTCACATCATCCGCAGGCTCAATGCACAAAGTTTAATAGAATGGCTAACTGATGCAAAAAAATCATTTAGTCAACTGAAAGTTGGTCCTTTGATAAACATGTATGAAAGAAAGTAATACTTAACTCTGTGTTATTTGTCATAAAATAAACAGAGAATTTAAATGGTATCAGTAAATCTTCCCAAACTTTTATAGATATAATATTTTATAAAAATAAGTCATTCATTTCTTCAAAACCCCTGCCTTCATGATTGAGTACACATGTCAACTAAGTGGCAAAATGGTATTAATCAGGTGATGTGTCTTGTTTTGATATGCAAAAGCACAGACATCTCAACACATTCAACACCAATGAAATAAATGCTGTTTAACCAAGTATCATTATATCAATAAATCTTCCAAAGGTTAGTTACATATTACAACAACCATAAGAACTGCTCCTCATGTCTACACACATAATGCATTTGTAGGGTAGAAAATTGAGGGTACAGAATAGTTTTTATTTTTTACTGGTCAGAAGAGTTCTAGCATGATATTTTTGCTGTCAAAATCTAAAGCTTGTACTCTCACTGGCTTTTTCATGAAATGTGGAATTATTTGTCATTCAAACTGAACTCAAAGGGAATTTTAAATTTAAGGCCAAAAAACGTCTAACTAGAAATGTACATGTTGGGGATAAAATCAGCCCGGACCCTTTGTGGATGATGGATATTTGCCAACTCATTCAGAGCTCTGGAAATTGGAAATGAATAGCAGAGACTTGTTCAATAACCAATTCAAAGTTTATTATACAGTCATATGCATTTATACCCCATTTTCATGTCGGTGGGGGCCATGAGCATTAGTGACATCATTTGTTTTTCACAAGTTATAAACAGCTGTTTCTAGTTATAATCTTTCGTCATATAACGTATCACATATTTGATTAAAACCAGATATTTACAAATACCGATATATTGGACAATTAACAAGAACATTTCGAAATCAGTATTTTTCCAGCAAAAAGGATTTTATACAAATCCTTTTTCCGAGAAATAAAGATGAAATGCCAAATTCATTCTTTGTTCAAATTAACTCTTATATGGACAGCTAGGATAGATATCAAAATGGATATTTGCATCTACAGTTCCCCTCTTAGATCATATCATGATCTATCTTACGGTAAATATCCATGGGAGGCCTGCGGCAGAGAAACAAGAGGAGGTATATTCAGACGTGCTAATCACGTCTGCGGGACTTTCATTATTTCTTCACCTCGATTTCCCCCATTTGCTCTGTGCCATAGGTTTTCCCTTAAAGAGGAGTTCGAGCTGTTGATTTCAGCTTTTTCAATTATCTGCTGATCTTTTAAGTGTACATCATGTTATCTGTATCTTGAGTCTTGGGTCAATATAGGCAAAGTGTATTTGTGAAGGCAAAGTGTTATTCCCAACAACGGGAATATTATTATTATTACAATTCAAAATGTAAGCTCGTATAGTCAAAACGGGAATAAGATCCATCCCCTCTTTGGACCAGGGTCCTGGATTACCATTCCACCCGGTGATCTGGGGCCAGGTCAAAAAACCCAGTGGCAAAAACTCATATTTGAGGAAAAAAGCACATCTGGGGAAACTCTGAGTGAGGGCCATCCCCTCACGTTGACAGCATTAGTGACTTATAAAACCCTGCATTTGTAAGTAAATAGCTGGGTATCGGGATTGGGAAACATTTCTTGATTAGTTTCAAAAGGCCCATTTACATATTAAATCATGAGATAACTTATAATCAGTTTGTAATTCTAACAATAATCCCAATCATGACCTTGCATCCTATGTCTCCTAATTACATCCCTATTTCGATGGTCCAGTCATATCCACACTTAATAAATGGGAATCCATCCTTGGTACACTCAACATACATCAATGACACACATAGTACATCCATGCCTGAGTAAGTTAACACTTCCTCTCTCTCCGGCTAACTCTACAAAAATAAAAATAACAAAATAGTTCAATAGTCCAGCATAGTCCAGCATAGTCCTAAAAAATAGAATAAGTCTTTCAAGGAGAATAAAGAATGTTAGACACCATAAACTTTGTTCCATAATCTTAGACACCATAACATAGCTAAGGGTAGCAATATGGCTGACAACAAGACAATGTCAGCTTCCACATAGTTTTTAATTCTTCTGTTTGCTGGATGTTCACCACAATGCTCTGTGCAACACCCCAATTGTTGAAAGGGTTAATACAGACATAGCGGCATTAGACAGCACTGCACCTTCAGGACTTTCCAAGTCAGTCTATGTACTCATAAGTAAGCATTTTAGTTTCTTCGGCCAGCATGGATTTTGACCAAACAGATTTAATTGCAAAAAAAGGTAGGTAGGCAGGTAGGTCAGCCAGAGAGATTGGTGTGTAGTCCCAAATATCAGGCGGCACAAATACTCCAGTATGGTCTCTATAATCATACAAACACAAGGATCAGTACGACATCAATAAATTAATTATCTAGGCTAAACTCAAATTAGAGACTAATGTTAAACCCTTAACTTGTGTAACATGTACTTCTCTCAGTGTTGCTTATATTTCATTGCATCCTTTATACAATTTTAATACATAATTTCCCTTTAGAATGCCTTTGCATGGATGAGAGAAGCACTCATTCTATATAAATGCTTGTTGAGTACTAAAACACTAACATATACATATTGGATTCCTAATAATTCCTAATAAAATACTGTTCTTAAACTTAAACCTTAATTTGATAATCCCAATTAATTACTTTAATAGAATTGGAATGCTGAATTCTGTCAAAAATGTTGTGGACCCAGGTAACATTTTTTTAAACCAAAGCCTTTTATATATCCCGATGTCCAAAAAGCCACCAATTCTGTATGTGTGTGATCATGTTTAATACATGGTGGAACCTCCATAGAGTTATCCCACTTAAACAATATTTTTTTTTCAGAACAACTAGGAATGAAATAGGAGAAACAAAATGAATTACTGTTGTTGCAAAGTGCTTTGTTTAATACAGAGTTGTCTTGCTTTGCTAAAATTGCAAGTGGCCTCTGATAAGGAAGGGGCAGCAAACTGTAGACATGTGTTATATTAAGTTGCCCTCACTTGTCAGGTCTTGTAAACTCACTTATTTTATTGCAGATGCCTCTATGATACCACGTTACAAATTGACTAAGCATACTTATTATTATCCTATTTTATTTTAGTTATTTCACATTGCGCAGCCTATGCAAACAATGTCTTCATCTCAACTTCAGCTTGTACTTTCCCTAAGAGCCAGCATTAATACGGTTTCCATAAGAGCCAGCATTAATACTGTTTTATCTATATATAAAACATTAAGAACATGAACCATCTGTGTATTAGGCTGAGGTTGTTGAGTGTGGGTATAGGTTTGAATCTGTGGTTGGTATTGAGGAACCTGCCAGGGTGGGTCCAGGAGCACCACAGGCACCAGGGAAGCCAGAGGCACCAGGGAAGCCAGGGGCACCAGCAATACCAGGAGTACCAGTGGGGCCAGCTTGATCAGGTTCACCACGAGTACCTTGGGGTGAACCCCTGCTCTCCACAATTAAAACAATTAAAACAGTGCTGAAGTTGCCACCTCTACAAAAGTTAGACCCTTTGATAAAATTCTCTACCTCTGCCTCCAAAACTTGTCTGATTCAATCTCCTATCACCTCCCAAATGTCCTCGTCTCCCCTGCTTAAGATCACAATCCTTTGTGACCGATCCAACATACTTTTCCCTCTTTCTTTATATCAAAACAACCTGCTGTATCTTTCTCATGAAACATATTCCATTTGCAGGTCGAGATTACCTAACTCACACCCCCTCTTTGTGTACACTTCTTAGTGTACCACACAGATATAATATTAATAAGCTTTTGAAGAATTAGTACATAAACAGTGAAAGCAGAGTCTTCCTACAGGGTTTGCAATACTGACAGTCTGGGTCATAGGTGTAATGCAGTTAGTTACTTTTCTATTGTTAGAATACATTGAAAACATATATTGCAAATATTAAAATCATATTGCATATCAAATATATTGCAAATATTGCAAATATTAAAATCATATTGCAGCCGTTTCCTACACCTATAAGGATATGGTTGTTATACTTCAATTGAGTTCAAATTGAGTATCAAAAGACTAACCACAAAAACTAAACTTTATATGCTTATCAAAAATGAGTTTAACCCCTTAGAGAGTTAATAGGGTGACCTCTTCCCATAGTATGGTTCCTTTTAGAATTATTATATTATTTATTCTCTTCTGGGTCTGCAAAATGCTTTCAATATACCAATACAAATATAATACAGTAGTTTAGAATTGCCTCAAAATAAATTGTCTGATCTCTATTAAAAATACCATTTCATCATTTTGCTATAATCAATGAGGCATATTAGATGAATCTTAATCTGGGAAAAAACGTATCCACTTCTGGTCATCCATTAATTTTGTACTTGTTAAATATATAATATAACAATTGTTTATGTTAAAGATAACGCTAAATACTCCCCTAATAATATGAAGAATGAGAGATCCACGATTTTGAAAAGCAGATTTTTTCCAGGGGCCCCTTTTTCGTGAGCTGATCAGCATTTAATCTGTTGTAAAAAGACACTAAAAGCTTGCGTTAATGACATGCAAATATTCTTTAAATAGTCTTCATACTCATTGTAATATCACACATGTCCTCTTATAACACAGAACACAACGAATGTAGCAGATATCCAGCAGACATCCCAACACAAAAACCCATTAATGGACAGGCAATTAACTCAATCCAAAATACATTATTAAATGTCACACCCAAAAGAAACACAGACATAATGTAGGTTTCCCTTGTTTGTGCATTCTGCAACTATGCAAGCAGTACTGCTTTAAGATCAGAAAACCTGGCAGCTGGACTGGAAAGTCGAATTTTGTCAAGAAGTCCATTATTACAACAGAATTTTGGAAAACAGCTAAAACTTAGCGTGTTTTTTTTTTTTTTTTCTTTAAGGATTACAACTCATAGACACTTCTGACACCAGTTTGTTGGGGATAAAATCAGCCCGGACCCTTTGTGGATGATGGATATTTGCCAACTCATATTGCTCTTGGACTAGTATTCAATAATAAATCAGTTATTTAATAGATTATTACGCTACCATTTCCAGCTGTATCAATACTGAGACAAATTTATTCAAATATAATTTAGAATAGCACAGCAAATTACCCATTAACATACATGACAATCAAACTGCATACTTTAAAATGAGTAACCAAAACACATTTATCACAATCACCATTTACACAGAATAAACTTTTAACAGCTGTATTCAGAACATATTATTGTATATTTTCTTTATTTTTATTTGATTTTATTATTTAGGAGTTCTGGTACCAATGGTTTTCTTATTAAAGAAGGGATCCCGTATGGCCATATAACGCGTTTAACTTAAACATTTGTATAACACTTGCATTAACCAGTTGCAACATATGTACCTTATCAATAGAATTTCTCTCCTATACGCTTATAGAACATTTGGACCAGATTACACAGACATGGTATCACCTGCATTTGTCAGAACTCTCAAACACTCAAAATATTTATACTACTCCATGTTAAAAGCATGGGAAATTTTGACCGGTCAATTTGAGTTCCCAAAAGTCATAAAAACACAGGTAAAAACCTTTGTCCATGGTTTCTGATCCTACATTCTATGACCAAAATTTCAAACCCACTTCTGCACAGGGGGTCCACCATTTGGGTCACAATCAATAAAATCTCTGCATCCCCAGACAACAATTTACAGATTTTCACAATTCTACAGAATACATACAATTTAAAGCATTTACAACATGTCAGGTACCTGTAGCAAGCAAGTTAGTTTACAGCACGAAATGAAGCATGTGCTGAAAATATAAATTTCATATTAATTTATAATCATCTACATTTACAACATGAATTTGTAGACCCCCTTAATGAACCTCTATTTTTTTCTTTTATTTATCATCACCTTTACATGTACTTTTGACATTCCCTCAATTATTTTATTCCCTTAATTCTCATACCTGGTTTGGACACCCTCAGGGCTTCAGAGGAGCTGCCAATCCTTTCTTCCTGGGCAGGTGGTAAAAGGGAGCTTTATGGAGCAGTGGGAACCCCTTGTTCCTGCTTGGGTAGGTCTAACTTATCACAGCAAGGATAGCACCCAAATCATTATTGTCTTTAGGGGACAGGCTGGGTATAATCAGGAGGGAGTAATGGTTTGGAGTTGTTAAAAACAGCCTCATTCCCATTTTATTTATCTTAACCCCCTTATCACAGACTTCATGCTTAAAATCAAAGTTGCACAGTCAAATAAAACAGCACATAAAGTAGCAAGCTTGAGTAATGCCAAACATCCATCATACAGGGTTAAAACCACTTTTTTTTTTTTTTTTTTTTTTTCGTTAATAAACTTTCTTTGCAAAAGTGACATGTACATAAACATGTACATAAACTGTTTGCAAAAGTTACATGTACATATACAACAACTCAGTCTGCCAAGACTGAAAACCAGTTTTACAACCTACAAAAGGCAACCCTTACAAAGAGGGACCATGGGACGTCTCCCATACACACTTTTACCACCTGCCAAAGGTGAACCCCTAACAAAGAGGAAAAGTCCAGATAATTGTGCACAAAACCGCCTGCCAAAGGCACTCCTCCTACCAAAGGAGTTAAACAAGTCTACCTGAGACTTAAAAAAACCATGTCTACTAAAGACATTATGCATTGAAAATCCCCTTTAAAAAATTAAAATAGTAAGAAACCCCAATAAATAACAAAGCAATGTGTGGGTGATAGGAGATGCAGGTAAAGAAGGTCTTCAAAGAACCCCTTACCTGACATCTCCGCTCCGACCAATTGCCCCCAAAACTTCTGACACCAGTTTGTTGGGGATAAAATCAGCCCGGACCCTTTGTGGATGATGGATATTTGCCAACTCATTCAGAGCTCTGGAAATTGGAAATGAATAGCAGAGACTTGTTCAATAACCAATTCAAAGTTTATTATACAGTCATATGCATTTATACCCCATTTTCATGTCGGTGGGGGCCATGAGCATTAGTGACATCATTTGTTTTTCACAAGTTATAAACAGCTGTTTCTAGTTATAATCTTTCGTCATATAACGTATCACATATTTGATTAAAACCAGATATTTACAAATACCGATATATTGGACAATTAACAAGAACATTTCGAAATCAGTATTTTTCCAGCAAAAAGGATTTTATACAAATCCTTTTTCCGAGAAATAAAGATGAAATGCCAAATTCATTCTTTGTTCAAATTAACTCTTATATGGACAGCTAGGATAGATATCAAAATGGATATTTGCATCTACAGTACAAAAAGGTTATGGTGGGGAAACATTGTGATTGAAAACCCCTTCCACCTGAAGTCTGTGGATAGTTAATACAATGTTAAACAAAAATCTGCACACCAGTCAAGCCATAAGACTTGCTTTTCAAACAGAAATCCCAAATCTGCAGTGATGTTACAACTGTAAATGATTCTGGGTGGACATATGCAAATTAGTTTAACATATGCAAATTAACATATGCAAATTAGTTTAACAAAGAATCACATGTTTGCCTCATTCCATTTTAAACATGGATTCCTTTTAATCAGTGTTTGCTGTATGCAACTGCTTGGAACACAATTTAGGAAAAGATGCAAAACCAGTGAACCACTCATGGATAGCTGTTTCGTTGTTAAAGCAACTCATCAGCATGAGGTTGTAACATCACTGCAGATTTGGGATTTCTGTGGGAAAATCAAGTCTTATGGCTTGACTGGTGTGCAGATTTTTGTTTAACATTGTATTAACTAGAAAAGTACATATATATAGACACAAAGTATTGGGATAAACCTCTTACATATTAAATGTAGGTGTTTCAATCAGACCCATTGCCACAAGTGTATCAAATCAAATACCTAGCCATGCAGTCTGCAATAACAAACATTTGTGAAAAAATGGGTAGTTCTGAACAGTTTAGTGAATTCAAGTGTGGTACTGGGATAGGAGGCCACCTTTGCAATAAGTCAGATTGTGAAATTTTATCCCTGCTAGATATTCCACTGTCAACTGTAAGTGGCATTATTAGAAAATGAAAATGTTTAGGAACAACAGCAACTCAGCCACAAAGCAGAAGACCACGTAAAGTCATAGAGCGGGTTCACTGAGTGCTGAGGCAATGCTCTTCTGATTTCAAGCTGAAGAGTTCCAAACTTTCACTGGCATTAATATCAGCACAAAAAAAAAAAAAGTGCTACAGGAGCTTTGTGGAATGGGTTTCCATGGCCGAGCAGCTGCATGCAAGCCTCACATTACCAAGTACAATGTCACACCTCAGATCGAGTTGTTTAAAGCACAACGCCATTGGACTCTGGAGCAGTAAAAATTATGTTCTGTAGAATAATGAATTACACTTTTCTCCTTGGCAGTCTGATGGTCAAATCTGGGTTTGGCAGATGCCAGGAGAATGTTACCTGCCTGAATGCAATGTGCCAGCTATATTGTTTTGGAGGAGGGATAATGGTATGGAACTGTTTTTTAGGGGTCATGCTGGGTACCTTATTTCCAGTGAAGGCAAATGTTAATGCTTCAGACATTTTGGATATTATGCTTCCAATTTTGTGGGAACAGTTTGGGGATGACCCCTTTTCTATTCCGGCATGACTGTGCTCCAGGGTACAAAGTGAGGTCCATAAAAACATGGTTGGATGAGTTTGTTGTGGATTAAATTGACTTGCCTGCATACTTCAACCTTATCAAACATTTTGGGATGAACTGGAATGGAATTGCAAGATAGGCCTTCTTGTCCAACATCAGTGCCTGACCTCACAAATGCTCTACTGGATGAATGACCCTTGCATTTCTTTATTCAACAGCCTGATTTCAAAACTATCAAGCCCCAATACTGCTGTATGAAAGTCTGTGATCCATCAGATGATCATTTGCAAAAATCAAGCCTGATTTCAAAAATATGAAGCCCCAGTACTGCTGTAAGAAAGTCTGTGCTCCATCAGCAGATTGTCTTCAATAAGCAAGCCTGATTTCAAAACTATCAAGTCCCAATACTGCTGTAAGAAAGGCTGTGCTCCATCAGCTGATCGTCTGCAATAAGCAAAGGTAGCCTTCTTGAAGACCACACTAAGACTCTATCCTGCACAGCATCATTTATATTTAATTTAATCACCCTGTACATTTGTTTTATTTTATATATCCTGTGTGCATTGTATATTTTCTTGCCTGTATATCTTGTCTGTCATGCTAAAGTGTAATTTTGCTAGCCCTGTGTTACGACACTCACCACCAGGGGAACGAAGCCGCCGTTTAATGAATAATCCCCTTTCTCCAGAAATGCAGTTTTAATCCAGCCGATCGTCAAACTCCCGAATGGAGCATACGAACACGGCAACTCCCGATCAGCAATTCAGTCGAACTCCTTCCACAGCTAAAAATAACGAAAGCGCTGTTCCAATAGTAATTCCCCTTCCCCCCCAAACGAGAAAGAAGCTCCTATTGAGGGTCAAACAAGATCTGGCTTTACTGTGGGCTACCCGCCCGTATTTATGCGGGTCTCCCACTTGGTGGACACTCCCCTAGGGGACCAAATGGAAGACTGTAATTACAGTAGGACAAAAGTACATTTCAGACATACAGTCACAGACTTCTCCCACAATTCATTATGTTTCCCTCCACTCTGCCCTGGAGATAATTGGGAAGTAATACAATTATCTCCAGGACAAAGGCACATCGCCATTGTAAGCACAAAAGCAGAAAGTACATGAAAATACATAACTTTACAATAACCGAACATTTCACATTCGTATCACATATCCCCAGATAGCCTGGATCTGAGTGCATATTATTGACGAATAGGCGCTCAGATCCCATACGTATAGTTCAATCGCCATGGAGTCAAAGTTCGTACAGTTCTTCGGTATGCGATTGACTCCATGGGAAGGCTACCTGGGTTCAATACTTTTATATGCAGTAGAAACTCCCGAACAGCCGGTATTCGTACGTGTCCGTTGAGACAGCTAGGCGATCCGTTGGCTCAGCGGTGTTCGGCAGGAAGAGTGTCCGTTTTTAGTTCCATGAAATCAGAGCCGAACACCGCTGGGCTTTCGTGCGTTTTAAAATGGCCGCTGCCTCGTGGTCGACATACGAACGACGACCACCCTGAAATCGGTTTAATTGAGAAGTGTCTGCGGTTAACCACAACGTTCTAATTGGGATCAAGAGGTTAACCAGCAGCACACTTATGTTCTGGGTGGCCATCTGTTCGGTAGCTTTGTTCGGTAAAAATAGTCATTCGTACGGTTAGCTATGGGAAATAGTTATTATATGCACGTACAGCCAAATAGACGAATCCACCATAACAGACAAATGGATGGTTTTGTCTCACCCTGTATGTAATTGTTTTATTCACTTATATGCATTCCTCTATTTCCCCTCTGATTTCTGACTGACCTCTCACTCCTCCCTTCTTTTATTGATATGTTTGTTTTTATTTGAATAACCATCTCTTCATCTCTGCCTATATACATATCCCCCCTCAGCTTTATTGCAAGCCCTTACATATATTTATTCAACAGCCTGATTGCAAAACTTTCAAGCCCCAATACTGCTGTAAGAAATTCTGATAACCCCCACCCCATTATTACATTTATACATTATACATTATTATATTTATAGATTGTCTGTCACACCCACATTTTAGATAAGTAGAAAACAGGTGTACACACTGCCTCTTATTAGTACACTCCTGCACTTTCTTAACCCCTAAAACGTAATATTTACCATACCTTCCCCTGCTCTTGATATTCCAATTATTTCCAATTTACTTTTTCCCAGTTTATCAATGAACTGTCTTCTCCTCCTCTTTAGTTCCTCTTTCTCCCTCAGTATAAAATTCTCTCCTTACACCAACTTCACTCATCCTCCCAACCACCCTTTACCCTCTTTTACCAACATTCCATGTGCACTCCAAAACTCCCGCTCCATCTGCAGTAATTTAATATCAACAGCCATACACAACTTTTTCATCTCAAACTCACTCACACTACTCGGACTTACAGAGACCTGGCGGTCCCTCTCTGATAGCGCTACTCCTGCCTCTTTACGTTTTGGTGAGCTGCATTTCTCACACACCCAGACTCAACTGTAAAGCAGGTGGTGTAGGCATCCTTCTCTCCCCTCAATGTACCATTCAACCAATCATAACTGCCCCTGCCCTATCCTTTTCTTCTTTTGAAATTCACACTGTCCGCCTATTTAACCCCTTAAGGACCAAACTTCTGGAATAAAAGGGAATCATGACATTTCACACATGTCATGTGTCCTTAAGGGGTTAAATTCACTCCTTTAAAAATTGCTACCATGTACTGCCCCCCCCCCCCCAGTCATCCTAGTCTATTCATTGAGCACTTTTTTTCCAGGCTTCCCCACTTCCTCTCATCTAGCACTCCTTCCTTTATACTTGGAGATTTCAATATCCCAATCAACAACCCCAACTGCACTGATGCCTCTCGTGCTCTTTGTGACCTCTTCCTTTGGCCTCACGCAATGGTCCAATTTAGCAACCCATACAGCGGGAAACACTCTTAATCTTGCCTTTACCAATCTCTGTACTGCCTCTAATCTCTCCAATATTCCTTTTCCTCTATCTGACCACCATCTGCTGACTATTGAAATCGGCATACCCAAGACCCTATTGACACCACCGTCTGAACATCAATCTCACAGAAACCTCCAATGTCTTGACCTAGAGCATTTCTCCACTAATCTCCAAACTCTCATTTTACCTATCTCAAACCTTACCTGTCCTAGCTCTGCAACCTCCTTCTACAATTCCCCCCTCTCCTCTCAACTAGACATCATGGTACCTCCTACATTTAATGCAGCAAGTGCCCCTAACAACAACCTTGGCACACCAAGCTGACTCGATACCTCCAAAAATGGTCCAGAACTGCTGAATACTGTTGGGGAAAGTCTCACTGTGCTTTTGACTTTCTCCACCCTAAATTTATGCTGCACTCATACAGCTTGGCTCTTTACTCTGCAAAAATAAATTATTTCATATCCTCATAACCACACTCTCCTGCGAACCCAAACAACTATTTCACACATTTTACTCTCTTCTTCTCCCTATTGTTCCTCCTCCACCTACAAACTTGACCACCTCAGACTTTGCAACTCACTTCACTGACACGATCTCTACAATCAGGGAAGAGATCTCTCATCTTTCTTCTTCCCCTTACAATACTTCCCCTAACCTCACTCCCTGTTCATTCGCACCCGCTTTAGCGGAAGAGGTTTCTGCTCTGCTCCAGTCCTCCCGCCCCACCACTTGCTTCCTAGATCCAATTCCCTTGCATCTCATCTGTACTCTGTCTTCTACTCTTTCTCTACCGCTCACTAGAATTCTCAATCTCTCTCTCTCCTCATGCCATATTAACCCCAATTCTAAAGAAGCCCAACCTTGACCCTAACTCCCCATCCAACTACCGCCCTATCTCGCTACTGCCTTTTGCATCTAAGATCCTTGAAAGAGTTGTGTATGCGAGATTGACAGACTTACTCAAGTCCAACTCTCTGCTAGACCTGCTTCAGTTTGGATTCCGCGCTCGTCACTCTGTTGAAACAGCTGTGGCCAAAGTATCCAATGATCTACTCGCTGCAAAATCTTGTTGTCACTACTCTATCCTAATTCTCTTTGACTTTTCTGCGGTTTTTCACACTGTTGATCATCAAAAGCTTCTTCTCATCCTCCGCAATATCGGTCTACAAGATATTGCTATCTCCTAGTGATTCTCCTACCTCTCCCAGCGCTCTTTCAGTGTTTCTTTCTCTGGCTCTGCTTCTTCTCCCCAACTCCTTTCTGTTGTTGTCCCCCAAGGTTCAGTCCTTTGTCCCCTACTGTTCTCTATCTATACTGCCTCCCTGGGGGAACTCATTAGCTCCTTTGGCTTCCAATATCATTTCTATGCGGACGACACGCAAATCTACCTGTCCTCTCCTGATCTCTCCCCATCAATCTTGGCAAGTGTCTCTGATTGCCTCTCTGCTATATCTAACTGGATGGCTTCCCACTACCTTAAACTCAACAAATTCTGCTCTTTCCTCCCTCAAGTGTTGCTATGCCTGTGTCTGTCTCCCACCAAGTTTACGGTGCTACCATCAGCTCCACCATGCAGGCACGCTGTCTAGGTGTTCTCTTTGACTCCAACATATCCTTGACTCCTCATGGTCAGTCTAAATACTAACAGGACAATATTACATCTTTTATATTTAATATAAAACTATACTATTTGTCATTGGTACCACCAGCCCTGTGTTGTTTTTGCAAGCAGGGTTAGGGATACTTATGCTATATATCATTTACTAAGGTTTCTAGCTCCTGGATATTTACACTATAGTTAATAGTGTTTTTTTCCCCTAGGGCTTAATGTTAGGTTTATGTTTATGTTAACAGCATGAAATCACCCCAAACGGAGAGACTATCCAACATGTCTCAAAGGGGAGCAAGAAAAACGGCAGATGCCAAGGAAAAACACTCTTTCTTCGCGGCGAAACCGTCAAGCCAAAAAACGACAGTGCAAACACCACAAGATGGCGACGGCAGTTGTGATGACATAGAGATTTCTCGGCCACAATCCCGCAAGACACCATGCAAATACAGGGGGAACTGTTCCAGAATACGCCAAAGCACATAAAAGCTTTGCAGAAAAAATAGAGGAAATGGAAGCACGGTTAGAAAAACAAGAATTAAAAAACATGGACCTTGAATACAGATACCGACGCCAAAACCTACGGTTGAGAGGGATCCCCGAGGATGTGCAGGCAGCAGAACTCATGGCCTTCCTCAGAGGCCTGTTTCAAGCCTTAGCCCCTGATATACCAACTACTAGGATGCTTATGGACAGAGCTCACAGAGTGACAAAACCGCAACACATGCCAGCTTCCACACCTAGGGATGTGCTAACAAAAATCCATTACTTCCGTGTTAAAGAGACCTTTCTCCACTCCAAAAGGCTGCAACAAGATTTACCAGAGCAGTACAGGCCTATCCAGATATATGCAGATCTTTCAGCAGAAACACTTCGGCGCAGGAGAACTTTTAAGGAGATCACCTCCGAACTGCGAAACAGAAAAATACCATACCACTGGGGGTATCCGATCAAATAGCTGATCCTACGAGAAGGCAAGACATATGTGGCCACAGACCGGAAATTGCCTGCTGCGTACCTGGGGTATTGACACAGCCACAGCCAAGAAAAGGCCTACAAAACAAGCAACACTACAACCGGACTGGCAGAAGGTCCGACAGGAGGCATCCGGCACATAAAGGAGGCAGTGAGGCGACGGACATCACCCAAACAAAATTAATGGGGCCTACCCCGATTACAATACCCCATGGGCACTAACGGACACTATCAAAACCATTGAATCGTGAACACCTGTACTCCATGGACACTGGTCGGGTGTGGGTAATATGCTTCTTTAATTTACGTTGATATTACACTTTACGTTGATGTTCTTTATGCACAATCAGATATTCTAGGGGGATTGACATTAGAGGAAGGGGCAACAGAGGCGATGCACCGCTATATGGGGTGCACTGACGACCAGGAAACACACATGCTCTGATAACCAAATAGGGCCCAGGCTGTCGGTGATACCCCGACTCCGCTGCACTATTAATATGGTCACAAACCCACACCCTCCTCTTCCCCCTCAGTCATATATATACCGGGTGCACTTGTGCACCAATCAATCGATCTTCACTTAAGTGCAGACCCTACGCATCACCAAGATGATAATGCATGTGGGATGCCGAGATAGAGGAGTATCCTTCCCCGGAACCCTAGCTATGGAGTGATTTCCATAATTATGCTTCACACTACCCAACAGGTAGCAAATGCAAGAGCCGTGGGCACGGGGCTGCGGACATCTGGACGGCCAACAGTCTGTACCCGGAATCCCAACCCCCTGGGCAGGATGAGTTAGTGGGAGAAACTAGCAGGATAACCTGCACCCTTAGGGACCCTTAGGGCACAATGCTCAGGTTACAGTTATATGTATTGTGGCGAGACCAATCTCGCCACATTGCATTGGAGAAGCCTGGTTGCCCGCCTGTTGCCTCTGGACTATGGCCCCATGTAAAAAAGCCTTATTTTCCCCTGCAGAAAAGGCTTGTTCGTGCCTTTCTGCCCGGCGGTCGGTAGATTAAATCTACCGAACAAACAACCGAATGACTGGACCACCTGTATTGGGAGTGTGTCGGCAATTTACCTCCCAGAAGCTGCGGTTAACCGCAGCTTAATTGACAAATGATGGGTGGCCTTTGTTCATTTCCCGAACATGTGGCGGCGGCCATTTTAAAGTCCCGAACGGCCAGCAGTGTTCAGCGCCCAAACTATGGAACTGGAAACGGACACTTATTTGCGCGAACACCGCTGAGCCGTCAGCCTCCTTGCTTCTGCATTCGGTCATTTAACCGGATGCCTGTTCATTTGGTAGTTTAAACCGTATGAACAGCATTACCCCAGATAGCCATGCCATGGAGCAACAAAAGACTATGGGAAAGACTTTGGCTCCATGGCGATTGAAATGTATGTATGTGATCTGAGCGCCATTCGGTAATAATATGCGCTCAGATCTAAGCTATCTGGGGATAGGTATAATGTATATGTTTTGTGCAACAGTTGTAAATGTATACATTTTAATGTATTTTACTGTCTTTTACTGCCATGTGGTTAATGGAGTTTTGCCTCTGTCCTGGGACATAATTGGATTACTTCCCAATTATCTCCAGGACAGAGGGAGGGACACTAGGATGCATTGTGGGGATGTTTTACCTATGTGTGTCTGTCATTGGTTCATGTCTGTCCTTTGTCACAGTCTTCCATCTGGTCCCCTAGGGGAGTGTCCACCAGGTGGAAGACCTGCATAAATACCGGGCAGGTAGCCCACATTAAACCAGACCACTGCTTAACCCTCAACACGGAGCCTTGTCTCGTTCTTGGGGGGATTTACTGTATACTGATAGAGACTGATTGATAGGAGTGTAAGCCGCTTGGGTTCTTTTCCTATTCGTCTGCTAGCAGCTATTCGTGAGGTTCCAGTTCAGGAGTTTGGAGTGCTATTTTGTATTCAGTTCGGGAGTTTGGTGTTCTGCAGTAGCTGTGCCTGTATCTCTGGAAGGGGAAGATCTTCTAAACGGCGGTTTGACCCCTTTATGTCCGGGGTGCCGTTACATGTAAGTTTATGTCTTTGTATTTGCGTTCAATGTTTTTCTTTTCCTATGGTCGCACACATATCTACACATGTCTCTCAATCTATGTACATACGGAAGGGCAGGGTAAGAGCTACGCTCATAAAACGAAACCCCCTTACGAAACAGAACAGAGATAGAAACCCAGGTCTACACCAGGGGACTACCCCTTATGGCAGCAAAACATACAACTCGGTGCAAATAACACACCATCAGGACACCACTCTAGGTAATATAGGATCAGTCAGCACTCGCCCCAATCACTCACATTTAGTGATGTACCGAACTGTTCGTTGGCGAATAGTTCCTGGCGTACATAGCGTGTTCACGTTCGTCACGGCGGGCGAACACATGCGCGGTTCGATCCGCCTCCTATTCGTCATCATTGACTAAACTTTGACCCTGTGCCTCACAGTCAGCAGACACATTCCAGCCAATCAGCAGCAGACCCTCCCTTCCAGACCCTCCTGTAACGGATCGCCGGGCACCCCGACTGGGTACCTCCGTTAAAGGATGCTCCTAGCGTTTCCTGAGGACTCCAAGCACTCTGGCAGACACCACAATCACCGAATCTGAGAAGCATATAAATCTTCTCAAGCCTCTGAATGCTGTAGACAGTTGAATAGGAACCATACGAATAGGTTTGCACTCCTAGCAGTCAAACTGAAACAGCATGCAATGAATCCTCCCCCAAGAAAGAGACGACACTTCACTTTGAGGGTTAAAACAGGAACTCTAGATTTATTCACACACTGTCTTATAAAGGATTCTCCCATGCACGGGAGGGATTTACTATACACCAATCACACAATGGTTACATCCCACAGATTCCCTCCCCTTAGCCTGGGAGGTAATCCAATTATACATTTTAAAACATACTTTTTACCCAACATACTTTTTACCCAACTTTAATAACTCTAAAACCATACATCCACATAAAAATTACATATTCACAATCAATCCATTCAGGGTAACAACATATCAAAAAATGGCATGAATCAGACCAGGGGTTCAGAAGTTAGTCAAATATCTTTTGGGCCCTGGCTGGCACATGGCTATCTGGCCCAGACCGGTTTCAGAGTCTTCTATCCTGGAGATAATTGAGAAGTAATTCAATTATCTCCCAGGACAGAGACAAGACTTCATAATGCACATGGTGAGCACAAAGCATTAAAATACTATAAAATACACAAAGTCCCATTTTATACATAAAACACAGACATGTCACATATCCCCAGATAGCTGGGATCTAAGCGCACAAAACTACCAAATAGCGCTCAGATCCTATTCACACAGTTCAATTGCCATGGAGTCTTTAACTACACGAATGGGCTCCATGGCATAGCTATCTGGGTTAACACAATGTATAGCTAGGCTAGTGTATTCAGTGTCCACTACAGTCCTGAAGGACTCATCTGATCTCTGCTGTAAGGACAGCACCCCAAAAAGCCTGTTTTAGGGCTAGAACATCAGTCTGCTTTTTTTTTTTTGTAATCTAATTGCAGTTGCCTGCCTGCCTGCCAGCTTCTGTGTCAGGCTCACAGTGGATACTGTGGATACTGTGCCCACTTGCCCAATGCCACCACTCATATCTGGTGTTGCAATAGCTTGCATTTAAAAACAATTTTTTTTTTCACTGTAATAGATTGAATAGCAGTTATTTGTCTGCAAACGTCTGTGTGTCAGGCCTACAGCGTGTACTCTGCCAACCTCTTCCAGTGCACAGTGCCACTCATATCTGGTGTCACAATAGCGTGCATTTAAAAACAAAAACATTTTTTTCACTGTTATATATTGAATAGCAGTTAGTTGTCTGCAAGCGTCTGTGTGTCAGGCCAACAGCGTGTACTCTGCCCGTGCACAGTGCCACTCATATCTGGTGGCACAATAGCGTGCATTTAAAAATCCAAAAACTTTTTTTTCACTGTAATAGATTGAATAGCAGTTAGTTGTCTGCAAGCGTCTGTGTGTCAGGCCAACAGCGTGTACTCTGCCAACCTCTGCCAGTGCACATTGCCACTCATATCTGGTCTCACAGTAGCTTGCACGCATAGTATCACTAATCAAAAAAAAAAATGACAGGCAGAGGCAGGCCACCACGCAGGGGCCATCGTGGTCATGGTGCTGTGATTCCCTTTTGCCCTAGAATAATGCCCAATTTTCAGAGGCCACGTACCCTGAACTTGAAAAGTTCTGAGGATATAGTTGACTGGCTAACACAGGACACCCAATCTTCTACAGCTTCCGCTCGGAACCTTGACGCACCATCCTCCTCCAGCTTAGCTTCGGGCACCTCTCAAGATACCACTCACCTGCCTGCCGCCACCACCAACACTAGCACCACAGCCGCTTCACTTTATCTGTCAGAGGAGTTATTTACACATCCGTTTGAAGAAATGAGTGATGCGCAACCATTATTGCCAGAGGATGTAGATAACAGGGATATGTCTCAGTCAGGCAGCATTACACACATAGACGTACAGTGTGATGATGATGATGTTGTACCCGCTGCTGCTTCCTTTGCTGAGTTGTCAGACACAAGTGAAGCATTGATGACGACGATGCGTCCATGGATGTCACGTGGGTGCCCGCTCGGCAAGAAGAAGAACAGAGCGAAAGTTCAGATGGGGAGACAGAGAGGAGGAGGAGACGAGTTGGAAGTAGGGGGAGGTCATCGCAAGGATCTAGTGGCACAGTCAGACAGCATGCATCGGCACCCGGGGTCAGCTCGACAGCACGCCAATAAACGCATGCTGTGTCCACCACCAGAATGCCGTCATTGCAGAGCTCAGCAGTGTGGCATTTTTTGTGTGTGTCTGCCTCTGACAACAGCGATGCCATTTGCAACCTGTGCCAAAAGAAACTGAGTTGTGGGATGTCCAACACCCACCTAGGTACAACTGCTTTGTGTAGGCACATGATCGCACATCTCAAACGCCTATGGGATCAACACATGAGTACAAGCAGCACACAAACTCAAAGCCGCCATCCTCCTCCTGGTCCAGCATCTTCAGCCACATCAACCACTGCGGTCCTCCTTGCCCCCTCTCAATCATTCGCCACTCCGTCTCTCGCCTTGAGCAGTTCCTACTCATCTGCCCACAGTTAGGTGTCTGTCAAGGACATGTTTGAGCGTAAGAAGTCAATGTCAGAAAGTCACCCCCTTGCCCGGCATCTGACAGCTGGCTTGACTGAACTCTTAGCCTGCCAGCTTTTACCATACAAGCTGGTGGAGTCTGAGGCGTTCAAAAAAATTGTAGCTATTGGGATACCGCAGTGGAAGGTACCCGGACGAAATTTCTTTTCACAAAAGGCAATCCCCAACCTGTACTCGATTGTGCAAAAGGAAGTAATGGCATGTCTGGCACACAGTGTTGGGGCAAGGGTCCATCTGACCACTGATACCTGGTCTGCCAAGCATGGTCAGGGCAGGTATATCACCTACACTGCGCATTGGGTAAACCGGCTGACGGCTGCCAAGCATGGAATGCGTGGCTCTGCAGAGGAGTTGGTGACACCTCCACGACTTGCAGGCAGGCCTGCTGCCACCTCCTCTACTCCTCCTACTCCATCCTCTTCCATAACCTCCTCGGCTGAGTCCTCTTCTGCCGCTGCGTCTTGCTCCACATCAACGGCACCCCCCAGCTCCCCAGGTACTATTCCACATCCCGGATACGACAGTGTCACGCTGTCTTGGGTTTGACTTGCTTGAAAGCAGAGAGCACACCGGACAAATACTCCTGTCCGCCCTGAACGCACAGGTGGAAAAGTGGCTGACTCCGCAGCAACTTGATATCGGCAAAGTGGTTTGTGACAACGGAACAAATTTGTTGGCTGCATTGAAGTTGGGCAAGTTGACACATGTGCCGTGCATGGCACATGTGTGTAATCTGATCGTACAACGCTTTGTGCATAAGTACACAGGCTTACAGGACGTCCTGAAGCAGGCCAGGAAGGTGTGTGGCCATTTCAGGTGTTCCAACACGGCCATGGCGCACTTTGCAGATATCCAGCGGCGAAAGAACATGCCAGTGAGGAGCTTGATTTGCGACAGCCCGACACGGAATTCAACACTCCTAATGTTCGACCGCCTGCTCCAACAAGAAAAAGCTGTTAATGAATATTTGTATGACCGGGGTGCTAGGACAGCCTCTGGGGAGCTGGGATTTTTTTTGCCATGTTACTGGATGCTCATGCGCAATGCCTGTAGGCTCATGCGTCCTTTTGAGGAGGTGACAAACCTAGTCAGTCACACTGAAGGCACCATCAGTGACATCATACCATTTGTTTTCTTCCTGGAGCATGCCCTGCGAAGAGTGCTGGATCAGGCCGTAGATGAGCGTGAAGAGGAAGAGTTGTGGTCACCATCACCACCAGAAACCGCCTTATCAGCATCGCTTGCTGGACCTGCGGCAACGCTGGAAGAGGATTGTGAGGAAGAGGAGTCAGAGGAGGAATGTGGCTTTGAGGAGGAGGAAGACCAACCACAACAGGCATCCCAGGGTGCTCGTTGTCACCTATCTGGTACCCGTGGTGTTGTACGTGGCTGGGGGGAAGAACATACCTTCATTGAGATCACTGAGGAGGAGGAATGGGAAATGAGTAGCTCGGCATCCAAACTTGTGCAAATGGGGTCTTTCATGCTGTCGTGCCTGTTGAGGGACCCTCGTATAAAAAGGCTGAAGGAGAACGACCTGTACTGGGTGTCCACGCTACTAGACCCCCAGTATAAGCAGAAAGTGGCTGAAATGTTACCAAATTACAACAAGTCGGAAAGGATGCAGCATTAGCAAAATAAATTAAAAAGTATGCTTTACACAGCGTATAAGGGTGATGTCACAGCACAACGGGAATCTAACAGGGGAAGAGGTGAAAGTAATCGTCCTCCTCTCATGACCACACTACTGGGTGTGCAGGCTTGACTTGTGGCCTGAGCTATCCCAATTTGTGATAGAACTTCTGGCCTGCCCCGCTTCAAGTGTCCTGTCAGAAAGGACATTCAGTGCAGCAGGAGGTATTGTTACTGAGAAGAGAAGTCGCCTAGGTCAAAAAAGTCTAGATTACCTCACCTTTATTAAGATGAATGAGGGATGGATCCCGAAGGGACTGACAGTGGGTGATACATTCAACTAAAAAAGGCCTGATGAGATGAGCTGCCTTGGGCTAAAAATGGTGACCCTATGTAGGAGGAACAGTCCCTATTCTGCTCTGTGTCAGTGTGTATCAGGGTCCCTGAGGACAGTTGTCAATCCATATCTGCCAAGTGACCCTATGTAGGAGGAGCAGCCCCTATTCTGCTCTGTGTCAGTGTGTATCAGGGTATTTGAGGACAGGTGTCAATCCATATCTGCCAAGTGACCCTATGTAGGGGGAACAGTCCCTATTCTGCTCTGTGTCAGTGTGTATCAGGGTCTCTGAGGACAGGTGTCAATCCATATGTTAAGTTGTCAATATATCATATGTCAGGTGTCAATCCATATCCATTGTGATTTAGGAATGTTAGGTGATTTATGCCCTTTATGGATTAAAACCAGACTCTGCATCAACTGTGTAATTTTCCATGGGAGTTTTGCCATGGATCCCCCTCCGGCATGCCACAGTCCAGGTGTTAGTCCCCTTGAAACAACTTTTCCATCACTATTGTGGCCAGAAAGAGTCCCTGTGGGGTTTTAAAATTCGCCTGCCCATTGAAGTCTATGGCGGTTTAAAATTTTATGTTTGCGACATCACTACTCACATTCACTATAAAACCATACTCTCATAATGTCCAAGGATTGAATATTCCATATAAACGTCACAACCTTAACAGGGAACTAAAAACGGTTTAGGCTGACATTGTATATCTACAAGAAACACATTTTAGGACTGACGCCCACCCTCAACTGGACTCCAGCCCTTACTCCCATCAAATACATGCCACTACACCACAGAAATCTGGAGGGGTTTCCACACTCTTAAGTAAAGACCTTACAGTGACCTCACATACACAAATAATAGACCCAGGGGGAAGATATATTATCTGGCAAGGTACCATTGTGACGAGACCAATCTCGCCACTGTGCATTGTTGGAGCCTGGTTGCCTGCCTGCTGCCTTTTGACAATGGACCGGCATTTAAATACTTTATTTTCATATGCAGAAAGGTCTATTCATGTATTTCTGCCCTGGCGTTCGGTAGATTCTCGGATATACTGAATGAACTCATTTAACCCAGATAGCTATGCCATGGAGCCTATTCGTGTAATAAAAGCCTCCATGGCAATTGAACTGTATGTGTCGTCTGAGCACCATTCAGAAATAAGGTGCGCTCAGACCTAAGCTATCTGGGGATATGTTGCATGTCTGTATTTTATGTATTAAATGTAACCTTGTGTATTTTATTGTATTTTACTGTCTTTTTATTGCCATGTGCTTAAAGGGAATCTCCAGTGCCAGGAAAACAATCAATTGTCCTGGCACTGGAGTTACCCTCTCCTTCCCACCTCCCACTCCCTGGTTACTGAAGGGGTGAAAACCCCTTTATTCACTTACCTGAGACAGCAACGATGTCCCTCGTCGCTGTCTCCTCCTCTGCGCCGCTCCTCCTACTGGCTCTGACTTTTCCCGCCCACCGGCTGAGGAGACCTAATGCGCATGCGTGGCAATGCCACGCATGCGCATTAGGTCTCCCCATAGGAAAGCATTGAAAACGAATTTCAATGCTTTCCTATGGGGATTTGAGCGACGCTGGAGGTCCTCACACAGTGTGAGGACATCCAGCACGCTCTAGCACAGATAATCTGTGCTATAGAGCAGGAAGTGACCTCTAGTGGCCGTCTAATAGACAGCCACTAGAGATGGAGTTAACCCTGCAAGGTAATTATTGCAGTTTATAAAACACTGCAATAATTACACTTGCAGGGTTAAGAGTAGTGGGAGTTGGCACCCAGACCACTCCAATGGGCAGAAGTGGTCTGGGTGCCTGGAGTGTCCCTTTAATGGAGTTTTGCCTCTTTCCTTGGAGATAATTGGAATACTTCCCAATTATCTCCAGGATAGAAGACTCTGTGGAACTGGTTTTGGGCAGAAAAGCCATGCTTCCTTTGGTCATCTCTATCTTTTGAACCAATGGACCAATTTTTGAAGTATGTTTGTATTTGGAGTATGCTGATTCTGAAAATGTAAGTTTTATGTGAATGTGATGCATACTTTTAAAGTTATGAATAATGTGGAAAAACTGTATTTCTCTGCCTGTGATAATTATATTAACCATTGTGTAAGGTAAGTGTATCACAGGCAGAGGGGAGGATTTTGTGTGTGAGTGTATTGTACGTGTTTATTGGTTGTTTTCCAAAACCCTGTGGGTGGTACTAATGTGTATATAAGAACAATAAACCCACAGCTCTGGCTGTTCACTGTTTGACCCTCAACACGGAGCTTTGTCTCGTGGGGATTTATTGTATGCTGTTCCAGTTCGACTGCTAGGAGTGTAAACCTTTCGTATGGTTTTTCCTATTCGGCTGTTTACGGCATTCATATGGTTTCCTGTTCGGTGGATTGGTATCTTTGGTAGCTGCCTGTGTATCTGGAAGGGGAATATTTCCTAAACGGCTTTTAACCCGTTTTATGCCTGGGGTGCCGTTACAACCATCAATGACTTAGACTACACACTAGTGAATATATATTTTCCAAACACCAACCAGAGAAACTTCCTACACGGGGTTCTCACCAAAACTGAGAAAGTGAGGAAGGGCATCCTAGTAATATACGGTGACTTTAACCATGTCTTAGACCCAACGGTAGATTCAACCAGACCCACTTCCTCCCCACAATACAGAACACTTAAAAAGCACAGCAAAGCTCTCAGGACTCTGGTGTCCACATTTGGACTAGGAGAGGTATGAAGAGCCCTACACCCATCAGAAAGAGCATACACACAAAAGTACACAACACATACTCCAGAATCGACGGATGCCTCGTGCATGAATCCACCACGCCCATGATCATAGACTGTGACATCACAACCATTCACTGGTTGGACCACGCACCAGTGACCCTATCACTCGCGAACACAAATGAATTTAAGCACAGAAGCCCATGGCGCCTTAATGAAAACCTGCTTAAGGACGCACAATTCTGTGCATATTTAGAAAAAGAACTACAACACTACTTTACCACAGACACCACACCGGACCAGAACCCACACATGCTATGGCTGGCACATAAAGCAGTAGTAAGAGGCTCACTCATAAGCAGAGCCTCGTACCTTAAGAAACAAATTGAAAAAGAAGCAACACAATACAAAAAACAATTAGACAAATTACACAAGGTAAATAAAACACACCCTTCAGAGGAACACAAAAAATGAATGAGCACACTCCAAGGAAAACTTAATGAGTTCCGACTCCAGAAATTTGGCCTCATGCTCAACAGACTGAATGCACGCTCGTATGTACAGGGAACTAGAGCCAGTAAGCTTTTAGCACAGCGCCTACGCTACAGACAACAAACACGGATAGCTCACATTGTCAATAAAGAAAGAAAAAAACTACACTTACCTTCAGAAATCTGCAGGGAATTTGCCCAATATTACAGCCAGCTATACAATCTTACGGGAGACCCAGACACCCCGAAACCAACAGAAGCAGGCATACGATCCTACCTAGCTGATATCCCGCTGCCCACTCTAACAGAACCCCAAAAGCAGCTTCTAGCAGCTCCCATCATGGAAAATTAAATAGAATGCATTACCTCCCTACCCACAGGGAAAGCCCCAGGCCCTGAAGGTTACACAAATGAATATTATAAACAATTTATACATACTCTAGCCCCGCACCTTACCTCAACGTTTAACTATGCGCTACATACGGGAGGGTTCCCCTCGGAGTTCCTGACAGCTAGAGTAATAACCCTTCCAAAACCGGGCAAACCACCAACACACTGTCAAAACTTCCGCTCAATATCTTTACTAAATGCAGACACCAAACTATACGCCAAAGTGTTGGCTAACCGACTTAAAACCATCCTCCCAACCCTCATCTGAGATGACCAGGTGGGCTTTGTACATGGGAGACTGTCACGTTTAACATTTGTTATGAAGGAACACAACTGCAGATTTCTTAGAGCTTGAATATTTATTAGAACAAATTAGAAGATATTGTGACTTTGAGTTCAGAATTACAGGCACTGTAGCTTTAAATAATAAACGGTTGCTTAAGTCCAGAATTACAGGCACTGTAGCTTTAAATAATAAACGGTTGCTTAAGTCCAGAATTACAGGCACTGTAGCTTTAAATAATAAACGGTTGCTTAAGTCCAGAATTACAGGCACTGTAGCTTTAAATAATAAACGGTTGCAATTAGCAGGTTCTGAATCATTTAGAGTCTGTTAGTTGAGTTAACAAGTTAGGTGATAAGCAATTACAATAGTTTGTTCCATTAGCATTTATCTGAAGCAAGACAGGTGCAGCTAACTTGAATAGTGGATAGGTTGAAGATAGCTGTAGCTGGGTTGGTTGATAATAAGACTTTGGTAACAGGCAATAGAGGCTTTAGATATGTAACTCTTATCACAGAGGTTTAATGTTACTTAGCTTCCGGTAAAGAGAAAACAGGTTCCCAAGTTCTCCTCAGAGGCGGTTATATCCGATGATATGTGTGTAGAGAGTTCAGGCTTTAGTCGAGGATGAGGAGAGGTGAAGGGGACGTGAGTAGTCTTCCAGTCCGGTCCGGTAACAGATGGCTTTCACAGAGAAGTTTGTAGCCGGTTCATGAGTGCGGTACGTAGTTCAATAATCCAGCGTCTATCAGCTGGTGCGGTCGCATTAAGTAAGGAGACCGTGTCATAAGGGGGTGTGGCTAAGCTCCGTGGAACCCGGAAGTAAGAGGATACCAGAATTAAGGCATGACAGAGACAAGGATCAGACAACACCCGGAAGGTGTTGGACATTCTACAGACAATACACATGGACTCACAATCTCCCTAGACGCAGAAAAAGCCTTTGACAGACTGAATTGGTGATTCCTAGAGGCCGTCCTCACGAAATTTGACTTCCCCCCTACATATCCATCAGCTATTAAAGCTCTGTACAGCCTCCCAAATGCAGTTGTATCGACCTCGGGGTTCCAGTCAGACCCATTTGATATTACCAACGGTACCAGACAGGGCTGCCCCTTATCGTCACTATGTAATGGCCCTCGAGCCACCAGCAGAAGCCATCAGACAAAACCCCAATATACATGGCATAAAGATAGGAGACCAGAAAATACAAAATAAATCTGTTCGCAGATGACGTCCTCTTAATGCTCTCCCAACCGACTATATCAATCCCCAAACTTCAAAAAGAAATACGAAACTACAGTGCACAATCCTACTATAAGCTCAACACTACAAAAACCCAAGCGATGGGGATAGGAATAGAGGGCACCACTATGGACAGACTCAAATTGGCGTTTAAATATGATTGGAGACAAGACTACCTTACCTTCCTTGGAATTAAACTGACAAAAGCACATGATTTGCTCTTCACAATGAACTACCAAAAACTAGGCACAGAAATAGAGAACACATTGAAAACTTGGGAGGGCAAATACCTATCTTGAGTGGGCCGCTATCAAAATGATGACACTACCAAAGATTCTGTACCTATTCCTCACACTGCATATAAACATCCCCTTGAAATACCTTAAGGCCCTCCAGTCAATTCTTCTAAGATTTGGATGGCAAAATAGAAAGCCTAGGGTCCCCTGGAGACTCTTATCCAGAACAGTTTCCCCAATGTGAGAGAATACCATAGAGCTACACAATTGGCCAACGTAATAGAGTGCCACTCCCATACCCAGACCCCCCAATGGGTGGCTCTGGAATCCGACAGACTAGAAGGTAAACACCTAGCGCACCTTTAATGGGCCCCAAGGGAACTAAGACCCTGCACCCCCAAAATGCTGCCAACCACCAGGCTAATGCTTTCCATATGGGACAAGATGAGACGGAGGGTGAGCTCAGCACCCAGGTGGTCTCCTGCGACCCCGCTGAAAACCCTACACAAACTGAACCCCTCATTCAACTACAAAATATGGGCAGCACACACCATAACCCACCTGCACCAGATAGAGCAGAGAGCCTACACACAAAGGCAGATGGGGAAGAGGAACAAATGACACAATTTGAATACAAATGTATAAACAAGAAACGGCAGGAAAAAAAACCTCAAATTTTGCTACAACATACTTATAGAAGAACCACAAACACAATTATGGGGATTCCAGAAAGAATGGCACAAAGACCTTAGGAGGAATGGAACATGGCCTTCATGGCCCACAAGGGCGCAACGAGGTGTGCCTCACATATTGAGATCGCGAGGAAGGTACTGTACACGTGATACCTCACACCCAACAAACTCTCCAAAATGTACACAAATACTGACAACAAATGCTGGAGATGCCAGGGTTCAATAGGGGATACACTACATATATGGTGGACATGTCTAGGTATACGACCACTCTGGGTAACAGTGGGAGACATAATTAAAGATAGCACAGGAAAACAGGTGCCACTATCTGTAGAAATGTACCTCCTACACATTATGCCATGAAACCTACCAAAATCTATTAGAAAATAGATTTTTCTCAATATTATAGCAGCGACAACTGTCATTGCTAGAAACTGGAAATCGACCACGACCCCATCTAGAACAGAGATAATAAATCTAATAACCACAAATGTGGCGTACGAAAGGTTTGCAAGAGCACAAGGTCACACAGGCTAAACAAACGAAAAGGTACATAACATGTGGCAATATTATAATGAAAAAAAAAAGGAGAGGGAGACGCTTGAAACCCTGAAAAGGGGTGACAGACAACCTCATTATAGACCTGATCGACAAGCCCACAGAGAGTCTAAAAATGATAGAGAGTCACGATACATCACAAAACAAACCATAGGTTGTAAATATGTTTATATAATGTTATATCTGTAAATATGTTACCCCATGTCTAACCACTTCGGATATATTGTATAAATACAGCCACTAGATCAACGGAAGAAATACAATACCACTAACAGCCATGATTATTGTACACGGAAATGTATGTTACTTGCAACACTATGCAATATTATCCTTTCCCCTTTTCTATTCTGTACCCCCCCAATGTTTATATTTCTACAAAATATGCAAAATAAAAATGGTCAATTATAAAAAAAAAATAAGAAATGCCGTGTAGTGCTCCCTGACTTGCACTGCACACATTGGACTGAAGACAGTCAGAAAAACACAGATTTGTTTTCTTCAAAGAGTTAACAATATAGAAAAATAATAACTTTAAACATATGTACCCTACTAATAGTATATAGATAAGCTCACACTAGACTCATACTATGACCAAGAACCCAAGAATGGCAAAATTATTTACTTTAAAACATTCCATAGGCTCAAAAAAGGAGGATTTTCTTTCCTCCAAACAGTTTCAAAATACATATGGTAAAATAGTCACACGCCTACATTCTCAATACATTGGGAAACAAATATAAAAGAAGAAAATTAAAACCAATGTGGCTTAGATCAAGGGTCAGTCAGATGACCAAAGGTATGAAAAGGGCATTCAGAACATTTAAATCAGAGGGGTCAAGTGCGTCCTATAATAAATATAAGCAGGCCATATATATATATATATATATATATATATATATATATATATATATATAGAGTCAGTAGAAACCGATATACGCTAACCTGTCCATTAGTAGGAATATACAAAAAACAAGAGGTCACCTTTTAAGAACAGAAGAAAGGCATTTTTGCTTACAGCAGAAGAAAGGGTTCTTTAGTATGTACAATAAAGATGTAGAATTGTCTACCTAACAAGATTGTCTTATCAGGATACATAGAAAATATAGAAAAGGTTTGGATGCTTTTTGCATAAACAGAATATTCAAGGATATAATTAAAATGTATGTAAACAGGTTGTTGATCCATTGAGAAATCTGATTGCCATTGTGGTAGTCAAAATTATTTATTCCCCCCCATGTTTCCCTCCAATTGGGTTTTGGCATTATTTTGGATCAACAGCATAAAAGGATGGGCTTCATGGTTGATCATGAACTCTAACTATGATTAAATTATTAGTACCTTACTAATATTTACTATTTGTATCATATTTGTACAAATAGTAATAGTAGGCTATTTGTACCCTACTAATATTTACTATTCAGTTTAATTGAGTTTATAAAAAGAGACATTAATAAGACTCTTACTCCCCTTACCTTCAAGCTGTTTTTGTTTTAAACAATAAAAACAACTTTTATTTTAATTTTGCAATACAAAATGTGGTATAAAACAATCAGAGATTCATTGCTTGTAAGGAATATCTAAAACGTGTGTACATTTGCCATTTACTAGTTCATAAATATTCAGGGATAAACCGTTTTAAAGACTATGTGGCATCCATTATTTTGAAATATACTAGGCAGGGACTAAAAATGTGTATTTGAATAGAAATATATTTTTTAAAATATTGTTTATTTAAAGGTTTGCAGCCCACCCACGGCGAACCGGTCACAAAGGACTTCCATGGTTTTTGAGAACCCCTGAACTGATCTGGGTGAAATTTGAATATGTTGGTCACCCAGATCGGGGCTATCAGGGGACATATTGTTTGTGGGGATACTCCATGTATAAAGGGGTGTTCCAGATATTGGGGAAAATAGTGATTTTTCTGCCTGGAGATAATCAAGTTATTACTTTATCAGACTTGATTATCTCCAGGGCTAGGGGAGCGAATTTTATGTTTGTGCTGGGTGTGTTTTATGTTTTTACTGTACGGGATTTGTTATATGTTGTCCCTCCCTGTGGGATGTCCCCTTGCATGGGGACTTGCATAAAAGCCTGTGTGTGTTAATTAAAGCCAGTTCATTTTGTACCCTTCTTCTTGACTTCGGCTGTTATTTGGAATTCGTATGCTTTACTAAGGGAATTATCTTGTAAAGCTATTGGTTTTCATATGGATTTTGTCGATTGCAACTACCGAACGGAGCGCTATATATACTAGGCTCTGGTGGTTCGGGAGGAAACTACCGAAGGAGGTTTAAATATACTTGGTTTCCTTACACAGTTAATACAAAATATTGCACAATTAAACTTTTTTATGCATAATAAAATTAATGATTTACCTGTGTTTCTTGGAGCCACTTTCAAATCAGTTCTTACATCTATTGGCAATAATTTGACAATTATTTACTACTTAAGTGTAGATAATAACTGAATCAGAATATCTTTATATAAAACTGCTGTATATTACTCCTCTTTACATTGTTGAACCTTTCTATAAATAGAAAAGAAGCATGGTTCTTTGTTTTTTTTTTACATGTAAAATTCTTATAAGGCCCATCCCAGATTTGGTTGTACACAACCAGCCCCCATTCATGGAATGTGATGGCAGATAAGAACCGTTTGGCCCACCTAGGCTGCCACTTTTGTAAATACTTTCATAAGTCCCTGGCCTTATCTTAAGTCTAGGATAGCCGTATGCCTATCCAATGCATGTTTAAACTCACTCACTGTTTACCTCTACCATTTCAACTGTAAGGCTATTCCATGCATCCACTACACTCTCTGTAAAGTAACACTTCCTGAAATTATTTTAAAACCTTTGCCCCTCTAATTTAAGACTATGTCCTCTTGTTGTGGTAGTTTTTCTTCTTTTAAATATAGTCTTCTCCTTTACAGTGTTACATAGTTACATAGTTACATAGCTGAAAAGAGACTTGCGTCAATCAAGTTCAGCCTTCATCACATTTGTTTTTTACTGTTGATCCAAAAAAAGGCAAAAAACCCAGATTTGAAGAACAAAAAATGCCTTCCTGACCCCAGAATGGCAGTCAGATTTATCCTTGGATCAAGCAGTTATTACCCTACATTGAAAGATTATATCCTTGAATATTCTGTTTTTGCAAGTATGCATCTAGTAGCTGTTTGAACATCTGTATGGACTCTGATAAAACCACTTCTTCAGGCAGAGAATTCCACATCCTTATTGTTCTAACAGTAAAAAAACCTTTCTTTGCCTTAGATGAAATATTTCTTCCAGTCTAAACGCATGACCTCGTGTCCTATGTAAAGTCCGTTTTGTGAATAGATTTCCACACAATAGTTTGTATTGGCCCCCCGAATACTGCCACCTTTTTAGTTTAAACATTGTCTTTAGTGTTGTCGCGAACCCGAAATTTTCGGTTCGCGAACGGCGAATGCGAACTTCCGCAAATGTTCGCGAACCGGCGAACCGGGCGAACCGCCATTGACTTCAATGGGCAGGCGAATTTTAAAACCAACAGGGACTCTTTCTGGCCACAAAAGTGATGGAAAAGTTGTTTCAAGGGGACTAACACCTGGACTGTGGCATGCCGGAGGGGGATCCATGGCAAAACTCCCATGGAAAATTACACAGTTGATGCAGAGTCTGCTTTTAATCCATAAAGGGCAGAAATCACCTAACATTGACACCTGTCCTCAAAGCCCCTGATACACACTGACACAGAGCAGAATAGAGACTGTTCCCCGTCCTCAGAGACCATGATACACACTGACACAGAGCAGAATAGAGACTGTTACCCCTACATAGGGTCACTTGGCAGATATGGCGGGGTCGTGGGAGGGGGAGGATGACTTTCACCTCTTCCCCTGTTAGATTCCCGTTGTGCTGTGACATCACCCTTATACGCTGTGTAAAGCATACTATTTAATTTGATCAGCATGGCCACTTGAGTTTTTATAGTTTTCACGCTGCTTGTAGTTTATATATGGTTCACAAAAATCAAACGATAAAGTAAACATGTAAGGATTCAGAATATTCTTTCAAACCCTTACACATTGTGTGTACGTATTTTTTGTCTTAAGTTTGTGGCTTTAAAGAGGTTCACGTTGTTTCTATGATGTGCATAACATGTTCTTGTAAATGTTTGTTAAATTTTTCCTGGAATTGTAATTTTTCAATCTGAATAAAGATAGTCAAATCCCTGATACACACTGACACAGAGCAGAATAGGGACTGTTCCCCCTACATAGGGTCACTTGGCAGATATGGATTGACACCTATCCTAATGATCCCTGATACACACTGACACAGAGCAGAATAGAGACTGTTCCCCGTCCACAGAGACCATGATACACACTGACACAGAGCAGAATAGGGACTGTTACCCCTACATAGGGTCACTTGGCAGGTATGGATTGACACCTGTCCTCAAAGCCCCTGATACACACTGACACAGAGCAGAATAGAGACTGTTCCCTGTCCACAGAGACCATGATACACACTGACACAGAGCAGAATAGAGACTTTTCCCCGTCCACAGAGACCATGATACACACTGACACCGAGCAGAATAGAGACTGTTCCCCCTACATAGGGTCACTTGGCAGGTATGGATTGACACCTGTCCTCAAAGCCCCTGATACACACTGACACAGAGCAGAATAGGGACTGTTCCTCCTACATAGGGTCACTTGGCAGATATGGATTGACACCTGTCCTCAAAGCCCCTGATACACACTGACACAGAGCAGAATAGAGACTGTTCCCTGTCCACAGAGACCATGATACACACTGACACAGAGCAGAATAGGGACTGTTCCTCCTACATAGGGTCACTTGGCAGATATGGATTGACACCTGTCCTCAAAACCCCTGATACACACTGACACAGAGGAGAATAGAGACTGTTCCCTGTCCACAGAGACCATGATACACACTGACACAGAGCAGAATAGAGACTGTTCCCCGTCCACAGAGACCATGATACACACTGACACAGAGCAGAATAGAGACTGTTCCCCGTCCACAGAGACCATGATACACACTGACACAGAGCAGAATAGGGACTGTTCCCCCTACATAGGGTCACTTGGCAGGTATGGATTGACACCTGTCCTCAAAGCCCATGATACACACTGACACAGAGCAGAATAGAGACTGTTCCCTGTCCACAGAGTCCATGATACACACTGACACAGAGCAGAATAGAGACTGTTCCCCGTCCACAGAGACCATGATACACACTGACACAGAACAGAATAGAGACTGTCCCCCCTACATAGGGTCACTTGGCAGGTATGGATTGACACCTGTCCTCAAAGCCCCTGATACACACTGACACAGAGCAGAATAGAGACGGTTCCCTGTCCACAGAGACCATGATACACACTGACACAGAGCAGAATAGAGACTGTTCCCCATCCACAGAGACCATGATACACACTGACACAGAGCAGAATAGAGACTGTTCCCTGTCCACAGAGTCCATGATACACACTGACACAGAGCAGAATAGAGACTGTTCCCCGTCCACAGAGACCATGATACACACTGACACAGAGCAGAATAGAGACTGTTCCCCGTCCACAGAGACTATGATACACACTGACACAGAGCAGAATAGGGACTGTTACCCCTACATAGGGTCACTTGGCAGGTATGGATTGACACCTGTCCTCAAAGCCCATGATACACACTGGGGGGAGCTACTGTCCTCCCCAACCCCTGCGCGGTGGGTGGGGGCCATAAATAACAATGGGGGGACCTACTGTCCTCCCCCCTCGGCCCCCACCCCTGCGCGGTGGGTGGGGGCCATAAATCACAATGGGGGGGCCTACTTTCCTCCCCCCGGCCCCCATCCCTGCGCGGTGGGTGACATAAATCACAATGGGACGGACCTACTGATAGGAGTGGAGTATTGTTCATATCAGTTTAATACCTTCTGCGTCTCCTATCAGTGGACGTGATCCTATCTTGAACCTCGTTCAAGTTGCTCTGGTTCCTTGATGAGCCAGCTGCCCGTGAGTTAACATGTCCCATGGAGAAGCACTCTGTCCTGTAAAGCCTCACCACAAAAAAATTAAATAAGTAACAGCACTCGGAGTGGTGAGTTTAGTAAATGTTCATATCAGTTTAATACCTTCCGCGTCTCCTATCAGTGGACGTGTATATGGCAGCCATTTTAGGAACCGCACACCTGGGACCCGAGCAAGGTCACCTCTTCAATAGGCGACAAGATTTGGCCCTGTAAAACTCTCCTGGATATTATGTACAATTTCTATGGATATGGCATTGATTTATGTAACAGGGAGATGGAAGAAGATGCTTGGTCGGTCCTCTTACTTGAAATTTGGGGCACTGCGCGGGCAAGCTAATGTGCCACCAGATAGGATTGGTGAGTTTAGTATTGTTCTGATCAGTTTAATACCTTCAGCGTCTCCTATCAGTGGACGTGTAAATGGCAGCGATTTTTAATTGTGGAATCACCTCCCCTTTTTAGGCCAAGGTGGGAAGATGCTTAGACCACTGGTATATTGGTGCCATCTTGGAGGATTTTTTTTGGTTTGGTTTTTGAAGCCACAGTGCTGCACCAGTGGGCCTAAAAATTAGGCATGTACACATGCCTGAAAAATTTGGTATTGTTGCAGCCGCTGCTGTAGCAGCGGCCAGAAAAATTGATGTTTCTTTCACAGGCAGAAAGTGCCCTAAAACATGGCGGCTTGAACCCTAGTTGGTGGCGGATAAGTCACGCAAGTCAAACGTCATTCAGAGCTAAAATACAGCAGTGTGGGGGGCGGAGCTTAACCAGCGAGCTAAACGGACGCCATCTCGACAAGCTCCCCAGTAAACGGGCACAATCTATTAAAAATCCCAACACCCTCAGCCGATCCAACCTCCTCCAGCCCCCAGTGGACTCCCTACCTACTCCCGAGCAGATCGATGCCCTTATTTGCGGCTTCCACCCAGCAGAAGCGGAGACGGAAGGTTGGGGCCTACCCCACGCTCACAATCCCAGACCTGGAGAAACAGTAGCCGGCCTTTAAGAGGGCAGCATAGTAAAGGTACAGGTTGTATACGACCCATTACCTACCGTCAAAGTGTCCATATGGCAACGTACATTATTCTGCAAAGATTAGGGTTTGTCCTGCACTCTTAGTGGGTGTAGAGCTTTAAGCTCGAGGGTTTGTGAAGTCTAAAACGAGTCAAGAATTGCATACAAAAGCATAGGTCAGGAGAAACCTATCTAACTTCACACCATACCTGAGTTACAAAAGGACGTTTAACCCCTTAAGGACACATGACATGTCTGACACGTCATGATTCCCTTTTATTTCAGAAGTTTGGTCCTTAAGGGGTTAAATGGTTTATTGTTTATGTTGTTGCGATCCCTACTAGAAGACTGACACACGTACAACAATCGACAGGCCTAACCCTGACATGGACCGTACTTGACTGACACCACAGGCTCAACGGGACCCACTCTCGCACGACTGGTACACCTAAGACGGGGACATACCACAAACGCTTAATGGAGTGACTGCTACACTCTTACCATGACCGCCCCCCCCCCCCCGCGACTCCCTAGGTTAGGAGTTTCGATCACGTGAGGCAGAGACCACACTCACGGCAGGAGGCTGCACTGGACAGCCCACACGCTTCAGAAGTCACTCACTGGTACACACCCATCAATATGCCCACGGGACACCATACCGACACATACGGGCACACCCAAGTGTCATAACCATGGAGGCACCACATACTCCATAACTACTTCACACACGGAACGCGGATACCAGCACCGAATGTACGACTCAAACACAAAAATAACACAGGTTAAGCGGTTAATGACCCGGATCCAAGTTATTGCTTGTATGTTATAAAATTATATAATTGGTGCAGTCTCACAAGATGCAAGATAAATATGTTGATGCTATATACTGGAAATTCTGACTTGCAATGTACTGTTTTACTGTCATGCAAAGCACCGCAAAAATAAAGAATTTAAAAAAAAAAAATACAGCAGCGTGTGGACCATTTTTAGCCCAAGGCAGCTCATCTCATCAGGCCTTTTTTAATCTAATGTATCGCCCAGTGTCAGTCCCTTCGGGATCCATCCCTCATTCATCTTAATAAAGGTGAGGTAATCTAGACTTTTTTGACCTAGGCGACTTCTCTTCTCAGTGACAATACCTCCTGCTGCACTGAAGGTCCTTTCTGACAGGACACTTGAAGCGGGGCAGGCCAGAAGTTCTATCGCAAATTGGGATAGCTCAGGCCACAGGTCAAGCCTGCACACCCAGTAGTCAAGGGGTTCATCGCTCCTCAGAGTGTCGATATCTGCAGTTAAGGCGAGGTAGTCTGCTACCTGTCGGTCGAGTCGCTCTCTGAGGGTGGATCCCGAAGGGCTGTGGCGATGCATAGGACTTAAAAAGCTCTGTATGTCCTCCATCAACAACACTTCTTTAAAGCGTCCTGTCCTTGCCGGCGTGGTCGTGGGAGGAGGAGGAGGATGACTTCCACCTCTCCCCCTGTTAGATTCCCGTTGTGCTGTGACATCACCCTTATACGCTGTGTAAAGCATACTTTTTAATTTATTTTGCAAATGCTGCATCCTTTCCGACTTGTTGTAATTCGGTAACATTTACGCCACTTTCTGCTTATACCGGGGTCTAGTAGCGTGGACACCCAGTACAGGTCGTTCTCCTTCAGCCTTTTTATACGAGGTTCCCTCAACAGGCAGGACAGCATGAAAGACCCCATTTGCACAAGGTTGGATGCCGAGCTACTCATTTCCCGTTCCTCCTCCTCAGTGATCTCAATGAAGGTATGTTTTCCCCCCCAGCCACGTACAACACCACGGGTACCAGATAGGTGACAACGAGCACCCTGGGATGCCTGTTGTGGTTGGTCTTCCTCCTCCTCCTCAAAGCCACATTCCTCCTCTGACTCCTCTTCCTCACAATCCTATTCCAGCGTTGCTGCAGGTCCAGCAAGCGATGCTGATAAGGCTGTTTCTGGTGGTGATGGTGACCACAACTCTTCCTCTTCCTCTTCACGCTCATCTACGGCCTGATCCAGCACTCTTCGCAGGGCACGCTCCAGGAAGAAAACAAATGGTATGATGTCGCTGATGGTGCCTTCGTTGCGACTGACTAGGTTTGTCACCTCCTCAAAAGGACGCATGAGCCTACAGGCATTGTGCATGAGCGTCCAGTAACGTGGCAAAAAAATTCCCAGCTCCCCAGAGGCTGTCCTAGCACCCCGGTCATACAAATATTCATTAACCGCTTTTTCTTGTTGGAGCAGGCGGTCGAACATTAGGAGTGTTGAATTCCAACGTGTAGGGCTGTCGCAAATCAAGCGCCTCCCTGGCATGTTGTTTCGCCGCTGGATATCGGCAAAGTGAGCCATGGCCGTGTAGGAACGCCTGAAATGGCCACACACCTTCCTGGCCTGCTTCAGGACGTCCTGTAAGCCTGTGTACTTATGCACAAAGCGTTGTAAGATCAGATTACACACATGTGCCATGCACGGCACATGTGTCAACTTGCCCAACTTCAATGCCGCTATCAAATTTTTTCCGTTGTCACACACCACTTTGCCGATATCCAGTTGCTGCGGAGTCAGCCACTTTTCCACCTGTGCGTTCAGGGCGGACAGGAGTGCTTGTCCGGTGTGACTCTCTGCTTTCAAGCAAGTCAAACCCAAGACGGCGTGACACTGCCGTATCCGGGATGTGGAATAGTACCTGGGGAGCTGGGGGGCTGCCGTTGATGTGGAGCAAGACGCAGCAGCACAAGAGGACTCAGCCGAGGAGGTTATGGAAGAGGATGGAGTAGGAGGAGTAGAGGAGGTGGCAGCAGGACTGCCTGCAATTCGTGGCGGTGTCACCAACTCCTCTGCAATGCCACGCATTCCTTGCTTGTCAGCCGTCAGCAGGTTTACCCAATGCGCAGTGTAGGTGATATACCTGCCCTGACCATGCTTTGCAGACCAGGTATCAGTGGACAGATGGACCCTTGCCCCAACACTGTGTGCCAGACATGCCATGACTTCCTTTTGCACAATCGAGTACAAGTTGGGGATTGCCTTTTGTGAAAAGAAATTCCGGCCGGGTACCTTCCACTGCGGTGTCCCAATAGCTAAAAAATTTTGGAACGCCTCAGACTCAACCAGATTGTATGGTAAAAGCTGGCGGGCTAATAGTTCGGACAAGCCAGCTGTCAGACGCTGGGCAAGGGGGTGACTTGGTGACATTGGCTTCTTACGCTCAAACATGTCCTTGACAGACACATGACTGTGGGCAGATGAGCGGGAACTGCTCAAGGCGGGAGACGGAGTGGCGGATGGTTGAGAGGGGGAAAGAAGGACAGCAGTGGTTGACGTGGCTGAAGATGCTAGACCAGGAGGAGGATGGCGGCTTAGAGTAGGCGTGCTGCTTGTACTCATGTGTTGATCCCATAGGCGTTTGTGATGTGAGATCATGTGCCTACGCAAAGCAGTTGTACCTAGGTGGGTGTTGGACCTCCCACGACTCAGTTTCCTTTGGGACAGGTTGCAAATGGCATCGCTGTTGTCCGAGGCAGACACACACAAAAAATGCCACACTGCTGAGCTCTGCAATGACGGCATTCTGGTGGTGGACACAGCATGCGTTGATTGGCGTGCTGTCGGGCTGACCCCGGGTGCCAATGCATGCTGTCTGACTGTGCCACTAGCTCCTTGCGACGACCCCCCCTGCTTCCAACTCGTCTCCTCCTCCTCTCTGTCTCCCCATCTGAACTTTCGCCCTGTTCTTCTTCTTGCTGAGTGGGCACCCACGTGACATCCATGGACGCATCGTCATCATCAACCGCTTCGCTTGTATCTGACAACTCAGAAAAGGAAGCAGCAGCGGGTACAACATCATCATCATCACACCGTACCTCCATGTGTTTAATGCTGCCTGCCTGATACATATCCCTGTTATCTACATCCTCTAGCAATAATGGTTGCGCATCACTCATTTCTTCAAACGGGTGTGTGAATAACTCCTCTGACATACCAAGTAAAGCGGCTGTGGTGCTAGTTTTGGTGGTGGCGGCAGGCGGGTGAGTGCTATCTTGAGAGGTGCCTGAAGCTAAGCTGGAGGAGGATGGTGCGTCAAGGTTCCGAGCGGAGGCTGTACAATATTGGGTGTCCTGTGTTAGCCAGTCAACTATGTCCTCAGAACTTTTCAAGTTCAGCGTACGTGGCTTCTTAAAACTGGGCATTATTCTAGGGCAAAAGGGAATCACAGCACCACGACCACGACGGCCCCTGCGGGGTGGCCTGCCTCTGCCTGTCCTTTTTTTGGGGATCAGTGGTACTATGCGTGCAAGCTACTGTGAGACCAGATATGATTGGCAATGTGAACTGTAACAGTTCTGCAGAGCACACACTGTAGGCCTGACACACCCGCTTGAAGACAAGTAACTGCTATTCAATTTATAACAGTGAAAAACAAATTTTGTTTTTAAAAGCACGCTATAGAGACACCAGATATGATTGGCAATGTGCACTGGAACAGTTCTGGAGAGCACACGCTGAAGGAAGGACTGACAGAGCCGCTTGAAGGACACTGACTGGCTGCTATTAGCTTACACTAGAAACCTTTTTTCTTTGTAAAAGCACGCTATAGAGACACCAGATATGATTGGCAATGTGCACTTGAACAGTTCTGCAGAGCACACACTGTAGGCCTGACACACCCGCTTGAAGACAAGTAACTGCTACTCAATCTATAACAGTGAAAAAAAAAAATGTTTTTAAAAGCACGCTATAGAGACACCAGATATGATTGGCAATGTGCACTGGAACAGTTCTGGAGAGCACACGCTGAAGGAAGGACTGACAGAGCCACTTTTAAATCTAAAGCTTAACCTATTGTTAAAACAGATATGAGTGGTGGCACTGACTGTGCAAATGGGCAAGGCATCCAACCTGACACAGAAGCTGGCAGGTGTCAGGATCGGGACAGGGATCCAACATGCAGAGTACAAACAGGAGAAGTTACGTATACCGGACCTTAGAATGGCCGGACTAACGTAAGGAGTAAGCAAAGAATGGTCTAGAGACAAGCCGAGGTCGAGGGAACGAGAGAGCAGGTAAACGAGAGACAAGCCGGGTCAAAAAGGTAATAGAGGTAAGCAGGGTAGAATTAATACGAGCCGGGTCAGAACCAAAGAGACAAATAGAAATAAGAGCGCTGATTGACTAGACTAGCTAGAACCACGACAGGGCAATGAACCAATACACAAAACCTTATTTTATACCCTGGTTCTAAATAGATGATCACGCCCCCGACGAGTCCTGATTCGTGCTCAGGACTTGATTGACAGGTCGGAACGGATAGTCGTCATGACGTCGGCTACTAGAGCCGTGTCATAAAAGGAGGCGGATCAGAGGCGTGCGGCGTGTAAACGGCCGAGAGGACTGCGAGGAACGAGTGAGTCAGCCCCTCTGAGAGGACGGAATTCTAAGTGTCTCACCTCCTCTGAGGTAGAGACAACAGGTACCCTGACAGCAGGCAGGCAACTGCTCTTCTATTACAGTGAAAACAAATTATTTCTTTTAAATCTAAAGCTTAACCTATTGTTAAAACAGATATGAGTGGTGGCACTGACTGTGCAAATGGGCAAGGCATCCAACCTGACACAGAAGCTGGCAGGCAGGCAACTGCTCTTCTATTACAGTGAAAACAAATTATTTCTTTTAAATCTAAAGCTTAACCTATTGTTAAAACAGATATGAGTGGTGGCACTGACGGTGCAAATGGGAAAGGCATCCAACCTGACACAGAAGCTGGCAGGCAGGCAACTGCTCTTCTATTACAGTGAAAACAAATTATTTCTTTTAAATCTAAAGCTTAACCTATTGTTAAAACAGATATGAGTGGTGGCACTGACTGTGCAAATGGGAAAGGCATCCAACCTGACACAGAAGCTGGCAGGCAGGCAACTGCTCTTCTATTACAGTGAAAAAAAAATATTTCTTTTAAATCTAAAGCTTAACCTATTGTTAAAACAGATATGAGTGGTGGCACTGACTGTGCAAATGGGCAAGGCATCCAACCTGACACAGAAGCTGGCAGGCAGGCAACTGCTCTTCTATTACAGTGAAAAAAAATATTTATTTTAAATCTAAAGCTTAACCTATTGTTAAAACAGATATGAGTGGTGGCACTGACTGTGCAAATGGGCAAGGCATCCAACCTGACACAGAAGCTGGCAGGCAGGCAACTGCTCTTCTATTACAGTGAAAAAAAATATTTCTTTTAAATCTAAAGCTTAACCTATTGTAAAAACAGATATGAGTGGTGGCACTGACTGTGCAAATGGGCAAGGCATCCAACCTGACACAGAAGCTGGCAGGCAGGCAACTGCTCTTCTATTACAGTGAAAACAAATTATTTCTTTAAATCTAAAGCTTAACCTATTGTTAAAACAGATATGAGTGTTGGCACTGACTGTGCAAATGGGCAAGGCATCCAACCTGACACAGAAGCTGGCAGGCAGGCAACTGCTCTTCTATTACAGTGAAAAAAAAATATTTCTTTTAAATCTAAAGCTTAACCTATTGTTAAAACAGATATGAGTGGTGGCACTGACTGTGCAAATGGGCAAGGCATCCAACCTGACACAGAAGCTGGCAGGCAACTGCTCTTCTATTACAGTGAAAACAAATTATTTATTTTAAATCTAAAGCTTAACCTATTGTTAAAACAGATATGAGTAGTGGCACTGACTGTGCAAATGGGCAAGGCATCCAACCTGACACAGACGCTGGAAGGCAGGCAACTGCTCTTCTATTACAGTGAAAAAAAATTATTTCTTTTAAATCTAAAGCTTAACCTATTGTAAAAACAGATATGAGTGGTGGCACTGACTGTGCAAATGGGCAAGGCATCCAACCTGACACAGACGCTGGCAGGCAGGCAACTGCTCTTCTATTACAGTGAAAAAAAATATTTCTTTTAAATCTAAAGCTTAACCTATTGTAAAAACAGATATGAGTGGTGGCACTGACTGTGCAAATGGGCAAGGCATCCAACCTGACACAGAAGCTGTCAGGCAGGCAACTGCTCTTCTATTACAGTGAAAATTTTTTATTTATTTTAAATCTAAAGCTTAACCTATTGTTAAAACAGATATGAGTAGGCACAGGGTCAAAGTTTGCCCAATGATGACGAAAAGGGGGCGGATCGAACTGCGCATGTGTCCGCCCGCCGCGGCGAACGCGAACACGCTAAGTTCGCCGGGAACTGTTCGCCGGCGGACAGTTCGGTACATCACTAATTGTCTTATAATGAGTTTTGGAGAGAAGAGCTAGGAGATCTTAAAGGGCCACTCCTTTAAACGGATCGTTTTCCTAGCACTGGAGTTTCCCTTTAAGCAACAAGGGTCCTGTCTTCCAAGCTCTTCTTGTGGCATATCATACTGGGCTGAATTAAAAGTAATAGCTACAAATAACAGCTCTTGTTTGAGGTTTGTATTGATATATAACTGAAACCCAGTTTATATGTCCCTGTGCTTCCCTAAGTTTAAATGAGAAATATATACAAACAAAACAGAATATGTGTACACAACCCCAGTGAAAAAACAGTGATGATTAATAAACAAAAAGTGGAACTTCCCTTTGTGGGGTGAAGTTTCCAGAAAAAGGTCCCCAAAGACTTCCTCTTGTCTTCAATACAAATGCATAATAGAATAGGGGAGCATCTGCTAAATACAGATCAAATGGGAAAACATAGCGTTTAACTGTGTGAGAGTGAGTGAAGTAATATAATTTTACAATTGGCCACTCACAGATTATCAGATGTAAACCAGCTTTGGATAAAATCTTTTTCTTCTGATTCTTCACACTCCCATCAGTCAATCAGAGTGTTTGGCTCAAAAGAGAAAATATATGGAACAAATAAAGTGCAATTCCAGAGTAAAGTACAAAAATAATTTAATAACTTACATATAAGTTAAAAACAATGAGCATATCACCACTGGGCGTCCTACGCGTTTCGTCCTAAAATGGGACTTCCTCAGGGACTTGGTGCATCAATAACAGCAGAAAATATATAATACAAAACATTCCCCCCGCCCGTTCTTATATACCCCCTCCCGGAGTTCATTATTCAATTATTCCCGGCCGGTGTTTCTTCTCTGTTCGGGCAGCACTTCCTGGTTGGGCGCGATAACGTCATCACGCACGCACGTCCCTTGCGTTCCAGACGTGCGTTCCAAATACCCGGAAGTGGATGTCGTTTATAGATTTTCCGTTCTCTCGGAGACATATGGGCAAAGTAGAGGCATATGAGGGGGAAAAAGTTAAAAAAAACTCTGGAAAGCACGTATATGGATAAGAATATTTATCATGATTCTATTAAACATGTAAATAATGTATATAGACTATGTTATAAATAGTCATTATTCTATTAAAAGTTATATTCAATGTACAGAAAAAAATATATTATAAAAAATATGTAAATAATGTATATAGACTATGTTATAAATAGTCATTCTCAAGAAAAATAAAATAAAAATAAAAATGAAAAAAATGGATGAAATGAAAAAATACACTAAAACAAGTATATACATCTAAATTATTGTATTCAAATAATAAAACAATCTGGAATAAGACTCCATTAATTTTCATTTTCCTTACATATTAATTTTTACATTCCCTATTCTGAGAATGTGTATGAGGCAAACAGATGAATAAACAAACAGCCCAATATCAACACATAACTTTGTAATATATTGGTGATTAAGTGCATAAGGTGGAACCCATTTTTACATATATACTTGTATGTTGTCGCACTCCTCCCCTTCATCTCACTTTCTATAATACTTCAACATTTTTCTACCTCTACAGGTTTTTCTTTTAGAGTTTTTTAAGGTTTTTTAAAGTTTTTTGAAGTTTTTTGAAGTTTTTAAAGGGGCCCCATGTCTAATACCAATATGGATAAGGGCTATGTAATTTTTTATGGCCCAGTATTTAATATTAATACCTCTGATGGATTAGATTATATATATGTATTCTTTCGGGAAAGATCCATCAGAAGCACCTTATACGGATATTGGAAGATACATAGAAATTAAATGAAGCGAAGGAAGTGCGACATCCCAATAAACATTTTCCTCAACCAAAGGATTAATCTTCAAAAAAACTCCACAGGTCAATATCCAGATTTAGACCCCAAGGTTTGAGTGTCTTTAGTTTATTTATCCAGAATGTTTCTCTTTGGGAGAGTTTTTTGGTTAAATCTCCTCCCCTCCAATAGGGATCCACATGTTCAATGCCCACGAAGGAAAAGTGTTGCCAATCAAATTGGCTGCAGGAATTGCAATGCAGAGGTACTATATGTTTAGTTGATTTTTTTCTAATATTATTTTGATGTTCCAATATTCTTTCTTTGAGTTTTCTACAAGTTCTTCCCACATATTGTTTCCCGCATGGGCATTGGAGCATGTAGACTACATTTTTGGTGTTACAATTTATATTAGTTTTTATTTTAAATTTCTCTCCTGTTATAGTACTCCTGAATTCTCTCTTTTGTGTGTATTTTTGATTTTTACATGCTTTGCAGTTGTTGCAAGGATTAAAACCATTGATGTTAAATGGTCTGCCTTTTCGCTGTATTTTTAATGCATAGCTGGGTGCAAGGATGTTTTTTAAATTCCTTGTTTTTCTAAAAATCATAGGTGTTTTTTTGGGTAGCACTTTACCTAGTATGGGGTCTCTACATAGAATATTCCAATGTTTGTTGAAAATCTTTTTGATTTTCCAATGTTGAGTATTATACTGTGTGATGAAAGAGAAATTGTAGTCCCTTTGGGGGGTCTTCTTAGGTTTAGAGGTCATTAGGTCTTTTCTATTCTTTTTTTCAATTTCCTCAATTTCTTTATCAAGCAGAGTGGGTTCATATTTTTTTGCTATAAATTTATTTTTTAGATGTCTAGCTTGCTCTCTGTAATCTGATTTATTTGTACAATTTCTCCTCACCCGTATTAGTTGACTCTTTGGGATTGTTTCCAGCCATCTCTCCTGATGGCAGCTCTTTCTATGTATGTAGCTGTTACCCTCGGTTTTTTAAAAAAAACATTTTGACTCGATCTTATTATTCTCCACAAAAAAGCATATATCTAAAAAATTAATTGTGATGGTATTCATCTCATATGTAAATTTTAGACCATATTCGTTCTGATGAATATAGTCCAAAAACAGTAATAGCTCTTCTCGTGGACCCTGCCAAATCATTATGATGTCATCGATAAAACGTTTCCAGAGGACCAGGTTCGCTGCCCAGCCATGCCCGCTCCATATGTGGTTGGATTCCCAATCCCGCATATATATGTTTGCATAGCTGGGGGCGAACCTGGTCCCCATGGCCGTACCAGTTGTTTGGAGATAGAATGAATCATCAAAAAAGAAAAAATTGTGTTTGAGAATATAGTGAATGCTTTTTAAAATAAACCTACGGAAATCGGATGCTACATTTTCATCCTTTTCCATAACTCGTTCTACTGCAATCAGACCTTTATTGTGCCTGATTACAGTATATAGTGAGGCGACATCAATGGTTACCCTGATAAAGTCTGGTTTCCAGGTCACATTCTCCATGATCCTCAAAATGTGAGCCGTATCTTTTAAATAGGAAGGTGCTTCCTGGGCATATTTTTGGAGATGATGGTCAACAAACTCCGATAAATGGGCAGAGATGGAATTTATGCCACTAATAATGGGCCTACCTGGTGGTATTGTGGGATGTTTATGTAATTTAGGAAGAAAATAAAAAATGGGAATGATTGGGAATTTATTATAAAGATATTCTTTGTTGTTTTTGGAAATTAAACCTTCCCTATGTGCCTGATCTAATAAAATTCCTAGAATGATATTGAATTTTTTAGTAGGATCTCCTGTAAGTTTTATATAGGTGTCTGTGTCACCCAAAATCCTATGGGCCTCATGCATATAATATTCCTTTGTCATTATGACAATAGCCCCCCCTTTATCTGCTTCCTTGACAATTATGTTGTCCATTTTTTGGAGCTTAGTGATACTCATCGATTCCTCTTTGCTCATATTGTATTTATTTTCCCGTTGGTTTTTTTCCTCTTTTTCTAATTTTTCCAAATCGTGGCACACCATATTATTAAAGGTCTCTAAAAAGGGACCTCTATCTCCCACTGGGTAAAAATGAGACTTTCTTTTAAACCTATTCAATTCCGTGTCTGATGGTTCATTTAGGCTTTTTAAAGGCATATTTTCCTCTCTCTCTTTTAAGTGTCATTTTTCGTATGTATTTTTGTACATCAATATAAGTATTGAAAAAGTTAATTTTTTGATTGGGGGCGAACTTTAGACCTTTATTTAGGGCCTTTAGATCTGTGTCACTGAGTTCTATGTCTGTTAGATTGTAAACCCCATATTGTTTTTCTAATGCTTTTTTCTCAAGAAATCCTCTCTCCGGGGGTTCTCCTCTATCCTTTTTCTCTTGGGAGGAGTTAGATGTATATCGGGCGATGTTTCTTGGCGATTGTGACGGGGTTTGAAAAATTGGGTAATCCTTCCGTCCTTGTGACGGGATTCCCTTTCTAAAAAAAGATTTTCCCTTTCATTTTGATGTTCTGGATTTATGCTTGCCATCTGTGCATACAATTTTTTGGGGGAGGGGTTTTTGTGGTTTGGGGAAATAAAATCCTTTCTTTCTCTTTGTTTAAATTGATCATGTTGTATATGTGAAATATTTTGGAATCTTTTTGGAGTGAAAGTTTTACGTCTAGTGATTGGTAGGCTATACGTGGAATATTTATATGTGTCTCTTGTAGGTGAATTGGAAGCATGATTCCTTATAGTGTTTCTATTTCTAATAGGAGAGATGTTCCTTTTAAATTAATAAATTCCCAATCATTCCCATTTTTTATTTTCTTCCTAAATTACATAAACATCCCACAATACCACCAGGTAGGCCCATTATTAGTGGCATAAATTCCATCTCTGCCCATTTATCGGAGTTTGTTGACCATCATCTCCAAAAATATGCCCAGGAAGCACCTTCCTATTTAAAAGATACGGCTCACATTTTGAGGATCATGGAGAATGTGACCTGGAAACCAGATTTTATCTGGGTAACCATTGATGTCGCCTCACTATATACTGTAATCGGGCACAATAAAGGTCTGATTGCAGTAGAACGAGTTATGGAAAAGGATGAAAATGTAGCATCCGATTTCCGTAGGTTTATTTTAAAAAGCATTCACTATATTCTCAAACACAATTTTTTCTTTTTTGATGATTCATTCTATCTCCAAACAACTGGTACGGCCATGGGGACCAGGTTCGCCCCCAGCTATGCAAACATATATATGCGGGATTGGGAATCCAACCACATATGGAGCGGGCATGGCTGGACAGCGAACCTGGTCCTCTGGAAACGTTTTATCGATGACATCATAATGATTTGGCAGGGTCCACGAGAAGAGCTATTACTGTTTTTGGACTATATTCATCAGAACGAATATGGTCTAAAATTTACATATGAGATGAATACCATCACAATTAATTTTTTAGATATATGCTTTTTTGTGGAGAATAATAAGATCGAGTCAAAATGTTTTTTTTAAAAAACCGAGGGTAACAGCTACATACATAGAAAGAGCTGCCATCAGGAGAGATGGCTGGAAACAATCCCAAAGAGTCAACTAATACGGGTGAGGAGAAATTGTACAAATAAATCAGATTACAGAGAGCAAGCTAGACATCTAAAAAATAAATTTATAGCAAAAAAATATGAACCCACTCTGCTTGATAAAGAAATTGAGGAAATTGAAAAAAAGAATAGAAAAGACCTAATGACCTCTAAACCTAAGAAGACCCCCCAAAGGGACTACAATTTCTCTTTCATCACACAGTATAATACTCAACATTGGAAAATCAAAAAGATTTTCAACAAACATTGGAATATTCTATGTAGAGACCCCCTACTAGGTAAAGTGCTACCCAAAAAAACACCTATGATTTTTAGAAAAACAAGGAATTTAAAAAACATCCTTGCACCCAGCTATGCATTAAAAATACAGCGAAAAGGCAGACCATTTAACATCAATGGTTTTAATCCTTGCAACAACTGCAAAGCATGTAAAAATCAAAAATACACACAAAAGAGAGAATTCAGGAGTACTATAACAGGAGAGAAATTTAAAATAAAAACTAATATAAATTGTAACACCAAAAATGTAGTCTACATGCTCCAATGCCCATGCGGGAAACAATATGTGGGAAGAACTTGTAGAAAACTTAAAGAAAGAATATTGGAACATCAAAATAATATTAGAAAAAAATCAACTAAACATATAGTACCTCTGCATTGCAATTCCTGCAGCCAATTTGATTGGCAACACTTTTCCTTCGTGGGCATTGAACATGTGGATCCCTATTGGAGGGGAGGAGATTTAACCAAAAAACTCTCCCAAAGAGAAACATTCTGGATAAATAAACTAAAGACACTCAAACCTTGGGGTCTAAATCTGGATATTGACCTGTGGAGTTTTTTTGAAGATTAATCCTTTGGTTGAGGAAAATGTTTATTGGGATGTCGCACTTCCTTCGCTTCATTTAATTTCTATGTATCTTCCAATATCCGTATAAGGTGCTTCTGATGGATCTTTCCCGAAAGAATACATATATATAATCTAATCCATCAGAGGTATTAATATTAAATACTGGGCCATAAAAAATTACATAGCCCTTATCCATATTGGTATTAGACATGGGGCCCCTTTAAAAACTTCAAAAAACTTCAAAAAACTTTAAAAAACCTTAAAAAACTCTAAAAGAAAAACCTGTAGAGGTAGAAAAATGTTGAAGTATTATAGAAAGTGAGATGAAGGGGAGGAGTGCGACAACATACAAGTATATATGTAAAAATGGGTTCCACCTTATGCACTTAATCACCAATATATTACAAAGTTATGTGTTGATATTGGGCTGTTTGTTTATTCATCTGTTTGCCTCATACACATTCTCAGAATAGGGAATGTAAAAATTAATATGTAAGGAAAATGAAAATTAATGGAGTCTTATTCCAGATTGTTTTATTATTTGAATACAATAATTTAGATGTATATACTTGTTTTAGTGTATTTTTTCATTTCATCCATTTTTTTCATTTTTATTTTTATTTTATTTTTCTTGAGAATGACTATTTATAACATAGTCTATATACATTATTTACATATTTTTTATAATATATTTTTTTCTGTACATTGAATATAACTTTTAATAGAATAATGACTATTTATAACATAGTCTATATACATTATTTACATGTTTAATAGAATCATGATAAATATTCTTATCCATATACGTGCTTTCCAGAGTTTTTTTAACTTTTTCCCCCTCATATGCCTCTACTTTGCCCATATGTCTCCGAGAGAACGAAAAATCTATAAACGACATCCACTTCCGGGTATTTGGAACGCACGTCTGGAACGCAAGGGACGTGCGTGCGTGATGACGTTATCGCGCCCAACCAGGAAGTGCTGCCCGAACAGAGAAGAAACACCGGCCGGGAATTATTGAATAATGAACTCCGGGAGGGGGTATATAAGAACGGGCGGGGGAATGTTTTGTATTATATATTTTCTGCTGTTATTGATGCACCAAGTCCCTGAGGAAGTCCCATTTTAGGACGAAACGCGTAGGACGCCCAGTGGTGATATGCTCATTGTTTTTAACTTATATGTAAGTTATTAAATTCTTTTTGCACTTTACTCTGGAATTGCACTTTATTTGTTCCATATATTTTCTCTTTTGATCCAAACACTCTGATTGACTGATGGGAGTGTGAAGAATCAGAAGAAAAAGATTTTATCCAAAGCTGGTTTACATCTGATAATCTGTGAGTGGCCAATTGTAAAATTATATTACTTCACTCACTCTCACACAGTTAAACCCTAAGTTTAAATGAACCTGAAACCTTAGCCATAATTCAAAACCTAGCTCTTGTTAGAAGATATTTTGCAATGCATATGCAGTACTTGACAGAGGATGTACTGTAAATATGAAAAAATAAAACACAGCAAATAATATATCTGTATAAAGTTGTAAAAGCAGGGAGATAATACCAGCCTTAAGTGTACCTTTTTTTCATTTATTGAAATATTGCTGTCTACTAACTTAATGCTCTATTGGAATTATTTACTAAATTTACTAATTTTTTACCAAAATTAATTTCCAACAGTACCCTCTTTAGTGAATAATGTTGTGCAGTCTTCAATTTCTGTATCATTGCATATTAAATATTTTAAAAATGAACAATATAAATTCATTTGTGATAATGGAACAAAGTTACACGTTCTAACTTGTTCAGCAAAAAGAAATATGGCAATAACAGTGAAATATTGATGACTATTTTTCTGCACAGCATAATGTCCAAATAGCAGGGAAGATTGACAAATGTATAAGGAAACTGAATTTATTTTGTATCACAAAACAAAAAATATAATTTCAGACTACATATTTTCTGGTTTCTGTACATTTAAGATTGAAGTGTCTCATCCAGAACAGTTAAAAAAAAACAAAAAAAAAAACGTACTGTTTCTATATGCTATGCTTGCTGAGGGAATTGTACAAACCACTGAGAAAAAAGGAAGCTATTGCCAAGTTCACAGAGCAGGTTTTTTTGTTTCCAAATTAGACCACCAACTGAGCAAAAGAAAAAGCTCAAAAGAAATGTGCCTTTGCCAATAGACTGTAGAGATAGTATCCAGTAAACTAGTATTTTTATTTTCTCAGCTAGACCTCTAAATAGAATTGTTTTTACTCTTCTCTACATAAGGCAAAAAGTTGATAAAAAAATTATCATCACAGATCTGCATTACATTTAATTTTTTCCTAGATTTGCATTACCTTTACTTGCTGTATATTTGTTAGATAAACAAATTAGAATACAATACACTATTGTTGTGTCCCTAGATTAATATTAAAAGAACACTGCAAACACCATAACCACTACATCCTGCTATAGTGGTTATGGCGCCAGCAGTGGCCTGGCACAAATCTCAATTTAATAAGTTAAATAATTTAGTAAATGTTTCACTTCTTAATATAATTCCACAGGTAAATCTCAGATGGATACATTAGTTAGGGTGTGGATTAAAAGGAAATACAGCCTGGACTGGACAGGGAACTAAAAGCAGCCCTGGGAAAAAAATCTATAACAGTCCAATAATGTATCACACCAGCATAGTGTGCAAACATAGAGGTGAAAAAGAAAACTTAAAATTGAAATCTATTATTACAATGTGAAAGAAAACACTCAGAATAAACAAAGGAGTGGATTTATTTTAAGCATCTGCATGTAATTCTTTTTTCAGTCCAATTACCCTGACATATTAAGGAAGGTTTGGTAATAGAACTGGAATATAATGCATATAACTGCATACAATTATTTTTTCAGCCCAATTACCCTGACATATTAAGGAAGGTTTGGTAATGGAACTGGAATGGTTAATGTATGCTGTTTCAAAACTGTAAAATGAAGTTATCCTGTTTATTTTGAAGCCATATGAGTATGCTCTTTACTTTAAATATGTTATTGTGCTGGAGTGTGCACAGCAACAAGATTGGGTCAATACGTGCTCATATATGTTATATATTAAAGGAACACTATAAGGTCAAGAATACAAATGTGTATTCTTGACCCAATAGTGTTAAAAACACTAGCTGCCCCCTTAAACAAATTAAAAACTCACCTTGATTTCAGCACTGTGTGGGTCAGGCATTGCTGGCCCCACTTCTGATCCACCTTCTTGGCTGAGATATTCAGAATTGATGATTTGAGCCGATCTAATGCTTTCTCACAAGGAAGCATTAGGAAGCTATCGCATATGAGCTGTAAAACACAGAGCTGGACAATCATCATCTTTTCATAGAGCAGCATTGGCTCAAGGCTTCTCTATTGGTAAAGTTCAGTGTTTCCATGCAGAACGTGGAAACGCTGAACGTCAGTGCTGACCCAGGAAACACCCCTACTGGCTGTGTGAGTGACTGCTACTGTAGGTGTACCTTAGCAGCAATGTAAACACAGCCTTTTCTTTATATTAATATATGTGTAAATATTATAGACAATTTATATATATATATATATATATATATATATATATATATATATATATATATATATATATATATATATATATATATATATATACATACCTCATTACTGTCAGAATCACATCTATTACAACTTCTATCTGTACAATTGCACGATTACAAGCAAAATGTATGTATTGGAAGAAAAACCTATTTCATTATTTAATAAGAGGTCTTTATCTCACCTGTCAGTAAACTCTTCAGCACTCATGTGCTGAAGAACTGATTTACAGGGAGAGCAGGAGACACAGGAGAAGATGCAAAAAAATGCATCTTTACCTGTGTTTCTCATAGCCATTGTTTTGCATTTCTTGCCCCGTATAGTGATATTTATAAAGTGCAAACAAATTCTGCAGCACTGTACAATTGGGAAAAAGACAACACAATAAAAACAGACTGATACAAAAAGTGGAGAGCCCTGCCCATAAGATTACAATTGTATCCCCTATTTTGTTTGTGTTTCCCACTTTAATGCTTCTCGTCACCCATTTTTCCCCTTTGTGTGTCTTACACCACTCTTACGTGTCTCTTAAAACCCCCTAACCCTAACCCCTGTGTCTTTTTCCTTACTCAGACCCTCTTTGTGTCTCTTTGCCAACAGGCTCTCTGTGTGTCTCTTGATCCTCTCTCCCAGCTCCTCTGTGTGTCTCTTTCACCCCCAAGTCTCTTTGTGTGTCTCTTTCTCATCCTCAACCCATTTGTGTGTCTCTTTCTACCCCCAAGCCCATTTGTGTATCCTTTCCTGCTCCTCATGTGTTTCTTTCTCCCCCAGCCCCTCTGTGCGGCTCTTTCTCCCCTGAGCCCACCTATGTCACTTTCTGCCCCCAGACCATCAATGTCTCTTTCTTCCTCCCCGGACACTTTGTATGCCTTTCTCCCCCCTGGTCCCTTTGTGTGTCTCCCAGCCACTCCTCTGTGTGTCTGTTTCTTTTCCAATCCCCTCTATGTGTCTCTTTCTTTCTCCATCCCCTCTGTAGATCTTTCTCCCCCTATCTCCTCTCTGTGTCTCATCCTAGTCCATGTGTCTACTACCTCCCCAGCCCCTCCATGTGTATCATTTCACCCTCATTTACGTAAGTTTTCCATAAAACATATTTTTTCAGTTAAGAAATTAATAACTATATTTCACTGACTATTTTATGAACGCACCCAGTCAATTAAGGACATGCCTAACCTTTTGTTAAACACTGGAGTGAAAGCTTGTAATCTGCAACCCTGTATCTCTGTTTTTTGAACTCCATCGATCATAATTCAAGCATCAAGCCAAAAATGTCTCATAACCTACCAGCATGTTCCCATTAATTATTTTTAATTTCTGATGCATAGCACAGTTCTAACTAAAAAGGTTTAAACAAAAGCACTCTAAAGTACTTCACTTTTTCTGAATACAAATGCCTATGTTTGTGCACACCCTGCAACAAGTTATTATTTTGTTCAGGTGAGGATAAAAAGCTTAACTGAAGCAGAATCAATATGAAGATGCAAAGACGTCTAAAAATATCACACATTAGAGTCTTCAGGGAAATGTAAATGTACAAAACATGAAAAATGAACAGAAATGATGTATCCTTAGTTATTTTTATTAGAACATTATCTGAGTGTGGAAAACATTCTGACCTTCTATGAATACCTCAAGGCTTAACTAGAGTCAGTGATAGCTGAGAATTATAGGAATTTGCATAGCACTGTAAATTGTAAATGTAAAGTAACTTTAATTTCTCATAGAAACTGACATCTTGCTGTAGCAATTAAAGTACTGTTGCTTGCCATATTTGTGTGAAAATCGATGTTTCTGCAAATGCTTGCTGTTAGGTATGCAATTCAATTCATAGCACAATCATTAAAATGTGATTGGTTGCATAGTGTCAGTCAAACTTCTGACTTTCACTTTGTAGCCATTCGTATAATAGAGCAGGTGGCATTTTCAGGGACATTAAAAAGTGGTTGGAGAAGGAATTTTCTTCAAGATGGTTTAGAAAAGAATGGCTGATGTAGTGTGAATGGGAAAATGCAGCTGGGGAGGCTAATGAAAAACGTTTTTATGAGGGAAGATGAGTGGATGATGGCAGAGAGAGAGAAAACAAAATGTCTACATTGGCAAGGGAAGAAATGTTAGGAGTAATACTGCTAAATGGATTGGTCTGTTGTAAACAGGACAGGTGTTTGAGACATAACACTATGAACACAGACAGATGTAGACAGACAGAAGTAGAAGCAGCAAGCTATTAGTTCCATATGTTTTGCACAGATAATTTATATATATATATTTACATAACCATGAAGCATGTACTATGATACGATCATTTTGTATAACTTCAGGTAATGTGATTCTTTACCAGACAAAGGCAGGACTTAATAAAGGAATATTTATTATGAGCAAAAAATAGTCACAGTGCATACAAAAAATAGATGATAAATTGAAGATTGTAACGGACCGTTTCAGCAAAAAAAGGGGAAAAATCCGTTTAGGCGATAATCCCCTTTTCTAAAGACAGGCACAGCTACTGCAGAACATCACACTCCCGATCTGGATACGAAATAACACTCCGAACTGGAACAGCTGAACAAGAAAAGCATACAATCGGCTTACACTCTTGGCAGTCAGCTTACAATCCAATCCCCCCCAAGAACGAGACGACACTTCATTTTGAGGGTTAAGCAGGAACTGTGGACTGGGACACCCAGTCTGGCTTTTATTACAAACAAGTACATACAGGACACTCCCAGGGGGAGGATGAAATTAACCAATCACATGGATGTACCTCCCACACATTTCCTCCCCTTAGATTAACACTTAACACAATTATACCGTACACCTTTTTCCCCAATTCCTGGATGTACCCCAAATACATAGGCTACACCTCCAAAACAGGTATCCCCTGATAGCCCTTATTCAGGGGGACAACATATGCAAGAATCAGCCCATTCGGATAAACGGTTCGGGAGTTATGGGACTTTAAAGTATTGACCGACCGCATGGGTAAAGTATCCGAAAACAGTTCCATGCATTTTGGCCCTGCGGTCGGTCACAAACAAGGGAATGAAAACAGGCGAATTGCCTGTGTTATAGAGCCTGGAGAGGGTTTGAATGAATTCCCTTGTTTATGGGGTTCTTTCTACCGAACGGCGGGTCATTCGGTAGTTTCCATACGAATTTCTGGAAGTATGGAGGTCTCAGCGGTGTTTGCCTAGTCAAGTGTCCGATTTTAGTTCCAGACACTCGACGGCAAAACACCGCTGTTCGGTAGTTTAAGATGGCCGCCGCCACGTGTTTGTTTCCCGAATGGCGGCCACCCAGAGGACACAGAACACATTACATGATTGCCAATTACCCGTTTGCAACATTGTTGCAAACGGTAATTGGAGGCACACTTAATCCTGGGTGGTCTGGTTGTTCGGTAGTTTCCTCAATACAATGAATTGAGTGATTCTACCGAACAATCAGATGAATGCTGTACATATATATAACCTAGGTTAACTGCATACATAAATACATATACAATATACAGGCAGTACAATAGGATATGCTTCACAGTCTTAAAGGGACAGTAGTCCCAAAATGTCCATTGCTGATTTTAAAGGGCCAGTAGCAGCAATATAAATTAGTACATGCCCAAATATAGTCTTTAAAGTGCAATATGTCCAGGGGCCATAGTCAGCGGGCAGGAGGCTAGCAGCCAGGCTTCTCCAGCCCACAGTGGCGAAGTTGGTTTCGCCACAAAGATTATATTAGCTTTAGTGTACTAATAATCTTAATTTTAGTAATGACAGGAGGCAAATATTTGCATATCTTTCTTTACTCAAAACTCCAGCAGCATAGAAACATAACAACCAATCAGAAAAAAAGATAAAAACCATAAAAGGCCCTGTCTATGACATCACTTCATCTTTCTTTGAAGCGAAAATTTTAAATAACAACAATAAACATAAACATATTACTTCAACATTTCAACAACATATTAGGGAAAACAACTCCAGTGGTCCCATGATGCAGCGGTATGGGAGGTGAGCCTTCGTCCCGATGAGAAGACGCTCATGCTGCAAGAAAAAGAAAAAGGTGAAAGGTTTCTGGCTTGACAACTTGTCCGCATACCATAAACAATAAGAACCTGACATACCAATGAACAGTAGAATGTGTAACATATTAATATAAAAAAACTGTTCTAAAGCAATGACAGTTAAGAATCTAAAACGCAACTTAATTCAGGTACATGACTTATTACTCTATCTATACCAATCTTACAAGATACACGTTCAAGTAGCAAACATACAACCATAACGTACATGTCTTTCTGAACATAAACAACATATACCATACCCATAGGAAAACAAGGGAGGGATCTTACAGGGTGGGAAATATTCGCCTCCTGTCATTACTAAAATTAAGATTATTAGTACACTAAAGCTAATATAATCTTCAATTTTACCACATGACAGGAGGCTTCATATTTGCATTTTTAAAGCTTAGAGTTGACCAGAGTGAAGGAAGCATGAGAAGTTTGGCGGAAATAAAACGTCCTGAATGTACTCTCCCGTGTCCAGTCTGCGCAACGCATAATGTCGGTAAGGGAGGCGCCCATCCTTAAGGCTTGCGATGCTGCCACACCTCTGACCGAATGCGCTCCGAAGCTAGAGTCAACGCCCGCCAACGTTAGTAGCCAGCGAACCCATCTAGCCAGAGTTGTCGTAGACACCGGTCCATGAGGCTTTACGTAAGAAATCAGGAGTTGACCTGAATATTCCGTAGGGAGGCTGTGATTTCTGTATACCTCATTAGCATCCTGACAACGCATAGTTTGGGGTCTGACCCAAAGTATGGGTAAGACACCGAAGACGAATCTGATTTCGTCCGCCGTGAAATGGAAAAAGTAACTCCCTCTGGAGTGAGAGAGAAACCGTCCACATCGAACGCCCTAACGTCTGACACCCGTCGAAATGGGACGAGGCATAACAAAAGGGCCAACTTGGCTGACAGTTGTTTCAGCGACAGGTAGGGGTTGTCCGACCAGCCCCGAAGGTAATCCAGCACCGCGTCCACCTGCCAAAGGCTAGAGTATTTGGGCGCTGGGGGTCTCGATAGTTTGGTACCCCGTAGTAAACGACATACCAGTGGGTCTTGGCCTGGAACGTGTGCTGCCGAAATAGCAGATCTGATCACGTTGAGGGATCGATATGATCATCCCATCGAGAACAGATGGGCTAGGTAGTTGAGGATCATGGCAGTAAAGGGATCAGAATTCCTTTCCATGCACCAATCACTCCAGGCTGACCAGGCGGACATATAGCACCTCCTAGTGCCTGGAGCCCATGAGTCCCAGAGGAGGTCTTTAGTAGATTGCGATAGACCGTGTGGACTGACCAGGAACCCCTGAAATCATCCAGGCCACCAGTTCCAGTTGTCCTTCCAGGACGAGGGGATGTGGTTCCCCTCGAAGTCCCGACAGGAGAAGCGGAGAGGTAGGGAGCAGGATGGGGTGGTCGTTGGACATCTCCAGGAGTAGGAGTGATATCCTGCGAGTGCGCGTGTATCGCAGCACCTGTGGAATCATGGAAAATGGTGGAAATGCGTAAGCCCCTAGAGAAGGCCAGTCCTGTAGGAATGCGTCCGCAGATTCGCCATGAGGGTCCGGAAGCCAACTGTAGTATCTCAGTAGTTGGTGGTTGGTCCTGGAGGCGAACATGTCTATTGTCAGTGGGCATGTCCACTGCCGTAATGCCTGGGATATCTCCCTGTTGAGCTTCCAATTGCTGTTGTCTCTCCAGTGGCGGGAGAACCAGTCCGCCGTTAAGTTGGAGATTCCCAGTAGATATTCCGCCTGGAGCGTGATGTTCCTTTGTAGGCAGAAGCTGTAGATGTCTTTTGTGGCTTCTGTCAAATCTTTGGATCTCGCTCCGCCCAAGCGGTTGATGTATTACACCGCCGAAATATTGTCCATGCGGAGCAGGATACAGCAATTCGACCTGTCCTTGGCCAGGCTGCTGATGGCGAAGGATCCCGCAATCAATTCCAGGCAGTTGATGTGTAGGCTGGTCTCCTCCCCCTGCCACGGGCCTCCCGTGGAGGCGTCCGAGCAGTGAGCGCCCCATCCCCAGAGGCTGGAGTCCGACTCCACGATGAAGTACGGGGAAGGGCCGAAGATTGCCTTGCCATTCCAGGCTTGTATGTGTAGCAACCACCATCGAAGTTCCGACCTCACTTCCATCGAGAGTGGGATCCAATGGTCGTAAGAGTGTCCAGTGCGTAGGTACCCCGCCTTCAGACATTGCATGGCCCTGTAATGGGCCCGGGAATATCGCTTGTATGGAGGAGGAGAGGAGTCCTACAATCCGAGCGAGCATCCTGTGAACGACAAACTTCATCTGCAATTGTAGCCTGGAAGTGGATTCGCAAAAAATCAGCAAATCGTCCAAGTATACGAGACATCTTATGCCCCTTGTTCGGATGTGAGCCATTACCGGCCTCAGTAGCTTCGTGAAGCACCACAGCTGAGCTGAGGCCGAACGGCAGACATGTAAACTGGCATATCCGTCCTCTCCATCGGAAGCGGAGGAATTGTCGGCAGTGTACGTCTACTGGAACAGACAGGTACGCGTCTTTGAGGTCCAGACGCGTAAACCAGTCGTTCTTGATGAGGAGGTCTTGTAGAAGATGGATTCCTTCCATCTTGAAATGCCTGTAGATTACGAATGAGTTCAACTGTCGGAGGTTGATAACCGGTCGGTAATCGCCTGTTTTCTTCTTGACCAGGAAGACATTGCTTATAAAACCTCCCCCTCCCGGCGTGTATTCTATTGCGCCTTTCTCGAAGAGTGCGCGGATCTCCTCGTGGACATGTGAATCGGAGGAGGGTGGGCGTTTTTTATGGGTTTCATGGAGAATTCTATGACGAAACCGCGTACTGTAGGTTCATGCGTCCTTTTGAGGAGGTGACAAACCTAGTCAGTCGCACCGAAGGCACCATCAGCGACATCATACCATTTGTTTTCTTCCTGGAGCGTGCCCTGCGAAGAGTGCTGGATCAGGCCGTAGATGAGCGTGAAGAGGAAGAGGAAGAGTTGTGGTCACCATCACCACCAGAAACAGCCTTATCAGCATCGCTTGCTGGACCTGCAGCAACGCTGGAATAGGATTGTGAGGAAGAGGAGTCAGAGGAGGAATGTGGCTTTGAGGAGGAGGAGGAAGACCAACCACAACAGGCATCCCAGGGTGCTCGTTGTCACCTATCTGGTACCCGTGGTGTTGTACGTGGCTGGGGGGGAAAACATACCTTCATTGAGATCACTGAGGAGGAGGAACGGGAAATGAGTAGCTCGGCATCCAACCTTGTGCAAATGGGGTCTTTCATGCTGCCGTGTCTGTTGAGGGACCCTCGTATAAAAAGGCTGAAGGAGAACGACCTGTACTGGATGTCCACGCTACTAGACCCCCGGTTTAAGCAGAAAGTGGCTGAAATGTTACCAAATTACAACAAGTCGGAAAGGATGCAGCATTTGCAATATAAATTAAAAAGTATGCTTTACACAGCGTATAAGGGTGATGTCACAGCACAATGGGAATCTAACAGGGGAAGAGGTGAAAGTAATCCTCCTCCTTCCACGACCATGCCGGCAAGGACAGGACGCTTTAAAGACGTGTTGTTGATGGAGGACATACAGAGCTTTTTAAGTCCTACGCATTGCCACAGCCCTTCGGGATCCACCCTCAGAGAACGACTCGACCGACAGGTAGCAGACTACCTCGCCTTAATTGCAGATATCGACACTCTGAGGAGCGATGAACCCCTTCACTACTGGGTGTGCAGGCTTGACCTGTGGCCTGAGCTATCCCAATTTGCGATAGAACTTCTGGCCTGCCCCGCTTCAAGTGTCAGAAATAACCTTCAGTGCAGCAGGAGGTATTGTCACTGAGAAAAGAAGTCGCCTAGGTCAAAAAAGTCTAGATTACCTCACCTTTATTAAGATGAATGAGGGATGGATCCTGAAGGGACTGACAGTGGGAGATACATTCGACTAAAAAAGGCCTGATGAGATGAGCTGCCTTGGTCTAAAAATGGTCTACACGCTGCTGTATTTTAGCTCTGAATGCCGGTTGACTTGCGTGACTTATCCGCCAACAACCAGGGTTCAAGCCACAATGTTTTAGGGCACTTTCTGCCTGGGAAACAAACATCAATTTTCAGCAGCGGCTGCAACAATACCTAATTTTTAAGGCATGTGTACATTGGTTTTATTGTATACACTCTCTGTTTTGTATGTGTACATGCCTAATTTTTCAAGTCTCTGGTGCTGCACTGTGGTTTCAAAAACCAAACCAAAAAAAAGGCACATAACAGGGATTAAACTGATAGGAATAGTACTACTTAACCCACCACTCCTATCTGGTGGCACATTAGATTGCACGCGCAGTGCCCCAAATTTGAAGTAGGAGGACCAACCAAGCATCTTTCTCCATCTCCCGGTTCCTAAAATCAATGCCAGTGTGTATCAGGGTCCCTGAGGACAGGTGTCAATCCATATCTGCCAAGTGACCCTATGTAGGGGGAACAGTCCCTATTCTGCTCTGTGTCAGTGTGTATCAGGGATCCTTAAGATAGGTGTCAATCCATATCTGCCAAGTGACCCTATGTAGGGGGAACAGTCCCTATTCTGATCTGTGTCAGTGTGTATCAGGGTCCCTGAGGACAGGTGTCAATCCACATCTGCCAAGTGACCCTATGTAGGGGGAACAGTCCCTATTCTGCTCTGTGTCAGTGTGTATCAGGGTCCCTGAGGACAGGTGTCAATCCATATCTGCCAAGTGACCCTATGTAGGGGGAACAGTCCCTATTCTGCTCTGTGTCAGTGTGTATCAGGGATCCTTAAGATAGGTGTCAATCCATATCTGCCAAGTGACCCTATGTAGGGGGAACAGTCCCTATTCTGATCTGTGTCAGTGTGTATCAGGGTCCCTGAGGACAGGTGTCAATCCACATCTGCCAAGTGACCCTATGTAGGGGGAACAGTCCCTATTCTGCTCTGTGTCAGTGTGTATCAGGGTCCCTGAGGACAGGTGTCAATCCATATCTGCCAAGTGACCATATGTAGGGGGAACAGTCCCTATTCTGCTCTGTGTCAGTGTGTATCAGGGATCCTTAGGATAGGTGTCAATCCATATCTGCCAAGTGACCCTATGTAGGGGGAGAAGTCTCTATTCTGCTCTGTGTCAGTGTGTATCATGGTCTCTGAGGACAGGTGTCAATCCATATCTGCCAAGTGACCCTATGTAGGGGGAGCAGTCTCTATTCTGCTCTGTGTCAGTGTGTATCATGGTCTCTGAGGACAGGTGTCAATCCATATCTGCCAAGTGACCCTATGTAGGGGGAACAGTCCCTATTCTGCTCTGTGTCAGTGTGTATCAGGGATCCTTAGGATAGGTGTCAATGCATATCTGCCAAGTGACCCTATGTAGGGGGAACAGTCCCTATTCTCCTCTGTGTCAGTGTGTATCAAGGGCTCTGAGGACAGGTGTCAATCCATATGTCAAGGTGTCAATATGTCATATGTCAGGTGTCAATGCATATCCATTGTGATTTAGGAATGTTAGGTGATTTATGCCCTTTATGGATTAAAACCAGACTCTGCATCAACTGTGTAATTTTCCATGGGAGTTTTGCCATGGATCCCCCTCCGGCATGCCACAGTTCAGGTGTTAGTCCCCTTGAAACAACTTTTCCATCACTATTGTGGCCAGAAAGAGTCCCTGTGGGTTTTAAAATTCGCCTGCCCATTGAAGTCTATGGCGGTTCGCCCGGTTCGCGAACAGTTGCGGAAGTTCGCGTTCGCCGTTCGCGAACCGAAAATGTTATGTTCGCGACATCACTACCCATAGCTTGTGTTTTCGTTATGTTTAATTTATAATGTGAACAGTTATTATAGGATTGCAAAACTTTGTGCAAATTTGGTAAAGAAACATATGATTGTGTTAGCGTCATTAAAATATCATCTGCAAATAATGTTCATTATTTTTTATTTTTATACTATGAATATCTGGGTGATCTTGTATTAAAGTAGTCAAAGGCTCAAATATACTATAAGGGTGACAGCGGACATTATTGTCGCGATTCATTTGTTATTTTAAATTGATCAGATAAAAATTCCCCATTTTATATCTTTGCACTTGGATTACAATATAATGCTTTAACCATTGACAAAAACATAGATGGAAATTTATATTTCCTAAGGACTGATAAAAGGAAGGCCCAATGTAGTCCATCAAACACTTTTTCTCCATCCAATGAAAGGAATACACTGGGCCTCCTCCGTTCATCTTGTATATACATATTATCCAAAAATGTTTGTCTTTGTTGTCCTTGCCTTCCCTTTACAAAACCCACCTGATCCTTGTGAATTAAAGTTGGTGTAATAAACTTCATTGGCATAGTAAAAATCTTTGCTAAAATGTTAATGTCAGTGTTTAAAAGAGATATAGGTTACGTTATGTCCTTGATTGGGTGGTTTACCGGGTTTCGGGAGTGTGGCTACGTATGCCATTAGCATCTCTGTTGGCACAGTTTCTTGCTTTATTACATAAGTAAATATATTGCATAACTGAGGGGTCAAACTATTAGAAAATGATTTATAATATATGCTTGTAAACCCATCAGGTCCCGGTGTTTTCCCTTTGGATAAGGATTTTAACTATTTCTTGTGTACTAATAGGGTCCTGTAATTCATGGATTTGAGATGGGGTTAAAGAAGGCAGGTTCATTCAGTTAAACAAAAAAAAAGTATCAATAATTGACTGTGTTGGTTGATAAAGATTAAAATCATCTTTTAAATTATATATTTCCTTATAGTAATTGGCTAGTTCATTTACGATATCCTGTGGTTTTGATTGCTTTGTCCCTTGGTTATTTAATATATATTGGATTTTGGTTTGAGCTTGTTTTTGTCTAAGCATGTTAGCCATCCTTTTCCCTGCTTTATTATTCTGAGTATAATTTCTCATTTTTAATTTCTAAAGTGTGGAGGCCGTTTTTACTATCTCAATTTCATTTAAATTCTTAGTAAGAGTATTTATTATCTTTTGAGTCTGATCAGATGGGTTGAGAAAATGATGGTTTGTAACATGGCTCTGCTGGCTGTAAGACAATGTATTGGATGTGACTGGTGCTTAGTACCAGTTGCTGTAAAGAAATAACTCTTCACAGGGATTGTGTTTTGGTACATCTTCCAAAACTAATTATCAGAATGCTTATTGACCTCTAATCAACTGTTCTTTGTCCCCTCCCCTCTGTCATTCCATGTGTTTTAATTATAACCATACCTGAAAAACATGAAACTGTTACTTGGAGAAACTGTGTAACATCTAGATACTGACTGACCTATGTTATGCCAAGTGGTGTACACATTGCAGGCCCCAACTCACCCCTTCTGCCCTAAATTGCAGAGCCCCAACTCACTCCTTCTGCCCTACATTGCAGAGCCCCCACTCACTCCTTCTGCCCTACATTGCAGAGTCAATGCTCACTGCTTCTTCTCTACATTGCAGAGCCTCAACTCACTCTTTCTGACCTACATTGTAGAGCCCGCACTCACTCCTTCTGCCCCACATTGCAAAGCCTCACTCCTTCTGCCCTACATTGCAAAGCCAATGCTCATGGCTTCTCCCTGCATTGCAGATACCGCACTCTGTGCCCTGCACTGCCCCCCTACTCTCTGCTTCTGTCCTGTGCCCCCCCACACTCTGCTTCTGCCCAGTGTGTATCTGAGTGTTTATGTGCCATGTGTGTATCTGTGTGTCAAGGTATGTGCATGTGTCAATGTGTTTATAAGTGTGTTAATGTGTATGTATTTGAGTAAGTATGTATACATCCCAGCAATCAAAAACAACATGCAAACACATCCCTGCAAGCACAAACATTACATACAAACATGCCCCTGATTTTAAACTCCAAAATTATATATAAACACACTCCTTCACGCAAACACCAATACTTCACACAAATGTTTAGAAGATAACACTACATTAAATCACAACCCTGAAGGCAAATATTACATACAAACAAAACCCTGTATCGAAACGCTAAAGTTAGATGCAAACACCAACTCTACTCACAATTTTACACCTGCATTTAAAAGCCAATAGTACATACAAACACACACCCCTGCATTCAAACGTAAACACTACACACAAGTGCACCACTGCATTCCAATGGTAGTAGTACATACAAATACACCCCTACATGCAGGGCCGGCCTTAGGGGTGTGCGAGCTGTGCGGCCGCACAGGGCGCCATGGAGCAGGGGGCGCCGTGCGGCCGCACAGCCGGCCGGGATTTGAAAAAAAAAATATATATATTTTTTTTTTTTTACAATTTGCAGCGGGGGCGGAGCTTACCGTGCGGCGGGGGCGGAGCTTACGTGCGGCGGGGGCGGAGCTAAAAGCGCCAGAAAACTGATACAGGGGAAGCAGGAAGGAGTCCCTGCTTCCCCACCAAACAGTCACCAGGAGCTGCACTGCTCCCACAATGAACTCCACAGGTAACTGTGATTGTCAGGTGAGTGTGACTCTCTGCCTGTGTGTATGACTGTCTGTGTGTGTGTATGACTGTCTGCCTCTGTGTGTCTGTGTATGACTGTCTGCCTGTGTGTGTCTGTGTGTATGCCTGTCTGCCTGTGTGTGTCTGTGTGTATGACTGTCTGCCTGTGTGTGTCTGTGTGTATGACTGTCTGCCTCTGTGTGTGTATTACTGTCTGTGTGTGTGTGTGTGTGACTGTCTGCCTGCATAGGCGTGCGCACGGGGTGTGCCTGGGCACACCCTAATCCCCGCAGCACGCCTATGTATTGAGACCGGCAGGGGAGATCTCAGGATCTCCGCTGTCGGCTCATGCAGAGCCGGCGCTATCCGAGCGCCGGCTCTGCTCTCAGCCTCCCTCCCCACCGACCCACAGGCAGGGAGGGAGGCAGGAGAGGACCGGCGGAGCTCTTGCCAGCAGCTCCGCCGGGTTTCTCTCGCGAGATTTGAGCGTTGCCGCAGCAACGCTCAAATCTCGCGAGAGTGAACTCTAGCCCCGCAGGGTAGAGTTCACTCTCCACTGGACCACCAGGGATGGCGGTAGCATGATCCCCCCTCCCTACATAAGGTAACAAGGGAGGGGGGATATTAACTAAACGGCACCTCACCTCACCTCCACTGGACCACCAGGGAAGGCAGCAGGAACAAGAATCCCCCCTCCCTACATAAGGTAAGAAGGGAGGGGGGATATTGAGTCATGTACCCCCACCTCCACCCCCCACAATCACCCACACACATACAGCACACACACCTACACACATACAGCACCTTCACACATACAGCACCCTCACACAGCACACACACACATACAGCACCCTCACACAGCACACACACACATACAGCACCCACATACAGCACCCACACACACAGCACCCACACACACAGCACACACACATACAGCACCCACACATACAGCACCCACACACACATACAGCACCCACACACATACAGCACCCACACACAGCACCTACACACACACAGCACACACACACACACACAGCACACACACACACACAGCACACACATAGCACCCCCACACACACAGCACACATACAGCACACACACAGCACCCACACCCACATACAGCACCCACACACATACAGCACACACACACACAGCACACACACAGCGCCCTTACACACACACACACACACAGCGCCCTTACACGCGCACACACACAGCGCCCTTACACGCGCACACACAGCAGTGTGTGTGTGTGTGTATAAATAAATGCAACCATCCCCCCATGTTTCCTATATATATATATATACATACACACATACATATACACGCGGCGTGTGTTTGTGCTTTAGGGTGCACACCCTAATGCAATAGGCTGCGCACGCCTATGTCTGCCTGTGTGTGTCTGTGTGTATGACTGTCTGCGTGTGTGTGTGTGTGTGTGTGTGTGTATGACTGTCTGCCTCTGTGTGTGTCTGTGTGTATGACTGTGTGTCTGTCTGTGTGTATTACTGTCTGCCTCTGTGTGTGTCTGTGTGTATTACTGTCTGCATGACTGACTGCCTCTGTGTGTGTCTGTGTGTATTACTGTCTGTGTCTGTGTGTATGACTGACTGTCTGCCTGTGTGTGTCTGTGTGTGTGTGTGTGAGACTGTCTGCCTTTGTGTGTCTGTGTGTGTGTGTGTATGACTGTCTGCCTGTGTGTGTGTGTGTGTGTGTGTGTGGCCGTCTGACTCTGTGTGTCACATACAACCAATACACGCATATCACACACTGTTAATACACCCATTACAAATATCACACATAGCATACATATCACACACAGTCATCACACCTACTATCACATACACAGACAACACAAACATTACAGCATACATGGATGACGGGGGGGGGGGGGGGGGGCACTGTGAAGATTTTTCGCACAGGGCGTCTAAATGCCTAAGGCCGGCCCTGCCTACATGCACACATATACAAAAATATGCTTACATTCAATTGCACAAACATTGCATACTAATACAACCCTGCAAGGATGGGTATTTGTAGATCCGCCACTGGCATAGCATTTTTGGAGTTGTACGACAGGTGGGGATCTATCTTTTCGCCACTCTTGCTCTAGAGGGGGAGGCCTAAAAAACTCTTAGTTCAGCCACTGGGTTGGAGTGTAGGGCATGATTGTATGCCATAGAGTGGGAGGGCGGCAGAGTCCAGGGGGGCCAAGCAAATGCTTGCCCAGTGTCCAGTCAATATGAAAGACGGCCCTGTGTACCTGCCTCATACAGTTTCCCTGACAACTTAACAGTATTACACTGAATCAATCAATATTACAAACTTCATATTGCTTCCTGGTTCCTGTTTGACACATGGTGCGTCAATTTCCAAACCTTGCTTTAACCTATAATTCCCCAATGCTTGGTTATTCTTGCTTCTCTGTACATGTTCTGGCAAATATCTGCTTGTACAATTGCTTGAACACTGTTCCCAGTTACTTTATCATATAAATGAGACAGGAGCTTTTTTATAATAGTGCTTTGAACAATATTGAGATACGATCAGACAAAATGTGATGTGGAATACCAGACTCAGCAGTATATTTATATGTTTTTTTTATTTGTAGAAACCTGCTACTTGTTAGCATGCAAAAGTTTGTGACATTACACGTTGCTAAAGAACAATGACTCAAGGCAATACTTTGACAATTACATAATATATACTAATTTGCAATAGTGTAGACTTGAAAAGCTGATAGTGGAGGGGAGCGAGCACTTTATATTAATAACTGAAATGATTCCGTGTTAAATCACAGTACTGTCATCAATTTAGTTTACCCTTCGAGTGAAATACTATCACAGATGCTGCATTGGAAAAAAGCCATTAAATTACTTAACACACCATAAAAAAAACCCAACTAATTACAGTAAACCCAAGATCACCTGAAAGGAGATATTTGTGACATTTTGTCCATTCAGAACACATTTATTAACTGTTTATTGAAATGTAGCTGCATTTTGTGAAGGCTGGCTAAGACATATCAATAAAGAACATGTACTATTGACCAGAGGATTGTAAACTAAAGAGGTTATATCAGTTATGCATAAAACAAAACTGCATGCATATTCATTGCTGTGAATGAATGTTATTCTGAACAATATAAACATTTCCCCATGCCAAATATAACTTACCAAGTGAATTTCCACATTCTAAAATCAGTCTCAATGTCAAGATGATAAATACAATAAGAAATGGAGTTGTCATTATTTAGCATATCTATACACAGAGGGTTTATATCGTCCTTCATAGTGTAAAAAACATGCAGAAAGGAAAGAATACCATTCTCTAGAACAATGTTAAATGAACATTCTAAGCCCTATGGCTGCTATGGCTTATTGTAGTGGTTATGGTGCACAGAGTGTTAGGGTGCCATCTCAACAGTTTCTGTCCTACCCTTTTCGAATAGTTTAAGCAAAACTAGGAGTTAAAGTGTGGTCCATCTATCCACTTTAGCAACCCACGCTTGCACTACAATGATTCAAAGACTGAAAAGTAAATGCATAACCACCACCACATAGTTCATTACTTGTATGAATCATTATGTCACGGTCAGCTTTGTACTGGAGTATGTAAGGGTCAGCAGATAGTTGGTTGCAAAAGAACACCAGGAAATGGTATCTAGATTCAGCAGCAGTAGGCAGTGGTGTACATACCAGGGTCGCAGGGGTCGCGGCTGCAACCGGGCCCGGCCCACCAGGGGGCCCGGCCGCCCCTGCGACCCGGTATGTACGCACTGGGCCAGCCTCTTCTCCTGGGGGGGCCCAGGAGCCTGCCACCTCCGGGCCCCCCCGAGGCTGGCCCTGCTTACACCCGGCGGGCAGTCAGGCTGGCCGATGCGCGAGGGAGCACTCTCCCCTGAGTGCTTCCTCTTCAGCTCCCTCGCGCACCGTACTGATACCGGAGCCGGAAGATGACATCATCTTCCGGCGCCGGTATCAGTAAGCGGCGCACGAGGGAGCTGAAGAGGAAGCACTCAGGGGAGAGTGCTCCCTCGCGCGCCCGCAAGCCTGACTTCCCGCCGGGTGACCGGCCCCCCAGGAGCCCAGCAGCACCACTGGACCCCAGGGAATCCCCTCAGCACTCCAAAAGGTAAGGAGGTTGGGGGAATTAAATTAAAAAAAAAATGTGTTAGTGTGTGTGTGAGTGTTAGTGTTACTGTGAGTGTTAGTGTGTGTGTGTGGGGGTGTTAGTGTGTGTGTGTGTGTTAGTGTTACTGTGAGTGTTAGTGTTACTGTGAATGTTAGTGTGTGTGTGTTAGTGTTACTGTGTGTGTTAGTGTATGTGTTACTGTGAGTGTTATTGTGTGTGTTAGTGTTACTGTGTGTGTTAGTGTATGTGTTACTGTGAGTGTTATTGTGTGTGTTAGTGTTACTGTGTGTGTTAGTGTATGTGTTACTGTGAGTGTTATTGTGTGAGTTAGTGTTACTGTGAGTGTTAGTGTTACTGTGTGTGTTAGTGTGTGTGTTAGTGTGAGTGACAGTGAGTGTGTCTGTTGAGTGTGTGTGTCTGTTACTGAGTGTGGTTGTGTTAGTGAGTTTGTTTGATGTCTGTTAGTGAGTGTGTGTTTGTCAGTGAGAGTGTATGTTTTGTAAGTGAGTGTGTATGTATGTCTGTCGCTGAGTGTGTCTCTGTCAGTAAATGTGTGTGTCTGTTAGCTAGTGTGTATGCGTCTGTTCGTGAGAGTGTGTGTGTGTGTCTTCAGCACTTACCTTTCTCCAGCGCCGGACTCCCTTGGCGCTGGGGATCCCTCCGCCGCTCAGCTCCAAATGCGCATGCACGGCAAGAGCCATGCACGCATTCAAACCGCTCATAGGAAAGCATTACTCAATGCTTTCCTATGGACGTTCAGTGTCTTAGAATCGCGGAAGCTCCTCTAGCGGCTGTCAGTGAGACAGCCACTAGAGGCTGGATTAACCCTCAGTGAAACATAGCAGTCTCTGAAACTGCTATGCTTTCAGCTGCAGGGTTAAAACTAGAGGGACCTGGCACCCAGACCACTTAATTGAGCTGATGTGATCTGGGTGTCTGTAGTGGTCCTTTAAGTGTGTGTGCATCTGCATGCACTGGTGTACATACCGCGGTCGCAGCCCTGCAACCCCTGCGACCAGGTGCCCGCCGCCATGTGTTGCGGCCCCGGCCTGCGCAGAGTAAGCGTGCGGGGGGGGGGGCCCACGGATCAATTTTCGCACCGGGGCCCCATAGGTCATGTGTACGCCACTGGCAGTAGGTATATTATAAGTGGAGTTCCTGAATCTGTAACACTGAGACTTCATACTTGTTTATTTTTTCTCTATATCTCCAATAACAAAAGAAAATCAGGAGAGTAATATTTGAAAAAAAAAAATATTTCGGAACAGGAGCAACATTAAGTCACATTTAAAATATAAAGCAGATCAAATACTTTGATCTCAAAAATCTACTTTTTTTTTTTTTAAATGCACATGCATTGACATAGATTCCAGGAACATAAGTTTTTCACAATAAAAAAATAAGAACTCCAAGATTAAGAAAAGTACAGTATCCTTACTTACTGATATCACTGATGTAGAATTGCCACCATTGCAATTAGTCAGGTTGTAAAATTTCATCCATGCTAGCTATTTCACGGTCAACTGTAAGTGGTATTATTGGAAAGTGAAAGCATTAAAGAACAATAGCAACATAACCATAAAGTGGAAGACAACATAAAGTTACGAAGCAGGGTCACCAAGTGCTGAGGTGGGGTCACCAAGTGCTTCCATAGCATCCATAATGTGATTCCGTAGCTGAAAAGTTCCAAACTTCCAGGATCTTCATGGAATGGGTTTCCATGACCAAGCAGCTGCTTGCAAGCCTAACATCATCAAGTATAACACCAAGGATCAGATTGAGTGGTGTAAAGCATGCCACCACAGAACTCTGGAGCAGTGAAAACATGTTCTGTAGAGTGACAGACAATGCTATGATCCAAACTTTCTGGGAGAAGTTTGAGGAAGCCCTTTTTCTTTTCTAGCATGATTGTGCTCCAGTGCACAAAGCAAGGTCCATAAAAACACGGTTTGTGGAGTTTGGTGTGAAAGAACTTGACTGGCCACACAGGGCCCTGACTTCAACCCCATCAAACACCTTTCGGATGAACTGTAATGGAAAATGTGAGCCAGGCCTTCTCGTCCAAAAACTGTGCCTAACCTCACAAACCACTTCTGGATGATCAGGGAAACATTCCCACAGAAACACTCCAAAATCTTGCGGAAAGCATTCCTAGAAGAGTGGAACCTGTTATAGACCAACTATATGTAGATACCAACTACATATTAATTCATTATTTATAGAGCACCAACAAATTCTGCAGCACTGTACATTGGGTGGACTATCAGACACATATTTATAACTAGACGAGTTAAACACACAGGAACATATGGATTGAGGGCCCTGCTCAATGAGCTTACATGCTAGAGGTAGTGGGGTATAGTGACACAAAAGGTAAGGGTGGGGATGAAAAGTAGGTTGTTAGGGTAGTATTTACTGTTTTGTTTTGATGACAGTTGCAGGAGAGGAATCAGGGTGTGGAGAGGGAAAGCTGTCGACAGTTTATTTGATATGCTATGTAAAGGAGAGTTCAGAGTCAAAGAGAATACCAAGGCAGCGAGCCTGCGATGTAGAGCTGATGGTAGCACCATTGACATGGAGAGAAACCGACAAGGGAGTAGCAACACATGAGGGATGGAAGACCAAAAGTTCTGTTTTGGATACGTTAAGTTTAAGGAAATGAGCAGCCATCTACTTGGAAATAGCAGAGAAATAATCAGAGACATGAGTTTAGAGGGGTGGTGAGAAATCAGGGGAGGGCAGGTAGATTTGCGTGTTATCTGCATAGAAATGATATTGGCAGTCAAACTTGCTGATGAGTTTACCAAGGTAGGCAGTATAGATTGGGTTACACCAGAGGGGATTGGGGAGAAGAGAGAGAGCCAGAGAAAGAAACACTGAAAGAGGGCTGTGAGAGGAAGGAAGAGCACAAGGGGAGAGCAGTATCTCATAGACCAAGATTACGGAGGATGAGAAGAAGATGTTGATGATCAACAATAAAAAAAGCAGCAGAAGGGTCCGGGAGGGTCAAGGAGAATTAGGATAGAGTAGTGGCCATGGGATTTTGCAGTGATAAAGTCAATGGATACTTTGGTCACAGAGTAACGAGCGGAATCCAGACTGAAGCGTGTCTAACAGTTGGATTCAAGGAAGTCTGTCAATCTTGCATACATTTACTCTGTAAAGGATCTTGAAGGCAAATGGCAGTAGCGAGATAGGGAGGTAGTTGGAAGGGGAATTAGGGTAAGGTTGGGCTTTTTCAGAATCGGTGTTACAGTTATATGATTGAAGAGTAGAGGAAACATGTCAGAGGAGATGGAGAGATTGAAAGTTTTAGTGAGACGCAGAGCAAGAGAAGGAGACAAAGTGCAGATAAGATGTGAGGGAATAGGATCGAAGGAACAGGTGGTGGGGTGGGAGAACCAGAGCAGAGAAGATACCTCTTCTGTTGTAGTGGGTGCAAATGAGCATAGGACAGTGGAGGGAGTGGGTAAAAAATTAGTAGGGAATGGAGAGAGATGAGAGATTTCTTCCCTGATTGTAGAAATCTTCTCAGTAAAGTGAGTTGCTACGTTTGTGGTGGTCAATTTTGTAGGAAGGGGAGATGCAACAGGGCAAAGAAGAGAGTTAAAAGCATGAAATAGGCATTTGGGTTTGTGGGAGTGTGGTTATGAGCACATTGAAGTAGTTTTATTTTGAAGAGGAAAGAGCCAAACTGAAGGAGTGCAACATAAATTTATAGTGGAGGAAGTCAGACGCAGAGTGAGACTTTCTCCAGCAGTGTTTAACAGTTTAGGAACATTTTTGGAGGTATCAAGTCAGCTTGGTGTGCCAGGGCTGTAATTGGGGTGCTTACTGCATTTAAATGTAGGAGGTGCCACAATGTCTAGTTAGGAGGAGAGAGTAAAGTTAGAGAGGGAGGTTGCAACATTAGGGCAAATGAGGTTTAGGATGGGTGAAAGGAGACTTTGGCATTTGGTGGAGAATTGCTGTAGGTTTCTGAGAGATTGATGTGGTGAGGGTGGTGTAATTTGGGTACGGGGTATGCTGATGTCAAAGGTCAGCAGATGGTGATCAGATAGAGAAAATGAATGTATGTGTAGTCAGAATTCAATGTCATAAAAGTCCCTGTTGGTATAATGGTTAGGCGTCCTAATACTTTAATCCATATATTGAAGCTAACCCACAGTGATCTAAGCATTTTGTACTTTAATCCTTATATCCATCTATGTTTAACTCTTTTTTTCACTATTACATATTGGTGTCTCAAGGCTTCATGTCTTCCTTTAAATATTTGGAGCCTCATAAATCTGAGCCTGAATAGGGAAGATTAAGACATATAATATTTGTTTTCCATTTTAGTATAGTTTGTTCTTTTTTTACAACAACATAGATAACATCAGACATAAGAAAACCTTATGAATAAATAGCTTAAAGTATAAGTAAAATTACTTTTTAGTAAGAAAATATGCTTATCTTGGCTAATAGACTTGTTCAAAGGGTAAAAATGTGGAGTCTAGCCAACTCCTTGGTTTTGCACTCCTCCCTGTCACAGGTGCCTCATCCCAGGGCCCTATTTGGCCTTGTACTGGAGAGAGCCCCAGATGGAATTTTTTCCCCAAGTAAGTGGTTTAATTAGAGTAGGACCTGCCTTATGCAATGTATGATCATATAATGTAACTAAACCCCCATTTTTTTTTGGCCCAGATTAGTTGTTTAAAAAAATAATAATAATAATAAAATCTGTCAGCATTGAAGTTGCTGTTTAGTGAATAGGTGAGTGTACTGGATCTTGTGTATTGTATAAATTGGCCCCCAGCAATCTTGTGTATTGTATAAATTGGATCTTGGATCTTGTGTATTGTATAAATTGGCACCCAGCAGCACCCCATTTATGCATGTTCAGGTTAGTGCAGCCCCCTGGTTTCATACACTATATATATATATATATGAAAATGTATTCATACTTACCGTAATTTTCTTTTCCTGGACATAGGCCATGGCAGCACAACATTGGGTAGCTCCTCCCTATCCCCAATTGGATAGAATTAATAATTGAAAGGTATAAGTACCACCTCCTACCCCTTCTTCCCCAGTCTTGTTTCCAGCAATATCCCCTGGTGGGACCCTGGTGCTGCCATGGCCTATGTCCAGGAAAAGAAAATTACGGTAAGTATGAATAAATTTTCCCATTTCCTGGCCATATCCATGGCAGCACAACATTGGGTAATACCCAAGCAATGACCCAGGGAGGGAATAAGACACAGACACCAGAAATTTTAGAATTGTAGAGTGTGTATTAGCACTACAACCAAGTGACAAATCTCAAAAAAGGGAGAAATCACGTATCCGTTACTGAAAGGCCGGATTTGGCAAACTGATCTGATTGACCTGCTCCGGAGAGACTTCAGCTGTGGCTGCCCAAGAGGATGAGAGGGCTCTAGTGGAATGGGCTTTAAGACCCACTGGAACCGGACATCCTGAGGATTGATAGGTTTGTATGATGGCTGCCACTATCCATCTGCTAATGGTCATTTTGGGAGCCTGTATACCCTTTTTACAACCGCTATGAAGGACAAAGACTCTGGGAAGAGCACCAAGTGGCGGTACTTTCAATATATATCCGAAGACATCTCACTAGGTATAATGAGGCAAGGTCTGCATTACCTTCTTCCTCCTGGAACTCAGACACCAGAGATGGAAGAACAATGTCTTTGTTGATATGAAAAGCGAAGGTGACCTTTGCTCTGTTCTCCGGCACCATACAGAGAATGACTCTGTCCTTGTGAAAGACCATGAAGGGTTCTTTAATGGATAGGGCATGGAGTTCCGACACCCTCCTCCTGGAAGCCAAGGCAGTTAACAAGGCTGTTTTGATGGAGAGAAAATGCAGAGGAATTAACTCGAAAGGTTCAAAGGGCTCCGATTTCAAAGTACTGAGAACTAGGGGTAAATTCCAAGATGATATCTTTCCTGCTGGGAACATAACCTTGAGTAAGTGGATGGAAAAAGAGAAAGGGAGACAAGGAGAAAAGTAGGCTAAAAAAATCACATGCTAAATGTTGTTTCAATCAATGCGCAGGGTTTGAACTCCCCACAGAAAAGAAGACTCCTATTTGATTAAATTAGAAGCGAAAAGGCGCAAGTCGTAGGCATTCAAGAGACCCACTGGCGCAGAACAGACGAAGGGAAATTTACTTGTAAAGATTTCCCCAACTCAGTGTGTTCTTCTCTTAAAGATAAAAAAAAGCGGGGAGTAGCCATTTTTTTTTCATCGACATTAAATGCCGTGATTAAACATGTAAAAACTGATGCGCTGGGTAGATGGATTATTCTAGTTTGTATAATAGAAGATAAACTTTATACAATTGCTAATATATATGCCCCGAATACCTCGCAGATTCAGTTTTTATATAAATTCTTTACACAACTAAATAAAATCAAACAAGGCCATACTTTAGTTATGGGGGATTTTAATCTGGTAACAGATCCCAATATAGATAGAAAATCCGAAAAAGTCAAATTTCCGTCAAGGAATGTTTTTAATTTGGCAAAAAAATTTCGGAATATAATACAAAGAGAAGCCCTCCTCGATTGCTGGAGGACCTTCCATCCAACAGAGGTGGATTTCACTTGTTTCAGTAAGACTCACTGTTCTTACTCAAGAATAGATTTTATATTTGGTGATCGAAATTTAATAGAAAATGTGAAATCTACAAAAATAATTACGGTAACATGGTCAGATCATAATATGGTGAAAATACAACTAAAGAGTAACCGCTTAAAACATAGGACAGACTGGAAACTGAATGATAAGCTATTAATCTCCAAACCTAATAGAGAACAGATCGCAAAGGCGATAGACATGTACTGGTTGGACAATGACAATAACGAAGTCTCCTCAATTACAAAGTGGTGTGCATTCAAAAGCGTCATAAGGGGACAACTTATTAGTTTAGAAGCACAGGGTAGGAAAAACCGACAGGAATCTCTTTCCAGTTTATATATTGAACTAAACGATTGTTATAAAAAAAATACCACGACACCGTCAAGAATGACCTCGAATCAAATTAGGATAATAGAAAATAAAATAAATGAAATACTGATAACTAAAATAAACAAGAATCTCCAGTATATGAAAACAAATTATTATTATAGGGGAAATAAGGCGGATAAATTACTTACTAATAAAGTTAAAAATATACAAAAAACTAAACTAATTACAAAAATAAAACAGGGAAATGAAATTCTATTAGAACCCAAAAAAATTGGAGAAGCATTTAGAAATTATTACTATAAACTTTATAATTTGTCGGCCACATCTTCCCAAGAGGAGATAGATTGCTATTTTTCAAATATTCATCTCCCTAGGCTAGATGATTCTCAATTAGAACAACTGAATACAGAGATTTCACTCCAAGAAGTTCATGACGCAATTCTCGCCATGAAAAAAAATAAAGCACCGGGCCCAGATGGGTTTACAGATTTTTTTTTCAAAACATATAAGGACAAGCTGATTCAGAGACTGGTAGACTGCTATAACTTAGCGATGAATACAGGTAAACTACCCAAAGAGATGCTGGCTGCAAATATTCTACCTATTTTAAAAAATAATAAAAATTCAGAGGAAATTAGCAATTACCGACCAATAGCACTCTTAAATAATGACTATAAAATTTATGCCTCTATCATCGCTAAAAGGATAAAGAATATAATTTCCTCCCTGATCTCAGATGACCAGGTAGGATTTATACCAGGAAGGATGTCCTCCAACCACATTAGGAAGATATTAAATATACTTACAAAGATCCATAGGAACAAAATCCCCTTTCTAACGATGGCCTTAGATGGAGAAAAGGCATTCGACAGAGTCGGATGGAATTTCATGCAAGCAACTCTGAAGGCTTTTGGGTTGTCTGGGCGCATTATCCCGGCAATTATGGCCTGTTACTCTTCGCCATCTAGTAGGATTGTTGGAGGGGGGATCAAGTCTGACTGGTTTATGGTATCAAACGGCACCCGCCAAGGATGCCCTTTATCCCCATTATTATACATCTTAACAGCTGAACCCTTGGCATATGAAATACGTAAAAATCCGGCAATAACAGGGCTAAAAAAAAGAGACAAACATTTCAAGATATGCCAATATGCGGATGATACATTGTTAATGCTAACCAACCCTCTCAAATCTGTACCAGCTGCTATGCAGGCAATTGAAAATTACAGCCGCCTGTCAAACTACAAACTTAACGTACAAAAAACGAAGGTTCTACCCTTCTATATGCAAGAGGAAGAGTATCAGTATTTATCCGAACATTTTGCCTTTAGGTGGGAAAAAAAGGGATTTGTTTACCTCGGGATCAATATAGTGAAAAACCCCGCAAATATAATGACAGCTAATGTAACCCCCCTGATTGAAGAATGTATCCAATCTTTAAAACACTGGAACTCTATGCAGCTATCCTGGTGGGGGAGGGTCAACTTCATTAAGGCATACATTTTTCCCAGGTTTATTTACCTTTTGAGGATGATTCCGATTCAGATACAGCCTCAACAACTTAAACTTATAAATAAGATTTTTAGAGATTATGTATGGCTACAGAAAAAACCCAGACTGGGTCAGGATCTCCTGTATATGAAATACAAACAAGGTGGCATTGGCTTTCCAAATATTTTTATATATCACCAAGCGGCTCAGCTAATGCATACCCTGCCATTAATCAAACAGGATAAAATTTCACAAAACTGGTTTGAAATAGAAGGGGGAAGATATCACTACCCCTTACAATAGTGTAGATCTAATGTGGCCTACAAGGAAAAAAAGTCGAAATAAAAACACAGGATGCACTACAGATAACATGATAACAAAACCCCTTGTAAAATTTTGGACTCAATTTAAAAATCAATTAGATCTAAAAAACAAAATATTACCCGCTGTGCCCTTTAAAAGTTTAGAAGTCTGGATAGAAAATCTGGACACATCAGAATGGATTGGAAAGGGGATTAAAAAAGTAGCAGATATATTAGAGGACGGTAGGATTATACCTTTCTCCGAGTTACAGAGAATTTATGGTCTCTCGAATGCACAGACTTTTAACTTTATTAGGATCAGGAGCTTTCTGTTAAGCTCCCTTAGTAGTAAACTGAAGTCTCCTTTAGTAGTCAAATTAAACGAATTAATTGACACAGAGAAGGACATAAAACTACTAACTAGATGTGCTGAGATCATGAAAAATATAAAAGGATATGTTCAGCCCCTAGCAAAGTGTAAATGGGAAAGAGATCTACTGATAGAAATTAACATAAGGGATTGGAATAGGGCTCTTCAAACAGTATACTCTACGACACACTGTTTAAACATTAGGGAAGCCCATTACAAACTTTTAAATCGATGGTACCTGACCCCAAAGAAGATTCAGAAGTTTTCGAAGGGAGAGACCTCTAGCTGCTGGCGATGTGGTGGTGAGGGGGGTAACGAACTCCATATATGGTGGGATTGTCCTCCAATTAAAGCAGCATGGGCTCAATTTATGGGACACATTAACATTCTTTTAGATATTACGCATAGCTGGACTCCTGATACTCTGCTCCTCCATATAAACCTACCGCAATTAACAAAGGAGAAGAAGTGCTTACTGATCCACGCTTTGATGGCATTTAAATTAGCCATAGCAAAAAATTGGAAAAAAACAAGTATTGAATCCTGGCCACACATCAAGGCGATTATCTTAACCCAATGTAAAATGGAAAGGGGTATAGCATCACATTTAAATATTAATACTCGTCTATTTGAGATATGGGATGAATGGATAAGGGTGCTTGAAAACCATACTGAGGATAGCTTCCTTAACTAGGAGAGGTATAATTTACTAAATGACTGATAGAGAAAAGAAATGTCAACTTTACTGTTTGTATGTCTGTATATGTATGGGTTCAGGCACAGTATGGTTTGTAGAGTAAGAAGATAGGGGCGGAGGGCACTACAATCTTGGCACTCCTCCCTCTACCAAAGCTTACTGGTTAGAAGCATGTTGGGAAGAATAGAGAACTGCTCAAACACTCTTATAGGGCAATACGAATTGTATTAGTGAGCATATGCTTCTATAACCTTATTTATATACACATTGTACTGTACCTGTTTGACGAATGTGTTACTTGTTTGTCTTTTATATTTGTTAAAAAAAAATACCAATAAAAAGAAAATTCATTAATAAAAAAAAAATTCATTAAAATTCCAAGATGGAACGAATGGCTTAATTGGGGGCTTTATTTTTAGGACCCCCTTGATGAATCTAATGACATCTGCATTCAAGGCCCACCTGTGATTAGTTAAGGCGGATAATGCTGAAACATGCACTTTCGAAGTATTATAACTTAGGCCTTTATCAAGACCAGTCTGTAGGAACTCCAGAATATCCGTGGTAGGATTCTGTACATTGATGCTCTTAGCAGTAGCCCAGGTGGAGAAAACATCCCACACCCTATAGTAGGTGGCTGAAGTGGAATGTTTTCTTGCCTTCAGCATAGTGTCTACCACTGCTCGAGAGAAGCCTTTACTCGTAAGCCCTTCCCTCTCAGTCTCCATGCCATGAGATTGAGGGATGATGGGTCTGGATGCCACACAGGGCCCTGAGATAGTAGGTCTGGAACCCTGGAACTGGTAGTCGAAGCGGAGGTTCCACACAGACTTTGGAGGAGGGGAAACCAAGGTCTTCGAGGCCAACAGGGTCCTATCAAGATGAGAGATACCTGTTCTGTTCTCATTCTCCTCAGGATCAGGAAGATCAGTGGAAATAGAGGGTACACATATCCCATGTTGAATTTCCAAGGACTGGACAGGGCATCTCTTCCCAGGGCTATAGGGTCGTCCTCTTTCGTAAATAAATCTGTCACTTTCCTGTTGCCTCAAGTGGCCAGCAGGTCCACTTGAGGGAGACCCCACTTTCTTACAATTGTGTTGAACACCTTGTCTGATAAGCACCATTCCCCTGGGTCTATCCTGGATCTGCTGAGGTAGTCTGCCAGCTGATTCCATTTCCCTGGCAAGTGGATGGCTGTAAGACCTGCCAGGTTTCTTTGGGCCCATAACATCAGATGTTTCATAATCTCCATCATCTTGCCGCTCTTGGTTCCCCCTTAATGGTTGATATAGGATACCACAGTTGTGTTGTCTGTTCTTATCTTTACCCATTGTTGTCTGAGATGTGCATGAAGCATTTTACAGCCTCTAGAACCGCTAAAAGCTCTAGTAAATTGGAATGCATGATGCTTGTCGTGAATCCCCATTCCTCTTGTGCAAAGTTGTGGAGACAATGAGCACCCCATCCCCATTGGCTGGCAACTGTCGTCACCATTATCCATGAGATAAGCCCCTGGATAGGTGCTTCCTGTTCAGCCACCAGATCAGAGAATGGCGTATGGACAGGGGAATCTTGATGGCTTGGAGAAGATTCCCAGAAGAAAATTGTAGCAGGAAATTGGCTTGGAATGGTCTCATTCTCCCCTGTGCCCACCTGGTCAGACCTATTGTGGAAGACATGGCTCTGAGCAGATTCATTGCCGTCTTTGCAGGAACCGCTCTGGATATTAGTATTTTTCTCAGTTGCTTCTTGAGCTTCACAATTCTTGCCTGAGAAAGCTGAACAGTACCCCTCAGCATGTTGAAGTGAGCTCCTAAGTATATCATTGATTGAGTTGGATGGAGGTGGCTCTTCTTGGCGTTGATTTTCCAGCTGTGTGCTTGTAAAAACTGGATGCTGGTGATAGCTTGGGAGGCCAATGTGTCCTTGTCGTCTCCAACAATCAGGATGTCGTCCAAATAATGGTAAATCGCGATATTCCATTTTCTCAGTTCTGCAATCGGGACCACTAATACTTTTGTGAACGTCCTCGGGGCTGTGTTGAGTCCAAAGGGAAGGGTTCTGAACTGTAAGTGGCCTCCTTCCACTGCGAACCGTAGGAACTTTTGGTGAGCCTTCGCAATGGGTATATGGAAATAGGCATCCAATAGATCTATTGATTGGGGAACACAACTCTGATTATGGACTGAAGGGATTCCATTTTGAACCTGCAGATGTCTAGATGCCTGTTTAACTTGTGCAGATCTAGAATAGGCCTCCATCCTCCCGAGGACTTCTTTGCTAGAAAGATGTGTGAGTAAAACCTTTATAATAACCCTTTCTGCTTGTAGGGATGAGATGAAGTTCTGGAGGGCCATATGCTTCTCTTTGTCTCCTGGCCATTTTGTGAGATGAAAGGATTTGTTGGGGGGCTTCTCGTAAAACTCCAACAGATATCCCATCCGAATAATCTCCAGAACCCAAAGGTCGTTTTTGGATTCTTCCCATATGGACTGGTATTGAAGAAGACAAGCCCCAACTCCTTCTAACCGTGGGATTATATAGTCATAGATTCCTAGAGTTCGTAGAGGAGGAAGTGCCCCGGTACTTGCCTCCTCTTCCTCCGGATTGGCCTTCTCTCCAGGATTGAAATCTGCCATACTCCCTCCCAGGTTTGTAGGATCTATTATCCCGAAAGGAATGGTATTCTTTATGGGCACGAAAAGACCCTTTGTATTTCCCCTCTTGAGGTAGAAAGGCTTTGTTCCCTTCGGCAGCCCTTTTAATGCATTCGTCCAGGTTCTTATCATACAACATATTCCCATGAAATGGTAAGAAGCATAAACTATTCTTGGAAGAAGCGTCAGCCACCCAGGATCTGAGCCATTGCGCCCGTCTGGCGGAAATTGTAAAGGCCTTATTTCTGGCAAGATTCCTCATAAGGTCTACTGCTGCTTCAGATGAGAAATCACTGGCCAATCTCATATCTCTCAGGCTATCCAATATAGAGGGACGGCTTCTGCCACTCCTAATATCTTCTTCCAGTTCCTGTAGCCAAACCTTCATTGCTCTTGTAACTGAAGTGAGTGCAACGGCAGGGTGAAGACCTGTTCCTGAAGCCCCATATGACTTGAAAAGCTAGGTCTCTCAGTGAAGCTGACTCCATAAACTCCTTCCCTGAGTCTCCTGGAGAATAGTCTGAGGGATCAGAATGTCTGGGTCGCTTGCGGGCCTTGCCAGCTTCCTTGATGCCCTGGGCAACCACTTGTTTAATATATTGCATAATGTCCGGTGTTGGGTGAGATGGGCCTGCAGCTGTTGAGAGACAATCTGAACAGAGACATTTCCCTTCTATGGCTCTGTTGTCACAGGATATGCATAACGTCCTTTTGGGCAACTTCCCCTTGGACGATCCTGAAGTCTTGGTACCTTTGGCACTGCAAAAGGAAAACGTGCCTTTAAGTACTTCCCACTTTTTTTTTTATCAGTACATCTAGATAGATTGAAAATATACTGCTTTGATTGTGACCTATTATGATGAGAAGAATCCGAATCCCTGGATCTTGAGCGAGAATCCATCTGTTAGTCAAACAGGTGTTTCAAATTAGACTCCAGACAGGAAGAGAAAGGAAAAGAAATAGAAAATTATCTGAATCCCACTTACTTTAAGAAGAATTCAAGATCAAGAAAAAAATACATTCCAGCAGGGGTAAGAGGTGAGTATACAGGTGAATCTTGCCCAGCAATCAACTACAACAAATATTGCAGCTAAATTGAGATTTGACGCTTTAAAAAAGCCATCTTGCGTAATGCATCGGCCGCCCATGTTAATTGCGCATGTGCACAACAAACTGTCGAACACCGAGTATAGATGAACACAAGGAGAGCGCGCTAACCAGCACTTACTTGCGCCCGCGTGTTCACCTTTAGAAACGAACGACGCACATGCGCGCTGTAACATCCAAACGCCGAAATCACGATGCCATTATATGAAGAGGAATTAAAATCTTACCGGTACCATCCTCCTGAGTAAGTACCATCTTGGGGAGCTTCCACTCAAGTTGCAGCTTCCAGTAATGCTGACCTCCTTTTAACTCCTTAATATCCTCATCCAGGATTAAAGGTATATATACATAGTCAATACTTGCTACCCCTAGGGTCACTGCAAGTTGACAGAAAACCCCCGGTAACTAAGGGGGTTTTCTCCAGGGGGACACCTTTGCGCAGGGCCGTATACTGGAGACTTCCCAGGGGAGAGAGGGTAAACTCCCAAGGGGTTAGAGGAACAAATCCTCAGGTAAGCCAAGTTAAATTTTTCTTTTATGGCTTACCTGAGGATTTGTTCCTCTAACCCCTTGGGAGTTTACCCTTTATCCCCTGGGAAGTCTCCAGTATACATGGACAGGAAAAAAAAAAAAAAAGACTGGGGAAGGAGGTGTAGGAGGTGGTACTTATACCTTTCAATTATTAATCCTGTCCAATTGGGGATAGGGAGGAGCTACCCAATGTTGTGCTGCCATGGATATGGCCAGAAAAAAAAATAATATATAAATATATATATATATTTTTTATATATTTGATAGTCCTTGCACTCAGGCTAAAAAGTTGCCTTTTGTATGTATATATATTATGCCGGGAGGAACAAGCAAGTAGCTCCAGACATGAATACAGTTTTTGCAATAAAACTGTGTGCATAGGGGCATGGTCTAGCTACCAAAGCGCATAGTTGCATGGCCTCTGAGCTTCGTAGCACCAAGGAGAAAAACGAAATAAACCCACCGAACAAGGCAGAAAAAAAAGAACGAAAAAAAAGAAACCGGACCACCCCTGGCAGGGTATGAGGCGATCTGTGGCGGCAAGCACAAAGCTCACACAAGCCCAAGATGGCGACCCTGCACGGCGGCTGCTCTGACTTCTCAGAGGGTACATCGGATGAAGCAGAGGGTGACCCCATGCCATCACTGGTTTTGCCGGTAAAAGCCCACCTGGCACTGCTGCCTACAGAAACAGACGCCGCACCCCAACACTGGCGGCTATCAAAGAATTACTGGCGGACCTCCACCAGAAAATTTTGGCGGATGTGGCTATGATAAGAGAGGACCTACGGGGCCTGACAGGCCGCCTCGGAGTGGTGGAGGGTACATCCCAAGAACACACTCAGAAAATTGCTGAGCCGCGCCAAGAGGTGAAGGAGCTGCGCAAAAGAATCTAGCCTTTAAACACAAGCTGGATGCACAGGAGGACAGGAGAAGGCAGAAGAACCTGAAAAACAGGGGGGTTACGGAAAATGTACAGATGGCTGAACGCCCAACGCCTCATGACAGCCCTGCTAACCCAGAAACAAGCAAAAGCAATGCCCCTAGAGGGAATCTTCTGACTCTCGAGACCTGCCAAAGCTCCACCCGCGACCACAGATGACCTGGTGGTCATGTTTCAAAGCCAGAAGGATAGATCAGCAGTACTGACTGCCATCAGGGGGCAGTTGCCCTACAGTTTCAAAGGAATGTCACTAACCCTCTTCACGGATCTCTCAGGGGGGACCCTGGCCTGGCGGCAATCACTTCGTGAATTCACAACCCTCCTTAGAACAAAACATCGGCTACCGGTGGAGCCAAACCCACACGCTACTCATCCCACTAAGAGACTCATGCATCACCATCAACGATCTAGCTGAAGCAGCAATGCACCTACAAACTCTGGGCCTTCCACCCGACTCCCTGGGCCAAACAGCCGCAAGACGTTCGAACGCTCATGGCTGGGACCCAGAAACCACCCGGGACTTTGTGCCCAGATGCACCACCCCGAACTCTCATGTCAGAGCCGCGACTTAATCTCCTATAGAGCGCAGCAGCCATGACCATAATAGCACGGACCCCTTGAGAATCACTATATTAGTTCCCCATCCCGGGGCAGAATGCACCACAACCTCCCGACTCCCCCCCCCCCATGTCCCCCTTTACACCTAAGGGGACTCATCACTCCGACTACGAAATTAAGAGACAATCTGAACGACTTTCACGGACCCATATGCCCCCCCCCCCGGCCCATTAGCAGACTCACCAACCATAGATTCAAGCGAGCACAAAATGCGGGCACACAACCGACAGCCAAGACAGGGTGACATGAACAACCCACAACAAACACCGCCTCTCACGACTTGACCACCGCGGAGTGCCATACGACCGACTCACCCTAACATGGACTGGTAGGTCATAGAGGGGCAAGTCTACCACTCCCGTAATCATGAGAAAGGGGGCTCACATTCCCCAGCTACATAGTGCTAACCAAGGACACTCATCCACAGATACGCTTAGACTAGCAGTCAACACTACTGAATTTAGACATATGCATAGACTAACAGACGATCCATCTTTACCCACACTCGAATAGACTACCGTAAAGCTCTAAAGCTAGTAATATAGCTAGTAATATACTACTGTTTGGATTATTGTAATTATAAAATGTGCACTGTTTTGCATACCTACCTGTTGTTAATATATGTTGATTGAAACGCAAGCAAACGCTGTTGGGGCAAGGCTAAAGCGTATGTAACATTAAATACATGCACCAAAAATAAAGAATTTAAAAAATATATATATTATGCCGGGTGCCAGCCCTGGGGCTTCAACATGCAAAGTTATGAAACAAGTGGTCTGCACTCACGGTCTTCCTTATTAAAGGTTCCTTTATTCCAACGTGTAGATCAACGTTTTAGTCCATGCAGGGACTTTCATCTGGATCAAATTATACCACTTGTTTCATAACTGAAATTCTTTCATAAACTTGTTTCCTAAACTAAAATTCTGGTCTTTCCAAGTGTTGTTACTCCTGTGTCTCCCTCCCTCCGAGTCAACGGTGCTACCATTAGCTCCACCATGCAGGCTTGCTGTCTAGGTGTTCTCTTTGACTCCGACCTCTTCTTCAAGCCTCGTGTTCAATCTATCGCCAAATCCTGTCATTTCCATCTCTAAAACATTGCGCGCATCCGCCCCTACTTAACGATGCGACTAAGGTGTTGGTCCATTCCACTAAGGTGTTGGTCCATTCCACTGTCCTTTCTTGCCTTGACTATTGTAATCCGCTTCTCAGTTCTTACGTGCTCCCAACTTGCACCGTTGCAGTCCATAATGAATGCAGCAGCGAGGCTCATCTTCCTGTCTGCCCGCACCTCCCATGCCTCACCCTTCTGTCAGTCCCTACATTGGCTTCCTATAAAATATAGAGCTCAATTTAAAATTCTGGTTCTTGCTTTCAAATCGCTACATAATGCTGCTCCCACCTATCTATCCTCCCTGATACACAAGTATGTCCTGTCTAGGCCCTTACGATCTGCTGAAGACTTACGTCTATCTTCTGTCCGTACTCCCACCTCTGATGCTCACCTTCAAGATTTCTCGAGGGCTGCATCGTTCCTGTGGAACTCGCTTCCCTCCTCAGTTAGATGCTCACCCAGTCTCCACTCCTTCAAAAAATCGTTAAAATACCACTTCTTCATAAAAGCGTATCAATTAAACTGTTAATAGCTCCTGACTGATTCATCTTCTGCAACTGTCACTAGTCTAATACTATCCTTACCTTTTTGTGTCATTTTACCCCACTCCCTCTAGCATGTAAGCTCATTGAGCAGGTCCCTAAACCCCTCTGTTCCTGTGTGGCCAACTTGTCTGGTTACAACTACATGTCTGTTCGTCCACAGATTGTAAAGCGCTGCGAAATTTGATGGCGCTATATAAATAACATAATAATAATAATATATATATATATATATATATTAATAAACCACCTCTTTTACAGGTAAGATGTTGTCACTGATCTTGTAACCACTGCCTTCTAGGGTAATGAAAGTCCAGGACACATCCAGCTCTGTTTTCAGATTTATTTGGTGAAATATATATACAGGTGTCTCAAAAGTGAAAAAATAAACAAAACAAAATTCCTTGCTCTTGCTTGAACACTTACTATACACAGCAAATCCCGATCTGGAATTGGGTGGCTTTCCCACTTGCCAATTTACAAAAAGTATATCTGCAAGACACCATTCTTCTGGCTTTTCCTCCTCACCCTGCAGCATGCTGATCCCTTCTTCTTAAAAGCCTGCTAGCTAATTGATCAGATACAGGTGAGGTGCAATTAGACATAAGTGATACTACTAAGCAAAATAAAAGTCCTGGTTCGACTGTTACATAGCAGCTGGTTCTATTGGAGCACTGGCCCACCCTGCTCCGCCCCAGGGACCCATACCGTCGTTTGCAGAGTACCAGTAATGCATCTTGCAAACCTAACATCTCTCCCTGGGACATTTAACTGTCAAACCTCAGGCTGCTGTTCAGTAAATCAGGCCTTATATATTTGCCATCAACTACCAAACCACATTTCCTCTTACAATATGTATATTATTATTTTTATTTTTGTTATTATATATATTGCCATCTTTTATTTGGAAAATACATTTGTAGAAAAAAATTAAGAGCATAAAACTTCAAACTACTAAATTTCATGACATAAGACCACTTGTTACAGTGTTGTTGTTATTTTTGTATTATTTTATAGTGGCTCTTTTTTAATATTCCCACACTATATTGGAATATTAAAGTGTCATTATAATTTTATTTTAATATTTCCATGATATCCATACTTTGGGATACAGCGACACCATTACGAATGAAAAACTCAAGTAGCAGTACCCATGTCATTATTTAAACAAGGCATGGTCTAATAACATGAACAGATGCAGGGCTCTTTCTCATCTCCTTGCCGATGACTGCTTTTGGATCCACATGTGGGAACTGACTCAGTGGGAGGAAGAGATGTGTGCGGCTTGCGCCTCATTGGCTGGTGGCTTTAATCCTGTTCACAGATTAGATGGCATCAAGCAGACTGAGTGAATGTGACTGTCAACCGACAGGGGATCATAAGGCTGTCTGTAAGATTTGCTGTTTTTGTGCACGAGCAGCGTTAAGATGCCCTGTTACACTCACCTTTCTCAGTTAGCTTTATGCCATCTTCCGTAAACGTCATCCAATTCTGCCTCCACCGTGCACAACATTGCGTCTTAGGAACACTGCTTTTTATGGGGAAACTGGCGCAGGGGAGAGGCCCAGGGGCGTAATTAGGGATCACAGGGCTTTGGTGCAAGAATCAAAGAAGGGCCCTCCTTAAGCTCTCACTGGTACACATACACTGATGTACACTCACTGACAGTTATGCAGTTTTTGGCACATACACTTTCAATTACAGATACATGCTCTCACTGATACACATACACTGTCAGACACACATTTCCTCATTACCCATGCTCAGCCTTGCCCCGGACACACTGCATTTTGTCAGAGTAGGCTACTGCTCCGGTAACCAGGGGCCTACTTTACCTTTGTGACCAGCCAGTTCATGTTCCCTCCTGACAGGAGGACCTCAGCAACCCCTATAGTTTTGCCACTGGCTGCCACGTAGGTGGTTGTGTGTCCTAGGAGACTGCCTTTGCATTCACAAATAATGTACACTGTGCTTTTAGTCATTTATTTATGGAATCCTTTTTATTTAAAAACTAGATGAATATTTAAAGTTTTAACTTTCCAGTGTTGTGTATAAATATTAGTCTACTATTGAGTTTATACTGTTATATAGAAGAAATAAAAGAAGGCACAGTTAAGTATACTTTTGGATCAGAGTTCACAAACTGCTAATAGTTACAATATCCAATCACCTGATGGGATATGCAATCAAAGCATGCATAACCTTTCCTGCTGGTAACTCTATCTAAGAACACTAGGTAGCAAAGAATCAATTATTATATATTCTAGAAGCAGTATTGGTAACATGTTGCTTTTAATTGCTATTGGAACACATTCAAAAATATTCTTTATGCCTCATTTTAGTGTCTAGACTTAGTCTTTTAACTGAAACTATGAACACTATTTCTGTGTGTGTGTGTGTGTGTGTGTGTGTGTGTGTATAAAAAAAACGCACTCCAGGGACTTAATATTACAAAATATAAAGCTTGGCTTTTATTTACATGATCCAATAAAATGTCGACAACAAAAGTTGTAGTCCTGATAAAAGCTCTCAGTTGGGAGCTGAAATGTTGACATATTATTGTATCATGTTTTATATTTTGAAATATTAGGCTAGGTCTTTGGAGTGCGGTTTTTCCTTGTTTTGTGTATTGGGACACAGACCCCCAGCTGGGGTTATCCACAGTGCACATAAGTAGTCCCTCACTGGTGTCACTGTGTCTGGGAGTTAATTGTGTCATCTCTTGCTAAACTAAGTATCTCCCACATACAAAGAGACTCCAGAGAGGTCCCCCAACTGACAGGTTGGGGTTTCATTTCTCCTGCTCTTGGTCAGTATACCTTTTTAATGGGTTTTTGCATTTAGCGCTTTACTTACATTGTGGTTTTGGTACTATATACTGGTTTAGCACTATACTATGCACTTTCTCTCTGCTATAATGATGCCTTGCTGTATTTTCGATGCATGAATAAATACTCTTTTTATGTGCATGTACATGAATATATCTGGTATGGGAACAAATTCTCTTCCTTTAAGAGCACCCTGTACCTTATAAACCACACACTTATTACCCATTTTTCAGTAGAGCTTTTCCTGTAATTTTATGTTTGTATAATGAGGTTTAAATACCTGTTCAAATCTTCTGATTGTCCGAAATCGGTCTTTTACCCCAAAACGTGTGCGCGGCGCGTGCATGACATCACACACGCGCCAACGTCGTCAATCACGTGAGCGGACGTGGGGGTATATTTTGCCATGGATCCGCAGTGGCCGGCATCCATTAACATGCTACAAGTGTCAGTCATGCAGACGCATGGCCACTGGGTGCAGAGACCGCAAGGTGAGGAAGAATATGTTACATGTTGAAGGTAGGATGAGGAAGAGCACTGGAAACTGCTGGAGGGTAGGATGGCGGAGAGCGCTTTTGCTGTAGGTCCAGAAGGGACTATGGGAAGCCAGGGTAAAGTCTTTAGGGAGATATTTAGGAATACAAGGCAGGTATTGCCAAAATAAGCATTAGACATCCTTATACCTGTAAAATGTGCCTTCTACCACAATGATATGCAAAAGGTAGATCCTAAAATGTCATGCGACCCTCACAATGCGTTGCCAGCTGGGGATCACCAATCTACCAATTGGTGCAGGGTTGTATTTAATAGCAGTTATTATTATCCAAGACCATCTGCACTATATATTCCTTTTTTTTTTTTTATGTACCTTCAAATTTGCACTTTCAAGTCTGTTGTTACAGTGAATTGATGGGGTAAGTTAACCCCTGCACAATCTTTATTCGTGTAGCGCTCCAGTAATTGGTATACAGTGTATACCATACATTTTCTATATATTTTGTATATTCAAGATTTATTGCGGAAATAGAGTATAGGAAATAGGGTTTTCCATTTTGTGTGTAGAGCTGCTTTTCTGTTTTAGGCAATATATTGTATAAAGATAGTTATGGGGTCCTTTTCTGCATCATCTCCTTTAGTTATGTGTTGCAGCTTCTTTGGCCTTCACTTCAATTCTTCTCATCTTTATTCACTCTGACATATGTAACTTATTGCTACATTGAGGGAAACCCATTTTCTTTTTTTTGGCTTCCATGCTGACAAGATCAGCTGTACAGTTAGTTATAAAAAAAATAAGTTCAGCAGTAAAATGTATATTTTCTAAAATCCAGGTATAATGCCACATTAATCCTGCTTGCCGTGTCTATGTTTCAGTTAGTTTCTTGTATCATAAAATCAGTTACAGGGATAACTGATATTATTGATATTATTGATAAGTAAAAGTAGCATACAAACCAGGGTGTTAGGACAACGCCCACTCTGGATGATAGTCAGAAGTAGGATGCACACTTCCCAACTTTCCACACTGTCAATCTTTGTAGTGTTGCCAAACAGGATTACAGCAGTGGATCTTCATATTTCTTTGTCCAGTCTATCAGGGTTGCTTTTAGCTTCAAGCAACAGCATGCATGAGTGAAGAAGTTGGATTTTTGATTGAACTCATATCGTGTCCTTTCTCCATTCACTTTACATGCTGCTCCCTCGGGTCCCACTCAGCAATAATGTAAGTGTTGAGACAGTAAAGGAAGATACACAACGAGAGATTGTAATGAACACTAAAAGAGTGAAAAGAAAAGAGGGAAACAAAGTTTGAGGTGGAAAGGAGAGACATAAGTGGAGTTATGGGGTTAAAGCTACAAGGGGGTGAGGTGGGTAAAGTGATACACACAAAGGGTAATTGAGCTTAGGAAAGGCACACACACGGAGACTCAAAAGTAGTGATGGGATTAGAAGATACACACTGGGTAAGGGTAAGCTAAGAAAAACATAAATGAGATGAGGGGTAAGGAGAAAGACAAATAGGATAAGATGTACCTGGATCCATACTACTGATGACCGCTACATACTGTACTCATTGCATGTATATTGAACGTCTGTTAATGAATGTATACTTTAACCTGGCACTAGCTTAGTTTAATGGGACTATAGCTATACTGTACTTTTTGTCCGTTTATCACATTAGGGATGCTGATTCAATTTTGAGATACACTCTCCCTTTATGAAAATCTAGTTCAATACCCTTTTGGTTGTTGAATATAAAAGGAATTTGTAGGGGCGTGGCCGACCGCGGAGCTGAATGGACGCACACTAGATTAGCTCCAGCGGACCCGGATTCCAATCCACACTAATCGGAGACATAAAACAAACATGGGCAACCACAAGAAGCAAGGTCCATCTCATGGACATCCCGGGAAAACTCCCAATACCAAATCGGGAGCGTTGACCCGATATTTTAAAGAAAACTCGAACCGCGAGGAAGAGGCCGCGACCACGACTAACGTAATGGCGGAAACCGAACCGCAACCCACTAGTCCCTTAGCTTCAGAAATCTCGCACACCTCGGCAGATATAATGCTTGACGCTGATATAAAAACCATCCTAAAGAACTTACCTTCAAAAAATGATCTGTACAGCATGCAACACGACCTTCAAAACTCGATGGGTAAGCTGGAGGCCACATTCCACAAAAAAATGGAGGCGATAGGCTCGGAAGTCCGCCAGTTAAACCTCAGAGTGACAGACTTGGAGGAAGAAAGGGACACCACACAGGCCCTACTCACAAATATATCATCAACCTTAAATTCACATGCATTTAATATGGCGGCCACACAAAGGCACAGAGATGATTTGGATAACCGAGGGAGGAGAAGCAACTTGCGAATTAGAGGTCTGCCAGAATCCCAAGGTGAGAGCTTAGACTCCATATTAAATGAGCTTTTTAATCTCATTCTAGGGGAACAACAGGAAAACAATATCCTACTAGACAGAGCCCACCGTTCACTACGCCCCAGAGGCCTGTCAACCGACACCCCAAGAGATACAATATGCCGACTACATTACTTCTCAATTAAAGAGAATATACTCAAAGCTCTTAGGGAAACCTCACAGCCTTTACTATTTCACGGCCACCCAATACAGATCTTCCCAGACCTCTCTCGTTACACTTTACAGGCACGCAGAGCTCTGAAACCTGTCACTGAACATTTGAGGAACAGAAACATTAGATACCGCTGGGGTTTCCCATTTGCTTTAATCGTTAATAATAAAGACACACTATTATCGATCTCCTCTATCCTAGATGTTCCCCCGTTCCTTCAGGCACTAGACTTACCACACACCACGGTACTAGACTGGAAAGGGTTACAATTCCAGCACGAATCAACCAGCCTTCCTCAGAGACAGCGATGGATTACACCTGCTAAAAAAAGACGAAACGATCAAAGATTTGTCTCGCCACAACAAATTTCAAGAATTTCCTCAGACATCGCGGATCCACAGATTCTACAATCTCCGGAATGACAGAAAACCTCAAAGCTCTACACTATCCCAAACTTTGCCTCCATGTTTCAACTCTTACAGGGACTAACTAGAGGACAAAGTTCTGACTCTTTGACAATTAAACCATTGGCGGACGACTACCATCATCATCATTATCTAGAACATTGACTATAACTACTCCAGATGCCTTATCTTTATTGTTCCCCAGATTGCTTTACAGAAGACAGTTTCGGTCTGATGGGACGACCAATACCTGTCTGAGACTTTTGCGAATCAAGCAGGATATGTCAGCGGGACGCACTGCATACATCTGAATTCAACTCATCACATAGCCACACGTAACTCCTAACACCCTATTCCTTACGCAGGTTGTACCACTCATTTCATGTTATGTTGGGTATATTGAGATGAACCCTCGAATGAGGGGATTTCATAAGTTTAGGTTAAGGCTATATGATACAATGATATTGTCAATGTTCACTGTAAACTCAATGTGACGAATATGTTAACGGTATAGATATATCATATCACCTACCTATATAGGTATCCTCCTAGATCCCGCCATCTCATCGCTCCCCATCCCTCCTCTTCCCCCCCCCCTTCTGCCTTAAACATCCTATAAAACTAAGACTACCGTTATTACCTACTCTACCTACCTGTTATATTATTATTGATACCTCTAGTTCTTACCCTCTCATTAAGTTCATCAACTGTCTCAAATGTAGTTTAATTTTGCATTATTGGATTGCAGATCCGGGACCCTTGCTTAAGCCACAAGGTTCTCCCCAATTTTTCAAGGTATCTATCGTTGTGTCCAGATAGATTACCTACACTCTCGCTAATTGAGAGTTACCCCTCTAGAAGGGGCTGTTGTTTATAAATATATCTACAGTTGTTATAACCTTTTCTTTTGTATTTTATTTTATTTTATTTCATTTCAGTTTAATTGTATAACCAACTGCACTTCACTCTGTTATAATTGCAGGAAAACGCGCTTTTGAAAAGGAAATTTTTAGTGATAGCTAATAATAACTTGAGTTAAGGGAAGCCTAAGTTACATTACCCTCATCATATATCCAAGGTCAGAATCACAGACAATCTCTCCCTTCCCATCTCTATAATAATATCTGTGACATACAAATAATATCGCACCACAGTCTATTCATGCAACAATGACTTCACTAACAATATTAACACAAAATGCCAAAGGGCTGAACACTCCAGAAAAAAGATCTCTTGCTCTGTCAGATTTTAGTAGACAGAAAGCTGATATAGTTTTCATTCAAGAGACACATTTACGTAAAGGCACACAAATTAAATTACGCAATAAAGATTACCCACAAGGCCACTATAGTCATTACTCTGAATCCAAATCAAGAGGGGTAGCGATCTTGATTGGTAGAAATACTCCATTTACTCTTCAGGAGCACCTCACTGATGACTCTGGTAGATTTTTATGCTTGAAAGGGAAATTGGGTCCCACTTTGGTAACACTGGTCAACTTATATGTACCTAACAAAAAACAAAACCAGTTCTTGGAAAAAATCCTACATAAGCTTTCAGATTTCCAAGAGGGTATACTAATAATTGGTGGAGACATAAACATCTCTCTAGACGGAAATCTAGACTCCACAGCAAAATTAAACCCACAAATGACACAAACTAGAAATAGGATAAACTCTACACTCCTTGCAGCACAACTATATGATTGCTGGAGAGCACTAAACCCTACACGAAAAGATTTCTCATTCTATTCTACACCTTCAGGCACATATTCTCGGATCGACTTGATCTTCCTCCAACACAGATATCTACCCCTGGTAACAGCGGCGTCTTACGGCCCGATTACTTGGTCAGACCATGCCCCTATGACATTGAAATTAAACATACCATTAATGCCACAATAATCCACACAGTGGAAACTCTTAAACGACGCAAATAATGTTAAGCTAATTGAAAAAGCTATCACTACTTACCTTGAGGAGAATACACATCCAGAAACTTCACCACCGCTCCTGTGGGAAGCTCACAAAGCAGTACTAAGGGGAGAGTTTATCAAAATTGCTTCCTCGGCCAAAAGAAATAGGGAACAAAGAATTTTGCAACTCACACGCGAATTAAAAACGTTAGAATCCAAACATCATGACTGTGACTCTTCCCTTGACACTTACAAACTAATCCTATCCAAAAGATCAGAACTCCAGACAACACTACTATTACATGCAAGGCGTAAAGTAACCTTGACTAAACACCGCTATTACACAAAAGGAGGTAAGGCAGGGAGACTACTAGCACAATCATTGAAACCAGAAAAGCAATCTACCTTCATTCCGGAAATTAAACTGGAATCGGGGAAAATGACTAAAAATATGCCAGAAATCATCAATGAATTCCACAAATTTTTTACAAACTTATACAACATTTCAAAAGAACATCCGTCTAGGGAAGAAATTCTCGCATTTTTAAAACCAAGAATTAAAAGAACAATCCCTTATAACGAGATAGCATTTTTAGATGAACCCATTTCCCAAGAGGAATTTTATAATGTTGTTAAATCACTACCCTCAGGTAAAAGTCCCGGCCCAGATGGGTACACAGGGAAATACTATAAGACCTTCTCATCGTTACTAACACAACCATTCATTAAAGCATACAAAACTCACAAACTATCACACCTCATTCCAAAAGCTTCCCTGGAAGCAACCATCACACTTATCCCGAAACCGGGCAAAGACCCAACTGGTTGCGGAAACTATAGACCAATATCCCTAATTAACATAGATCTTAAAATACTAACAAAGATAATGGCGAACAGACTCAAAGTTTTCCTCCCAAATTTGATTCACCCAGACCAGGTGGGCTTTGTCCCCGGTAGGGAAGCAAAGAACAACACAACGAAAGTTCTCAATTTAATCCACTGGGCTCAAACCCATAAAACCCATAGCTCACTTCTTGCTATAGACGCCGAAAAGGCATTTGATAGAGTTAGCTGGTCTCTAATTAAACACACTTTACAAGCCCTTGGCTTTGGACCACGCTGGCTGGAATGGTTAGCCGCTATATATTCGAAACCCACAGCACGGATACGTATTAATGGCCAATTGTCACAACAAGTCCAAATTACTAATGGGACGAGGCAAGGATGCCCCCTCTCACCTCTCCTGTTTATTCTTATCTTGGAACCCTTTCTACAAGGGATTAGAGATAATCCACAAATCAAAGGCATCAAAGTAAATCATCATGAATATAAAGTCATGGCATTTGCTGATGACCTCCTCTTCACAATAACAAATCCACTATCAACCATTCCAACTATCATCTCCGAAATGGCCCTTTATGGCAAAATGTCAAATTTTCAGGCAAATCTTACCAAATGTGACTTGATGCCCATCTACTCCACAAAATATCTAAACACTCAACTCAAACAAAGATTCCACTTTACGTGGCAACCTACCTCAGTCAAATATCTAGGAGTCCACATATCACACAATCTCAAACTGTTATACAATCTCAATTTCAGCAAACTTCTAGATAACATCACTAAAGACCTCCAAGGATGGCAAAGACCATGTTTTGGGTGGTTCTGTAGGATCAATATCATCAAAATGAATATCCTCCCACGGTTACTCTACACTCTCCAAGCCCTCCCAATCCAAATTAAATGAGACTTTCTTCTCAAAGATCAGAATGACACTCACCAGATATATATGGTCAAACACTCAACCAAGAATAGCTCAAGAAACTCTTATTAAAAGCAGAAACAAGGGTGGATTGAACTTACCTGACATAAAATCTTACCATACAGCGGTCTATTTGAGTAGGATATATGAATGGACAAGACCCACACCAGCACACCATTGGGTACAAATAGAGAACGAACATATTACAATACCTTTGGCAGAATGCCCATGGCTACCAAAGGCAAGTACACATATTCCACTTCTCAGTGGATCACACCCTACTATTAAACCAACCATCCAGCTCTGGTATAAACTAATACGTACCACGAATATATCCCCATACCCCTCGCCACTCTACCCACTTACTAACAATCCAAGTTTCCGGGGAGGTCATTCAGGGAAGGCATATCTCAATTACCACAGTGGTTCCACACTGAAATTACGAGACATGGTTTCACACAATGCACTGAAACCTCTTCAACAGATTTTCCCTTCAACCTCTCCTACCAACAATCAACTACTCCACTACTCGCAACTAAAACACTTCATTAACGCTAATAACCTACTACCGGGTGGTATTCGCCAACTGACAGAATTTGAAAACATCTGCTCACACCATAAACTCACAAAAAAATTACTGTCCACCCTATACCAAATAACTAGGGATCTACAACAAACAGGAATGCCAAATTACACACAAAAATGGTCACAGGAACTACAAATTGATATTTCCGTGGACCAGTGGAGAGCTATCTATAAAGCCACCCACCAAACATCTACCTCTCTGATGGCCCAAGAAAGTAATTATAAACGTATTTCGAGATGGCACTACACTCCTAAGAAACTTCAACAAATACATACCCTAGACAAAATTACATGCTGGAGATGCAACAACAACTCAGCAAACCACGCTCACATCTGGTGGCTATGCCCGATCATAAACAAATTCTGGAATAGAATTCACACCCTTACTCAATCCATTTTAGGTATAACGTTTAGTATGACACCTCTACAGTACCTTTTTCAAGTATCTCCTTCTAGCTATGTCCTAAATAGGGCACAGAGTTCACTTTTCAATCTCTTGACTATGGCCGCTGCACAATTGATCCCCAAGCATTGGAAAAAACCCCAAGCCCCCACGGTTAGGGAATGGATATCAAGAATAGAGAGTATAAGACAAATGGAACTAATATCACACGCTATTTCCAAAGACTTCGGAACATTTAACACTATATGGGAACCTTGGACAAGATTCCTAAGCGGAAAAGCGAAACACAATATCCACCTCAACCCTAACAAAAGGATCTTTCCCTAATTCTCACTTCCCTCCCCCCCCGCACTTCTCTATATTCACCGGTATAACATTTCACCTTCACACGTAGCATCTGGTCACAATTCTCCATCAAATAAAATTACACAACTACCAATCCTCTATACATAAATTTGTATTACACCTATGCTTTATATTTTATAATTATGATTTGTGTATATTTATGTATCTCAAAAACATACCTGTATACTTTGATATCACCACATACAGTAAGAACAAGAATGTATACTAATGACTATTTTCTCCATATTTGTTATGAATCCTGTAACATGCAATTCCCTTTGATGTATTTGATACTAGTTATTACTCTTCTATACTTAAGCTTGTATAACACTTATGCTTTATAATTGTGATTTGTGTATATTTATGTATCTCACAACGTATCTATATACTATAATATCACCGCATACAGTAAGAACAAGAATGTATATTAACGACTATTTCCTTCATAATTGTTATGAATCCTGTAACATGCAATTCTCTTTGATGTATTTGTTACTTGTTACTCACAAAAAGAATAAAAATCTTTAAATTAAAAAAATAAAAATAAAAGGAATTTGTAAATGTCATGTGTGGGTTGATGGTACCTACCACTCAGACCATTCCTAAGTATGGTCTGCTAGTTAAAACTAGTATATGGTAAATAACCCCTCACTGTATGAAGTGGTGTTATGGTTTATGTGCCTATATGCCCATGCTGCTATGTGTGAGCACTGATGGACGAGTCACCTGAAGGGGCGGAGCAGACCTGGGAGTATCCCCGCCCCCAGTCAACTCATGAAGAAGCTGATTGGTTGTGTTTGTTTGAAGGCGGGGTTATGCTCCATTTTAATCAGTCCCACAGCTGTGCCGGGAGCTCTTGACAAAGGCGTGTTATTGCGCCGAAACGTGTGTTGATCGTTTCTTGCTGCCATTATTTGTTTTTAGTTCTTGGGATGTAGACGGCTGTTTCTTATGTAGGGTACAGCAAGTGGGGATTGACAGGCAGGTTACCAGTGAGGTTACCAGAAAGGCTGCCTTGAAGCAGCATTAGAAGGTAGAAGGTGGTCTCCATTTCTGAAGGCAAGTCTAGCCAGTGATTTGAAGCTGGGGGAGGATCTACTGATAGCAAGTCTGCATTAAGATTGTGTTGGCTGGTGGGCGATTTTTCCATTATAGGTGTTGTGTATACATCTATCCAACTAATATCATTGAACACCTGCAGGTTACTATCTATGTCCCATGGGTAACCACTTTCAGCTATCCTAATAATTCCCTAATTTCACTCTTGTACTTAGGTGAACCTCCTACCTATGTAGTTTATTATTACCTACCTGTACTGTCAAGATTTTTTTGACACTATACCCCTGTAAGAATATGCTCGGATGTAAGCAGAAGGTATGAACATAAGCTGTTACTGATAATTGTTTCATAATACAGCTAGTATATGAGTAATTTATTTATTGACCATCTGGTTACTTTATATCCATTACATGGGTGTATCATTTAAGTCTATTTTAAACCTTGTTTCTGTTTGCTACAGACTAGATACAATCTATGACCTATCCTGCCATGCTGGGGTATGCTTTACTTTAGTCTGTATATCCTATACTGAGACCTTTAAGGTTTATTTATATACAGCCAGGGTACAAGCATAACTACGTATTATGTATATACCACTTTTTGGAGGAGTATCTTCAGGTATTTGATTTATTTATATAATACACTGAAAATGTTTTCTTTATATAAAATTTGATTCCTGACATTTATCTACACTTTACTCCTGATATTTATGTGGTAATGTATACTATATCTACCCAGATTTTAAGTGTGTCACTTGGCTTTCACGGTTATCACATTTATTATTATTATTATTTTTTGTTTATATTCGGCTCAATAAAGGTTATACCAGTAATACGAATTTATAAATTGAAGAGATATCCTCTGGTGGAGTGGATATCCATTTGTCTTTTTAGACAGGATGGCCACTCCACTCTAGTTCTTCCTTTTGTCCCTGTTCATTAACAATGTTTGTTTCTCCTACAATGTTTATCTCCAATGCGATGATTTCTATGGGAAGGATTTATCTATCACTCTATGCCAAACTCAATAAAACATATTTGACACAAATAGGATAATAGAAGGTCAGGAATAACCCACAAGTGGTGTGGCGGTGCAGTGAGACACTGCAGGTGCAACAGTTTTGTTTCTTTTTTAATTTTGGGTATGCAACAAACAAAATGATGACCTTGATTTAATATTTTTGGATAAGTTTTTAAGATAAGTTTTTGGAATATATTTTAATATTTTGATATTTTTACATATTGATTTTTTTTTTACATTTGATATATTTTTTGATATTTTGATATTTAGAAAAAAACATCTCAAGTTTATCTAAAAATAATAAATAATTTGGAAAGCATATCCAAAAATCTTATATCAATACCTATGACAATTATTTTTAATTTTAAGGTATTATTCTGTTGATTTGAATAACACTAAAATGTCACCTTCTTGGGTAAAAGGGGTGACGTTTTAAAAATCTAAAAACAAATAAGCATTATTTCAAGACTAATTAAATCAGAGTTGTGCTAGTATAGAGTGCATAAAATGTGTTTAAAGGAATACTACAGCATGTTACTGTGGTCATGGTGCTTAGGGTGACTTGGCACCCCACCAGTGTTAGTAATCTAAACATTTCATAAGTTTAACTTATCTATAATCCACTGGGTCCTGCTCCACACGTACTCTTTGCAGGAGCTTTCTTAATTGAGTTAAACCCAGAAGTACAAGGATTAGTTCATTGGCTGAGAGCAACTGTGGTGGACCACCTGGTACCCCGACTGGGTACCTCCACCAGTCCCGCTTCCTAGTAATCCCCGAGTATTAGAAGCACTGCACTGGACACCATAAGCACTGTATCCCCTTAGCCGCCACAGCTTGGGTAAAGTGGTAGTGGTCAGTCAACTACGGTAGTTAAAAAATGAATAAACTACTGAACCCTGAAGCTTGTTCCCCATCATCCAGACGAACGATTTCACTGAACAGTGCCCTTCCACGATGTACTGTACTGAGTTCAAGTGTCCGATTTTATTTACATGCACTCGATGACCAAACACCACTGCCTGCTTTCGTGTGAACAAGATGCCCACCACCACGTTTTCGTGCATTCAAAAGGTAGCCACCCAGACAAACACTTAGAACAATGCAGTTAGAATCGTTACAAGGTGTTAATAGGGTCAGTAGTTCATGAGTTGGTTCAGTTCCCGAACAGTCCTAGGAAACCACCCGAACCCAGTCTCTTTTACACGGCCCACAATCCTTGGGCAGGAGGCTAGCCAGCAGGCCCCTCCAGGAACACGTGGCAGAGGCATCTTTGCCACAGCAACTATCTGATGCAAGGCTCTGTTTATGAGAGCTAACAGAAGCTCCTAAGCTGGAGCTTCTGGGACTCCTTCCATCAGAAATGAGGTGGGGAGGAGCTCCTGGGGGATGTCAGGTAAGAAGTCAAACCGTTACTAAATAGTTTTACTAGTTACATTGCTGGACATAAGGGAACTCCTTACACCATAGCCATTATAGCACCTCTTGTAATTATAGTGATTCGAGTGGTAATTGAAGAAGGCACCTAAACCACATTATGACATAATTAGACTTTGGGTAGCACATTTTCTGTAAAAAACATTTTTAACAGTTTGTCAAAAATAAAGGGCTCTCCCTTTATCTAAAGTATGGTCATCTAATGTTTGTTTTTTGCTATATCTCTATCTCCACAAGGTTTTGTTAATCCTTGTAAGGTTGACTGATGTCTTCTATTATACGTATATAGCAAGCACCCAATTACTATGTTTCCTTTTTAAAAGTAATTATTGCAGTTTCCCAGAAACTGCAATAATTACTATTGCAGGATTAATGTGGCAGGGACACTGCACCCAAACCAATTTAATGAGCTGAAGTGGTCTAGTTGCCTATAGTGTCAATTTAAATAAACCACACTCTCAATGGGGAAAAAAAATAACTTTTTTTTTTTCTTTTCATGACAGGTAAATATAGTATTTTGCTGTTTTAAATGGCTTTTTTTTCTCATATAAGGGGTGGTTCAAAAGTATATGTTAAAATTTGCATGGTGTTTTTCCAGCCTTAAGCATGTGACCTGTATCACAATGACAACTAAGAAAATTTTAACCAGCCTTGCTTTACACAAATGACACCTGGAAATGTTATGCAAATAAAAGAATACACTTCACTTGGGAACTAAAAAGTGTAAAAGACATTTTAGTAAAAAGCAACACACTTTTATTCTATTTTTTTTTTTGCTCTGGGTCTTTGAAGAATCCTCCCTGCTGTTTTCACACATTTTCAAAGAGTCAACACATTTACAGATACCAATATACTGGCAAACATTTACAGAAACATACACACACAGACAGACACATACAAAGACAGGCGGATAGTCAATGTGTAGTTGCGACATACACAATCAGCATGTTGAGATAGTGGCATATTCATAGCACATCTACACTGGCAGGAAGAGTAAACAAAGTTGTAGTCTGCATGCTAGCATAGCCTACTGGACTGGGCCATTAGACCAAGTATCCCTAATGGTAATCCAGGCCAGTTTAGCCAGAAAATGCCTTAAAAATACTAGTTGAATGTACACTGGAGAAAATACAATGGATCCTCTCTCCTAGACACTTTTACATAGTTTTACTTAAAATGCATGCATGTGAGTATATCTTCAAACACACACTTTACGAGAAAATACTATTAATATTTGGCGATGATGGTTCGAAAATAGCTTCAATAATGACTGAATGTACTTTTCTTTGTACAGAAAACTAAGCAATATAAACAAACATGCCGTTTTTTTGGAAAAATATATTTGTTTTTGTTTTAAATCATTAAGATAGATACTTATTCTTTATCTTTTATTGAATGTAGATGATTTGAGAGCATAATAACACAAAGGAAGTGAATATATGGCAATGATTCACATTAAGTAAGACAATGATAAAACTTACTACGCTTTCAATTGCATTTGGATTGAATAGTGCTAGTGAAGATATAAAAACCTAAACCGATATCTGTTTTGTGATTTCTTTTTTTCTGTCTCCAAATGGGCTTGCATGATACACATTTATTTTTCTTTAGAAGAATTAGAATTTTGTCTGTCAGAGGGCTCATTTCAATTGCTGCCTCTAAACAGCTGCCAGGATATTAACTAGTACAAATTGCTGGCTTGTTTCCAAACTTAACCCATATTTTGTTTTTACTTTTCAATAATACATCCAAAATAACTAATACCAATCAACACATAGAGGCATATTCACTAAACTCCACATTTTATTGAATTAAAGCTTAAATATCTGGTTATGAAAGATTCTCCAACTCAACTCTAGTTACAGCCTGACAGGTGTAGCCTTGATTTTGCCATTTGGATTGAATTTTAACATTCCAAGTTTAGTGAATAACTGTGATGTTTACCATTGTTATGGAAATGTATTGCTACATGCATTTTTTTCAATTTTCACAGCAGCTACTAAAGGGTAAACTGACAATGAACCCCTTGAGTACCAAAGCAGGTTTTCCTGGGACCCTAATATTACCAGGAAGTGCTCTAATGAGTGACCCATATTCTATTCTTCACCCCATGTTAATCAGAGTGAAGGGTGATTATAAATGGGTACAGGGGATACTCAGTCTCTTGGACACATACATTTGCTTCCATAAACTAGGCCAAGAAGATATGCACAGTGTTCTGGGCATATAAATGTGCCCCATAAATTGGGGAAGGCTCCTGCTCCAATAAATTGCCTGCCCCACACAGGTGGCTAGGGATTCCTCAAATGCTAGCCACCTTCCATATCTAATAAGGGCCCATAAATAAATAAAATTGAGTAAAAGAATCCTGTGATTTTTTATTTTTTTTTGAAGTCTTGATGGTCTTTGCTATAAGAAAAACAAACATTGTAACCATACAAAAGTGAATGAAGTTAATACAATTAAATTACCCAATTTAAAACTAGTGGAGAAATAAAAACTGAGATGCATAAATCCATGTGAGTTCATAAATAGGTTGTATATGCTTTCAAAAATACTTTTCTTGCTTTAAATAGCATGATTTTTATTTTTCTATCAGTTTTTTTTCAAATTCAGTCTTTTTTAATTTAACACTTTCACCTCTGAGTAGTATGAGGATGAGGGGAAAGCATAGACAGGGGTTGTAATATCAATGATTGAACAGCTGTTTTGTGTTTCTTTAATCTAATTCAGGGTTTAACTCCTTCCCTTAAAGCGATTTGTTCAGGGACAGGAACTAAATTAAAATGGTTGGTTAGGAATCTAAAATAGGACCTTGGTGTCCCTGGATGCAGGATATCAGGGAAATTTCCAAATGATTCAATACATTAAGAAACATTTTCCAAAGGATTTATATGCAGAAGTCAACATTAAAGCCCACAGGAATGCATGTACAGTTGTGCTCAAAAGGTTTCATACCCTTGGAGAACAAACTGAGGGGTGGAGTGATGACGTAGAGATGCACGGACCATAGCTGCGCGTCACATGTGAAGGCTGGATAACGGAAGCCACAATCCACAAGCTGCACCATGCCAAAAAAAAAAAATGCTGTAAATTTGGCAAAAATGGCTGGGGAGTACTAATTTATCTCACCAAGCACAGATGAAGCATAGGTGAACGTGGGAAGAGTCTCGGAACGAAACTGTAATCTGGAAACAACGTGTGGAGCCAGGAGAAGAATGCGGCAAACAGTAACCTAAGGCGGGAAAATCTGGAGCTGATATTGGAGCAGGAACTCGCATCAAATAAGAAGCATAAAAGGAGTTGTGAGTAACTACAAATCCTCACTAGTATTACCAAAAACAGAGTACATATATGGATGGTTGCTGGTGCATGGCACATATAACCTGAAACTCATACAAGTTTATTAATTTCATTTATACTGCTGTTAACTGTATAAATTAACCTCCTAAAGGACGTTTGAGATATAATTTTATACCTTCTGCAAAAAGAAAAATAGGATTAATTACTTGGGCAGGTGAGGGAGAAACAACTCAGAATCAAACGTGCATCTTTAAAACTGTGGAAATGAAAGGAATTCAGAAGTGTTTCACAGAAAAGAGATACCCTCTGGGGTAAAGAAAATTGGTAAAAGAAAGAGAAAGGTGAAGGAAAGATGATAAACAGAATATATCTCATATCCTGGATTTAAACGAACAAAACAGATATCCTCACATTTCTTCTTTGATTACTTTGCTGGTACCATAATAGAAAATGTCTAGCACGAAAAGCACACAGGAAATGAAACAGACAAATCTAAGGAAGGATAAGAAACAAGATCAGAAACCTGAAAAAATACTTTCTAACTTCTTCACAGCGATAGATTCTAAGATAGATAGTAACACATCTTTAATGGAAGGTAATAGTACTCAAGCACAAGATGGAGATAACTCTGATCTAAAGGAAAGCAAGAAGAGAACGAAGTCTGTCCTATATTATGGGGATATACCCCATATGTCAAAAGAAAACAGTTAAAAATTTATATCTTTATTAGGTAACATAAACTGAGTCATTCAGGAGTGTATGGCAACACCGTAGTGTCAGTAGATGTTGGTAAACTGTTGAGGAATCGGAATGGTATCCGGAGGATAGATTGCGGCCGAGTGGTATTAAAACCTTGAGATAATATACATATAAAGAAGGGTGGCCGGATAGTGGGTCCCGAAGGACAGAACAGGGGGTAACCCTACGTAGTTGGGAGGAAAGCAAGAAGAGAACGAAGTCTGTCCTATATTATGGGGATATACCCCATATGTCAAAAGAAAACAGTTAAAAAGTTATATCTTTATTAGGTAACATAAACTGAGTCATTCAGGAGTGTATGGCAACACCGTAGTGTCAGTAGATGTTGGTAAACTGTTGAGGAATCGCAATGGTATCCGGAGGATAGATTGCGGCCGAGTGGTATTAAAACCTTGAGATAATATACATATAAAGAAGGGTGGCCGGATAGTGGGTCCCGAAGGACAGAACAGGGGGTAACCCTACGTAATTGGGAGGAAAGCAAGAAGAGAACGAAGTCTGTCCTATATTATGGGGATATACCCCATATGTCAAAAGAAAACAGTTAAAAAGTTATATCTTTATTAGGTAACATAAACTGAGTCATTCAGGAGTGTATGGCAACACCGTAGTGTCAGTAGATGTTGGTAAACTGTTGAGGAATAACTCTGATCTAAACTCACAAAATACAAAAGACAATAAGGAGTAAAAAAAAAAAAACATCACTTCTGAATACCTCCAAGAATGTTTTGATATGCATTTTATCAAAATGAAAAGGTAAATGGAATCAATCTAGTTTGGATAATTTAAGATCTGAGTTTTTGAACTTGGGCACAAAACTAAAACAAACCGAAGAAAAAATGGTTGGAGAATCAGGTATCAGCTCTAAAAAATTTAAATTCATCACTAGAAGAAAGAAAATAAAAATCTCTAACAAAAAATACTAAACTTGTGGGACAGATCCAGAAGATCAAATCCCCAAACTCCGGCACTCCAGATGTTTCTGAACTACAAGTCCCATGATTCTCAGCCTATCTGTTTCATCCATAGAATCATGGAAGTTGTAGTTCAGCAACATCTGGAGTGCCGGAGTTTGGGGAAGCCTGCTCTTACACATTTACCTAGAGATGTGATATTCTGTTGCCATCCGTGCAGGACAAAACAACAAATTACTTCAGCACTAATAAAAAAGAGAACAAAAGGCACAGCATATGAATCAAAGTATTTTCAGATATTTCTTATCAAACCAGACAGCAAAGAAAAGAATTTGCTTCAAACACGAAAATCCTGAGAGACAATGATATAAAATATACATGGGAGTTTACGACGAGACTACAATGCAGCAGAGATGGAAAAAGAGAAAGCTTCGATACTCCCACGAAGTTAAAACAGTGGATTAAAGAAGAGAAGCTTAAGGAATATCCCCAATAAGGAACAAATTTATATTTTATTGCAGCAAGGATAATAATATAAAAACTTTAAACAAATATATATACCGTATATACTCAAGTATAAGCCGAGTTTTTTAGCACATTTTTTGTGCTAAAAAAACCCAACTCGGCTTATACTCGAGTCAATAGTCTGTATTATGGCAATTTGCATTGCCATAATACAGACTGGGGCTGTGGGGGCTGTAAGAGAGTTTACTTACCTCTCCTGCAGCTCCTGTCAGCTTCCTCCTCCTCCGCGCCATCCGTTCAGCACCTCGGTCAGCTCCCAGTGTAAGTCTCGCGAGAGCCGCGGCTCTCGCAAGACTTACACTGGGAGCTGACAGAGGGAGCTGCACGGACGGCGCGGAGGAGGAGAGAGCTGACAGGAGCTGCAGGAGAGGTAAGTAAACTCTCTTACAGCCCCCACAGCCCCAGTCTGTATTATGGCAATGCAAATTGCCATAATACAGACTATTGACTCGAGTGAAAGGAATTCAGAAGTGTTTCACAGAAAAGAGATACCCTCTGGGGTAAAGAAAATTGGTAAAAGAAAGAGAAAGGTGAAGGAAAGATGATAAACAGAATATATCTCATATCCTGGATTTAAACGAACAAAACAGATATCCTCACATTTCTTCTTTGATTACTTTGCTGGTACCATAATAGAAAATGTCTAGCACGAAAAGCACACAGGAAATGAAACAGACAAATCTAAGGAAGGATAAGAAACAAGATCAGAAACCTGAAAAAATACTTTCTAACTTCTTCACAGCGATAGATTCTAAGATAGATAGTAACACATCTTTAATGGAAGGTAATAGTACTCAAGCACAAGATGGAGATAACTCTGATCTAAAGGAAAGCAAGAAGAGAACGAAGTCTGTCCTATATTATGGGGATATACCCCATATGTCAAAAGAAAACAGTTAAAAATGTATATCTTTATTAGGTAACATAAACTGAGTCATTCAGGAGTGTATGGCAACACCGTAGTGTCAGTAGATGTTGGTAAACTGTTGAGGAATCGGAATGGTATCCGGAGGATAGATTGCGGCCGAGTGGTATTAAAACCTTGAGATAATATACATATAAAGAAGGGTGGCCGGATAGTGGGTCCCGAAGGACAGAACAGGGGGTAACCCTACGTAGTTGGGAGGAAAGCAAGAAGAGAACGAAGTCTGTCCTATATTATGGGGATATACCCCATATGTCAAAAGAAAACAGTTAAAAAGTTATATCTTTATTAGGTAACATAAACTGAGTCATTCAGGAGTGTATGGCAACACCGTAGTGTCAGTAGATGTTGGTAAACTGTTGAGGAATCGCAATGGTATCCGGAGGATAGATTGCGGCCGAGTGGTATTAAAACCTTGAGATAATATACATATAAAGAAGGGTGGCCGGATAGTGGGTCCCGAAGGACAGAACAGGGGGTAACCCTACGTAATTGGGAGGAAAGCAAGAAGAGAACGAAGTCTGTCCTATATTATGGGGATATACCCCATATGTCAAAAGAAAACAGTTAAAAAGTTATATCTTTATTAGGTAACATAAACTGAGTCATTCAGGAGTGTATGGCAACACCGTAGTGTCAGTAGATGTTGGTAAACTGTTGAGGAATAACTCTGATCTAAACTCACAAAATACAAAAGACAATAAGGAGTAAAAAAAAAAAAACATCACTTCTGAATACCTCCAAGAATGTTTTGATATGCATTTTATCAAAATGAAAAGGTAAATGGAATCAATCTAGTTTGGATAATTTAAGATCTGAGTTTTTGAACTTGGGCACAAAACTAAAACAAACCGAAGAAAAAATGGTTGGAGAATCAGGTATCAGCTCTAAAAAATTTAAATTCATCACTAGAAGAAAGAAAATAAAAATCTCTAACAAAAAATACTAAACTTGTGGGACAGATCCAGAAGATCAAATCCCCAAACTCCGGCACTCCAGATGTTTCTGAACTACAAGTCCCATGATTCTCAGCCTATCTGTTTCATCCATAGAATCATGGAAGTTGTAGTTCAGCAACATCTGGAGTGCCGGAGTTTGGGGAAGCCTGCTCTTACACATTTACCTAGAGATGTGATATTCTGTTGCCATCCGTGCAGGACAAAACAACAAATTACTTCAGCACTAATAAAAAAGAGAACAAAAGGCACAGCATATGAATCAAAGTATTTTCAGATATTTCTTATCAAACCAGACAGCAAAGAAAAGAATTTGCTTCAAACACGAAAATCCTGAGAGACAATGATATAAAATATACATGGGAGTTTACGACGAGACTACAATGCAGCAGAGATGGAAAAAGAGAAAGCTTCGATACTCCCACGAAGTTAAAACAGTGGATTAAAGAAGAGAAGCTTAAGGAATATCCCCAATAAGGAACAAATTTATATTTTATTGCAGCAAGGATAATAATATAAAAACTTTAAACAAATATATATACCGTATATACTCAAGTATAAGCCGAGTTTTTTAGCACATTTTTTGTGCTAAAAAAACCCAACTCGGCTTATACTCGAGTCAATAGTCTGTATTATGGCAATTTGCATTGCCATAATACAGACTGGGGCTGTGGGGGCTGTAAGAGAGTTTACTTACCTCTCCTGCAGCTCCTGTCAGCTTCCTCCTCCTCCGCGCCATCCGTTCAGCACCTCGGTCAGCTCCCAGTGTAAGTCTCGCGAGAGCCGCGGCTCTCGCAAGACTTACACTGGGAGCTGACAGAGGGAGCTGCACGGACGGCGCGGAGGAGGAGAGAGCTGACAGGAGCTGCAGGAGAGGTAAGTAAACTCTCTTACAGCCCCCACAGCGCCCCACTGAACTGCCAATGCTGGACCACCAGGGAAGGAGAGCCCCCCTCCCTGCCATGTATCAAGCAGGGAGGGGGGACGAAAAAAAAAAATTAGTAATAATAAAAAAAAGAAATTAAATAATAATACAAAAATAATAAAAAATTAAATTAAATAAATAAAAATAATGAATAATAAAAAAAATATTAAAATAATAATAAAAAACAAAATTGCCCATCCCCCACCAAGGCTCTGCAACACACACACACACACACACACACACACACACACTGCATTCATACACACACACACTGCATTCATACGCTCACACACTGCACTCATACGCTCACACGCTGCACTCATACGCTCACACGCTGCACTCATACGCTCACACGCTGCACTCATACGCTCACACGCTGCACTCATACGCTCACACGCTGCACTCATACGCTTACACGCTGCACTCATACGCTCACACGCTGCACTCATACGCTTACACGCTGCACTCATACGCTCACACGCTGCACTCATACACACACGCTGCACTCATACACACACGCTGCACTCATACACACACGCTGCACTCATACGCTCACACGCTGCACTCATACGCTTACACGCTGCACTCATACGCTCACACGCTGCACTCATACACACACGCTGCACTCATACACACACGCTGCACTCATACACACACGCTGCACTCATACACTCACACTGCATTCATACACACACACTGCATTCATTATACACACACTGTAAATAAATATTCAATTAATATATTTTTTTTAGGATCTAATTTTATTTAGAAATTTACCAGTAGCTGCTGCATTTCTCACCCTAGTCTTATACTCGAGTCAATAAGTTTTCCCAGTTTTTTGGGGTAAAATTAGGGGCCTCGGCTTATATTCGGGTCGGCTTATACTCGAGTATATACGGTATATTTTTTTTGGGGGGGGTAGGGGGGCAATCATGGTTTTCAATAGCAAATTAAGGAAACAACACTATTATTAAAGAGTAACACTCACATATAGGAATATAAAAGATACCAAATAGGAGGGAAATAAATACCTGCTAACTTCTTGAAAGTGATAAATTAAAGACACAATACACATAAATTGGTAGAAGGGAGACTTAATTTTAATATAGATTTTTTTTATTGTGTCAACAAATGCATACACATGATTCTGTTAAGGTTAGAACATGCTGCATACAAGGAGAAAGAGCACAAAGGAGGATATATAATATAAGATCAGAGGCACATAATTGAAAAAAGATAGTAAAAATAATAAATATACAGAAAAACATTAAAGGTGACAAAGGTGTTGTTGATGTGGCTTATATAAATATCACAGATGGAAATAGCTAACAAATTGATGTGAACATGTTTATGATTAGCACAGGATGTATTCACATTTAGGTTTGGATAAAATATAGATATATATATATAGATAGACTTGTTAGAAAGGCTGCTAAATTAAACTGACATGTAACTAATCTATTTTTTTTCCATTTGGGTGGAAGGGGAACTGAGACGGAAGGAGGGGGAGAAGATACCAACCGTGGATCTCTCCCTCTCTCTCTCTCCCTTTCTACGCCCTATTTTCTTGCTATTTTTGGATGACTATAAATGAAATGTTTGGCTTCTGCTCCAGCCACAGAGTGTTGGATTTGTGCACTCAATCGAAGAAGGTCAATATGACCAACGTAATGGTAGTACCGGGTTAGGTTACTTCTGTTGTGAATATGAATGCATGGTTGTATTTTTTTCCAGTTCAGTGGAGAAAGTTTTTATGTTATATGTTTAGCATCCATGAGAGATAATAGGATTGTTACATTAAGTAAACAAGGTTTTATAAGATCTGAATCATTTTGTTGAATGCATGGGGGTTTAATTTGCCACCAAAAAGATTAAAAATGTAAAATTTTCTGAGGAAAGAAAATATAAACATATGTGCCATTCAAGAAACCCATTGGACACTGAATGATAAAACCCTTGTAAGTTCAAAAAATGTCCCAACTATTATAAGTGCCTCATTGAGAGATAGGAAGAAAAGAGGTGTAGCATTGTAATTTTCAAGTAATTTAGCATTGGATATAAAATATAAAGAACTGGATAAGGAAGTACGCTATATAATGCTAATATACGTGAGAAATAAAATCACGTATACTATCGTAAATCTATATGCTCCGAATACATCTCTGGAAAACTATATAGCCAAACTTTTAAAAAGAATTTAAGCTTTAAAACAAGGGTCTTTGTTAGTAATGGGAGATTGTAATTGTGTCCCAGATATTGAAGAGGATAGATGTACAGTAGAGGGGAGAAACAATATAAAAATAAATAAAAACACGGCAACCAAATTACAATCATTAATGAAACAATACTCCCTATATGCTTTTTGGAGAATACTGAACCCCACAACAAAGGGCTATACATGTTTTTCAAAAACACATTTAACCTACTCAATAATAGATCTAATTATGGGGGATTTACAATTAGTAGCAATACTAACAATATAGTGTTCAAAGTTGTTTCCTGGTCCGATCATAGTCCAATAATTTTAGCCATCAAAAATACCTTTAAGAAGAAAAGAACAGAATTAGAATTAATACTTTTTGAGTAATCAAGAATATCTTGAACACATAAAGAAAGAAACAAATTGGTACTTCCAGCTTATTAATGTCTCAATGGATCCCACAATAACCTGGTGTGCTTCCAAATGCACGATTAGAGGTCAGTTTATGAAGCTATCAGCCAAAGAGAAACAGAGAAATAAGGGTAACGAGTTACCTAATTTATATATAAGTTTAAATGATTTAAAACAACAAAATAAATTGAGGCCATCAATGGAAATTACTGAGAAAATTAATGCAATTCAAAAGGAGATCAATAACCATCTTAGAATAAAAGCAAGTAGAGCATTAGAAAAATTGAACTGTAACTGGTACTATAAAGGTAATAAGGTAAATGAACTAACCACAAAAAAAATTGAAAAAGGAAAAGGCAGATGGGGTAATAACTAAAATACAAGAAGAGATAGAAGTGATACAATGCCCAGATAAGATTGGGGAGGCATTTGCTAATAACTATGGAAATTTATATAATTTACCGGCGAATACCTACAATCCAGCAGTATATGAGCATTTAAAAAATTGGCAATTACCTAAGATCAGTGAGACCCAAAAAGAAATATTGGATTCTCCAATAGAAGTAGAGGAGGTGGTTAAGTCAATAGATAAGCTGAAAATAAATCCCCAAGACAAGATGGATTTTCAAATTTATTTTTTTAACTGCTAAAAGTTAATATTAGTAGTGAGTTAACAAAAACCTTTAATGAGATAAAATAGAATGGCACCAGATGAATTATTGATGGCAAGCATCATTCCTATTCCCAAACAGAAAAAAAGATGAACAACATCTATCTAACTTTAGACCAATATCATTACTTAATACAGACATTAAAATATATTCATCAATTTTGGCCAAAATAATAAAATCCATAATACATGATGTCATAGATAAGGGTTTTATACCAGGCAGGTCTGCAATCAATCATATGAGAAAAAATATAGAAATTATCGATGTTGCTGAGAAAAGGAAAACTCCCATGATAATACTATCAATTGATGTCGAAAAGGCATTTGATAGGATAGGATGAGATTTTATGTTTAAAGCACAAGAGAACAATGGTTTTGGGATAATGCATGTTGAATGCAATACAGGCCATATATGTAAATCCATCGGCCAGGGCTAAAGGACCCAACGTTTTTTATAAAATTTCCAAATAAAAAAATGGGACATGCCAGGGGTGTCCACTTTCACCCTTGCTATATACCCTAGCATTAGAACCGTTAGCAATCAATATACAAGTAAATTAGCATATTAAGGGTTTTCATACAGACAATAGTGAGAGTAAATGGAACCTATATGCTGACGACCTATTACTTTAGAAGATCAAGAACTCTCTTTGAAAGTATTAATTATAAAATTAAGCCCTAAAGTAGCTGATAAGTGGCAGTCTTATTTTCAATAACCTCCTTATTAATTATTAAATGTGAAAAGTGAAAAGATATTGGATCAGAATCAAAATCAAACTAACCAATAATTAACAAAACAAATATCGGCACAGAGATTTCATTTTTCTTTACCCCTACTTCATTCCTCCCCTTTTCCTTGTTTTTCCCCGCTTTTTATCTATTTATTTATTTCCCCCTTTCGCTACTCGGGACCCAAATGGATTTATGGTTTATATATATTCAATATTAGAACTAGATAGTAGCTCAATAAAATAAATATACTGAATATAAGATAAATTAAACCTTAATATAAATATCAAATAGACATTATTGTAATTTGAACACTATATAGAGGTGATTTACATAGCATGTAAAAAAATTAAAAAAGTGAATGTATGTTAACTCAACCCCCTCTCTTTCCCTTTTTTCTTTCTGTACCCCTTTTATTGAATTAAAAAAATGAATACAATTCCAAGTGAAAAAAGTATAAATTGCAGAAATAAATGTATATGCTAAGTAGTCATGTTATAAGATTTACTTGGATAAGTCAGTATTCTTAACTAAAAATCTTCAAACAAAGGTGGTGGAAGTGTATACAAAAAAAAAATTGGCCTGACCTGGGCTCAACAGATTAGATAAAATAATAGGTCGCGCTGTACAGAAATAGTACAATTTAAGGATAAAATGAGAGATAAAAAATAAATAAAAATTTACTCACATATAAATATACAATAAAATAAATATAAGGATAAGCGTAATAGTCCCAATATGTAGTGGATTCCAATAGACTGATGGAAACTTGATACTGTAGTCAAATAAAACGCTGGATCTTCTATGGTATAGGCAATCTTGACTCAATGATGACCATGCAAATAGAAAGACAGGGAGACTCCAATAGTGCAGACTGTATTGGCATAAATAAAATAAAATAAAATGGGTGTAGGGGAGGTATTTCACTCACCTATGCAAGAGCATGTACTTGCTCAAGTGTAATCAGCATTCAGTGGCGTTTATCCCCCACTGGCGGGACATAGATGTGGGTAATTCCTCGAAGTAAAGGAAAAATAAAATATAGTGCTCACTGTATATAAAATATAAGAGTAAGGCTTAAAAAATAGAGAACGTACTCACATTTGAATGAGCAGGATATACTGCTCACTATGATGGCGTGGGTGGTATAATCCCCACCTAGGATTCTTTAGACAATAGTCAGCTCCAAAATGACGTGTAACCAGGTTAAGAGAGAAAAAAGTAATATAATATAAAATATAAAGATAAAATAAAAATAAAAGGTATATGGCAAATGTATGGTGAAAAAAGCCAATATTCCTTTATTAGTACAAATATAAAATATATATATAAAATATAAAAAATTTATGTATATATTTTATATTTGTACAAATAAAGGAATATCGGCTTTTTTCACCATACATTTGCCATATACCTTTTATTTTTATTTTATCTTTATATTTTATATTATATTACTTTTTTCTCTCTTAACCTGGTTACACGTTATTTTGGAGCTGACTATTGTCTAAAGAATCCTAGGTGGGGATTATACCACCCACGCCATCATAGTGAGCAGTATATCCTGCTCATTCAAATGTGAGTACGTTCTCTATTTTTTAAGCCTTACTCTTATATTTTATATACAGTGAGCACTATATTTTATTTTTCCTTTACTTCGAGGAATTACCCACATCTATGTCCTGCCAGTGGGGGATAAACGCCACTGAATGCTGATTACACTTGAGCAAGTACATGCTCTTGCATAGGTGAGTGAAATACCTCCCCTACACCCATTTTATTTTATTTTATTTATGCCAATACAGTCTGCACTATTGGAGTCTCCCTGTCTTTCTATTTGCATGGTCATCATTGAGTCAAGATTGCCTATACCATAGAAGATCCAGTGTTTTATTTGACTACAGTATCAAGTTTCCATCAGTCTATTGGAATCCACTACATATTGGGACTATTACGCTTATCCTTATATTTATTTTATTGTATATTTATATGTGAGTAAATTTTTATTTATTTTTTATCTCTCATTTTATCCTTAAATTGTACTATTTCTGTACAGCGCGACCTATTATTTTGTTTTTTCCATATTCTTTATTGAGGACATTAGAGGGAACCTCATACCCATAGGTTGCAGCTTCTTTCCTGTCTCTTCTCCTTTAGACCACCTAGCGCTGATCCTATACCCCCTTTTCCTCAACAGATTAGATGTCTAAAAATTAATATAACTTTGTAACCGCAGCTGGTTCCCTTATTTACCACTATAACATCCTAAAGCATAGAACTTAGCAGAGCTAACGATACAGATATCGTAGCCATAATTTTATATAGTTAGTGAGAGATCCTCTATTTAAAATATATAAATAATTGAGAATACAATATAAAATAAGGATTGTCTTGGAAGCAATAAAGTATTGTCTTTTAGATATTTATTACATAAAATTATAAATATAGACATTTAAAATCCATTTCAATAATTTATAGCAAAGTTTATATGATTAAACTTTATGCTTGCAAATATCATTAATAGCATAACATACCCTCCTGAACATGTCATCATATCAGCCTCTATGCCATTATAAGATGGAGCATCTGTCTCCAAGTCTCTCCTCTGTTCCTTAACATTTAAAAGTACACCTATTTATACCTTAGGTGTTTGTATTTTAGGGTTACCGTAGTTCAGATATGAAAAAGTAAAACTTCTTTTGTTTTTGTTCATTCTAGGGTCCTCCCTTAAAGGGACACTATAGTCACCTGAACAACTTTAGCTTAATGAAGCAGTTTTGGTGTATAGAACATGCCCCTGCAGCTTCACTGCTCAATCCTCTGCCATTTAGGAGTTAAATCCTTTTGTTTATGAACCCTAGTCACACCTCCCTGCATGTGACTTGCACAGCCTTCCATAAACACTTCCTGTAAAGAGAGCCCTATTTAGGCTTTCTTTATTGCAAGTTCTGTTAAATTATGATTTTCTTAACCCCTGCTATGTTAATAGCTTGCTAGATGCTGCAAGAGCCTCCTGTATGTGATTAAAGTTAAATTTAGAGATTGAGATACAATTATTTAAGGTAAATAACATTTGTTTGAAAGTGAAACCAGTTTTTTTTTTTTATGCAGGCTCTGTCAATCATAGCCAGGGGAGGTGTGGCTAGGGCTGCATAAACAGAAACAAAGTGATTTAACTCCTAAATGGCAGTGAATTGAGCAGTGACATTGCAGGGGAATGATCTATACACTAAAACTGCTTTATTTAGCTAAAGTAATTTAGGAGACTATAGTGTTCCTTTAACTTAGCAAAAATACAAGACCATAACTAAAGTCTGAACATCTTTATCTATTTAGGGTTACCGCAGTATATTATGTACTGAAAGAGTTGTAGCATAGCCTTGAAGCTTGTTTATGCATTATTGTTATTGTATTTCATCTGGGACAAAATGGCGTAAACATATTATGCACTGGAAGTAGGTAAAAGGTTATTGCTTCAAGAAACATGTATGCAAAACAATATGTTCCATTTCTAGCACCTTGTCAGTTTTGATATCTCTTAAAGACAAAGTACACAGTTTGAGAAATACAATATTTGCATTTGTCCACAACAACTTCTTCTTAAAGTTCTTTTGTTAAATATTATTTTTGCCTTTTAATAAAACAATCAAATAAAAAAATTAATTAGTTGGAAAATGCTAAATTTTTCATGGTGGGGAAGGATAAATCTAGTACGTGCTTACATTTTACCAAGCTGGAACTATTTTTTCAGATTCATTCCTTTAAAATGTTCGGAACATTGGCTCAAAATAGTTCATTCCCTAATTTTTTTTAATTGTAATGGTCTGGGAAGAAACCCATGATAAAATGGAAATTATTCACCTTAAACACTAAACAAGGCAGCATTAGTATGCCTGATATTTTTTAAATACTATAAAGCAAGTAGTAGACTCATGCACGCCATGATTACACAGAAAAGCTGTTCTCAAAAGGACAAGATTTATCTTTAATTAAGAATTTACCATCTTTATTATGGTCATTGGGTCTGCAGAGAGATATACAAAATAGTTTTTGAGAATTAAAATCACTAATGGACATATTGGAAATATATAAAGAAGAAACTCAATCTAACAAATAAATTGTTGGGTTCCTTATCATTAAAAATTCTTGAAGGAAATATGGAGAATATAAATTTAAGTAACTGGCACAGTAGTGGATTATATACTATAAATGATATCATTATTGTGAATAAGGTTAAATTGTTTTCCACTTTGGTCCAAGAAAAAAAATCTACCAGGAAGATAATTATTTAATTATTTAAGAATTTCTAAGTATCTTCCAAGTAGTATTTCAGAAGCAGTGAAAGATCTAGAAATGCTATATAATCAATCTAATTTTAAAGGATATATCTCAAAATGTGTGCAAATACTATAAAAAAATGAGTGACGGCAATAATTGCACTGCAAAAAGAAAATGGGAACGAGATCTAGGTATCGAACTACACTACCATGAGTGAACAGCCTCTCTAGAATTAACCTATAAACATATGAATGCTTTGAATCTGAGAGAGATGCAATATAAAATACACAATAGATGGTATTGGGTTCTGAATACATTAGCTAAATTAAAGAACTGTGTAAATCCAGATACAAAGTGTTGGAGATGTGGTGTGAATTTGGGTACTTTTTCCATATATGGTGGTCTTGCCAATTGATTATTCCATTTTGGGAAGAGGTATTTTTGTTTATAAAATATCTGTGATATTAAGTAAGATCTCCAGAGGTAGTGTTATTACACTTAAATCTCAATAGAGTGTATAAATATTATCTCCCTATAGTCCTTCACATCCTTACAGTAACTAAATTAATGGTACTAGAAAATGGAAATCTGCTAGCCTGCTTCAATGTGACGGATTATATGAACAGATTATCTGGCAATGCAAAATGGAACTAGGTTGTGCAAGAACAGAGAATTGCAACATGGTTAGTATGTGCTTATACTGGATTAAAACGTTAGACCCCCCTTAATGCACATATATTATTGTAAGAAACCAGGATTTTTGCAATAGAAGATGGTGCTTCAACCTTTATCTCTCAGGGACATCTAGGTGTAATTTGTGTGAATATTCAAGATTTTAATGTTGTATATGTATTACAGTAATTGCAAGTTTTTTTATTAGAATTTATGTCATGTATGTTATGTCATTTTAAATAAAGACAAATATATTAACACAAAATATATGTACCATTTTTAAAGGAAACATGAGTGAGCAGGCAAAACACATTGCTTTTATTTCTTATGGGATTAATATTCAACTGTAGGTTATAACAGAATGGCACAATCATAAAACAAAACATGGCAAAAAAATGACCCTTGTTTAAAAGTCTGCATACCCTTAGTTCTTAATACTGTGCATTGCCCCCTTTAGCATCAATGACAGTGGGAAAGTCTTTTGTAATAGTTGTCTATGAGGCCCCCAATTCTTGCAGGTGGTATAGCTGCCCATTCGTCTTGGTCGTCTTGCATGAACCACACGTTTGAGATCTCCCTAGAGTTGCTTGATGATATTAAGGTCAGAAGACTGTGATGACCACTCCAGAACCTTCACCTTTTTCTGTTGTAACCACTGGAGGGTGAACTTTGCCTTGTGCATAGGGTCAATTTCATGCTGGAAAGTCCAAGAGTGACCCATGTGCAGCCTTCGTGCAGAAGAATGCAAATTGTCTGCTAGTATTTTCTGATAACTTGCTGCGTTCATCTTGCCATCAATTTTCACAAGATTACCTGTGCCGTTAGAGCTCCCCCCACCCCAAAAAAAAAACCATCAGTGAGTCACTACTACACTTCACAGTGGGGATGATAATCTTTTCACTATAAGCCTTGTTAACCCCTCTCCAAACATAGCGCTTATGGATGTGACTATAAAGTTCTTGTAGCAGATGGTATATGAGTGAATTGAGTATTTGAGAAAGGGAAAGACACTGAAACCAAGTACTTGTAAATAATCAATACAAACTTTAGTAATAACATTTAATCTATAGTGCACATTCATCTAAAGGAAACCGTTTAATTATCTAGATATTCATCCTAAGTTATACATCACCATTAGAGAAGCTTGCTGCACTCGACTGAGAGAACTTCTGACAGTCAGGCTCCAAGGGATCCTCTCTTACTGGGAATCCACAGAACCAGCAATATTATCTGTATCTGTATTATTGGTGGGTAGTACTCCAAGCGAGTTCCAAGTTTTCTCGTCTTTTATGCCTTTCTTATCAATGGGATGGATAGTCTGTACTTTTCCACCAAGTTTCCTTATCAGTGAAGCCCAACAGAGACCTTGCAAAAGCATTGGATGGGACCAGCAGCTGGCCAGGCTGTTCAGAACCAGCAACAATGCCATGCCAGGTCTGTGCGGTTAATTATCTCTTATCTAAAAGCTAGCTCTGTACTAATATTTATCTTGTGATGGTATGCATGGGTCATTCTGATGTTGTGTTTTTAATAACATATTTAGTGCTGTGTATTAATAGCTGTGGCATTCAGGCCTGCATCTAGTGATACTGCCTGTGTGTGCTTATGTGCTTACTATCTTTAAGAGTTTAATTTGCTCAATAGTGATCAATCATTCTTAATTAATATGGAATATTATTATCACATTCCATCCCTTGATTACTCAGTGAGCAAAACCTCACACATTTACACATACCATTCAGGTTATCAGCAGGGGGATCGCCCATTTACCAACTGATTCCCATAATGCTCCATTCACACCTGGAACCAATTCAAGCAATAAAGCTCTCTGAGTCTAGGGTCACCTAATGTGACAAAAGCAACTTCGCCACTCTGTTTTTGGAGGGGCCTGTTTGCCAGCCTTCTACCCTGGGACTATGGACCCTGTGATAACCCATGTTCAAAAGTACTGTTTCTGCCCCTTGGACTTTTAACTAGAATAGATTCAAACATGTGGTGGCGGCCATCTTAAATTGTCCAGCAGTGTTTTGTCGTCGACTGTATGGAACTGTTTTGGGCATGGGACCATGTGCACGGTGGGGCAAAAATAAGACTTCCAGGAAATTCCTGAACCCCTGAACTGATCTGGGTGATTTTTGCATATGTTGTTCACCCAGATCAGGGCTATCAGGGGATGTGAGTGGGGATATGTTGTATGTTGGGGTACTTTTTGGGGTTTGTAATACTTAACGTTTTTTTCTGCTTAGAGTTAATTGAGTTAGTCCATTGTCTTTGTTAATTAACTCAATTATCCCCCAGGGGGCTTTACAAATTTTCCTACCACCACTAGTCAGGCTGATATATAGGGTTTAGTTCCGAAACTGTAACAGCCAAATGTAAGGTCAATCCTTTCAGGATATCAATTCCAAATATGTATTCAGGTATGGGGACAATTACAACTGAATACTTCTTTTTTGGCAACTGTCCAATTTTCAGTTTTACACAGGTCTGGACCGCTACTATTTTCTTTTTCCCCAGACCTGTAATTATATAGGGTAATCCAACAAATTTCTTAGGGTTTCCATAAATTAAAGTGGCCTCAGCTCCAGTATCTACATGGGCAGTAACCATTTCAACATTTTTATTCTTCCAGTGTATTTCAACTTTTACACGGGGTCTGTGGCGGAACAGACCTCGCAACATGTTCTTGGAGGGAGCTGCTTGCCCACCTCCTACCTTCTGACTATGGCCCTGGGATATATGGCATTTGAAAACACTATTTGTGCCCTGTGACAAAACTGGAGATTGTGCACAAATATGACTATTGTTCATATTTTCTATGATTCAATTTGATGTTGCACTGTTCCCCATGTGTTTCATCTGTTGGTTCGGCTGGATAGACTACCAGACAAACTGTGGAGTTACTGGGTGGCCACCATTTCATGTATCAGAGGCACATGGTGAGAGCAATGGATGAAGCACATGGTGAGAGCAATGGATGCCGGCCATTTTAATTCACAGACACTGTTTTGACTTTTCTACACGGTGCCATCTCGCCGGTATTTGGTGCACAAAGACATTGTTCAGTAGTTTTAAACTACAGAACAGGGGACACATTTAACAGTAATTATTTTTCATATAGCCTGTACATGTTCTGCAGAATCTGCATTAGACCGTATCTTCCAAACTACTGAACGGATCTGGGTGAATTTTGGATATGTGGTTCACGCACATATTGCATGTTTTGGGGTCCCTGTGATATGTTTTATAATACTGTATTTTCCTGCCTGTGATAATTAAGTTAGTCTATTGTGTTGAGATAATTGTATCACAGGCAGAGGGGAGGATTTCTGATGTAATGAATGGGAGTGTTAGCTGTGTTGTAATGTGTTGATTGGCTGTTCTTCAAAACCCTGTGGGCAGTACTATGTTTGTAGAATGTGAATAAAAGAGGCTGTATGTGCCAGTACAGTCAGTTCTTCTTTACACATCAAAACGTAGCTGTATCTCGTTGTTGAAAGGGAATTTGCAGCTTAATCACTAGCTCTTTTCAGAGTTCTGCCTCTCTATTTCTCCAAGGATCCAGCGGATGGGACTTCACCTCTCCCCTACCACCCAGCATCTTGCCCGGAGGAAGGACGTCACCAACGGCAGATACCCCTCACTACCCTGGATAGCCGTTACAGGGTCTATGATCTTTTACTGAAAAGTCAATCACTGGAGCCTGCCTCACCAGTCAATTCCTATCTCCTAGGTCTGTCAAATCCAGGTCTCCCAGGTTAGGCAATTCTTTGTGTGCGAATTCCTCTAAATTGGGGTACAATGAACTCACTTTCCTTTCCCCACTTGCCTCCATCCTTTCCAACAAGTCTTGCACATGCTTGCTAATTTCACCAAGCTTTTTAAAGTTATTTTCTAATTCCCCTCCCAAATTTCCCTGGCAAGCTAACTACCTCTCCTCCTCCTGGCAAGAGAGGTGCTGTAGGAATCAAAGCAGGTAGCTTTGGTGGTTCCTTAGCCTGGGGAAAGGATGGTACTTTATCTGGCCATCCTCAAGGTGTTGGGGCATCTGTCCACATATTATTTACTCATTTCGTATGAAGTCCCATTTTCTTGTATAATCTCCAGAGAGTGGGAGTATATTTTCCATCAATATCCTCTTTACTTTCCCCTTCTCTGAGGAGAGCCATGAACATTTATTTTTCTACTTACCCTGTTTTTAGTATTTCCATCCTTTGGTGTCCCAGATGGTTTGAATGATGATGAACCTGGTTTAGGGAAGCCTCCCTCACCAGGGTTCTTGGGTGCCTGGGTCTTGGGTGCCCAGTCTCCCAATTCTCCTAATTGTATAATGGCTTCAGTAACCAATTGCAATGTGTTTCCAGTTTGATTTATAAGCAGTGTCATTATCACCTGCTTATATGCTGGAGGAGCAGTTTTTATGATCTTATTTCTCATTTGAACTGTCACATGCATTTCCATCAGTCTATCCAGTTGTTGTGAATTCTGGATAGCCTGTCTGACCATCTCCTGTTTCAGTTTCCTTACTGCATCTGTCAGCCCGTACCATGGTTTGTCATTATCTGGCCAGTCACTGACAGATGGATACGTCAATTTTAACCCTATCTGGACAAGCTCCAAGAGAGTGAGTGAAGCTGGATTCCCAATTATTGTGTGAGGTCCGTTTAACAACATCTTCCTGGCATTCTCATCCTCTGAGATAGTAGCCAACTTTGGTGCATCTATGGCATCAGGATTAATGCCTCCTGCCCCTTTTTCAGCTAGTCTGACAACCCACTCATCCAGCGGTTATTTGAGCACTATCTGAAGGTTGAAAGAATATCAGCCATCTCTTGCTGCGTACAGTCTTCCATAGAGGTCCTGCTAACTTACTCCAATTTTCTTCTGACCACAGGCAATGCATTTAGATGTTGCCATCCCAAGTTTCAGGATCCCAATCTGGTCCTATTCGTGCTAAACACACCTGCATCTTCCTCTTGGTAAACTAACGAGTTCCAACCTTTCCCTTGGCCCTAGTTACCTTCATCACAGATTTTTGCAACAACATTTCATACAAATGCTTTTCTTTTTCTATGTGTGCCTATATATATGCAGTAAGTATTTACCAACCTCTTTTCTGCCACTCATCTTTTGGGATCTCTTTCAGACAAGTAAGAAGGTTAGTATGCATTTCACTGTTTTCACATTCATAGTCACATTTACCAGTTGAACAAGCCCATTCACTGGTAATCAATACATATGGTTCATCTTCTCATCCGGGAATGATGGCGTCATCACCCTGTTTCTTATTCTTTTTAAACATTGTGCAAATGTCCTATGGCTTTAAAAAAAAAACTTGCACTCCTTGGGATTATGTGTTATATGTGTTTATTTAATTTCACTTGAATGTGTACTAATCCAGACACCTAGTGTCTGGCTTATTGTCTTAATCTTCACTCAAGCCTGCCCAGGTGACTATTCTGGCTGCAGGTTTGTGCTCCCCGACCACACTGGCTTTCTACACACTCAGTGAAGTGTATAGGGGCATCTATGATCGAGACAACAATCTCACACTTTCAGGAACAGCCGTTCCATTTACTTCCCAAGTCAGTACTGGCTTCCAGCACCTGTTAAGGTGCACAGGTGCACTGTTACTGACCAAGCACAATCACCCATTAGTGTCAAAATCACCCCAAACAATCCTGTGGTATTGGTGACCTTATCTCAATACCTGGTATTGAGCTTATTAAATTAGCAGCAATTCAGCCTTATTCAGGACGCTAGCCTGTTTAAGGGTATCGCTCCCCAGCCAGCACTGGCATTCTACACACTTTCAAGATGTATAGATGCATCTACTACCTGAGCACAACTTGTATTCTTGAATCAATCTTCAGAATCACTCCTCAATCTTTTTAGATCGCGCATTCGCACATCAATCTTGCTCTTGCAACGTCATGCAATTATTTTCAAGTTTACACAATGTTCAAAGATTCTCTAGAAACCGTAATGATTGTTATCTGATCTTAAAATCTCTATAGTATATTTACTGCAGCACTCAAAAGAAACTGATAGCTCTTAAACTGCTTTTTTCCTTTGTGACGCAGCAGAAACTTAACCTCGTAGAATGTTAGTTTCACTTTCACCTTCACTCAAAATCTTCACAAACAGTTCTAACAGTTTCTAAACACAATTGTCTTATTTTAAACTATTCTAACATATTTCTAGCAACTATATTTCACAATTCATTTTCCACTCAACCCTGCTTGCAGCGCCAAAATGTTGTGCCTAATCATTAAATTTGTGAAGCGCCAATATTAAAAAGCAATAATCAACAAAGATATTGGTGGGCACCAAAACCCTATTCTGGATGAGTAAATTGAGTATTTGAGAATGGGAAATACACTAACACCAAGTACTTGTAAATAATCAACACAAACTTTATTGACTAACAGAGACTTAATTAATAAGAGCATTTAATCTATAGTGCACATTCAGTTTAAGTTATACATCACCATTAGAGAAACTTGCTGCATTTGAGTGAGAGAACTTCTGGCAGTCAAGCTTGAAGGGATCCTCTCTTACTTGTAATCAGCAGAACCAGCAATACTTGGAATCAGCAGAACCAGCATAACCAGTATTACAGGTGGGTAGTACTCCAAGTGAGTGCCAAGTTTTCTCTTCTTTTATACCTTTCTTACCAATGGGATCGATAATATGTACTTTTCAACCAGGTTGACATATTGTAACCGGGCTTTTTTGTGGCATTGGTGCAGTAAAGGCTACTTTCTGGCAACTCGACCATGCAGCTAATTTTTGTTTAAGTATCGTTGTATTGTGATCCTTAAAATAAACACCCTGTCTTTTTTCCAGAGCAGCCTGTATTTCTTCTGACGTTACCTGTGGGCTTTTCTTTGTATCCCAAACAATTCTTCTGGCAGTTGGAGCTGAAATCTTTCTTTGTCTACTTTTTTGTTTCAATTTGACAATTTTTATTTTGTGGATAAGCATAACTGGGGTACAAAAAGCAAAAAGGGGTGGGGAAGCATTATTGGTACATTATTCATCTTCATATTTAACATTGGTCCACTAACACATTTGTTTCATATCTATATATTCGGTGCATCTTTGATATGTATGATTACAGTTCGTACCAGTTTACTGTTGTGTCAAGTCTGATCTGGTGGTTTGTCCCGTAGGAGGGGCGGGGTATGGGGTTGGGTGATTACAAACTTTTTACATTTCTACATTGTGGGTGTCTGTTCCGTTTCGCCCTTAGGTTGATTTTATATGGGGTTTACTCATGGGCCCAGCGTTTTGCTTCCAGTTCTAAAGGCCCTTTCTGGCTCTGGTGTGTTGATTTATAGTGTGTGCTGCTGCCCATCCTTTCTTCCTTCCTCCCCTTCTTGCCCTTTGGTTTCTCTGTCTGTTGTTGCCCCTTCTTCTCTCCCCTCTTGTCTAAGAAATGTTTCCCATTCGAGCTTCCTCCATGTGTTTCGCTGGTTTGTTTTTGGTTTGTTTTGTTTTCGTAGTTTAGGTTTAGCAAGATCTGGTGTATTAGGTTATGTCTCTCTGGGATCTGAGACTGTTTCCAGCTTCTTGCTATTAATAGGTTGGCTGCTATTAGTATGTGGTATAATAGGCCCGCTTTCGTTTGTGTTTCTAGTGATATAAATAATAGGGCTCTTTCTGGACTTAGTTTGTCTTTGGTTTGTAGTGCCCCTTAAATTATCTCCACTACTGATTCCCAATATACCCTAATGGCCGAGCAGGCCCACCGTATATGGAGCATTGTACCCTCTTCTCTCGAGCACCTCTAGCAGGTCTTTGAAGAGTTGGGATATATGGCTGCTAGTCTGGTCGGCACCAGGTACCATCAGTATTGTATCTTGTGCATTAATTCTAGGTGGGATGCACATCTTGACCTTCCCTTGTGTGCCAACAAGGCTTTTCTCCATTGTCCCTCAGTGAAGACTGTGCCCATGTCTTTATGCCATGACTCCCTGAAGTTGTCTGTCTTCATTTGGTTTAGGTCGTTGAGTATTGTGTACAATAGCGAAAGTGTTTTTTTGGGTACGGTCATGGATTTGCAGGCTCTTTCCACTCGTTCTGTGTAATTTGGGGTATACAGGGTAGTGGAGTGGGACAAAATTCCCTTTAATAGTAGGTATGAGAACGTCGCTCTTTGTGGTAGGTCGTGTTTCTGTTGCAGTTCTGGGAATTGTCTCATCTGTCCCTGATTGTATAGGTGTCTGACCGCTGTGCATCTCCCCATGATCCACAGTCGGTAATCAAAAGTGGGGTGCGCTATGTGCAAGCTGTATATAGGGGTGGCCAATGCCCACTTGTCTGTGTATCCCAGTTGTGGTCTAACTGTGTCCCACGTTTTTAGCAGGATTTTTGTGGTGTCGGGCATGTCAGGGAGCGGCAGTCTCTGTCTGTGTGGACCCAAAAAAGGTATCTGAGGCCCTTGGGGTATGTCCATGTTGACTCCATTTCCACCCACTGTGGTGGGTTGTGGGCTGTGTGTGCTTGCAAGATTGTGGCTAGAAGTGTCGCTCTGTAATATGTTTGCACCTCTGGTAGTCCCAGCCCACCCTGTGCAATAGTTTTTGTAAGTACCCTTGTGGGCACTCGTATTTTTTTATACGCCCACACAAAGCTATTGATGGCCTGCTGTAAGTGCTTCAGGTATGTGTATGGTACATGAATCTGTAGTGTCCTAATTAAATACTGAAATTTGGGCAGCACCATCATTTTCACCGCTGCCAATCTCCCTATCCAGGACATGTATTTATAATTTCTTCATGGTTTCTCTAATTTCTCCAAGTAATTTCCCATAGTTGAGATCCAAGAGCACCCTCGGGTTTTTCGGTATTCTCAGTCCCAGGAATGTGAGGTGGTCTTCCCTCCAGTCTAGTGGGAACGCGAGTTTCAACTGGTCTATAATGTGTCGTGGTACCCCAATCCCCATGGCCTGAGTTTTTGTGACATTGAGCTTGTAATACGACTGCTCTCCATAAAGTTGGATTTCCCTTAAGAGGTTTGGTAGCGACATCTGCGGTTGTGTGAGTGTGAGTAAAATGTCATCCCCAAACAAGTTCGCTTTATACTCCGTTCCTTCTATCCTTATTCCCTGTATGGAGCGGTTTTCCCTAATTTTGGTCGCTAGTGGCTCTAGCACTAGGACATACAGCAAGGGGGAAAGTGGGCATCCCCGTCTCGTGCCGTTTGTGAGCCGAAATGGCTCAGACAGGAATCCCGAATTGAGTACTCTAGCAGAGGGTGAGCTGTATAGGGCCTTTACCACCGACACAAAGCCTTGGGGTATGCTATACTCTCCCAACACCTCTCTTAGAAACCCCCAATGTGGGCGATCAAATGCTTTTTCGGCGTCGAGAGAGACAAATAGTCCCTCCTGCCGCCGATTTGTCAGGTGGTAGAGAAGATTGGCAACTTTCCTGGTGTTGCCCGCTCCCTGCTTGTCTTTTACAAAGCCTGCCTGGTCGTTGTGTATTATATTTGGTAGAATTGTACCCAGTCTGTTTGCATATAATTTAGCGAATATTTTCACATCAGTATTGAGAAGGGATATAGGGCGAAAGTTTTGTGGTACTGTTGGATTTTTATTGGTGTTATAATGTGGGCAGCTAGTGTTTCTTGGGATGCTTGTCTTTTTGGGCTGCGTCTGTAAACAGTCTTGCTATATATGGAGCTAGTGTCGAGCTGAATGTCTTGTAGTATTGGTTGTCGAACCCGTCCGGACCCATGGACTTCCCTGTAGGGAGGTCTCGGATGACATCCTCAACCTCTTGAGTTTCTATTGGTGTGACCAGGTCTGACTGTTGCTGAGGTGTGATCTTGGGAAGCTTCATCCAATCTAAGTATTGCTGTATACTAAGGCCTGTCGGGTGACTCATCTGTGTGTCCTCCTGTATGTTATACAGGGATGAGTAATATGCAGCGAACAGTTCGCTTATGCCTTTTGGGGTTGACGTTTTGGTTGAAGTCCCCTCCTATTATTGTGATTCCCTTTTGTATATTTGCTATCTTGAGTAGCATTTTGTGCAAGAAGTTCCTTTGGTTTGTGTTAGGGGAATATACATTGACGATGGTATATAACAAGTCGTTGATCAGACCTATGAGTATGACATATCGCCCTTTCGGGTCTATGTCCTGGGATTGTAGCAAGAATGAGACTGATCTGCTTATTAGAATGGATGTTCCTCTAGATTTGGTAGGGGATGTGGCATGGAACTGGTGCGGGAAGTCGTTGGCTAGTAATGTCGGGTGGTCATTGTGTCTGAAATGGGTTTCTTTAATACACATTATGTCCGCCCCTAAGGTCTTGACTTCTCTCATAAGAAGGTGTCTCTTCACTGGTGTATTAAGGCCTCTGATATTAAAGGTGCATATCTTCACGGTGGCTTGTGGGGAAGGTGCTTAGCATATCTTGTATATGTGCCAATGGTTTTGAGGGTCTCTGCTCTCCCCTGCTTGATCAAGCCGAGCGGTATAGCCTTTTGTGTGTTTGTTAGTGTCCCTCCGGGGCTGGCAGAGTATATTCTGTCTCGTTCTGCTATGGGTATCTCTATCTTACTTTTGTTAGATGGTGGTGGGTCATCCACTACCTTTGTCCCATCTCTGCTTGAGTGTTTCATAGCCTGCAGTAGAAAAACATTGCATATTATAACATAAAATACAACAATAACATAAACTAAAGTACTTATATGAACATTCCTAGGTATTAGTAGTGCTGTGTTTATGGCTTGGCACTGCATAGACGTGCCTTGGGGTAGAGGCTTAAGGCCTCACTTCCAGTGGGAGCTGTCTCCCTCTTTGGCTGATTCCATTACCTATGTTGGGGTATCCCAACTCTCGGTTAAAGCCCGATGTGTCCCGGGTATGGTGTATTTCCGTATATGACTGTTGCTGCTCTCTCTTTTTTTTATTTTTTATATTTGACTGTTTTGGGTTAAGCCGTTGTGTTGGGTAGTTATGTGGGTATCCCCTTGGCTATTTCCTATCCTATCGTGCAAGTCATGCAATGCGTGGTTCATGTAGATTAGCTTTGTTTTGTTATGGGGACTTTGATTTGGGGGAGTGGTGGGTAAGTAGTAGGCCATGCTGCCCCTATGTCCTCGGTGTGTCTAGGTGTGCCCCCCCCATCACTTTGCCCAAGCAGGGGCATCTGTGTTATCATGTGCGATTTGCATAAGTCATTACATTACCCTGCCCAAATGATGGCTGTTTTTCGTAGCCTCGGGGTAGTCCCACACAGAGTCCTCTCCATCTATCTCCTTTTTGCTTTTTTTCCAGTCCTGCGATGCCTTTGCTCTGCTCCCCTCTATCTCCGGTAGCGGTGTAAGTGCTATATGCCATGCTCTCAGTATGCGGTGTCCGTCCTACGGGGTGCCGCTGATGGTGGTCTTCCCTTCTTTCAACACAAGGAGTTTGGTGGGGTATCCCCATCTGTATGGTAGGTGGTTCTCTCTGAGCTTCATAGTGATATATCTGAAGTCCCGTCGTCTTTTCAAGGTGTATGAGGATATGTCCGCATAGATGGCAGTCCCTCTGTAGGCCACAGGCAACTCTTTTTGCTTTCAGTTTGCGTTAAGTATTGCTTCTTCAGCGTGGAAATAGTGCATTCTTATCAGTTTATCTCTCGGTGTTTCTGGGGGCAGGAATTTTGGTTTGCCCGTTCTGTGGATCCTGTCTAGCAAGAGCAGGTCCTGTGGCATGTCGGGAACTAGTTCTCTCAGTAAGCCCGTGACATGAGCTGTAAGTTCCCCAGTTGTTACCGTTTCCGCTATTCCCCTTATGCGGAGGTTATTTTGGCGGGCCCGGTCCTCCATATCTGCAATCTTGAGGTCCTGGTCGTTGATTCCTGCGACCAGGCCTTCCACTGTGTCTGCCAGCGAGTTGTGGGCCTCCGCCATGTCTGAGAGTTGGTCCTCCGTCTATGACGTGCGTGGGCCTATTTCCTGCAATTCTTTGCATAGGTTTTTTTATTGCACTGTCCATTTTTGCCACTATTTTATCTGACATTTAGTCTAGAAGCTGTTTAAGGGAGCTGTGTGTCAGAGTGGTATTGCTGTCCCCAGGCCTAACCTCCACGTCCTGCTCACCGTCCGCGCCATCTTGGGTCTGGTCGGGCTGATGTGAGGCTCGTCCTTGTCCCGCTCGGGATGCAAAGAAATTGTTTTTTTTCGCTCTTCTCCGTTGCCTTTTTATCTTTGGGCTGGGACATTGCTGTATGTAAGTTGATCTGGAGATGATTTACGGGCTTTAATTGCTCAGTTTCAGACGATGAGGCACAGGGTTCTTTCTACATGTGTCTGCTCCGGTCTGCATTCCAAGACACGCCCCCTTTCTTTGTCTACTTGACCTTGGCTTGGTATCAAGAGATGCTTACATTTTCCACTTCTTAATAAGTGATTAAATAGTAATGACTGAAATTTTCAATGCTTTGGATATCTTTTTATATAATTTTCCATCTTTATAAACCTCCTGGTGGCCAGCTGTCTCCTCTAATCCTTGGCGACACAAACTCTGCCGGCGTACCTCCCCTCTGGTGGAAGGACTAGGTGGCATGTATGCCATGTATCCCATACTGCCCCAGGATCCTGGGGAACCCATACACGTTTTCCTCGAAGCAGTATGGGAAACAGTGGCTTTCAGTTAAAAAACATACATTATTCCCACCTACATAGGGAGGTGTGGACACCTAGTTACCCAGAGGAACCTTATATAGGCCCTTAGACCCCTCCTGATGGGAGGGCTCCCATTCCCTTTTCCCTAGGGTCTGTGCTCAGTTGTTTTGTTGTTCCCCTGGATTAATGAGCCAGATTCTGACTGAAGTGAGTTGATTGCTCTAATCTGTGGATATCCTAAATCAACTCTTGTCTACCTGAATTCTGCCTTGAGTAACTCCTGCAACCCTGTTCCAGCCTTGGTTAATCCCTGCAACCCAGTTTCAGCCTTGGTTAACTCCTGCAACCCTGGCTTTTGGTTTAACTCCTGAAATTCTACTACAACTTCAGTCAAGCCTTTCATCATTTGCCCAAGTGCTGAAACTCTGGTAAAAGACTTTATTTTACCTTAAGGACTTTTATTTCTTATGAAGATATTGCTTTACTTTCCGTTTCTATTTTGTATTGAGACTTTTGCATTATACTTATCTGTTTTAAAATAAATCCTTAAATTCAGTGACTGTCTGTATAAAATCTCTGCATACCGAGCCCATTCACCCCAAACCCGTGACATCTTTTCTACTCCCCAGGGCTCAGTATCTAGCCTGCCCAGTGGATCTATGTGAGAGCTAAAAAACTCATTGACTATTTATACACAGACACTACTTGCAATTTAAAAAATGAAAGGTGTTAGAAATTAACCTTTAATTACCATTTTAACCAATGTGTGTCACCTTGTGTGTCTGTAACAAGGCCAAACGGTGCCATTTAGGTGATTTTTATCATTATGATTTAAAAAGGAGCCAAACAACTATGTGATATAAAGGGCTTTTAATTATCACTCTCCTTTAATAAAATACATTTCTTTGCATGATCAGTCATATTTTCAAATTAATGCCAAAATGTAACACTTTTTGCCAGGTTATACAAACTTTTGAGCACAACTGTAAATAAGCCATTTGTAAAGTTTTTCTAAAGTTATTGAATCATTTGGAAAGCATATTAAGTCAGGATGGTGGGACAGATGGTAGGACAGGACTCCACTGTAAGCAGCCCTGGCTACAGTGGGTTGAAACCGTGTATAATAATGACAATCATTGATATTTATGTATAACTTTTAAGCAAAATGTTTCATAAGTAGAATTTTGGATTTTTCAAACAATTTATTAAATATATGCATATGGAAGCACTTTTAGGTTATTTAAATAGTTCTAAATTTTGTTCAAATATAGTTAAACAAATTAAACAAAATATAAACCATTAAGCACATGAACAACTAAACAAAACAGAAACATTAGCTGTAAAGAAACAAGATAAAGACATAAATATAAAAACCTATAGGACACCCCAGAACCATACATATCTTTCCTCACCCATGTGTGGTTTGTGCTGCTTTAATAATCTAAATAGGTGGGCAATCCTTTCTGAGTTTAACTTACACTCGTTTTATGAGCTGTTAACTGGGACTATAATTAAATGTATCAGGACAAAGGTTCCCTAAATAGAGATTATACATGGCAGGTAAATATTTAATAATGGGTAAAATACTAAAAGTGTATAACCTTCAGCAAGATAAGTGTTTTTACTTCTTCTCCCTTTCTCCTGTATTCTGTGGTTATCAAGTGCCCATTGTGCAATTTGACATTACTACAAAAAATAATGTCCTTACAAAATATGTAGGATTCAAGGGAATGTCTTCTGTAACCTTTTGAATAAAAAAATAAAATAAAAAAAAAATACTTAATGCATCTCTATATCCTTGTATTTTGTCATCGGAATAGCCATCCTTCAAAATAAAAGCAAAACAATCACATACAGTAAAACATAATCGACTCAATAAATTCATTTCCAAATAGTCTTAATAAAATAAATATAATACATCATTTTATAAACATTTATATAGTTTTAAAAATATAAACAGAATTTTAAAATGTAAGAATAATCAAATGTAATCATTGGTAATTCCAGATCTTTAATGATTTTTTTTTAACCTCCCTAGCGGTATTCCCGAGCGTGACTCGGGGTTAATTTTCGCTGCCAGAAGCGGTAACCCCGAGTCACGCTCGGGGTAGATAAGATTTACTTACCTCCGCTGCGATCCGCTTCGGGAGGACTGCCTCACAGCCCAGGCAGCCCTCCCACGGCAAATCAGGCCCCCGGGGGCCATGTGATCGCTCTCAAAGAGCGATCACATGGCCCTCTATAGCTGGCTGTGGATCTGCCAGCAGGGGGACTGTTTGAAATATCAGACAGTCCCCCTGCTGGTGGGAAGTATAAAAAAAATAAAAAAAGACAAGTGTAAAAATAAATTAAATATATATATATATATATATATATATATATATATATATATATAATATGTATATATATATTATATATATAATAGATGTACATATATATATATATATATATATATATATATATATATATTATATAAATACGTATAATTAAAATAATAAATGAATAAAATAAATAAATAAAATATTGAAACAAAATGTAATATAAATTATATATGCATATGTAATTTCATTCTAACTGTATTTTGTTATTAATATATATATATATCGGTAACAAAATACACTTAGAATGACATTCTACATATATCTATCTATATATAAAATACAAATAACCGCAAATATATATATAGATAAATACATATAATTACATAAAAGATTACATTAGTATACACGTAGAATTTAAATACCTATAAATGCATATATATTAAAATTCTACATGTATATTTAAATAATCTTTTAACGTAATTATGTGATTTGATTAATTAAAATTTGATTGACATGCCTGACATGGGGGCGGAACTGGGCGGGTAATTCAAATGCAAAAAAATGGTACCGCTTTTGGTACAAAATTCCGGACATAATCATACCGCCAGGGAGGTTAAAGAGCCCTTTCTTCTGCTGTAAGAAAAAATACATTTAATCAAGTCTTAGTGTCTGTACTGTAGTCTGTAGTCTGTAGTCTGTATATATATATATATATATATATATATATATATATATATAATATTGCGATCATTCTCTGAGATGCCTTTTTTTTTTAATTAAAGAAAACAAATGCAGTTTTTTCTAGCCTTTCTTACAATGATTGTTTTACATCTCTCTTTTAATTTTAAAGTTCACCTCTGCTCTTTTTCTAGTGCTACATTATCTTGCTGTAAAACTGGTGTGCAAAATTGCACTGCACATTCAAAGTGTGGTCTTACCATGGATTTGCAAGAGGCAAAATATATTTTAATCACATGAGTCAATACTAGACTCGGAGATGTGGTTTTGGCCAACACATTTTTATTTTATTTTTATTTATACTTGATTTAATTTGAGTTATCAAATATAAAGCGGTTTGATATCTGTTTTTTAAATTTAGTTATGTTTATTAGAGCGATATAAACTACAATATATGTAAAATGGAGCCATTTAGAATTTAATTTACAATTAAGCAAATGTTGTATAAAGTTGATTCAATAAGCAATACACAAGATCCAGCACACTCTCCTATCTCCTAAACAGCAACTTCAATGTTGAGAGATTTTATTAGTTTTTTTTAAAGTTTTTTCGAATTTTTTTTTAAAAAAAGCCTAATCTAGGCAAAAAATAATGGGGATTTAGTTACATTATATGATCATAAATTGCATAAGCCTGCCACAACATCAATGTACCCCATATTTGGCAGGTCCTACTCTCACAGTCTAATGTCTACTCTTATGTGAAAAACTCACTTACTTGGGGAAAAAATTCCATCTGAGGCTCTCTGCAGTACAAGGCTAAATAGGGACCTGAGATGAGGCACCTGTAACAGGGAGGGGTGCAAAACCAAAGAGTTGGCTAGACTCCTCCTCCCCCCCCCCCCCCATGTTTCATATATATATAAAGTTGATTCATTGTGGGTTATTATAAGTATTCAAGTGGTATTTTATCTACACTATATAGCAGAGGTAGGCAACCTTCGGCACGCCAGACGTTGTGGACTACATCTCCTAGAATGCTCTTAAAGGCCTAATGCTGGCAGAGCATCAGGGAAGATCAGCATATGATATCAGGAGTGTCAAATGTTGCCTATCCCTGCCATATAGCATTATATAGTCATATATACAGACTAAGGCAATCCACTAATCATTGAAATTTCAGTTAGTTGGGGTTAGATAAAGTAACTTAGGGTTGGTTAAGGTGATCTAGGCTTATTTAGGTTTAGGATTAGTTGAGCTTTCCTAGAGTAAGCTAGGTTTAATTAAGATCAGGAATGTTTAACAAGATTTAGGATTAAAAAGGAAATACATTTTAAATTTTATCACATGACAGGAGGCTTCATATTTGCATTACTCTCTTTACTGAAAACTCCCAGCAACACATATCATAACAGAATAACCAATCAGAAAACATTTCAATATTCTACAAAAGGCCCTGTCAGACTAGTCACTTCCTCTTTCTTTGCTGCTCCAGCCAAGCACAGGTCAGAGTACTTTGTCCTCTTGATTTCTTCTGTATATTGCTTATATAATTAGCTGTTTGCTGATTTCTGAATACTAATCTACTTATTATGCTGCCCCCACTACTCTCACACCTAGATGTACTTAGTTTTTATGACTATTTCTAATTTCACCATTGAGGCCTACTCTCCCCCCTTCTTGCACCGGAGCCAATGTCTGTACTCAATGTCTGGCCCTCTCGTGTCGTGGCCGGCAAATGCTATGATCATGCTCACTTTTTTGCCTTGCCTACCTCTTGGGGCATCCTGTGGGGAGGTCTAGGGGTGGTGGGGGCGACCAGTGCTATCTGCTCACTTGTCGTTGCGCTGCGGTGGCCATATTGGATCTCGCGAGTGCTGCAAGATTCACGATGGCCATTTTCTGTCTATTTCCAGATCGGTATTACCTCGATCTGGACCAACTTCTTATAAAATTACCTGCTGAAAAGCTGTACTTTTAGCTCCACATCTGTCTAGTGTACCATCTGCTACATGTATGTTATACCCAAACAAAGCTAAGTAGTGCTTATTATTAAAGAGGAAATGTAACATACACTGATGTGTGATTAATATCTGAGACCAAAAGCCTAATTTTATGAGCCATATACACTGTCTATCTCTGCTGCATGTATGCTGATACCCTACAAAGCTAAGGAGTGCTTATTGTTAAACGAGGAAATGTGACCTACACTGATATGTGATTAATATCTGAGGCTAAAACCTTTGCTTCTTAAGCCATATTAACTGTGCCAGTTCTGAATATACCAGTTGCCATATGTGGGTGTCCTCTGTTGTACAAGGCACACCACCTGGGGTGAGTCACCAGGTATCATGTCAGATGATCTGCTTGCTCGTTGCAAGGGTGTGTCCCCTTTCTTTTCATGGTATCTTGCCATATCAATATATCAAATTATGCAGAACTATTATGCTTACACTGTACACCGGTTACAATTGCTGACCACGGAGGTACAGCTTTGCCATACTACTGAGGTGAATCTCCTTGACAGTATATGTCACCATTGGCAATGCTTATGAGGTTGAGCCCCTCCTTGATACCACCCCAGACAAGGGAAATTTGGGGTCAACCCAACAATTATGAGACTTCTCTGTCTCCCATCTCACTAGAGGGTGAGCCCTCTTACTTGGCAGTAAACTCTGATAGATGGCTATACTGTACAGGTGGTTCCTGGGTGAGCCCCAGTTAAGAAAGGAGTCTGGTACCTTGCGTGTGTCTCAACTTATCCTGCACCTGCTGATTGTCCCTATTCTTTACAGGACAGACCAAGATACTACTGTCAACACTCCCACACCAATGCAGGATTTCCCGGCAATGATTAATGCCACAGTCACAGACTCAGTTAAAATGGCCCTACTATGGGTCCTACCCTATACACAAGAGATGGCGTCACAGGAGCCTAATACCACCCCAGGATCTGACACTGCTTAAGCAGACCCTGCATGGATGACCCCCTCTTTTTGTCATGGTACCTTATTTATTTAATATATTTAATAATTCACTGAAGACCATTGAATTCATACATATTGTGCTAAATGTTACTGTTAACATAGTGGGTGTCCTCGGTTACACAAGACACAGCACACGGGGTGAACCCCCAGATACCATATGACTCTACAGAGCCAAAGAGGGCCTTAGCTCCACTAGAGGGGTTTCAGTCCCCAACGAGAATCAAGACTAAGAGCAAGGCTTTCTTGAAAACAGGGTGGATCCAGCTTCCCCTCAAACCCGGTCCTCAGATGAAAAGGATTCTTGTTCGCCTCATGCACTCAATGTGTCGACGAATGGCAAGTGATAGAATCTGCCTCAAACGAGGTGGACTGGACTAGAATAACCCACTCGGGCTACAAATATGTGATTCAAACCGTGCTGTGTGTCGATTATCCAGAAAAGATACCCGTACACCTCCTTCCAAAACCACCGGGGATTGGGTTATCTGGATGTGCTGGGTGTACCACTGTTAAAATGACCCATGCACTAAAAAACACCCTAGATAGTCTGAATGAACCCTGACAGACCACCTGGCCCAGCTCATGACACCACAGTAGTGGCCTTCATGTCCCGTGCTGGTAAAGACCACGGAAGAATTTTGAAAAAAAGCTTAAGTCTACACAAGACTAATTCCTAGATTTACTTGGCCCGTTGACAATGATGCCATATTTTGCAGATCTGGCCCTTGCCCTGGGCACACGATTGGGAAGTGATGCCAGTGAGTGGGCACAGTGCTCTATCTGCTTGCTAGGTCATCTCTCTGTTCTGAGAGATGCAAGTCAGCACTGTTGTGGGAGGATTCCGAACTGTTGGAACTAGGCCCCTTGGCAAAGGGATTCCTATTCAGGGAGCTATGTATAGAGAAGCATGTGAACCTGTTCACTGTTGAACAAAGCCCAATCCTCCCTCGAGCAAGTGTTCCACCCCCCACCAGGTAGGGGTGTTTTTTGGAGGGCTGGTCGGCAGCAGGGCCAAGCCACCAGCCAAATTTGTTCTACAGGCACCAGATCCTACAAACAGCCATAAGAATTTTGACAAGCAATCAAATTCCGTTGGCTCAATGATTATGTCGTCTATCAACATTCCAAAATAGAAGGAATCCATCTCTTTCAGGACCACCTGTGTGCCAACAACTGGTTCACTGGAAATTTGCCATTACTTTCTGAAATCTTCGGGCCCCATGCTGAACAGACAGAGGTCAGCGCTCTCCCCATCTCAGGTCACTCAATTTCTTGGCTTCAAGATAGACCCTGTCGACTGTGGTATTCACCTGCCTGCCATGCAGATAGCATCTATCCAAAAGGAGATTTGATGGATCCTTCACATGGATGCATTCCTCCTGCGACTTCTCACATGGCTTGTGGGTCTCCTGTTCTGCTTGAAACAGGCAATCTTTCACTACCGAGCTACACAACAGCTGGAGGCAAAACATCTACTACTACGATCACTGGATAGGCCTCTCAGGAGAGATGCAGATGGACCTCAGGTGGTTGTTACTATGATTATGACACATGCAAGTCTGGAAAGGCAGAGCAATATTTGGACCATCGTCGGATCTTGTTGTGGAGCTCGATGCTAGCCTTTGGGGCTGGGGAGCCCATTTCAGATGCCTCCACAGGTGCCCCTGGTCAGGGGGAGGAGACTGAGTTACACATAAATTGTCTGGATTTGATTGCTAGGTCATTTGACATACGCAGCATGGCCAAAGACCCTTCAGATTGTTGCTATCTGCTCCGCATGGACAATGTCTCTGCAGTACAATACACAAACTGTCTGGGCAGAGCCAGACCATGGTCTTTCATGGAAACTACAAGAAATTTACTATTGTGCCTCTCATGCAACATAATGCTGCAGGCAGGGTATCTCCTGCGAATTACCAACCTCACAGTGGACTGGTTTTCTCACCACTGGCGAGATACTGGCGACTGATGGCTATATAGCTCTGCACACTCTGCTGGAACTCGGGGGTTTGCTGCATGAGGACCTATTTGCCTCCAGGATAAATCATCTACTCCAGAGGTATTTCAGCTGATTCTCGGAACCAAAATGTGAGGCAGTCCTGTACACTTGGCCACTGTTATCCATTCTGACACGTGTAAGTGTCTCTCCTTCTCGTCTCTGACCTCCGACAGGGCCATGTATGGTTTCCGGAACATCTGGAACTATCTCGCGATCACCCACTCCTCTTGCCATCGTTTTTCCACTTCTCCTGACGGGACCTCAAAGAGAACCACACCCGCTGGTGTTAGAATATAAACTGGACTTTGTGGTTTGGATACCTTCCAAGAAGCCTGGTCGGTCTGTGGCTTATCGCAAGCTACTAAAGACCTTTATGGGACTCATGGGCTCCAGGTATTGGACCTATGTGTATTAGATCCACTTTCTCTGGTAAAGTGCCATTAAGGTCATGTGCATAAAGTATGATTTATTTGCTTTTACTGCCTAGATTGCTTGAAGTAATTGGTGTGTGGAGAGGGGTTCAGACCCCTTTACAACACTTACTACTTCATGTCTGAACTATAGGTCTCACCCTTTTTCATTGGGTCATTCAAAATTATATATTAACGTGGGACACTCTGCTATTACAGTGGTTAATGTCCCTCTTGGGGGTGTCCTGGTAGATCAGGAGGTTTGTTGCCTTTTGAGGGAGATGAGTTGTCCAGGCCTCCCACACCTTAATATCCTCGTACCGGGGACGTCAATTTGGTGTTGCACTTCCTTCCGGTCTGGCCGTATGCTTCGGGTATCAGCTGAGCCCATGCTGCTTTTGTGTCTCATTTCCTTATGACAGGAAATGGATGTTTGCGCATTGGATGTGGATGGTTTCTGTTTCTCGCCGGAGGGTATCTCCTTTTCTATCTCATGCTGTACGAAATTGGATTTTACTTGGGTTTCTTATCTGTTTTTTCAGGCAGTCCTACAGTTGTGCATCGTGGGTGTGCTCTTACGGTACATCAAGGTTATTGTGCCATTACTTGTTTTGCCTTTGGGTCAACTTTTGATATCTTTCGTTATACCCCACAAGCCAGTCTCTACTATGACTTTGAATTCGCTGGCTTTTGTCTTTGGATGGAATAGACTCCACTTCAGGGCCCATTTGGTACACTGGGCTGCAGCGTTCCTAGGGTTTTTTGTTTTGACAGGTGCGTCGGTTGTTGATATCATGTGATGCGCAGTCCACTTTCCATGTGTTTTACAATCCTGTCACGCTCCTTTTAATTTTCTCAATCCTCAGCATTAAAACTGCAAATATGAAGCCTCCTGTCATGTGATCAAATTGTAGATTATGCTAATGGAGTGTACCTATAATCTTAATTTTAGTAATGACAGGAGGCAAATATTTCCCACCCTTCTTTCTTTCCACCCTGGGTTTTTTCTGTTCCTTGGTTGATTGTTCTCGACTAGTTTTAAGTTACATATTCACTAACATGTGTTCATCTGTTTAAATCATGCTATTGTTCCATACTATACCTGTCATTAGTATTGCTAGCATCAATTGTTCTTGCATTAATTTCACATGTGGTAGACATAATTTCAAATGCCTTTTACTTCTTTCTGTTTCTTTTCAGTGTGATCCACATCTTATACCTCTATTCTGGATTCTACAGTTAACATGAATGTGTTCACTATCGTAGTCTGTATTTCCATGTTCGTTTCATGATTACAGTTTGACTTGTTTGATGTTTGACTCTATATTTGGACTTTATCATTTTGAGTTTTTCTCACAAGAAAGATGAAGTGACTAGTCTGACAGGGCCTTTTGTGTAATGTTGAAATGCTTTCTGATTGGTTATTCTCTTATGATCTGTGCTGCTGGGAGTTTTCAGTAAAGAGAGTAATGCAAATATTTGCCTCCTGTCATTACTAAAATTAAGATTATAGATACACTCCGTTAGCATAATCTACAATCATATTTCAAATAACTATACTAGAAATTAGATTTTTAAAACCAAAATACTAAATGCATTTTCTATGTGTGTTCCCATTTTTTGTATTCATTCATGTTTCATGTTGTGTTAAATATACATATAGGGTATTAGAAGAAAGCCCCATCTGCCCTGTAAAAAAAAAAAAAAACATGTAATAGATATTGCTATACTTAAATTAAAAGTATTAAATTATAGGGAAAGTAACATTTAGCCAAAGTGCCAGAAACACCTCTTTCAACATAGGAAATCTCAAACAAAGGCCGAAGTAACCAAGGGGTTAAGGGTTCTGCAAGATGGAAAGATATTTAAAATATATTTGCTTGAGTAGTGTCATAAAATGTAAATTAGAAAATACTTCTGCTAGAATAAAATATTGCACAAAGAAATTGCATTTTTAGCTCAGACTAATCTATTGGCGAATAAAATAGAAAATTAAATTACTCTCTTCTATTATCTTCATTTTTCCTCTGCTTTGTCAGATTCTGAGTGCATCAATCATGTTGGGAAATGTGTAAATGAAGTGCTTTAAGTAATATAATATAGTATTGCCTGGTCTGCAATTTCATCCAGACTTTATTCTGGATTGTAGAAGTGATGAACTAGGTAAACATACAATTCAATCAGTTGCCATAGTTCTAATCAGCTAGGTAGCACCAAATTTATGAATCCATCCAATTTATGATCACACAGTTACCGAGCTCAGTCTGTACTGAGAGCACAATATGCTGTTGGATGGGGAAGTACACACTTGTTGAAAATATTAAATCACCTTGACAGGATTTTAATGCAAGAGGTAGGTCATGTCCAAAAGCAGCATGCTGTCAAACTGCAAGCAAATCTTTTTACATGCTTTCCCTCAAGTTGGTATCGAACATTAAGAAAAAAGTTACTAGATACATAATACTTTGATAGGATGGAGTGGCATGAAGGCTAATGAATTGTTTCTTAATTTATTACAAATTTATTAAAAGTTATGGGTATTATATGTGTGAGGGTCATTTTTGTGCTTACCATAAATACAAAAATAAAATATTATTTTACCTTGCTCGGAATCTAATATGCATTTTAAAAAGTTTTTATAAATACCACAAATTTAGTACACACAAGGATGGATAAGATCAATCAACAGATTAGCAAACATTTAACAGAAGGAATTCCTCAATCCCTTGAAAAATAGAAACATACAGCAAATACCACAAAGTAGGTTGTGTCTAATAGTAAAAATACTACTCTATTAGTAAAAGAGCCCAGAGGAAACAGTCCAGTATTTTAGGCAATCATAAAATGACATTGTATGACCTTTTATCCTTTAGTGTATAATTATTTATCTTTGGATACATGTAAAAAAAGAGAAAAAAAACAGGAGCCTAGGATGCAGTATTTCTCTGTAAGTAGAAAACAAGAAAATAGAGTCAGCGCTAATATATCAAAAAGAAATACACAAGGCAGCAATCCCAAACAAGGACTCCCTCACGTGTCCTTGAAATAAATTGAAAAGGCAAACAAACAGAAGGATGGGACTGCACCAGTACTGCGCAGTCCCATCCTTCTGTTTGTTTGCCATTTCTCTAAGTACAGAAAACACTCATGTGATAATTCCCACATTTAGCATGTAGTAATATAATGCCCACCAAAGGATGAGGTTTTCTGTGATGTATATGCAATGCATAATAAGTACTAATCTAAAAAAAAAAATCTAAATTGAACCTACCTGGATATAAATCTGATCAATTGGAGAATATTTGAAATATTCATTTTAAACCACTTGCTACATATTCTTATTTTTTTTGTTTTCTATAATTTTACTTTTCCTTATTACTACACTTGATTTATTTAGCCAAATCGCCAAATGTTTGTTTTATTCTTAAGCAATGTTATTTAACATTTCTCTTTTAATAAAATGGCTGCCGTAGGTCAATGGGCTGAAAAATTGCGAGGCACCTATCTACACCGTAAGGTGTTCATACACCCTTTTTATACTAGAGAGAACAAATAAAGGGGCGTATACCGCGCCTATAGGTATACGCCCCTTTTTCTGGTCTCTCTATCTACCCACAAGGTCTTGGGAATCCTTGTTTTGTATACTGCTGCCTGTTCACAATTCACTATAGTGAGCGCCTATTATCCTATTTTCCCTACCCTTTTTATACTAGCCTAACACTCTTAGCCTTGTATAAATTCAGGCTCTTGTTTTATTCTTCTTTACAGGACTTTTTTTTTTTTTTTAAACCTCACTTTTTCCATAGTCTGCCCTTGGTTAAAGTGGCCACCGTGGGTCAGCAAGCTATACCATTTCAGTCCAAAAATAAATAAGGTTTTGCAACCTGAGCACTTTTATTCAATTCACTGCACTATTAGCCTTGAGCCTTTTCAGGCTTCTAATCTATTTTTTTTATTTTTTTTTTTATTTATACATCATTTGCAAAGTTTAGTCACATGACGGGCTGATTCAATCCGTCATGTGATTCTCTTGTCTAGTAATATTGCTGCTTACACTTTTTCCACTTGCGTCGATATTTTATTCTTTTAAAATTGTATCAAAATAGTTCATATTTACATAATCAATGACCATGATGTAATTTTGCCGCAAATGTAAAATTGCTCACGCTAGATAATCCTGTTTCAGTGATTCTGTAATTAACTTGAAAAAGTCTCAGACTAGGAGAAACACATTGCAGAATGTTTTATTTACTGTTTTCATGTTATAACACTAAGGTTACTTTGTTTTTATCCACATTAGGACTTACTAGAGATATTTTTATTTTTATTTATTTTTTATCTCCATCACTGGTACACCTGTTGAAGTACTCCCCAGTAAAATCCAGACCTCTATCAGGTAAGTTTTTTTTTTTTTTGTTTTTTTTTATAACTAGGGAATGTCTCCTATTGCCTGGCATCATCATGTTCTAAATGATGATGTGGTGGTGGAATTATGTATTTGTCTGATGTGCCACATAAAAAGAGCATGCCTGATCTGGACAATGGGTCATGTAATTCAGATATAAATGCCATAGAAACATCTGGAGCAGAATTCAGCACAGGGAAACTAGCTAGTCTAATCATCGTGCTCACTATAGAAGAAACAGTGCAAGTATTGCTCCAGAGTCTGGTTAGAATGTTCAACAACATTAGTCAGGGAATGATAGGCAAAAAAGGAGAAGCGAATACCCTTCTCTGGGAAGAACCTTTTTTCAAAAATGAGAAATAACGTGAGTGCCCTGTCTGATATTATTTCAAGAGAGATTCTATGTAGCCTTCATAGGTCTTTAACAAAAATCTTGGTGGCTAATTCTTTTTTTAGGGGTCCAAAATGAGCCATCTTCAACTGGTGGTAAATAGACTAAGTCCATGGACAAATTAGTCAAAACTTTACAATGTATAGTCAAATGTGAGAGCATGCCTGTTGATGTTTTATGTAGATGATTTGGACTTGGCACAAACAAAACAAGCTCAAACATACTCGGTAGCCTCATTTCTTAAAATAAATATAAATGATAAGTCTTATTTATACTTGAATGGACATTTTTTTTGTTGTTTTTTTTGTTTTTTGTTTTTTTTTATTCTTAGATATAGATAATTTAGAACTTAATTATTTGCAATAAATCAGAAAAAAGTTTCCTGTGTCAGAGAATACTTTTTGTTCTACATCTACAGGTTTACATTGCTTACTTAGGGCATCAGCATTGGAATTACGGTAACCAGGTCTATACGTGTTAATTTAGTTGAAACGTGATAAGACTAGAGCCTAATGAGCGTTTAGCCCATGTGATGTAAATTATCTTATTTTTTTTTCCACTTTGGTAATTAATTAAGAGTTTTGTAATACCTCAAATTGGATTCTTTCTACATTTTATGCACTGAAAGGTGGAGGATAGGAAGGAAACCAGATAAATTGATTCCTACAAGCCTATATAGTCAGACCCTGCTATATGTGGGTGATTGGCAATTGTCCCCTATATTTCCATGCACACTTGATGTACATTATTATACTATGTATTGTGTTTTATATTTGTGGGTTGATCTAATAGTATTATTTATTTTGTTTTCTTATTCCTGTGTTTGTAAAAGATTGTGCCCCTATCTATACTGTTATCAATATTTATAATCTGTGTCTTGTGAGTGATTGTAGATACTGGGAAATTATTATTACTATTATTGGTATTTTATATAGCGCAAACTAATTCCGCAGCGCTTATTAATCTCATTAGCGCTATTATTATTATTTTTTTTGGCACTTGTGTGTTTTTATATTGTAAATGTTATATGTAATACATAATTACAATGTAATACAGTATAAAATGTCAATATATATTTGCCTCTTGATTCAAATTTTAAAGGTGATTTTTGTTTTTTTATAGGTGAAAAATGAAGCAAAATCTGGACATCATAAATCTCCCCTTGTTTAACAAAATTTAATTCACAGTATTTGAGTTAGATTTGATATTGCATTCAATCAGGGGCGTACCTAGAGCATTTGGCACCCAGGGCGGGTCCTATTTTTGGCACCCCCTTCACCCCCTAACTTTAAAATGTAAAAAGTAACCACAATTTTTTTTTTTTTTTATGTATTTAGCACTAAGCAGTGTTTATGCTTTTAAATGTAAGCATGTTTTTGTATGGAGTATGTTTGAGTGAATGTAGAATGTGTGCCTGTATGTGGTGTTGGCGTTTGAATGCAGGCATGCATTTTTATGTAGTGTGGTTTTTGAAGGCAGTGGTGTGGTTATATATAATAGTGACGTTGAAATGCAGGGGTGTATTTGTGTGTAGTGTTGGCGAGATTCTGAGATGTATGCACATATACACATACACACACCTAAATACACACTGACACACATGCAGATACATAGACACATAGGAACAATATATAGGGGGTAAGATACCACAATCCAAACTGGGGGGGCACTAAAACTTTTCACTAAGGCATGGGGTAATGTGCTGCCATTGGCAGCATGCAGTGCACGTTGGCATCAGTCAACAAATTTGCATATAATTCACATTAGCCACCCGGATTTCTTGTTCGAGGGCTAGCTGACACCTCTTAATGTCAATCTTTGTTTATCAGATAACTCCCTTATTTGCTATCCTTACGTGGGATTGCCATATTTAGGGACACCAAATAAGGATAAGGGAGCTATCTGCTAAACAGAACCCTAATTTGGTATCTTTAAATATGGAAATGTCACATAAGGACACCAATTTAGAGACGTATCAACTAAACAGCTAAAAGATCAATTTAAAAAAAAAAAAAACCTTTTCCTAATTTCAGTTGATTAGTAGATAACGCCCTTATTTGTTATCCTTATGTGGGATTGCAATATTTAAGGACACCAAATAAGGGAGCTATGTACCAAACACATTTATATACACACACACACAATAACACAATAGGTGTATGTCTGTGTGTGTATATCTGTGATTGTGTGTGTGTGTGTGTGTGTATGTATATGTATATATACACGTGTGTATGTATGTGATGTTTGCGTGTGTATATCTAATTATGTGTGTTTGTAATTGTATGTGTGTGGGTCTGTGATTGTGTATGTGGTTGTGTGTGTATCTCTGTAGTTAAGTTTGTGTGTGTGTGTGTGTGTATTTATATATATATATATATATATGTGTGTGTGTGTATATATATATATATATATATATATATATATATATATATATATATATATACACACACACACTTAACTACAGAGATACACACACAACCACACAACATAAACACATACATACACAATCACAGACCCACACACATACAATTACAAACACACATAATTAGATATACACACACAAACATCACATACATGCACACATTTAATAATTAAGAGGTCCACCCAGCCTCCCTACCTTGCTCTGGGAGGGCTAGAGTGGATCCTCAGTCCCTGGTAGTCAGTGGTTGCTGCTGGGATCTCTGTGCTGGGATCTTCATGCACATGTCCCTTGCACATCCTGTAATATGACGCCGATGCTTGGATGATGTTATGTGCCGACTCCCTGCAGGGCGAAGACAGTCAGATACAGTCAGATGTACACAGTTATACGCATATACTGTCAAATACAGCCACATGCACACCATACCAAACACATAGTCACTTGCACACTGTCAAACGCACAGCTGCAGGCAGACAGTAACACACACAGTTACAGACCGACAGTCACACACACACAGCTACAGGCAGACAGTCACACACACAGCTACAGGCAGACAGTCACACACACACAGTCACACACACACACACACACACAATTACAGGCAGACTGTAACATAGTTACAGGCAGCACACAGTCACACACACTCAGTGACATGCAGACAGTCCCAGGTAGACAATCACAGGCAGACATTCATACATACAGGCAAAGGCAGACAGTCACACACACACAGTCACCAAAAGTCAGTCTCACACACAGTCACAGGAAGACAGTCACACTCAGTCCCAGGTAAACTGTAACAGGCAGACATTCACACACACAGGCACAGGCAGACAGTCACAGACGCAGTCACAGGTAGACAGCCACAGGCAGACATTCACACACACAGTCACAGATAGCCACAGGCAGAAATTCACACACAGTCACAGATAGCCACAGGCAGACATTCACACACAGTCACAGATAGTCACAGGCAGACATTCACACACAGTCACAGATAGTCACAGGCAGACATTCACACACAGTCACAGATAGTCACAGGCAGACATTCACACACAGTCACAGATAGTCACAGGCAGACAATCACACACACAGTCACAGATAGTCGCAGACAGACATTCACACACACAGTCACAGATAGTCACAGGCAGACATTCACACACACAGTCACAGGTAGACAGTCACAGGCATACATTTACACACACAGTCACAGACAGTCAAAGGCAGGGATTCACACACACAATCACAGACAGTCACAAGCAGTTTCACACACACACACTCTCTCTCTCTTACTTACTTACTGGTGGATGAGTCGAGTCAGTGAGTTCCTGGTATGTTGGAGTTGGGGGAGCAGGGACTCCTTCCTGCTTCCCCTCAGTGTGCTGCAGTGAAAGGCAGCAAATGGAGGCTGGCTGTAACTCCGCCCCCGCATCCGGTTTGACTCCGCCTCCACAGCCGCGTTGGCTCCACCCCCAATTCTCTGTGCAGTACTTCAGTACTGCTGAATTCCCAGCCCCTGCGTGTGTGAGCTATGTGGCTCCCGGCGCCCTGTGCAGCCACACAGCTCACAGAGTCACAAGCCATGCAAGCCCTGGAGGCACCCCCTTACCTGGTGGCACCCCCCTAACTGGTGGCACCCGGGGTGGAACGCCCCCCCCCCCCTTTAGTATGCCACTGCATTCAATGTAATCCCTTAAAGACCAGAGTCATGTCAGGCAATGCATTTTTTTAATCAGTTAAACTGTTCTAAAAAGAGTTTTAATACCAACATTTTCTCTTCAAAAACATATGGATTTATTCTATTTAAATGGACAGTCCGAGATTGCTGCTGTAAATAAAGACCACATTATAATATTGTAAGTGTATGTGAAGCCCTTACACTTTCTTTTCAAGAGTGACATGCTATTTGAGTACTATTTGTCTAATATTAATGCCAACCATACTGATTAACAATTACATTATTTGAAAATAATAATATGCCTGCAAAGTAATTTACAATATCTGAACAATCCTATTCAAGTATCCAGTTTATGAAATTGTTCTAACCTCAGTGTAATGGATAATTTCTCTAGAACATAGTCTGAAAACTATGCAGGAAGTCTCTTTAATTAACACCTCTATAAATACACCATGTATAATTGGTTCTTTTATATAACATAACAAATGAAGAAGTAGGGATGCAAAACCAGAGATACACTTCTAAGGTGCAGATATAAAAATATATATACATACAACCTTTCAATAACGAAGTAGGCGATATCTATAAAAACAAATCGCACATAGTGTATTATATAATAAACATAGAGGACACGCAGGATGATAATGTGGAACTCACAAGATTGTAGTGATAATCAAGCCCATCATCCTCAGTCAGAAAGTATCTTCAGAATATATGAGACAAAAATCTTCTATTTTTCCTTGTAGGGTAAAAGAGACCAAATAATAGTGCAGGTGTAAATAAAATATAACAAAATTTATTATACAATGCACTTACAACAGGGTCCAAATAAAAACGCATAAAATCCACTCCGCAAGGTGGTAGTGACAGCATACAAAATGAGTCCCCCAAACAGTGTAATCCGACGCGTTTCGTCTAGATGACTTCCTCAGGGATTCTGTTTCTCTGTTCTTAGATCGCCGTTTAAATATGCCGCCAGAATACCGGAATGTGTTTCATCTGTGTAGATTCTCCGTCGCGTGCGTTTCAGTTTGGAACGCACTACATCCGTCCGGCGTCACTTCCGGTTCCGGTTTAGCGATGTAACACTTCCGTGCGTTCCATGTTGGAACGCACAGGCGAAAAAAAACGGAACATAAAAGAAAAGACCTATTTACATAGTTACAATAAGAATGTCCCATCATGAAAAGATATCCGGCTGTTATTAGTATAGAAAATATCTAACTAAAAAATAGATAGCTCAAAAATGAATGGAAAAAAATGAATGAATGAATAACATAAAATAAAATAAAAATGGAAATGTAATGTATCTAATAATCATGGGACACCTTTTGACATCCATATCGGATAAATATGTATCACAATACTGTTTTCCCAAAAAACATATGTATCTATTATAAATCCAATATGTATATATATATGGGCACTCCAATACAAGTATTTATTAGTTGCTATTGATGCTCCAGTTGGGAAAATAAAAAGAATAAATAAATATAAATATAAAATTGTTGCTCCAAAAAACATCTCTGAAACTTAAAAGACAAGAATTAGAACCAAAACCAACAATACATAATTATAAATAGAATAGTATCTTATATCTAAAAAGAGAGAAAGACAGAAAGAAAGTAGAAAATTTTTTTTTTTTTTTTTTTTTTAGATTAATCCTGTAAGATCTATATCCATATTGAGGCCTTGTTTAAGGGTGCCCAAATTATAGATCCACTGTGCTTCCTTTTTATTTAGTAATATCGATCTGTTACCTCCTCTCCAATTTTTTTCCGCTCTATCAATCCCAAAGGCCAAAAAATTTTCCCATGCAAAAGACGGACAAGTGTTGCAGTGTTTGGGAACACTATGTTCCGTTTTATTGGTACGGATATTATAAAAATGTTCCGCCAGTCTAGTATGTAGTTTGCGTGTTGTTCGTCCTATATATTGTGCACCACAACCGCATTGTAAAAGGTAAATGACAAACGTGGTGGAACATTGAATAAATTTTTTTATATCATACTTTTTGTTAGTATACGTACCAGTAAAATCATGTGTGGATCTTTTTTGGAATTTACAAGTGGAGCATTTTCCACAACTAAAAAAACCTTTTAGATCAAATAAACGGGTGTTGACTTTTTTTGTGCGCAATAAACTAGGTGCCAAATGGTTTTTTAGATTTTCTGCCTTTTTGTATATCACCATTGGTTTTTCTGGAATCACTTTTCCTAATATGTCGTCCTTCTTTAGTATGTGCCAATGTCTTTTTAGAATTGTTTCCATTTTTTTGGCCTGAGGATTAAATCTGGTGATAAAAGCATATTCAAATCTGTTGTTAGTTTTCTTTTTTTGAAAACCATCTCGGTTTCTCAATAAAGATTGTCTTTCCAAACTTTTTATTTGTTCCTCATCCTGATTCATTTTATTTAGGTCATAACCCTTTTCATAGGGTTAGAACATCATCTATGTAGCGTCGCCATAGGACAAGACCGCCCCCGGCCGCTTCATCCATCGTGATAGCCCTGGACTCCCAATGGGATGTCGACTTTTTCCTTCAGCCTTATGTGCTAATGGTTCCATCATACATTAAGGACACTAGACACATCTTATATGATCTCCAAAAAATCAAGTGGAAATCCACTTATATTATGGCTACAGTAGATGTATCCTCCTTATACACAAGCATCCCTCATTGTAAAGGGTTAAGAGCCATAAAAGAGATCTTGGTTTCCAAACAGTTACTAAATATACACCAAATTGATTTTCTGATTGACTGTATTAATTTTGTACTAACCAAGAACTATTTCTGGTTCGATTCCACTTTCTTTCTGCAGCTATGTGGCGTCGCCATGGGGACAAGATTCGCCCCGAGCTTTGCTAATCTTTACGTATCCCATTGGGAGTCCAGGGCTATCACGATGGATGAAGCGGCCGGGGGCGGTCTTGTCCTATGGCGACGCTACATAGATGATGTTCTAATCATATGGGAAGGTCAGACAGAGGAACTGATATCTTTCATTAATAATATCAATAATAACGATTACAATTTACACTTTACATCAGCCATACACCCCACTTCCATTGATTTTTTGGACGTCACCCTTTATGTTGAAGAAGAACAATTAAAGAGCAAAACCTTCTTCAAAAGCACAGACTGCAATACAGCAATTAACAAGTCCAGCTCACATTACGGTCCATGGCTTACTAATGTCCCTAGGGGCCAAATGATGCGTCTAAGACGCAATTGTACAGATATATCAACATTTGAGGAACAAAATCAGATAATTAAAAAAAGATACTATGAAAAGGGTTATGACCTAAATAAAATGAATCAGGATGAGGAACAAATAAAAAGTTTGGAAAGACAATCTTTATTGAGAAACCGAGATGGTTTTCAAAAAAAGAAAACTAACAACAGATTTGAATATGCTTTTATCACCAGATTTAATCCTCAGGCCAAAAAAATGGAAACAATTCTAAAAAGACATTGGCACATACTAAAGAAGGACGACATATTAGGAAAAGTGATTCCAGAAAAACCAATGGTGATATACAAAAAGGCAGAAAATCTAAAAAACCATTTGGCACCTAGTTTATTGCGCACAAAAAAAGTCAACACCCGTTTATTTGATCTAAAAGGTTTTTTTAGTTGTGGAAAATGCTCCACTTGTAAATTCCAAAAAAGATCCACACATGATTTTACTGGTACGTATACTAACAAAAAGTATGATATAAAAAAATTTATTCAATGTTCCACCACGTTTGTCATTTACCTTTTACAATGCGGTTGTGGTGCACAATATATAGGACGAACAACACGCAAACTACATACTAGACTGGCGGAACATTTTTATAATATCCGTACCAATAAAACGGAACATAGTGTTCCCAAACACTGCAACACTTGTCCGTCTTTTGCATGGGAAAATTTTTTGGCCTTTGGGATTGATAGAGCGGAAAAAAATTGGAGAGGAGGTAACAGATCGATATTACTAAATAAAAAGGAAGCACAGTGGATCTATAATTTGGGCACCCTTAAACAAGGCCTCAATATGGATATAGATCTTACAGGATTAATCTAAAAAAAAAAAAAAAAAAAAAAATTTTTCTACTTTCTTTCTGTCTTTCTCTCTTTTTAGATATAAGATACTATTCTATTTATAATTATGTATTGTTGGTTTTGGTTCTAATTCTTGTCTTTTAAGTTTCAGAGATGTTTTTTGGAGCAACAATTTTATATTTATATTTATTTATTCTTTTTATTTTCCCAACTGGAGCATCAATAGCAACTAATAAATACTTGTATTGGAGTGCCCATATATATATACATATTGGATTTATAATAGATACATATGTTTTTTGGGAAAACAGTATTGTGATACATATTTATCCGATATGGATGTCAAAAGGTGTCCCATGATTATTAGATACATTACATTTCCATTTTTATTTTATTTTATGTTATTCATTCATTCATTTTTTTCCATTCATTTTTGAGCTATCTATTTTTTAGTTAGATATTTTCTATACTAATAACAGCCGGATATCTTTTCATGATGGGACATTCTTATTGTAACTATGTAAATAGGTCTTTTCTTTTATGTTCCGTTTTTTTTCGCCTGTGCGTTCCAACATGGAACGCACGGAAGTGTTACATCGCTAAACCGGAACCGGAAGTGACGCCGGACGGATGTAGTGCGTTCCAAACTGAAACGCACGCGACGGAGAATCTACACAGATGAAACACATTCCGGTATTCTGGCGGCATATTTAAACGGCGATCTAAGAACAGAGAAACAGAATCCCTGAGGAAGTCATCTAGACGAAACGCGTCGGATTACACTGTTTGGGGGACTCATTTTGTATGCTGTCACTACCACCTTGCGGAGTGGATTTTATGCGTTTTTATTTGGACCCTGTTGTAAGTGCATTGTATAATAAATTTTGTTATATTTTATTTACACCTGCACTATTATTTGGTCTCTTTTACCCTACAAGGAAAAATAGAAGATTTTTGTCTCATATATTCTGAAGATACTTTCTGACTGAGGATGATGGGCTTGATTATCACTACAATCTTGTGAGTTCCACATTATCATCCTGCGTGTCCTCTATGTTTATTATATAATACACTATGTGCGATTTGTTTTTATAGATATCGCCTACTTCGTTATTGAAAGGTTGTATGTATATATATTTTTATATCTGCACCTTAGAAGTGTATCTCTGGTTTTGCATCCCTACTTCTTCATTTGTTACATTATTGTTTTTTGGTGTTGTAAGAGGGCACACTTTTTAGTAGGTTTGCTGTCTTTGTTTGTTTTTTAGTGGTTGGGGTATCTCTATTGCCTTATCTGTGTTTCAGGCCCTCTGTCCCTCCACTAATTTACATTTCATATTATGGCTTCCAATATGTTCTATCAGGAACTTAGGAAAGAAAGGAACACCAGAATTAATATTCTATTTCATAATAATACTACCAGTAATGATGACAATCTTAATAACAAATTTATTCAATTAGAACGGCTTTTGGTTAAAGAAACAAAAAAATGGTGGGAAATCACCTCTCTAGAACAATATCTCTCCCATAACATCATCCCACGTGGGTTAAGGGTCACTAAAATGCCAGCTTTTGGCACAGATGACACACAACTCATGGATGAATGGAACACAGCCAGTGATGAATGTTCCAGAAAATATATGAAAAGCCTTATAGAATTCCAAAAAAGGTCTCTGAACCTCTTAGAAACAGAAATTAATTCCCTAGAAACCGAGATCATAACTAACCATGAGATAAACACTACAGAACAAAAATATCAGAAATTAAAAGAAACTATCAAAAACATAGATGATAAAATTTCCAACAACAAAGCTTCAAAATTTAAAAGAGACCAAGAAGATTTCAAAACAGGTAACCATAGAATTTTGCCCAAGTTCAATACATATAAACAATCTAGACCTATAAGACCACGGGACTATAGTTCTGTTACCAACACACACAGATCCTATGTAAATAGATCTAAAAGAAATTCTACATCTTATCAAGAATCTAACACTCCAAGAATGGGATCTCTCCGTTCTCTTCCCCCTAAAAAAACTACTGGGTCTCAGTCAGAGGGACAGGCTAAAAACCAGGAAGTTTTTTTAGACAAGGTGCAAGACCGAAACTCCCATTTCTTACCCACACGCAACCGACTGCACAATGTGAGATCCCCAAACAAAAAAAGACCTTACATAGAAACAGAGGATTACCCTCTTCCATTCCAATCCAGGAGATAATTCCCCAAAAAAAGGTTGAAGGTATTTTTAATATCTCCAATATTGACCTCACTCCACATCAATTATCCCTTTTACAAAAAGGTTTGAAATATGCTCCAGCTACCAATCCACAACCGTTTTCTCTATTTCTGGATAATCAAATATTTTTAAAAAAATTGACCAGAAAGAGATTTTTTGAAAAAAGACAGAAAGAAAAAATAGAGGAACCACCACCTATCAGAAAAGATCCTTCTGAAAGCGGTGAATCATCTACAATACCGATAATACATTCTAAGTTAAAAAACAAGTCCAATTTCTATCCCCATATGGAAAAAAACAAATATCTTGAGCTGTTCAATGAACTTGTTCAGGATGATTTAGAAAAGATCTCACACAATAAATATACCCCAAATCTTTCCAAGAAAGAGAAAGAAGCAATAAAACAATTGACTGATAATTTTGATTTGATTATCAAAGAAGCAGATAAGGGGGGGGGATAGTTATTATGAGCAGATTATTCTATATGACAGAGGCTAACAGGATCTTAGGAGATTCCACCACATACAAAACCTTACCCAAAGATCCAACACAAGTATTTTTACAAGATTTAAATAACCTCCTATCAGCTGGGATGCAAAAAGAAATAATCACAAAGGAAGAATTTGATTATTTGTTTAATAGAGAATGCAAAACGGCAATATTTTACTTTCTTCCAAAAATTCATAAGGATCAAACTAACCCGCCAGGCCGCCCCATCATTAGCGGGATTGATTCTTTATCTTCCAGGCTATCCGAATATGTCGACTTTTTCCTTCAGCCTTATGTGCTAATGGTTCCATCATACATTAAGGACACTAGACACATCTTATATGATCTCCAAAAAATCAAGTGGAAATCCACTTATATTATGGCTACAGTAGATGTATCCTCCTTATACACAAGCATCCCTCATTGTAAAGGGTTAAGAGCCATAAAAGAGATCTTGGTTTCCAAACAGTTACTAAATATACACCAAATTGATTTTCTGATTGACTGTATTAATTTTGTACTAACCAAGAACTATTTCTGGTTCGATTCCACTTTCTTTCTGCAGCTATGTGGCGTCGCCATGGGGACAAGATTCGCCCCGAGCTTTGCTAATCTTTACGTATCCCATTGGGAGTCCAGGGCTATCACGATGGATGAAGCGGCCGGGGGCGGTCTTGTCCTATGGCGACGCTACATAGATGATGTTCTAATCATATGGGAAGGTCAGACAGAGGAACTGATATCTTTCATTAATAATATCAATAATAACGATTACAATTTACACTTTACATCAGCCATACACCCCACTTCCATTGATTTTTTGGACGTCACCCTTTATGTTGAAGAAGAACAATTAAAGAGCAAAACCTTCTTCAAAAGCACAGACTGCAATACAGCAATTAACAAGTCCAGCTCACATTACGGTCCATGGCTTACTAATGTCCCTAGGGGCCAAATGATGCGTCTAAGACGCAATTGTACAGATATATCAACATTTGAGGAACAAAATCAGATAATTAAAAAAAGATACTATGAAAAGGGTTATGACCTAAATAAAATGAATCAGGATGAGGAACAAATAAAAAGTTTGGAAAGACAATCTTTATTGAGAAACCGAGATGGTTTTCAAAAAAAGAAAACTAACAACAGATTTGAATATGCTTTTATCACCAGATTTAATCCTCAGGCCAAAAAAATGGAAACAATTCTAAAAAGACATTGGCACATACTAAAGAAGGACGACATATTAGGAAAAGTGATTCCAGAAAAACCAATGGTGATATACAAAAAGGCAGAAAATCTAAAAAACCATTTGGCACCTAGTTTATTGCGCACAAAAAAAGTCAACACCCGTTTATTTGATCTAAAAGGTTTTTTTAGTTGTGGAAAATGCTCCACTTGTAAATTCCAAAAAAGATCCACACATGATTTTACTGGTACGTATACTAACAAAAAGTATGATATAAAAAAATTTATTCAATGTTCCACCACGTTTGTCATTTACCTTTTACAATGCGGTTGTGGTGCACAATATATAGGACGAACAACACGCAAACTACATACTAGACTGGCGGAACATTTTTATAATATCCGTACCAATAAAACGGAACATAGTGTTCCCAAACACTGCAACACTTGTCCGTCTTTTGCATGGGAAAATTTTTTGGCCTTTGGGATTGATAGAGCGGAGAAAAAAATTGGAGAGGAGGTAACAGATCGATATTACTAAATAAAAAGGAAGCACAGTGGATCTATAATTTGGGCACCCTTAAACAAGGCCTCAATATGGATATAGATCTTACAGGATTAATCTAAAAAAAAAAAAAAAAAAAAAAAAAAAAAATTTTTCTACTTTCTTTCTGTCTTTCTCTCTTTTTAGATATAAGATACTATTCTATTTATAATTATGTATTGTTGGTTTTGGTTCTAATTCTTGTCTTTTAAGTTTCAGAGATGTTTTTTGGAGCAACAATTTTATATTTATATTTATTTATTCTTTTTATTTTCCCAACTGGAGCATCAATAGCAACTAATAAATACTTGTATTGGAGTGCCCATATATATATACATATTGGATTTATAATAGATACATATGTTTTTTGGGAAAACAGTATTGTGATACATATTTATCCGATATGGATGTCAAAAGGTGTCCCATGATTATTAGATACATTACATTTCCATTTTTATTTTATTTTATGTTATTCATTCATTCATTTTTTTCCATTCATTTTTGAGCTATCTATTTTTTAGTTAGATATTTTCTATACTAATAACAGCCGGATATCTTTTCATGATGGGACATTCTTATTGTAACTATGTAAATAGGTCTTTTCTTTTATGTTCCGTTTTTTTTCGCCTGTGCGTTCCAACATGGAACGCACGGAAGTGTTACATCGCTAAACCGGAACCGGAAGTGACGCCGGACGGATGTAGTGCGTTCCAAACTGAAACGCACGCGACGGAGAATCTACACAGATGAAACACATTCCGGTATTCTGGCGGCATATTTAAACGCCGATCTAAGAACAGAGAAACAGAATCCCTGAGGAAGTCATCTAGACGAAACGCGTCGGATTACACTGTTTGGGGGACTCATTTTGTATGCTGTCACTACCACCTTGCGGAGTGGATTTTATGCGTTTTTATTTGGACCCTGTTGTAAGTGCATTGTATAATAAATTTTGTTATATTTTATTTACACCTGCACTATTATTTGGTCTCTTTTACCCTACAAGGAAAAATAGAAGATTTTTGTCTCATATATTCTGAAGATACTTTCTGACTGAGGATGATGGGCTTGATTATCACTACAATCTTGTGAGTTCCACATTATCATCCTGCGTGTCCTCTATGTTTATTATATAATACACTATGTGCGATTTGTTTTTATAGATATCGCCTACTTCGTTATTGAAAGGTTGTATGTATATATATTTTTATATCTGCACCTTAGAAGTGTATCTCTGGTTTTGCATCCCTACTTCTTCATTTGTTACATTATTGTTTTTTGGTGTTGTAAGAGGGCACACTTTTTAGTAGGTTTGCTGTCTTTGTTTGTTTTTTAGTGGTTGGGGTATCTCTATTGCCTTATCTTTTATATAACATGTTAAAAAAAAAATAAAAGAAATAATTAAAAAAAAATCACAAAGCTGGCACAAATTTGAAGTCACTAAATAGTGACTATACTTGCAAATATGGTTTTGGCAGAATTAAAAACAATTTACTTCAAGCTACCTCATGACCTAATCCCAATGCTACCAAAATGGTCAATGGTCGTTTTCATTATGGTTGTTTTCATGGTTGGTTTAACGGAGCTCCCCGTATTCTGACTGAGTACCTTCCGTTGATGGATGCTTCCTAGTTTGTGCCGAGGACCACAAGCACCACAACCACCGCAGACTCCACAACCGCCGTAGCTTAAAGGACCACTCTAGGCACCCAGACCACTTCAGCTTAATCCCTCTAGGATTAACCCTTTTTTTTTATAAACATAGCAGTTTCAGAGAAACTTCTATATTTATACTGAGGGTTAATCCAGCCTCCAAAACCTCTAGTGGCTGTCTTATTGACAGCCGCTAGAGGTGCTTGCGTGCGTCTCACTGTGAAAATCACAGTGAGAGCACGCAAGCGTCCATAGGAAAGCATTGTAAATGCTTTCCTATGCGACTGGCTGAATGCGAGCGCGGCTCCTGCCGCGCATGCGCATTCAGCCGATGACGTCGCAAGGAAGAAGGAGAGGAGGAGGAAAGCTCCCTGCCCGGCGCTGGAGAAAGAGGTAAGTTTAACCCCTTCCTCCCCCCAGAGCCCGGCGGGAGTGGGTCCCTGAGGGTGGGGGCACCCTCAGGGCACTCTAGTGCCAGGAAAACGAGTATGTTTTCCTGGCACTAGAGTGGTCCTTTAACTGGAGTCTCGCCGTCTTCTGTCCACCCGGATCAGCTTCTGTCCTCCAGGACCGTGTGGGGAAGACCTCTCCTCCAGGAGAGCGTATCAGGAACAAGCTCTTAAAAGAGCTAAGTGATTAAAGCTCAGGGGAGTATGCAGAGCATAGCAATCCCCAGTGTGAGTATAGCTGTCCCCTCCAATCATGAGACAAGATTACGTGTTGAGGGTCAAGAAGAACTGAAGTTTTTAATCAAACACTCTGCTTTTATGCCCATTTTACAAACATAGTACCGCCCACAGGGTTTTGTAAAACAACCAATAAAATACGTACATTACAATAAAACACTCCCAGCAATTGCACACAAATACTCCCCTCTGCCTGTGATATAATTACTGAACACAACGGGTTAATGTAATAATCACAGGCTGGAAAAATATACTTTTTACATACACTGTAACTTTAAAAATATACATTCAATCTTCATAGTTACATATTAATAATCAGCATACTTTAATTACACAAATATCAAAAATTTAGCCAATTCCTTCCAGTAGATAAAAAGTTAGCTGGAAGTCCTTTATGACCAACCGCAAGCACATTTTCATGCCCAAAACAGTTCCATAGATTTGGGCTGTGCGGTCAGTCAATTTCACACTGAAAAAATTACCGCCGAACCGGACTTAGTCTCTGCGGCTGAAAACTCAGTGTAGGAGAAGGTAAGGGTCAGCGGTGTTCGTGGAACTGTGTAGCCGATTTCAGTTCCATGAATTTGGCTAAACACACCACTGACCGCGTTCTGCTGAAAAAAGATGGCCGCCGCCACGTGTTCGTTTGCACAAACGGCGGCCCCTCAGCGGTCAGCAATTTACCTACAGCAGGCTCCCAGCCTGGGAGGTAAATTGCCTGCACACTTCCACTTCTGGCTGGTCCGCTGTGTGGTACTTGGTTCAGTAAGCCCCATTTACTGAACCAAGTCGGAAAAGGGCATAAAGAAAGTATTTTAGGGGACAGGGGACACAGTCTTAAAGGGGCATTGTCCCAAACAAGTCTGGGGACACTGGGGACACCGTCTTAAAGGGGTATTGTCCTGATTTTCACCATGCCCCAAACATGTGCCTGAAGAGCCAGCACCAGTCCCATAAAAGTCCATAAGCCCCAATACAGTTATTAAAGGGCCATACACAGTCCAATACAAGTCCATAGGCCCAAATAGCATTTTTAAAGGGCCATACACCCCAGGGCCATTGTTACAGGGGAGGAGGCAGGCAAGCAGGCAAGCAGGCCTCTCCAGGACCAAGTGGCGAAGGGCATTTCGTCACAGTTGGAATTCAGGGTTAAATATTTTCTTCCTTGATGTGGCAGGTGGCCTCAACCTCTCATGGCCATTGGAGGTAACTAAAAGACCTCCATTTGTTTTAAAAATACATAGGGATAAAGGAGAGAGCGCAAGTAACATGTTTTTCTTTGGTTTTTACTATGTATTGGGGCTGATGTGTACTGTAGTCATTGCAGCCGCCCAGTAGTGATGGGAGTTGAGTGCAGGACTTTTCTTTCTGCATTTGTATCCAATTTTTGTATTACTCAGCCTTGTTACAATGCAGCCGCCCATCCCATGTGTTCCCTATTAAGGGTTAATAATGTATAGGGGTGTATATAAAAAATACCCCTTTCTGGCTCATTAGAGATTTTTGCCAGAGGCTCAAGGAAGCAAGGTGAATGGTTAGAGTTAGGACCCACCTAGGGGGGTCTGCCTTGATGTGGCAGGTGGGCTCAACCTCTCATGGCCATTGGAGGTAACTAAAAGACCTCCATTTGTTTTAAAAATACATAGGGATAAAGGAGAGAGCGCAAGTAACATGTTTTTCTTTGGTTAAATATTTTCTTACTGGTGGCTCTAGCAGCCAAATAGTTAAAAACTGCATGTGAAAGCAACTATGACCCCCATATTAGTGCAAGAGAGGTTGTATAACTCCCCTAAGCCCCACTTGCCATGCCAACATTTTTACCACCTATGTTTTCAATATAAGAGCTTCCCCCAGCCACCCATGGGTGATCTCCCACCTACTTGCCATGGCTGAGAACATGGGGTTGCCCAGTCACTAAGTTTAATTTACAGTAACAAATTGCTTGTTGCTCACTGTTTAGTAAACATGTGCCCCTCCCCCCCCCCCCAAACCATTACATGCTGCAGGTGGGGCCATAAAGGAGGTTTTACACCTCCCTTGTAATAATAAGGGCACCATGTTGACCCCATAGGTTTATTTATTTTCTATGTAATGTGGTGGCTGGCTAGCAAGCATTGGTCAACCAAGTCTATTTTCACAACCAGATGTCAGCAGATCTAAACTTTATTGTTGAGTATTGGACGTCCCAAACAAAGTTTTCATTTTGGAACATTTTTGTTTGGAAGAACTGAACAATTGCATCATGCACAAGTCTAATATTGGCATGTTTCCAATGTGCTTCCTGGCTTTAATGTATGTAATGTCTTCCTCAAATAATACCAAATATTTTACCTTTTTGAAATAGGTGCAATTAACTCTTAACATAGTATATTCACTTGAACAAAGTTCTCATTAAACTTTTCAGAGGCACAGAATAATTGAGAAATATGCTGCATTCCTTTGCGGCACTGAACGGCGCTTTTATATACTTTAAAACAAAGAAAAAAGAAATTAAAAAAAGGTGAGGTCATATCCACCCTAAAATGCTCATTTTTTTTGTAAGTCAGTTATATATATATTTTGTTAAGTTGCATTGGGATAGTATGGATTTAAAAAAAAAAAATAGTTTGGCACATGAAAACACAAAATTGTATAACTGGTATACTCATGTCTATCATGCAATGTATTGCTCTTTCAGCTGGAGCGGAAACATGTATCTTTCATGAAATGGCTTTCCACTAGCGATAATTAGACATCTACAAACCAGAGGAATGCATTGTTTCATTCCTGTTGTTGAACAATGGCATGGACATCTACCCAATATATAATAGGATACCAGGCCCATCCCCATTGAATATTAGAATTAAGGCACCACCTGAAGTCTTTGTCTTTGTGGATTGGGTGAGACAGTAGACCCTCCACCCCCCCTGTTTTAAGCCTTTAGCAGATATAACCCCATCTGCTGAATGGCAAAGGGTGGCATGGAAACCATTCAAACCTTCGTTATAGTAATATGGGTGTCTTATTAACCCCCAGGATTTTTATTTATTATTTGTATTTTTCTTAACATTTCTATGGTGATGGCTGGATAGCTGACCTGCTTCCACACAATTAAACCTTGTACTGCTAAAGGTTTACATCTATTTGTCCACTGGCTGCTAGTACTTCAAGTGGGCAAATAGTTTTGATCTTAAGCATCTGCACCATGAACACTTAATAAACAGGATGTAAAAGGATTTAAGAATTGTGTGAATTTCATTCTGTGTATTTCAAATAGGCAGAAAATGACATGTGAGGAAATTGTGTGTTCTGTATGCTTATATAATATAAGGTGTCTTGGTAAAATTAACCAGTGGTACAATGATATGAAAGTTGAGTGTGAATGCTTCCTAACTCTAGAGAAGTGGGACACGGGTTGGAATGGTACTGGCAGAATATGTCCTGAAATGTAGCTATTACCTTTTTGTTTCTTCATGAACCTAATTTGCAACCATTGTGATTCACACATCACAGTGACATACAGCTTTGGACCGTGAGATTGATACCTTTATCGAGGTGGGAAAATAACTTTCTCTATCGACATGTATGTATGTTTCTTTGGGTTTTTTCTTCCTGTGTGTTGAACCAAACATTTCAAATTACACAATCTAAAAATGAAAGAAATATACTGAATAAAATACAATTACCTCACAGAAACTGGACAAAGAAAATTACTCAAAAGGACTGAAATAACAATCCCCATTAAGTGACCCTGTGGAAACAAAGTATTTAAGTGTTTGTTTATTATATAAATCCAAAATAATTCCATGCTATTATGTTAATATATCCCTGCCTTTATATATTATGTCCAATCCTCTGTACCCATGAACAGCTTGCTGCTGATGCTCTCTAGGATTTCAATGAAAGCATAGCCAGAAACAAATACACATTGCACAGCCAGGCATTCAATGTAATCCTGCCATGCTACCTATCTAATAAATAGGTTAGATTCTGTACTCCAGCACTTCCAACCCATAAGTAGCTTGGAGAAGTATTATACTACTGATCTTTCCATTTATAATAGGCAGCCAATTCTGCTTAAAGTAAAAAAATCCCTCCATTCTCCTTAAAGTAAAAAGATCCCTCCATCAGACTCCAAAGCTTATCCCTAGCAATGTCTATGGGTATTCTTCCCTATCATGCAATTTCCTAAACACTAAATAACAGCTCCCATTATTCATTTTGGAAATGGCTAACTGCTACTAAGTAACTAGTTTCCAACTCTGTTGCTACTGTTAAATGGCTGCTGCTAACTATCCAAACTTGTCTGATGCAAAAAAAGTTAACTACAGTTAAATCCCTACTCTGCCCATGAGAAACATATGTTAGATAGTAAATAAAAACTCTAAGCACATAACAGACCATATACCATATGAAACAGAAATAAAAAAACAATGGCCGGAGACATTCTAAAACATTAAATTATTAATCGGCATTGGTAACAATAACTTATGGCAACAAGGTTGGAAGCAAGTCCAATGTCCACAGCAGGTAGAGGGGCAATTCCTGTCTAAAAGGAGTAGGCGAGGGTCATGACACCAGCCTGGAAGAAGACGACAGAAGAAGCAACACTTGAATGAAAGAAGGAACAGTGAAAGGGTATGAAATTTGTCAGTCCAGTAGTTAAAGGGCAAATCCTTACCCTAAAGAATAGCTGTGGTGGTCATGATACCATAGGGATGAACAAGACAGTAAGAAAAGTATGCATCAAAAGCAACTAACCAATCTTTCCTGGTACTGCTATGAACTGGGGGAGCCTACTCAATAGTTATCCTTATGCCTTCACCTATGGCAGCTTATAATTTATTTATTTTTAATAGTGGGGGTCTGTCATGCCCTTATATATGAGAGGTCACCTTTTAATCTCCTCTTGTATCCATTTAGTCAATGTAAAGTGGTTGAGGGCAGTGGCGGAACAACCGTGGGTGCAGGGATCACAGCTGCGGCCATGCCTGTCACTCCAGGGAGCGCAGCCACAGTACCGCGTGGAGCCGGCTCATATGGTACAACCCCCGGGGCTGCACGTTTAGGAGCCCATCGGGTAGTCCATGCTGTTAGGGCCACACAATGGCAAAGTAATCCCAGGGGCCCGGTGAGCGCTGCGGCACTTTAACAGCGTGACTGAGACCCCTGTGATGAGGTCAGAGCTGGGAGGAAGTGACTGCCTGGGTCACTTCTTCCCAGCAACCGCCAAACTGCATGGGAGGAGAGGTGGGAGTCAGAGTTGGAGCTCCCAACCATGCCACACTCACCCTGTAAGGCGTGAATGAGACACATGGAAAGACTTGGGGGCATGAACATGACATATGGAGGAGCTGGGTGGGTTAAACATAAGGGGGCCCAGGGCAATTTTCGCACTGGGCCCCACGTGTTTTTAGTTACGCCTCTGGTTAAGGAAGTTAATAATTACTGAACGTATAGTTAAAAAATAGTGGAGTGATTAATCATAGTGGAGTACAACAATCCCTTTATTAAATAGTAAGGAAGCTGAAGCAGATCGGCTGACATGTGGGTTAATCTAATCTAATGGAATGGTTATACGTGTCGGTATACTTGCTAATTAGACTTGGGCATTTTGTTTTTGGTAGAATCTCAATTCAGATGAAAATCAGCTCACTTTATTTAAATCTCTGACCAGCACAATGGAAGAATGTCCTAATGCAGTGTTTCCCAACCCAGTCCTCAAGGCACACCTACCAGTCCAGGATTTAAGGATTACCCAGTTTTGTCTAAGGTGTTTTTAGAAAAAAAAGAAAAAACACCTTAGACACAACTGGTTCACCCCTAAATCCTGGACTGGTAGGTGTGCCTTGAGGACTGGGTTGGGAAACACTGTCCTAATAAACTAATGGTGCACTTCACTATATTCTTCCACGACCCATTTGTTTGTTCATTCAGATGATGCAATCCGTACTTGCAACACACAAAGGGGAGAGATCGGCTTTACAAGGACCTTGACCAATGATGTAGGTTACTAGTTTGTATTTTTTTTTTTTTTTTTGTGAAGGTGAGCAAACAGTATATAAATCTAAAATAGGGACATTTTCCATAAGTTGAGCTGTTGAAAGATACACCCTGCTCAAGTACTGTATGGTTGACTGGTAGCCTCTTACATGCTCTTTAACCCCTTAAGGACCAAACTTCTGGAATAAAAGGGAATCATGACGTGTAACACATGTCATGTGTCCTTAATGGAGTTAATAGGGTTTCATGAGTGGACTTTACAAACTAAGCTGCACTTGTCTTTTTCTATGATTTTGTTACATACTAGTGTCATTTAATCAGTAACTGCGAAAATTAACTGCAGTTTTGTGTAAGCACAATAATTGTGTGACAGTGCAATGCAGTGAATGAGTTGAGTTAAATTGGTAATAGTAACTGTGTTCCAAATTTTGATTTGTTTAAATTATTATTTATTATTAATTTGATTAATATAACAATTCTACTGTGTGAATAGAAATTAAGTTGTACTCCAGTCTCCATTCTTTAGTGCATACATGCAATCAGAGTTTATTTAATTTCTGTTTTTGAGCTGTACTGGCAGTGAAGTGACTTTCTGGCCTGCCCAGACCCTGGCCATAACCTGCAACCTGTTCCTGACTACTGCCCCTTCAGCCTCACTCCACAGAGATTCCCCTACGAAGACAAGTATCCTGTTGACTTGCTCCTAGGCTCAGTGACAACCCGTTCTGGATGATGCACCTAGAGGAGAGGATGCACCAGAGATTGAATTGACCTAAGCATAGTAACTAGCAATGTTGCCTTGGGCCTGGAAATTAAATGGGAACCCTTTCGTGGAGCAGATAAGGGGCTCTCACAAGGGACTGGTAAGAGGCCTAAGCACCTACCTGGAATCCAAGTTGATAGAAATAATGCCACAGTGACCTCCAGAAACCTTCACTTCTGACTATTTAGACAGGGTGACATTGCATGCTACTTTACACCAGCACAGTTTATTTTGCTAATGGTATGCCAAGGTACAGAAGGGCACCAGTCACTTGTCTGCTGTATTGGTAGTACACTAGAAGAAGTAACCCATACCCTTGAAGAATCCTGGTGATTGGAAAGTAAGTATTAGGCTGCGGAGAACTCCTGTATGGAGCTTCTATTTGCTCTTCAGTGCCAAGTCCTGCTGTGCAGGGCTAGCTCATGGCTGAGCATATCAGATGATCTCTCATCCAATGAGCTAAACCCTGCACCACTAGACCATAGGAGTTAATCATGATTGGTGGCCCGGCAGAGCGGACCCTAGGTAAGTTGCTTGACAAACATTTAAATAGCAAATGATTTAACTCTGAATACTTAAACTGTATTACTACCTTAAGAGTGCATAATGGAGTGCAGTGCACTACCCCTGACAACACAACCAATGCACTGTGCTGTTGTGACTATGGTGCCTGGAGCACCCTTGCACCCCACTTATGTAAGTATTTGTTAAACTGTTTGGTAATAGTTTGACAAGATTCCCCAAAGGCCTCTGGTCACTTTCTCTATGTGTGCAGTAGTAGTAGTAATAAACTAGAAGAAGTAAATAGGAGCCCTTGGGGTAAGTAATTGCTAAGTATTAGGATAATAATAACATATGCATGGAGCTTCCATTTTGTTTTTGTTTTTTTTTGTTTTTTTTTGTTTTTTTTAGAGCCAAGCCCTGCTGGGCCAGCCTGGGACAGCTCATTGACTGAGATTATCAGATGACCCTGCACCACTAGATTTTGCACAGTGTAAAAAGAGAGTGTCCAGCTTTCATAGTAGAGTTGATTGGTGGCCAGTGTTGTCTAGGTAAGATGCTTGTCAAACCTACCATTAGGAAACAGTTTTATACAATGATTACTCTAACTCTACTACTTCCTCCTGGCACCACAACTACTACACTGTTTGATATGGTGCTTAGATTACAGTATTGTTTTTTTCTTCCTTCAATCACATAATGGAATTAGTTGAATACACTACATCAAAACTGCAGAGAAATATCTATACAAAAAATAAATAAAGACAAGATGATCAAAGTATATCACAGTAAACACATCTAATGTCTTGCCCTACTCCCCATGTTGAATTTATTTGTGTTATTTATTTATCTGTTGTGTACATTCAGTAAATTCTAGTGCATATACGGCCTTCTGTTTGTATAACATTAATACAACAAAAATAATTGTAGGTTGCAAAGTACACTAGCCACCAATATTCCAAAGGAGAATGCATCTGCCGTTTGTTCTTATTTTTCTGCTCAATATCACCACATCCTTTGCATATTTTGGTAACTTTTTAGTAGTTTGTTGCAGTTGGAACAAATGAAACTGTAACATCTTAAGAAAATTTGTTATAATTGTCAAAAATGTATCAACAGAGAAAAGAGATTTAAAAAAAAAAAAAAAAAAAAGAGTCAGCTTCAGACGAAGAAATAGACCTTTTGAGTAAGGGATTATCATTCATACCGGCGACACGACCGAACCAATTCAAATGAGACATTGAGTTGTTTAAGTTCGGCAGGAGTATGAGACTTAAGGAATACTTCAATAATCCCTTGACAACCAAAAGCAAAATAACGGATATATCAAGAGAGAAATTTGCACCAAAGTCTACTTTTGATCCCTAATCAAACAAACCGTCCATCAAGACATTCCTATCTACAACACAAAGTGAAGCCAAAAAAATCATGTCACAATGTACAAAGGGACGTCAAAACATATCCAAATCACAGGGACATATTATCAAAGAACTGCCAGAAGACACTTCCATAGTGATAAGTTAGGCAGATAAAGGAGGAGGAATAGTTATCTTGGAATATACATACTACTCCAATGAACTAAAACAACAATTAGCCGGCAGCCACACATATTGCCAGCTACAGCAAGATCCTACTAGAGAAACACAGAACAAAATCGATGAAGTTCTTATAATGGGATTGAAGTTATATCAATACCTCACCAAGAGCCACCCACATACCCGGTCATCTATACTATATATGGAAAGTACACAAGAACCCAGTGAATCCCCTGGGATGACCTATAGTGTCAGCTATCGAGAGTGTTCTGGATCCAATAGCTAAGTGGCGGGATTATCTGTTCCAAGCTCCAGTTGAGGATCTTCATACATGCATCCAAGATACACAATCACTAATAGCAAAACTTACACAGCTTGATATTAGTGAGAATATATCGATACTTATTACTATGGATATAGCCAGTCTCTATACCGCCATACCCCATGACAAAGGGGTAGAAGCAATGAGATATGTACTAACACATTTGACGAAGTGTCATGGTCCCCCTATCGAATTCGTCCTGGAGCTCCTCACATTGACCCTTTAGAACAATTACTTTAGATTCGAAAATCAGTGGTATCTACAAACAGCAGGCACCTCGATGGGTGCAGCATTGGCACCAATTTATGTAAACACATACATATACATATTCTAAGACAGTATGGCCATAACATCCAGGGATATTTTCACTATATTGATGATCTGCTGGTCTTATGGAAGGGTACTTAAGAAGAAGCTGAATGTATGGTATCGTGTTTGAACCAGTTGCCCACACTGATCAGATTGATGGCAAATATACATCCAAAACAGGTCCATTATCTTGACCTCCAGCTTACCGTTGGAAATTCTAAAATTGAATACAGTATGTTTTCTAATTCCATTGATCGCAACACTACCAGAGTGCCTATATTAGGGATTTGAAGGATTCCCTCCCTAAAGCACAGTACATGCGTGTCATCAGAAACAATTCCAACGATGAAACCATGGAAGTCCAATTGCAGGAAATTACTATAAAATTCTTGGAGAGAGGCTAAAAGCAAAATATTCTACACAAAGCCCTTAAAGATGCAAGTAGTGCCTGCTTTCGTAGGAAAGAAGTAAGCCAGTCAATATTAGTGTTTCCAATGGAATTCCACCAAACAACCCCACAAATAGCCACTGTAATTCAGCGAAACTGGCAGATGATTTCAAGTGATGACACGCTTTCAAAAGTCTTCAAAGAGATACCACTACTTTGTTACAAAAGAAACAAGAATCTTAAAGACTTACTAGTACATACGGATCCCATCAACCGTTGCACACAGGATAAAGGCATTACAAATTGTGGCACAGTACGATGCCTAGGCTGCATTACATGCAGCCATATGCTACCAGTCCGTACATTTAACCACCCTCACACCAATAAAAAATATCTGATTAAACACACCATCACTTGTAGGACCACACACGTGGTTTACAAATTGACCTGCCCCTGTGGCCTTTCTTACATTGGGAAGACCGAGACAGGTTTTTGTGAACGTATCATGGGTCATAGGTTGAGCATTAGACTAGCCTACAGAGAATATCAGATAAACCCATTGCAAAACATTTTTTACAACTTGGTCATACTTTATCAACTTTGAAATTTGTAGGTATTTGTGACGGACTGCCTGGCGCCCTGACTGGGTAGCTCCGTCAATCGCTGCTTCCTACTTCTTGCGAGCACCATAAGCACTGTACTGGAACACCATAACCACCGTAAACCCCACGAACCGTCGCAGCTTAGTTGGGGTCTCGCTGTCCCCCACCCACCCTGGACCCAAGACCAGGATCCAGCTTCCAGTGGGTAGACCTCTCCTAGTCCAGAGAGCGTAGCAGGAACAGCTCTTATAAGAGCTAGTGATTATACTCAGGGGAGTATAGTGATAAAAGCAATCCCCAGAGTGAATGTAGTTCTCCAATCACACAAACATGAGCCAAGACTTCATGTAGGGGTAAACAAATCTCTCTTTAATGGGAGCCACACTTGGCCTTTTATGACAATGCCCATGCAAGGGGTACACCCACATGGACCTGATGGTAGACTGATTTACAACATCACAGACCAATAACAATATTACTACAAATTAACTACAAAGTTAAAAACCAAACACCAAAACAACGTGCCAGACAATCTACCTGTGCATAGCTAGTGTGATACAATAAGTCTACATCTTAAAAATACAATAACCCACAGAAGATGGGCGAGAATGTTTTTTGCAAATGGAACTTTGATTCGAATTTACTACATCGGTCACTTGTAATATTGTTTCACACCTACAACACTTGTTACACAGATCTAAGTGATAGAAAACAGATTGATATTTTCTACACTAGAAATTACCAGATAACAAGTTGTTATATTTAAACCAGTGATCAATAGCTAAGAGGTACTTCAACAATATTGTAATTCTGGGGCAATACCCTCACAAGTCAAACTGAGAGGTCAGTTTATAGGGAGAACTGTTACCTGGATACAATTCTAAAACAATTTCCATATGTCCTTTGCAGACTTTACATGCTGGAAAACACAGGTGCGAACTGCTGTGGCTTTCTGCAGTGTGCATACCTGCAAGGAGGGCAGGGTTGAGGAGTGGGTGGAAGAGGTTGATGTTGAAATTAGGAGTCACAGTGTGGAATGGATTAGCAGGGTCTGGTGCAGGGTAACCGCATGCCCCCTGGTCTTGAGCACCAGCATTTGTGCAGCCACATACCAGGACCCTGATGCAGCTTCAGTAAAAAAGAGTACTGGATCCCAGAAGCCATCACCACACTGATCCGCAACTTGGAACAGGATGTGACATTCACCGTAGCAGCTGTGCATGCTTTTGGCGTTGTCACCCTGCTGCTGCTCGCCTGTCTGCGCTGCAGCGTAACTTCGGCCTTCCCGCTCACCGCCTCATGAGACTGTGCGATCAGCAGCAGGCGATAGTGGAGTTTCAGCTGCAGCACACACGGGTCAGTGGCTCTGCACCAGACTTCCCTCCAATTGATCAGAGTTAAAGGATTTCAAGTGGACTCATTACAATTACAGGGCCTCTAAAGAGTCCTGTATTGTTATTTGTCGTCACTACCTTCCCGCGTCGGGTGTGGGTCATTTGCGTGCCTGCTGCCTTCATTGCATGTGGAAGCCGTTTCTCAGGGTCCCTGTACGGAATGGAACCCTGATTCCCCGTTACCCGTGGTCACCATGGTAGGCGCAGAAACTGGCACTGAAAGTTTATATGGATGACAACCGCATGCAATGTCCCAATATTTTGGGGGCTACCCCAATTAAAATACATATATACATACATGTTTATGTATATATATATATATATATATATATATATATATATATATATATTTTATATATATATATATATATATAAAAACGTGTTGGCTATCTCATCCTCCTCCTCCACCGCCACGGTCACTGTCTCCTCAACCTAAGGGTCACTTAGTATAAACTAGGTAAACATTAGCAGAGGCTTGTGAAGGCCTTTTCGCCATGCATCAGGACTGCAAGAAATGCACCGCAGGCCGCAAATGTTTCTTTTTTTGTATTTCCCAATATTTGGGGGGCTACCCCAATAAAAAATATATATATATATAAACAGTGTTGGCTACCTCATCCTCCTCCTCCACCGCTGCTTCCACCTACACCGCCATGGTAACCGCCTCCTCAACCTATGGGTCACTTAGTATAAACTATGTACACAATAGCAGAGGCTTGTGAAGGCGTTTTCTCCATGCATCAGGAGTTGAGCTCAGTTTGAACAATGAAAGAGAATACCCTGCACTCCAACCCTCTCTCAAATGGATAATTCTGTTGATCCTCCTGACAGCCATGCTTTAGATTTTGATTTATGTTCTTCCAAAGCTAAAATCAAAGATTCCATCTATTGCTATTTTATGGCTCAGCTGTATTTTTAATTTGTATGTTATTTTAAGTGATTTCCCTATCCACATTTGTTTGCAGGGCACTTGTACTACATTTACCCCCATTTTGCTTGCTTCTGCAACTCTCTAGCTATTTCCAGGAGTTTTTTAGAGGCATTTTTGTGACCAAAAGTTCGGGTCCCCATTGACTTCAATGGGGTTCGGGGTCAAGTTCGAGCCCAAACCCGGACTTTTTTTCAAAGTTGGGCCGAACCCGCCGGACCCGAACATCCAGGTGTTCACTCAACTCTAATTACGTCATCTGCCCTTTGCCACTCTTCAAGAATCTGGGCCATAGCCATGCTGTACATAGTGGTTGAGTGCACTTTGATTCCAAGGTTCAAGCTTATAGGTGTCATATTAGCTATCCTATATTAAAATTGGCTAACTTGGACCCAGGAAATGCTTGATGCTTAAAATGACACTTACTACCATATATGTCTAGTTCCAGGAGCAGATAGCCCCCACCTGAACTATCTCTTCTGAAATCATTCTGTTCTTTCTCGGAACTTATGTTATATGTACATGACGTTCATCCCTATTTCTTATTTGTACTCCTTTCACCCTTAACCCCTTCCTACTACTGTCCAATTAGTATTTGCATTTAAGCATTTACTTTTTAATGTATAAAAACACAACTGACAAATGTCAGAGGCTTATTTTGAATACCACCAGGTGTCTGGTGTCTAATTCACGCTTCTCTAAGTGTACTTGTAATAATAATTTGGGCTTCCTCTGAATATAACAAAGATCAATATTTGGATCTATATCAGTTGCCAGGGAGACTCGCTGACCATAATTACGCCATTACGGCACTACATCACTTGAGGGGGCAGGGATTCTATGCACCCGGGACTCAGGGGGGCGCCGATGGCGGTACACAGCACCTGGGGTGAGTTTATGTTCACTTGTTATTTACCTATATATTTGAATGTTGTTATACTTGTATGTTTGATCCTGAAGAAAGTTCAAATGTGGGACTGAAACGTTGATCTATTTTAATGAATACTAAAATAAGCTTTTAACTTTAGATCGTGAGTGCAGCTTTCTCTGATATATATATATTATATATATATTAAAATAGTATGGCTGCACTCACGGATTTCCAATAAAATATAACTTTTATTCCAGTTCCTTAAAATAGATCAACGTTTCAGTCCATCTTGTGGACTTTCATCAGGATGAAAAGTTCACAAGATGGACTGAAACGTTGATCTATTTTAAGGAACTGGAATGTAAATTATATTTTATTGGAAATCTGTGAGTGCAGCCATACTATCTTACCATTTGGATATTCAAGCCCTGGTATTGCACCCAGTCTGGCATGTTTGAAGCCTGAGTGCAAGGTATATTCCGTTTTTGTTTTATATATATATAACATTGGAATTTTTGTACACTTTTTAAGTAAACCTTCATATATATATACACACTGGAAAAAAATCAGTACTCCCAGGTTTTCCACAAAATGTATACAATATATATACACACACTGGATAAAAAAATCAGTTTTTCCACAAAATGATGATTGTGAAAATGAAAAAGTGTACAAAAATGCCAACCTTTCAGTTCCACATGGGAACTTTCCTCAGGACAAAAGTGAATTCAAACATACATAGCATTTATATAGGGTTATCAATTAATTACTCGTGGTTCATCTGTGCAAGTGCCTGGCCTCCATCAATGTAAAACGCATGTGTGGTGAGCAGCTGAGCATGCTGATTATTGTCTCCACTCCCAGTGTGTGACATCACTCTGTTATCGAGGTAACCAGGACGTGGATCGAACAGTTTGCACGGCCGTCTTGGTGCCTTTGTGATTATCCCCGAGGCTAATCGTATTAGCGTGAATGTGTTGCGTATCCTTGGCAACCGGCATGCATGCGCGGAAGTAGCTCCCTGGCGCGCATGCGCGGAAGAAGTTCGGACGCCGCCAGCTTTACACAGAGGAATTTGTTCATATCAGATCCTAAGAAGGGACTCACATATTGTTATTATAATAGTCACAGACAAAGTACATGCACAATATAAATTACAAGCCTCAGCGCTATATTAAAATCACAGTACTATGTTAAAAAACAAACCACAGCACTGTATTAAAAAATGATTAATAATTATATATGTATATATATACACTGCTCAAAAAAATAAAGAGAACACTTAAACAACACAATGTAACTCCAAGTCAATCACACTTCTGTGAAATCAAACTGTCCACTTAGGAAGCAACACTGAGTGACAATCAATTTCACATGCTGTTGTGCAAATGGGATAGACAACAGGTGGAAATTATAGGCATGTGCTCGCCAGAGGTAGCCTGACTGCCATTAGGTACCGAGATGAGATCCTCAGACCCCTTGTGAGACCATATGCTGGTACGGTTGGCCCTGGGTTCCTCCTAATGCAAGACAATGCTAGACCTCATGTGGCTGGAGTGTGTCAGCAGTGCCTGCAAGATGAAGGCATTGATGCTATGGACTGGCCCGCCTGTTTCCCAGACCTGAATCCAATTGAGCACATCTGAGACATCATGTCTCGCTCCATCCACCAATGTCACGTTGCACCACAGACTGTCCAGGAGTTGGCAGATGCTTTAGTACAGGTCTGGGAGGAGATCCCTTAGGGGATCATCCGCCACCTCATCAGGAGCATGCACAGGCATTGTAGGGAGGTCATACAGGCACGTGTAGGCCACACACACTACTGAGCCTCATTTTGACTTGTTTTTAGGACATTACATCAAAGTTGGATCAGCCTGTAGTGTGTTTTTCCACTTTAATTTTGATTGTGACTCCAACTCCAGACCTCCATGGGTTGAAAAATTTGATTTCTATTTTTTAATTTTAGTGTAATTTTGTTGTCAGCACATTAAACTATGTAAAGAACAAAGTATTTCAGAAGAATATTTAATTCATTCAGATCTAGGATGTGTTACTTTTGTGTTCCCTTTATTTTTTTGAGCAGTGTATATAGATATACAAAAGGAAATCCAGATAGCACTCCGAGGTCTTTGTAAAATAAAACTTAGCTTTTATTCAGCTTGCCATAAAAAGAAGAATCGACGTTTCAGTTTGCTATACACAAACTTTCATCAGAGCAAACACTTCCCTATATACCCAATAACATACAATTAGCTTACCAACCACCAAGATACCATCCACTCTCTGTCCGCCCGGTCCAGGGCTTACGCCTGTTCCGCGTCATTAGGCGTCATTACCTCATCACACGAGACTGTGTACCGTGACATCATCAGGAGGGCATTACTATGGAAGCAAAGTATATACATTATAAGCCATAGTTACATAAAACATATTAAAAACAAAATAACTTCACATTAGCAATTCTTATCCTTTGTCCATGACATATTGTATAATGAGGACTTATTATCTGCCACTTATATCTTAGACTCCAGCAGTCCCCAGTATTATTCTAAAAAGCACATACAACAACTTATAAAGCTGCTTCAAAATAGGAACCCATACTCTGCCCAACAATACACTTAAAGAAAGATGGGATTACAAACAAAACACAATTAAACTTGAACACCATGAAGAGGGAGTTTAGGACCCAGGCAGAAAGTACCCTTAGCTCAACTATACACACTCTATGGGCTGAACATACATCCTTCATTGATCAATTAATGTCAAGGTACAATCATCTTGTTTATCAAGCATGATCCATACATATTCTATTACAGCCACCAAACGAACGTACTGGATACAATATTATTTGAAAGCCTATCCCCAAGGGTGGGTCACCATGACCTTCAATCAAATGTCATTATCATATTCCCATAAACCTATGGTAACTTTTGCCAGTATGTGGGTGTGTAAAAATTTTCCCTGGTATCATGTGTCTGCAAGGGACACATCCCAAGCAACTGTAACAGCCCGAATTTGGAAGCGCTTGTTCCCTTGAATAACAACGTACTGGGTCTGTATTCACTAACAGATCCATCATATTATTGTTCCTCTTATAGCATATCATGAGGGGTTCACGGAATTCAGTGGGTAGCGTAAAATCATTCCTCAGGACTATCCAATTATCCTCGAGGATATGTTTGAATTCCAGGGACGCTGTGATGTATGTAGTGGGAAATACCATCCTCTTAGCCTCTTTGTTTTTATTAGCAGTATCTGCTGTATCCATACATTTGTACAGTGCTTTACGTAGTATAGATTTGTTGTATCCACGCTGTCGGAATTTGTCCCAGCATTTCTTGCATCGGAGTTGTTCCTAAGAACTCTTGGGAACTGCGAGTAAGGTAATGAGGCTTTCAAGGCTTTAGGGTGAAAACTATTCGCCTGGAGCAAAGTATTACGATCGGTGGATTTAGACTTGTTCCCTCGCTTACACCTGTAGGTCCAAAAAATCCACAGAAGAAAGATCCATCTTTACAGTTAGTTCAATGTAAGAAGTGCACAGTTAATGGACTGAATCATCTCTTCAACATCCACAATGTCTCCCTTGACTATCATAGAAATGTCATCGATATAGCAGACGTACATCAGGATGTTGTCCTTATAAGGTTCGAAAATGTGCAAGGTTTCAAACATGTACATGTAGCCATTGACATACATGGGTGCCATTGCTGCACCCATGGATGTACCTGCAATCTGTCTGAACCAACTGGTTTCGAACCGGAAATAGTTCTGTGAAAGCACAATCTCCAGGAGCTCTAGAGTGAACTCTACCTGGGGTCCTACATAGTAGGTGGAATCAGAAAGTATCTGTCTCATAGCTTGAATCCCATCTTGATGCGGTGTAACCGTATACAGGCTCTTCACATCACATGTAACCAAAACCACTGGTTCCTGAGGTAAAACTTGAGGTATCCTTAATACATGTGGGGAGATGCTCGATGGTGTCTTTAAAAAGAAAGTCTAGCCATTTGGCCAGAGGTTCCAAGATTCCTTCTACGGCTTACACAATCTGTCTCCCCGGAGGCCTATCCTTGATCTTATGAACATTAGGTAATGTAGAAATTACCGGGGTTCTCAGTGAGGTCTGTTGCATGTATGGATGTCATTTTATGGATATGAAATTGGAGTCCAAACCTCATTGGAGACAACCGCTGATCTGTTGGATCACATCACCAGTAGGGTCATGTGCTAATTACATATAGGTTTGATGTTCTGAGAGTTGTTGTAGGATCTCAGAGTGGTAGTCCGAATAATTTTGGATTACAATACCACCCCCCTTGCCAGCTGGTCTAATTACAATGCCATTATCTGTAGACAGTCACTCAATGATTGCTCAGACTTTCTTCGTACAGTTACAGTGATATTGATGTTTCACTCTTAAACAATCTGAGGTTTCTTTTTGTACAGAGTACAAGAAGGTCTTAATAGAGGCCTGATTAGGCATAGGGTCGAAGGTAAAGTACAAAAATACAAAAAAAATCAAGTAAAAGATGGCGCTATAAAATTAGTACTAGTGAAAAATCTTATAAAATATCACAAAACGGCTAGCAAGCACTAATAAAAGTTAAAATCGCTCTAAAACCACTTGAATAATGTATAAAAAAGAAAAAAGTGTGCTGTGTGCCTTTAAGTGCTTAATTAACGGTATTTACAACCTGTGAACAATTATTAATACAATAGAACATCAGTGAATAAAGTGCCAATACAATATATTAATTAAAGTGCAAAAAAGTTTATCCAATTTTACACACTGTGTGAATTTTGTGCACTTTGTGAAATTAGGCAAAAAACACTTACTCCTCAAAGTGTAGAAACAAAGAAGATTTGAAGGAGTATTTCTCTTTAAATTGCTCCACATATAAGCAGAAAAATAAACAAACAAGAAAACACAATATAGTGTAAATCTGTATAATAATTATAATCAATAAAGTAGGAGAATTAGCAACTCACAATGGTAGAGCAGTACAAAGTCTGCTCTAACTTTAAGCGCTTTCTTGTCCTATCTGCTGGACTCTGTCGAAGCAGTAGGATGATGTACTTGAACTAAGCAGGACGGCAACGAAATAAAAGTAAATCCTTTGTTGATACAAAGTATAAAAGCAAAGACCTTATCCCTGGAAAGCTGTTGTATTTCGATCCCACTTCTGACTCGCGGCATGCACTTGCCGTCTTCCAGTGGTCGGGCACTTCCGGGAATAGGAGGTGCTTGTGGCACTTACTCATGTCGTGCTTCGAATAGCGTGATGACGCGTTTCGCCTGGGCAGCTTCCTCAGATCACGTTCGGGTTGTTGCCGTCTCTTGGAATATGTATCCGTCTATGTAGGCGTGGTAGCCTCTTCAAATGCACATAATTAGCCCTGATACTAGAGAGTCTATGGACTTGAGGGCATATTGCCTAAATGTCTCTTTGTAAAAAAAAGTCCACTTCATTGAGTATTGTATACATAATGATAAAAGGTTCCTTCTTTTATAAGGGTCGAAGGTGCGCTTTTTTTTTTTCCCCTAAATTGTTGGTTAGTGTCATCGGTCTCTAGTAGTTTGTTCTTAAAAAAAATCCCTGACGGGGGCGGGGCCTGACCGCCATGCTGACTGGCTGCAGGGAAAAACAGCTCCTACAACTACCTGACTTTTAAGCTTAGAAAAAGAAACATCTGAACCCGCTAGACGACCTAACGCGGCGAGCCGACACATGAGGAAGCACTGGACCCGGGGAGAGGCTTGCTATAAAAGTTTTAGTCCCTTGGAGAGATGTACATCATCCTCTCTGGATGAGGCCTACTTAGGCGGTGAGCGGGGCGGACGGCCGCTGCCCCGCTATCCTGTTCGATGGCATCCAGCCAGACTCCCTCAGCTGAGAACACCGGGCCCTGTTCCCCCCACCTCTGGGCCGGCGGGGGTGATCCCGGCCTACACCCTGTGTCCCCCATCGCAACAGAGATCTTCAAGCCCCAACGTACCGCCAAAATGCAGCTCAAGACACAAGCAAAAATAAAATGGCGGCAGCCATGGAACTGCCCACTCGCCTAGTACCTTCAGCCCCTGGAGGGATACAATCCCCGCAAATCCGAGGCAGGCCCTACATACCTGCTAGTGGCAGCCTAAATGCTGGGAACAAAGCAACACACAACATCAACATCAACCTGACAAAGGTTACCGTGGTCCCTGGGAGCACACTCAGCAAATAGGTGGGAGAAGCTGCCAGCCAACACAGAAGCAACTAATCAGACCCAGCAGTCAATCCCTGGGGCATGCCTGACGGCAGAAGCAAAGTGCGCAACACCACTCCACATCTCCAAGGCGGCACTGCGACATTTGCCAGCCGGACCGCAACATGATGACACCAAACGGCTGGAGGGTATGGGCTGAGGCAAACTTTTTGCCATAAGGGGACTTCCCAGCTTTCCTCCTCCATACTGCGGACTCTGAATGGGAATGACTTAAGCACATCCTTGCCCTCACTGAGGGTGAAAATGCCCTATATACCTACAATACACATTAGTACTCAGCTGCCTGATGCTGGGATTGCGGGGTGCCCCCACACTATAAGCATGTTTTCCTCTGATACCTAACAGGTCCCCAGGGCATACCTAATGTTTTTATGTTTGTTTTAGGCCTGTTACCCACGTAAGGTGTTTTAGATGCCTCTATGATATTAATTTGGCAACTGACCCCTATTTAGCAACCACAGTCTACACTGATTAAGCCTATACAATCATAAAAATGTGCTACCGCATAGGTAGACAAGCGAGATGTAACACCACCACATCAATCAGCCTAGCAGGAGCATATCAGAATAATCTTATATGTACGTTCTCTGCACAAGCCATGCTCTCCTCCTATGTCTCTCCTCTACCTATTTCTCCATGACATGTGCATTATGCTAACATATTCAACACCAAACGTGAACCTAAACTACTGTACTAGAGATCATATTAATATTATAAAAATGTGCCTGTATATCGAATGCCATGACATGTAATACCAATGTTCACCTATTCTACCGGATGTCGCTGTTGTGGCGCACGCCGTCTGTTTGTTCATCCTGTGCACAATCAAAATAAAGAATTACAAAAAAGAAATCCCTGAGCCTCAGGTATTGACCAAATTTATATAATTAAACCTCCCAATCAAGGGGGTTGGGGCATGCTGTGGCCACAAAAGATAACCCTCTGCTTAGTAGATTCACTTCATCCTGGAACAAAAGCCTAGAGGACAGATTAAAGATCGGTATCATCTATGAAGACAGGGTGGCTTCCCTCTTGCCCCAGAAGGTAAGTCCCTTCTGGCCACGTCTTGTAATATATCTCCGCCTGGTGCTCCGCGCCTTTCAGTCTATGATTAAAAGTTGCCCTTTAATTTGGACACTTTCATATTCCTTATGGTTGTTGGGTATTTAACTTATTTCAGTGCAGAACAAATATTACACCATTTTTTTTACAGACAGAGAAATGTGTCTGTGTTTCTGGACTCTGTAAGGTGGCTTAAGAATGGGGGAGCCCATCTGAGAGGACTGGTGGTTTTGTAAACACAGCTTCCAGTTTATTCTTGGAGAAAAATAAAATGTTTGCATACTTTTTATTTTATTGACCTGATCAACGTGCTTGGCCCCTGATATCAATTTGGTTACATTATTTTATTAGGTATAACATTTTCTGGAAAAAGGAAACATGTTTTAACCCCTTAAGGACACATGACATGTGTGACATGTCATGATTTCCTTTTATTCCAGAAGTTTGGTCCTTAACCCCTTAAGGACACATGACGTGTCTGACACGTCATGATTCCCTTTTATTCCAGAAGTTTGGTCCTTAAGGGGTTAAGGGGTTAAATATCACTGTGCGATATAGGTTTTCCTTGACATTTAAAAATACTGCCAAATCTGAGGTTGTCTCTTCAGTCTTTAAAAGCGTATTTGCTTCAAATGACTGTTGCTCAATTACCTGTGCTTATATATCAGAATAGATGCACATTCTAAGCAGTTTTGTTTAATTGCACTACATTTGGGAGCTATAGAGAGAACCAACATTCAGACACACTACACTATATACGTTTAAAAAATTATATATGTATGTGTGTGTATATATATATAGGCCGTTAGGTTAGGCCGTTATCCAGCATTATTACTAACAGAATTGTCAAATGTGGTGGTTATCTATGATTTGCGAGCCCGGCATCAAACTGATCCGATCAGTAGAAACAGCTGTTATTAAGGGTAGCTAAGGTGAATGACAGTATAGAAAACGATAAGTCTTAGTAAAGGTATAATAACGTAAGCTAAAAAAAGGCCTGCTATGCTATGTTTAGATGAGAAGCTGAATTGTACTAGTAGAGAAAATTGCCCTGAATGAACATAGCTCTTTCTATGTACTAGGAGGGAAGTGGTTCAACCTAAATATCATAGTGTACATAGTCAGGGCCGCCATCAGGGCATGACAACCATAACAGTTGTCATGGGCCCGGCGGTCCTGGGGGGCCCCGAGCCCCACATACTGCTTCAGTAAGTAATGGCTGAGCTGGGGAGTTAAACAATCTCCCCAGCCAGCCTGCACTCAGCAAGGGGCCCGCACAGCCATCCGCGGGCCCCTGCTGCTAAAAATATTCTCCCTCCGTGCAGGGCACACTGAGAGACAGCTAAGGGGCCTTCCAAAGACCCCACTAGGCTGCCCCTCAGTGTGCCTGTCTCCAAACACAGCCTCACTGAGCTGCCTGTAACACTGCTCAGGGCAGCTCCCTGCGCTGGTTCTGCAGGAAGTGACATCACCAGTCACAGTGCAGAGTGAGCTGTGCGGAGCTGCCCTGAGCAGACTTACAGGCAGTGTGTCAGCATTGTGAGGTTCCTTCAGAAGAGGACCACCAGAGAGGTAAGGTTTGGGAGGGTTTTGGGAGCCCCTACCCCCCCTTGCTCCCACTGCATCCCCTACCCCCCTGCTCCCACTGCATCCCCTACCCCCTTGCTCCCACTGCATCCCCTACCCCCTTGCTCCCACTGCATCCCCTACCCCCCCTTGCTCCCACTGCATCCCCAACTCCCTGCTCCCACTGCATCCCCTACCCCCCCTGCTCCCACTGCATCCCCTATCCCCCCTGCTCCCACTGCATCCCCTATCCCCCTACCCCCTGCTCCCACTGCATCTCCTACCCCCCTTGCTCCCACTGCATCCCCTACCCCCTGCTCCCACTGCATCCCCTACCCCCCTGCTCCCACTGCATCCCCTACCACCCCTTGCTCCCACTGTATCCCCTACCCCCCTGATCCCACTGCATCCCCTACCCTCTGCTCCCACTCCATCTCCTATCCCCCCTACCCCCTGCATCTCCTACCCCTCTTCCTCCCACTGCATCCCCTACCCCCTTGCTCCCACTGCATCCTCTACCCCCTCTTGCTCCCACTACTTCCCCTACCCCCTGCTCCCACTGCAACCCTTCCCCCCCTGCTCCCACTGCATCCCCTACCCCCTGCTCCCACTGCATCCCCTTCCCCCTGCTCCCACTGCACCCCCTATCCCCCCTACCCCCCTTCCCACTGCATCTCCTACCCCCCTTGCTCCCACTGCATCCCCTACCCCCTTGCTCCCACTGCATCCCCTACCCCCCTTACTCCCAATGCATCCCCTACCCATCCTGCTCCCACTGCATCCCCTACCCCCTTGCTCCCACTGCATCCCCTACCCCCTTGCTCCCACTGTATCCCCTACCCCCCTGCTCCCACTGCATCCCCTACCCCCTGCTCCCACTGCATCCCCTACCCCCTTGCTCCCACTGCATCCCCGACCCCCCTTGCTCCCACTGCATCCCCGACCCCCCTTGCTCCCACTGCATCCCCGACCCCCCTTGCTCCCACTGCATCCCCTACCCCCCTGCTTCCACTGCATCCCCTACCCCCAGCTCCCACTGAATCCCCTATGCCCCCCTACCCCCTGCATCTCCTACCCCCCTGCTCTCACTGCATCCCCTACCCCCTGCTCCCACTGCATCCCCTACCCCCCTGCTCCCACTGCATTCCCTACCCCCTGCTCCCACTGCATTCCCTACCCCCCTGCTCCCACTGCATCCCCTACCCCCTTGCTCCCACTGCATCCCCTACCACCCCTTGCTCCCACTGCATCCCCTACCCCCCCTGCTCCCACTGCATCCCCTACCCCCCTTGCTCCCACTGCATCCCCTATCACCCCTACCGCATGCTCCCACTGCATCCCCTCCCCCCCTGCTCCCACTGCATCCCCTACCCCCTGCTCCCACTGCATCCCCTACCCCCTGCTCCCACTGCATCCCCTATCCCCTGCTCCCACTGCATCCCCTATCCCCTGCTCCCACTGCATCCCCTACCCCCTGCTCCCACTGCATCCCCTATCCCCTGCTCCCACTGCATCCCCTACCCCCCTGCTCCCACTGCAGCTCCTGCCCCCTGCACTGTGCTCAATGGTAGGGTTTCGCTTTTGGTAGTGGCTAGTGGGCTACCCAACTGCTCCCACTGCAGCTCCTATTACCCTTTGCACCCACTACATCCTGTCCCTCCTCTGCACCCACTGCAGCCTCTATTCCCCCCTGTACCCTCTGCAGCCCCTTCCACTCACACCCTTTACAGCCCCTTCCTTTCGGCACCCTCTGCAGTCCCTACCCCTTTGCACGCACAAACATAAAGGGACACTATAGTTACCAGAACAACTACAGCTTAATTTATATTATACAGCTTAATGTAGTTGTTCTGGTGAGTATAGTCTACCACTGCAGGGTTTTTGCTGCAAAGACTGCCTTTTCAGAGAAAATGCAGTGTTTACATTGCTGCCTAGGAACACCTAGGCGCTTCCTGTGTCAGTGTTGCAAAATGTGCAGCACTGACATTCAACATCTCCATGCTCTGCATGTCGACGCTGAACGCTTGTCATAGAGAAGCACACTCTGTCCTCCTTTCCAGCTGCTCTCTGTCTAACTTTCCTGCACCCTGTGGCTGCCAGAGCGTTGCCACGGGTTACTATGGCAACGCTCCGCACAGCACACAGGCCTGTCTCGTGAGATTTAGTCAGAGAGGAGCTGGAAAGGAAGACAATGTGTGCTGCTGGGCCCCCTCTTCAATGTACCGCGGCTGGCTCCCTCCACCATGCCACTGGATCAACAGGAAATGCGATCTCCCCCCTCCCTGGCACGGTAAGAACCAGGGAGGGGGGAATAAAATTGAAATATACACAAATAAACAAATAAAATAATACTCCCCTTCCCCCCTATTTTACACACACACTGAATCCTTACAAGCACACTCTGCACTACACACACACACACTACATTCACTAAACACACTCTGCACTACACACACACACTACATTCACTAAACACTCTGCACTACATTCACTATACACTCTCTGCACTCACTACATTCACTAAACACACTGCACTACATTCACTAAGCACACTTTGTACTGCACACACACTACATTCACTAAACACACTTTGCACTACACACAAACACACTACATTCACTATACACACGTTTCACTCACTACAAACACACTACATCCACTACAAAAACACACACTCTGCATTCACTATACACACACACCTGCATTCACTACACACACACTCTGCATCTAATGCATGCATACAAACATTACATACATTACACAAAACTTACAATCTGCATCCACTATATACACTGCATCCATGACACACATACTGCATCCACTATATACACTGCATCCATGACACACATACCGCATCCACTATACACACACACACACACACTTCATCCTTGTGGGCGGACTCGGGGCCCAGATCTTGAGCTGTGTCAGGGGCCCTAAAATTTCTGATGGCAGCCCTGTACATAGTTACATAGCTGAAAAAGTTCAGCCTTCCTCACAATTTTTTTTTTTGCTGTTGATCCAAACGATGGAAAAAAAAAAACAGTTTGAAGCACTTCTCATTTTGCAACAAACTAGGAAAAAAAATGCCTTATTGACCCCAGAATGGCAGTCAGATTTATCCTTGGATCAAGCAATTTATTACCCTACATTGAAAAATTATATCCTTGAATATTCTGTTTTTGCAAGCATGCATCTAGTTGCTGTTTGAACATCTGTATGGACCACTTCTTCATGCAGAGAATTCCACATCCTTATTGTTCTTACAGTAAAAAAATTACTTTCCTTTACCTTAGAGGAAATCTTAGGTAAAGGAAAGTAATTTCCCATCTATCTGCGTGGAATGTATGTAATCTGGATCCTAATTTAGTTATTAAAGTAAGTGAAAGTGCTATAGTTTGAAAACCCAGAATTGGTTATCAATATATATAATATGAAATACAGACACCTCTATATGCAATGTTATAATGATGAAAAACATCACTTATTTACGTAATCAACCGCATATAAAATCATTGGGTGGTGCAATGTCATATAACTGTTAAAAATGCTGCAGAGTCCAAAAAGGTATTTGGGGAGTGATCCCATTAGGGTTAATTCTGGTTTTATGCTATGGTCCAGCGTCTTAATATACACTGTGTAACACTGTGTCTGTTTGTACCTTAAAAGGATACAAGAAAGCACTTCATAGCGTAAAATTGCAATTTAATAAATAAATAAACGTAAAAAACCCTTCTCCCCCCAACGGGAACCCTTACATGTGTAAGTGGTGATACTTATTTCTAAGATACCACAAATAAGCATATGCGAAAGGAGAGAAGGGGTTACCGCTCTTTGTCCTGCTATTTAAAACTCCTGCTCGATCTGTTTGCTGATGAATTCAGTGTCAGTCCTGGGAGAACCTTTCAAGATCTTGAAAAAGCCCAGTATTGTGGGCGAAACGCATTGAACATTTATTATATCATTACATATTACATTTATTATATCAATGGGGTATATTAGATAGCAAATGAACAGTCAGTTTTTGAAGAAAAACAAAGCTACTTAACAATGTTCTAATTTGCATACAAGGCTCTGAATAAACCTTAAATGGGCCTGGATTTAAGCCAGACCAAAGCAGACAGAAATCTGGACCGAATGCTTCAAAGCTGGATCCAGATTCTTTATATCCAGGCCCAAATTTGAAAAAAAAAGTCTGAAATCTTTGCTTGCTGGCAATGCTAATAACCAACGGGAAAATAGAAAAAAAAAACTTTGATGTTGTGAGAGTTAATCATGTAGTTGTTGGCCAGCTGACACATTAAATAAATACATAATAAACAAATTGACCTACGGGGTCAATAAAACCCCCATGTTACTACAAGGGAAGTCTTAAATATCCTTATGGTTCCACCTCCCATACAAGAAAAACTTAGCACTGTACATTATGTTTATAAAGTTACTACAAGCTTGGCAGATTGCATAATTTGACACCACTTGGCTAAAAGAGTTTCTTTGACCTACCCATCTCAGTTTTAAACCAGTCTACTAATGACAGAAAGAGTACATCATTGTGCAGCAACAGAAGCCTGCTCTGTGGGATCACATTGATCAGACTCCCATTGCTTCTCCTCCTGTCAGGATGTTGCAAGGTGAAGAGATCTTCCAATTGCACATTTGTGTATATGTCAGGCCTGCCAAATTAATGTTTTATTAAAAAAGTTACTTGCTTTTTTCAGCCTGCCGAGTGAGGCTGTAGTCTCATCCATAGGTAAAACTTTTAGCAGTGTGTGCGGGCTCTAATCAGTGGTGTATCCTGGTTTTGTGCTGCCCTAGGCAGGACAAAACTCAGGCGCCCCCCCTCCCCCACTCCCCCCGCGCCACCCCCACCCAACCTTTCCCCCAGCCCCGCATTCTAAATACACACACACACACTCGCTAACAGAAACACACACTCACTAACAGACACACACTCACTCACTAGCAGACACAAACTAGCAGACACACACACTCACTAACATACACACACACTCACAGGCAAACACACACTAACATACACACACACTCACAGGCAAACACACACTAACAGACACACACACACACTAACAGACACAAACACTAACACACACAAACACTGATACACACACTGACACACACACACACACTAACAGACACACACTAACAGAGACACACACACTAACAGACACAGACTGTCAGGGCTCCGCGGGCGGCAGTGAGGGGAGGCTGCAATCCTCTCGCAGCACTCACCCTCGGTCCCCTCTCCCCTTACCGATAAGCGAGCGGCGTCCTCTCCTCTTGACACGCCGCTCGCGTCCTCCTCTCCTCCTCCCAGCGGCAGCATGTCTAACGCTGCACGCTGGGAGCCGGCACTATTTTCGTGACCCGGCGTGACCCGGCGTTAAAGCTACAGTGCAACAAACACAGTGGGGGGTATAGATTTCCCCCACGTGTGTTTGTTAAGGTTAGCCAATCAGGAATCAGGCTAGGATTTAAATACTTACCTTTCCTGTCTTTCTGTGCCCTGTTGTGGTCTTTGCTTCATTGTATTGATTGTGAACGTGTGCTTTCTGGTTACGTACTCTCTGGCTTGTTATACTGACTTTGTGACTTTCTCCTACCCTTTGACCTCGGCTTGTTTCTCGTTATTCTGTTTTCTGGTTCCCCTTACTCGGCTTGTCTCCTGACTATTCTGTGTGTGCTTAGCCCGGCCACTCTAAGGACCGGTACTGCACACTTTCTGTGTGTGTGTCTGTGTGTGTGTTAGCGTGTTGGGTTCCCCTGAATCGTGACATTACAACAGGGCCATAATGGAACCTGCTGACATACCACAGCTCCTAGTTAATCAGGAGGCTAGAATGGATGGCTTGGACCACCGTATGGATCAGTTTGCTCAAGCTTTGCAGACCATACTGGCTCGTACTGCACACCTGCAGCCTGCCGTCCAGGAGGCGGTTGCTGCTGTGCCCGAACCCATTACCACTCCAGTACCCGTTCCTGCTCATGTAGTCCATATGACACCGCCACAGCGCTATAGTGGTGACCCAGCTTTGTGTCGTGGTTTCCTCAATCAAATTGACATCCATTTGGTGATGAATCCACGTTCCTATCCCACCGACAGGTCCAAAATTGCCTTTTTGATAAACCACCTGTCTGGGAGAGCTTTAGCATGGGCAAACCCCATGTGGGAAAATATGTCTCCTATGTCCTTTGCAGATTTTTTGTCAGCATTCAAACGCACGTTTGATCAACCCGGTAGGGTTGCCTCTCTGGCAAAGCTCTGCTTAGGGTTCGACAGGGTAACAGATCTGTAGCGGATTATACTATCGAATTCCGCACTCTAGCAGCTGAAGTAGTATGGAATAATGACGCCCTCGTAACAGCCTTTCAGGAGGGTTTGGCCGCTTACATACTGGATGAAATAGCATCCAGGGAACTGCCTGTTCTTCTGGATGATGTTATAGACTATGTAATCCTTATTGATAACCGTATTAGAGAGAGGCGTACTCAAAGACGGCTGGATACACGGGTGTTACCTGCTCTACCCAGTACTGCATTACTAGCATTACCCGCTCCTAGACAATCATCCCCCGAACCCATGCAATTGGGTGCTACAGGGTTAACTGAGACTGAAAGAACGTATCGTAGAAGGGAGGGGTTATGTCTTTATTGTGGTAAGAGGGGGCACCACTGTAGTACCTGCCCTAAGTTACAGGGAAACTACAGCACCTAAGGCCCAGAGAGGGGTCGGCCTCGGGTGTTATGACCTTGTCCCCTCATGTGTCCATCTCCAGACCGTTTATTACGGTTTCTCTTTTGGTCAATAAAACCACTATAACAACCAAAGCCTTGATCGATTCAGGTGCGGCAGACAACCTTATGGATGAGAACTTTGCCAAAACCGCAGCCCTGACTTTAATCCGAAAGGCCACACCCTTGGCCGTTGAGGCGATAGATGGTAGACCACTTGAGAAACCTCTGGTGACCCATGAAACCCAAGATATAGTTATGTCTGTGGGTGCTTTACACAAGGAACGATTAACCTTCCAAATAATTGACTCCCCTACTGCTACCATCGTTCTGGGTTTTCCCTGGTTAGTTAAACACAACCCAGTACTTGATTGGGGTTGTTTAGATATACTCTCCTGGGGGGAATCTTGTCAACGAGACTGTATGGCCCAGGTACGTCCCGTTTGTTTACTCAACGTGCCCACAGCTAAACCACTTTCTGTTTCTGTCCCTTCTGTATATGCAGACCTTGCATTGGTTTTCGAAAAAAGGGAGGCAGATAAGTTACCTCCACACCGTGAGTATGACTGTGCCATTAACCTATTACCGGGTACTATGCCTCCTAGGGGTAAGGTCTACCCTCTTTCTGAGAAAGAGAACCAGGTCATGGAGGAGTACATACGGGAGGCCTTAACTAAAGGTTTTATTAGAAGGTCCTCCTCTCCGGCTGGTGCTGGTTTCTTTTTTGTGGCGAAAAAGGAGGGTGATTTGAGACCGTGTATAGATTACAGAGCACTAAACAATATAACGATTAAAAATGCCTATCCGATCCCTCTCATTACGGAGTTGTTTGATCGTGTCAAAGGTTCTAAATATTTCACAAAACTAGACCTCAGGGGGGCTTATAACCTTGTTCGTATCAAAGAGAACGATGAATGGAAAACGGCGTTCAATACACGCAGTGGGCATTACGAGTATCTAGTCATGCCTTTTGGATTGTGTAATGCTCCTGCCGTATTTCAGGATCTCATAAACGATGTCCTTAGAGACCTACTGCATGTCTGTGCCGTAGTCTACCTTGATGACATACTGGTATATTCTCCAGATTTGGAGACACATCATACTCATGTTAGGATGGTGCTTAAAAGGTTGTTGCAGAACGGTCTTTATTGTAAATTAGAGAAATGCTTATTCGACCAAACTTCTGTACAATTCCTGGGTTATGTTATTTCTGAACAAGGATTCAGCATGGATCCTTCAAAATTGGAAGCTATACTGTCCTGGCCCCTTCCCCAAGGACTCAAGGCAATACAGCGATTTATAGGGTTTGCCAATTATTATAGAAAGTTTGTTAAAAACTTCTCATCCATTATTTCCCCTATCACTAAACTGACAAAAAAGGGTTTACACCCCAGGGTTTGGAATCCTAATGCTATTGTGGCCTTCGAGACTCTAAAAAAGGCATTTGCCACTGCCCCTGTGTTACACCATCCTGATCCTTCCCTTCCCTTTGTACTGGAAGTAGACGCTTCTGAATCAGGTATAGGAGCAGTGTTGTCACAAAGACAATCGTATGACGAACCCCTCCTTCCCTGTGGTTACTTTTCAAAACGCTTGTCAGAGTCTGAAAAGAATTACGACGTTGGGAACAAGGAATTCTTAGCTATAGTGATGGCATTTAAAGAATGGAGGTACTTGTTAGAGGGAGCTAGACACAAGATTCTGGTTATAACCGATCATAAAAATCTATCCTATATCGCAGATGCTAAGAGGTTATCCTCTCGTCAGGCTAGATGGTCTTTATTTCTCTCACGTTTTCAGTACATAATCACATACAGGCCTGGTTATCGAAATGTCAAGGCTGATGCCATCTCCCGCCAGTACGAACCTGTAGATTCTATTACCTCCACTCCTGAGCCCATTGTACCCACAACTAAAATAATAGCTACTACCCGTTTGGTTATCTCGTCTCTTTTTCTTGATGGTATCAAGTCATACCAATCCCAAGCACCCTCTGAGACTCCTACTGGTAAGCTGTACGTGAAAGTAAAAGACAGAAAGAAGTTGTTAACTTTATTTCACACAGCCAAAATGGCTGGTCATCCAGGGGTTACCAAGACTTACAAGGGTCTTTTACAACAGTTTTGGTGGCCCTCACTCAAAAAAGACGTGGTAGATTACGTGCAGGCTTGCCGTGTCTGTACACAGTGTAAGTCCCCTAATGTTAAACCCCTGGGACTCCTTATGCCCCTATCTGTACCCAAGAAACCGTGGACACACTTATCCATGGACTTTATTGTGGATCTTCCTTCATCTGATGGGCAGACAGTAATTTTGACTGTAACGGATAGGTTCTCCAAAATGGCGCACTTCATTCCGCTTAAGAAGCTACCTTCTGCGGTTCAGTTGGCTCAGGTGTTTGCCAAAGAAGTGTTCCGCTTGCATGGTATACCACAAGATATCGTATCTGACAGGGGCCCCCAGTTTGTCTCTAGGTTTTGGAGAGGCTTTTGTGCTGAGATGGGGGTCTCCTTATCATTTACCTCCTCCTATCATCCGCAATCTAATGGAGCTGCCGAACGAGCAAATCAGTCTGTGGAGTTGTATTTACGCTGTTTCACGAATGCACACCAGGACAACTGGTCCCATCTCCTTCCCTGGGCTGAGTTTGCCAGAAACACTGTGTCTCATTCTTCTACTGGCGTAAGTCCTTTTATGGTGGCTTATGGGTTCCAACCCGCTGTCCTTCCCGGTGTGTTCTCCGACAAGGGAATGCCCGCTTTGGACGAGCACCTCGCCTCCTTACGGAAGATGTGGGATCAGGTCCATGCTGCTCTTTGTCGTGCTGCTGCTGCTCAAAAGAGATTTGCTGATCGTCGCAGATGTGCGGCTCCTTCTTATGCTCCGGGTGATAGGGTTTGGTTGTCCTCTAGGAATCTCCGCCTTAGGGTTCCCTCGATGAAGTTCGCGCCCAAGTTCCTTGGTCCCTATAAGGTGTTGCGTAGGGTGAATCCTGTATCCTACTCCCTGGCCTTACCCCCTTCCATGCGCATACCTAACACCTTTCAAACCTCTCTTTTGAAGCCCTTGCTCTGTAATCGGTTCTCTGGGTCTCTCAGGCGTTCTGATACCCTTCGCGCAGTCTCTAGTGACGTATATGAGGTGGCTGCTCTCCTTGATTCTCGTTTCTCTCGAGGTCGGTTGCAGTATCTGGTTGATTGGAAGGGTTACGGCCCGGAGGAGCGGTCGTGGGTTTCTGTCTCTGACTTGAACGCCCCCTCCTTGATCCGCTCCTTTCATGCACGGTTTCCTTTGAAGCCTTCGGCTTCCCGCCCTCTGGGCGGTCTTCGAGGGGGGGTTATGTCAGGGCTCCGCGGGCGGCAGTGAGGGGAGGCTGCAATCCTCTCGCAGCACTCACCCTCGGTCCGTCGCCGCCCGCGGTCCCCTCTCCCCTTACCGATAAGCGAGCGGCGTCCTCTCCTCTTGACACGCCGCTCGCGTCCTCCTCTCCTCCTCCCAGCGGCAGCATGTCTAACGCTGCATGCTGGGAGCCGGCACTATTATCTAAGCACCGGGGTCACTCACGTGACCCGGCGTTAAAGCTACAGTGCAACAAACACAGTGGGGGGTATAGATTTCCCCCACGTGTGTTTGTTAATACTGATTGGTGGTTAGCCAATCAGGATTCAGGCTAGGATTTAAATACTTACCTTTCCTGTCTTTCTGTGCCCTGTTGTGGTCTTTGCTTCATAGTATTGATTGTGAACGTGTGCTTTCTGGTTACGTACTCTCTGGCTTGTTATACTGACTTTGTGACTTTCTCCTACCCTTTGACCTCGGCTTGTTTCTGTCAGGGTACCTGAGGCCTCTACCTCTAAGGGAGGTAGAGACTTGGTGGTTTATCCATCCAGGCGAGCTGTTTCCTCCGTTCCTCGCGGTTCATCCAGCCACTTAAACACCGGCCGCGAGGAATCCACATCCTTTTCTAGCAGGACGCTCAATACGTGACGTCATGACGCTATCACGAGCGACCTGTCACTCAAGTGTCCGATATCCAATCGGCACTTGTCAGAGGCGTGCTTACCATCCGGAGCCAGGGTATTTAAGCTTGCTTCTCTCTTCAGCTCATTGCCCTGTCGTGGTTCTAGCTTGTCTAGTCACTCAGTGCTCTGGTATTCTAGTTTGTATTTGGTTTTGACTCGGCTTGTTGTACTACCCTGCTTCTCTGTTATCCCTTGACCCGGCTTGTCTCTCGCTTATCTGTCTTCTCGTTCCCTCGACCTCGGCTTGTCTCTGACTATTCTCTATTACTCTCGGTACGTTAGTCCGGCCATTCTAAGGCCCGGTATACGTACCTTTCCACTCTTTGTACCCTGCGTGTTGGATCCCTGTCCCGATCCTGACATTACGACAGGGCCCATGGATCCTGCAGGTACAAACAGTCAGCTTGGTTCTTCTGATCCCAGGTTTGACGCCATGGAGCATAGGATGGATCAGATGGCTCTAGCACTACAGGCACTTTTGTCTCGTGCTAGTAACCCACCTGAGGAGACACGTACTCCTTCTATTTCTCCTGCAGTCTCAGGTCTAGAGGTAGCCACTGTAGGTGCTTCTTCCCGTATTACCCCACCAGTACGTTATGGCGGGTCACCGGAGAAGTGCCGTGGTTTTCTGAACCAGATTAGCATCCATTTCGAATTACAACCCCGCTCTTATCCTACAGATAGAGCGAAGGTTGGATTTGTTATTACTTTACTCATTGAGAAAGCTCTGAGATGGGCCAATCCTTTATGGGAGAATGATAATCCACTAGTCTATAATTATAATGCCTTTGTAGCTGCGTTTAGAAGAACTTTTGACCCTCCTGGTAGAAAGGTCAATGCAGCTAGATTACTGTTGCGCCTTAGACAGGAGAATCGAACACTTGTGGACTATGCACTAGAGTTCAGGTCTTTGGCGGCAGAAGTTAAGTGGAACGAACAGGCTTATATAGATGTGTTTCTGAATGGGTTATCAGATGTAATTCTTGACGAGGTCGCTACTAGAGAACTCCCTGAGAATTTGGAGGATTTAATTTCTTTTATATCTCGTATTGATGAACGCATAAGAGAGAGGCAGAACACTCGAGATAGGACCCGTAGACCCTCCTTTAAACTAGCGCCTACCTTTCAAAATTCTGAGTTCGAGGACTTACGTATTTCTGAACCTATGCAGATAGGCAGTACTCATCTCACAGAGAGAGAGAGACAGTACAGAAGAAGGGAGGGTTTATGTATGTATTGTGGAGTCAGAGGACATTTACGCCTAAATTGTCCTAATCGTTCGGGAAACGCTCGCACCTAAGTTTCTCTAGAGGACAGGCCTTGGGTGTTTCTACTTTGTCCTCTATTCACAACTACAAAGAGTTCAGGCTTCTGTTACCCGTTTCTTTGAGGTGGGAGAAGGGAGTAGTAAAGACTATGGCACTAATCGATTCTGGAGCTGCTGAGAGCTTTATAGATCAGGGTTTTGTTGCCAAGCATGCTATCCCATCCCAGTTAAAAGAGACACCACTGGCTGTTGAGGCCATCGATGGTAGACCGTTACTTGAGCCTCTTATTTTCCATGAGACCATACCGATTAACTTAACTGTTGGCATCCTACATAAAGAGGATATATCCTTAATGCTCATTTCTTCTCCGTCTATTCCCATAGTCCTGGGGTACTCCTGGTTAAGGAGACACAACCCTATTATTAATTGGGAGTCAGGGGAGATAGTTTCGTGGGGAAAGAATTGTCAAGAAAAATGCTTGCGGAAGGTCTTACCTCTCGGATTAACTAACACATCGACTACCTCTGACAATCCTACAGAGACACAAATCCCGCCTCAGTATCTAGATTTAAAGGCAGTATTTGACAAAAAGAAAGCCGATACCTTACCCCCACACAGGTCCTTTGATTGCAAAATTAACCTACTCCCTGGTACCATGCCTCCCAGAGGTCATGTATACCCATTATCTACTAAAGAGAACTCAGTTCTAGAGGAGTATATTCACGAGAATTTAGACAAGGGATTCATCAGGAGGTCCTCCTCCCCTGCCGGGGCTGGATTTTTTTTTGTTAAAAAGAAGGATGGTTCTTTGAGACCTTGTATTGATTATCGAGGCTTGAATAAGATAACCATTAAAAATGCCTACCCGATTCCCTTGATCACCGAACTCTTCGATCGTTTGAAGGGCTCTACAATTTTCACCAAGTTAGACCTCAGAGGGGCATATAACTTGGTGAGAATCCAGCAGGGACATGAGTGGATGACGGCATTCAATACTCGATATGGTCACTATGAATATACTGTTATGCCTTTTGGGTTATGCAATGCGCCAGCTGTATTCCAGGATCTGATAAATGAGGTTCTTAGGGAATTTCAGCAAGATTGCGTCATTGTATACCTAGATGATATACTCATTCATTCTAGTGAGATTGAGACTCATCACAAGCAAGTCAGGAGGGTTTTGCACAAGCTTCTCCAGCATGGCTTGTACTGCAAGTTGGAGAAATGTAGCTTTGATCAAACCCAGGTAACCTTTCTCGGCTATGTGATCTCTGGAGAGGGATTTAAGATGGATCCGGATAAGCTCCAATCCATTCTAGAGTGGCCTTTACCCAAAGGTCTTAAAGCCGTACAGAGATTTATTGGGTTTTCTAATTATTATAGGCGCTTTATTAAGGGCTACTCTTCCATTATCGCACCTATCACTAATATGACCAAACAGGGTGCTGATACTAAGAATTGGACTACTGAAGCTCTCCTTGCGTTCAAAACTCTCAAGGAGCTTTTCGCTTCCGCTCCAATTTTAGTTCACCCCGACACTTCTCTGCCTTTTCTACTTGAGGTAGACGCATCAGAGACTGGTTTAGGTGCTGTCCTATCTCAAAGGTTGGGGGTTGATAAACCATTACATCCATGTGGATTTTTCTCTAAAAAATTGACCGGTACTGAAAGCAGATATGACATTGGTGACAGAGAATTACTAGCGGTTATCAAGGCTTTGAAAGAGTGGAGACATTTATTGGAAGGTACATTACATCCTGTTACCATTCTAACTGACCACAAAAATTTGTCTTATATCGGAGAGGCTAAGCGGTTGTCCTCCAGGCAGGCTCGTTGGTCGTTGTTTCTTACCCATTTCAATTACGTTCTGACTTACAGACCTGGGTCAAAGAATTCTAAAGCCGATGCGCTATCTCGCCAATATGAGCCCTCTGCTTCAGTTGAACCACTTATGTCCTCCATTGTACCCAAATGCAATATTATTGCTAATACCAGTCTCAAAATTCATTCTCCGCTACTTGACCAGATCTTGAAGTCACAACATCTAGCTCCCGGAAACACTCCTGAGGGAAGAAACTTTGTTCCTCCTGAACTTCAACTGGAGCTCTTACAATGTTTTCACGAAAGTAAAGTAGCTGGCCATCCTGGTATTCGCAAGACATACTCTTTGATATCCAAGGATTTCTGGTGGCCTTCACTTCGAAAAGATATTGAGGAGTTCGTCGCAGCTTGTGAAACTTGTGCCAAGACTAAACTACCTCATGCATCTCCATGTGGCCTGTTACACCCCTTGGACATTCCTGAGAAACCTTGGTCCTGTTTATCCATAGACTTTATCGTTGATTTGCCTGCTTCCAAGAGACAGACTGTTATTCTCACGGTGGTGGATAGATTTACTAAGATGGCCCATTTCGTGCCATTACCTAAACTTCCGACTTCTCCTGAATTGGCGGAGATTTTTGCAAAAGAGGTTTTTCGCCTACATGGGATTCCTTCAGAGATTGTTTCTGATAGAGGCTCTCAATTTGTCTCACGTTTCTGGAGATCCTTTTGTTCTCAAATGGGCATCAAATTGAACTTCTCCTCGGCCTATCACCCTCAGTCTAACGGAGCTGCTGAACGTACCAATCAAAAAATCGAACAGTATCTGCGTTGCTTTGTTTCCGAACACCAGGACGATTGGGTCGGTCTGATTCCTTGGGCGGAGTTCGCACACAATAACCTTGTTTGCGATTCAACTCGCTCTAGCCCTTTCTTCATGAACTATGGCTTTCATCCTTCGATTTTTCCTTCGGTTTCCTCTTCTCAGGGGATACCGTCGGTTGATGATCATGTCGCCAACCTGAAGAAATTATGGGATCAGACTCGGCAAATTCTGTTACATAGTTCCTCGTTGTTCAAGAAACACGCTGACAAGCATAGAAGAGCGGCTCCTGTTTTTGTTCCTGGGGATAGGGTATGGTTAAGTACTAAGAATATTCGACTAAAAGTTCCATCTATGAAATTTGCTCCTCGCTACATAGGCCCTTACAGGGTTCTCACTCGTATCAATCCGGTTGCGTATCGCCTTGCTCTGCCACCTGCCTTACGCATTCCTAACTCTTTTCATGTCTCCTTGTTGAAACCCCTTATTTGCAACAAATTCTCCTCTAAGGTCTCCTCGCCTCGTCCTGTTCAGGTGGAGGGTCGGGAGGAGTACGAGGTAAGCTCCATCGTTGATTCCAGAATTTCAAGGGGAAAATTGCAATATCTGGTCAACTGGAGGGGATATGGTCCTGAGGAGAGGAGTTGGGTACCTCAGGAGGACGTTCATGCTTCTCGCCTTCGCAGAGCATTTCACCTCCGCTTCCCATCTCGCCCCGGTTCCTTCCGCCCGGTGGGCGTATCTGAGAGGGGGGGTACTGTCAGGGTACCTGAGGCCTCTACCTCTAAGGGAGGTAGAGACTTGGTGGTTTATCCATCCAGGCGAGCTGTTTCCTCCGTTCCTCGCGGTTCATCCAGCCACTTAAACACCGGCCGCGAGGAATCCACATCCTTTTCTAGCAGGACGCTCAATACGTGACGTCATGACGCTATCACGAGCGACCTGTCACTCAAGTGTCCGATATCCAATCGGCACTTGTCAGAGGCGTGCTTACCATCCGGAGCCAGGGTATTTAAGCTTGCTTCTCTCTTCAGCTCATTGCCCTGTCGTGGTTCTAGCTTGTCTAGTCACTCAGTGCTCTGGTATTCTAGTTTGTATTTGGTTTTGACTCGGCTTGTTGTACTACCCTGCTTCTCTGTTATCCCTTGACCCGGCTTGTCTCTCGCTTATCTGTCTTCTCGTTCCCTCGACCTCGGCTTGTCTCTGACTATTCTCTATTACTCTCGGTACGTTAGTCCGGCCATTCTAAGGCCCGGTATACGTACCTTTCCACTCTTTGTACCCTGCGTGTTGGATCCCTGTCCCGATCCTGACAGTTTCTCGTTATTCTGTTTTCTGGTTCCCCTTACTCGGCTTGTCTCCTGACTATTCTGTGTGTGCTTAGCCCGGCCACTCTAAGGACCGGTACTGCACACTTTCTGTGTGTGTGTCTGTGTGTGTGTTAGCGTGTTGGGTTCCCCTGAATCGTGACACAGACACACACTCACCCACCCACATTAACACATTTTTTAAAAATTTATTTTTAACACATTTTTTAACACATTTTTTTTTATTTATTTTTAACACTTTTTTTTTATTTTTTTTAACACATTTTTTTAAAATTGTTTTTTAACACATTTTTATTTTATTTTTTTAACACATTTTTTTATTTATTTTTAACACGTTTTTTTTTAATTTATTTTTAACATTTTTTTTTTAATTTAACACCCCCCCCCCAGCCTCCTTACCTTTGGGAATGCTAGGGAGGGGGGGTGTCTCTTCCTCCCTGGTGGTCCAGTGGCTGCTGGGCAATCGGGCGGCACTGCCTGGCGGCGGCCGGCCTACCGGCCGGCGAGGGAGCACTTCCCCTGAGCTGTCTGCTCAGCTCCCTCGCGCACCTCAGAGTGAGGCTGGGAGCCGGAATATGACGTCATATTCCGGCTCCGCCTCCCAGCCTCACTCTGCAGCCCGCCCAGCAGCCCGCCGGCATGTCTGTTAGCTGCAAGGCTAACAAGACATTTGCCTTGGGCATTTGGGGGCGGCTTTTTTTGCCGCCCCCTGGAAAATGCCGCCCAAGGCAAATGCCTTGTTTGCCTCGCGGCTAATACGCCCCTGGCTCTAATAATAATAAACGGGTAGTGGACCAAATGTGTCCATACCAGAGCCCACACATTAGCAGTGGGTGGGGACTATAGCCACTGGTGGAATTACCACCGGCGCAGACACGGTCTGCTCACTGAGGGGCCCAATCAGGTGGTCCATGCACTTAGATGGCATGTGTCATCAGGGACCAAGTCGTGCACTGCAGCCCTTTAACAGCATCACTGGGCACCTTTAGTAATGTCAACCAATGCTAGGAGGAAGGGAAAGCCAGTCACTTCCTCCTAACTCACAGATATGGAGCAGCATGGGGGGGGGGGAGGGGGAGAGAACAGTGAAAGCAAGCCTCTGACTCCCAACATCCCCAGCAAGCATTAGCCACCTTCTCACACCCAAAAGGTAGGAAACTGGAGGGTGGCTACAATTTGAACCACTATGTGTGTCTGTATATCTGTCATGGTGCTTATCTGTCAGTGTGTGTATCTGTGTGTATGTCAGTGTGTGTAACTGTATGTGTATGTGTATCCAAGGGTGTGTGGAAGTGTATGTATATATGTGCATACATCTCAGAATTCAAACATCAACACTACACACAAATACGTCCCTGCATTCATTGGCAACACTACATACAAACACATACTGACTTTCCAATGATAACACTACATACAGACACACCTTTGTATTAAAACACCAACATTATATATAAACACATCCTTGCATTCAAAAACCAACACTGCACACAAATGCAAGCCTGCATTCAATAGACAACACTATATACAAATACACTCCTACATGTATTCATACATACTCCATACAAAAGCATGCTTACATTCAAACACAAACACTCAGGACTAAATACAACCCTGAAAGAATTGGCAAATGGTAGATCCCCAGCAGGCAAAGCATTGTGAGAGTTGTACGACAGATGAGGACCTACCTTTTTACCACCCTTGCGATGGGGGTGCCCAAAATATTTCTTGGACCATGACACTGTCTATGTTGGTTCTACCACTGGCAATAATCAATAGTATACAGGGGACACAATGTTCTGTCTTGAACCCTCACATTTAAGCAGCTGTTGGATTCTTCTTCAATGATATACAAGGGTGAAGTAGTGTGCCCCACCCCATCCCTCACTAATTAATGGCAGATGGGGGATATCCACTCCTCAGCCCCTACCCATTAAGGATCAGTGGAGTTTGTAGTAATAATAATAATAATAATATATATGAGGGAGTAAACCTAATGTCACCCCTCAATGCTTTACCCATAAGCGTTGAGTGGGAGCTCTATTAATCATATATGGGGGATATATCTTCCCCTTTTAAGGTCCCACCCATGGGCGGCAGGTATGGCTTTAAGTAATTATGCAATGGGCACACCTGTGTCACCTAACTACCCTTTAACCCTAATCATAGCAAGGGGGCATCAAAACTAATACTTATAAAGAATAACTTATACTAACTATTTAAAGTTTTTATTGTAAATGTTCTTTTCTTCATCCTCAAAAAGTATTAATAAAAAAACATAATCCAATCGTAAAACTCTTGAAAATAATAATAAAAAAATAATTATAAACTCGATCATAAAAAGCCAAAAGTCAAAACTGCCTCTTGAAGACTCCCTGCTGAATGAGAAGATGGGAAAAGCCTTTATAAAGGTTTCACATACTTGTAATTCTCATTAGAGTGCTCTGGTTGGTTGGCTTGCAAGTCAACCAATAGGAGTGCTCTAACAGACAAGCCTAACTTCTCTAGAGACTCCCTGCAAATATTTGTGACTTGCCTGTCAGAGTACTCTAATTGGTTGGACAATTGCAGATTTGGTTAGGTTGAAATTCAGCCATTTTCACCAGATTTATCCATCCTGAGAAAATCCAGTGTTCAGTGAAAAAAATCTTACTAGTCAATAAGATTGTTTTATTTTCATAAAAAGTGTAACTGCTACCTGTGTGACTACCAATTTTTTCATGTGTTTAATCATTAATACTCTCATTTTCTGTTGTCTTTTTTCTATTTAAATTAATTGCATTTGAAAACGTCAACAGCTGGAACATGCAAGTCATGAGAAACAACTTGCATTTGTCTTGATTTTAAAAAGTATTTAACAATTGTGAACCTTTGTATAAATACTTTCTGAAACATTCTTTGTGAGACACATATTGAACTTTATTATGATTTATTATTTTGTACTTTGTTGTTTAGTTTCTGACAAAAAAAAATGACAAAATGTGCCAGCGGGGATGGTTTTATATTCTTTTTTTGTTGTTGTTGTTTGTTTTATTTTCTAAAGCATTTAGAGATTTCATTTGTTTCCAAAGAATATACGTCTTTTATGGTGTATGCCTGTATTAAATGTAATAATTACATTTCTATCATTTAACATTTGGCTGCATATTTACCATGACATCTTTTATTACAGTTCCACAATTGAATTTGTGATTATAATTGCATTTAATTATTTTGTTTTATTTAGAATGTTAGCCACAACGATAGCTTGAAAAATAGAAGTGGGTGGGAAAAGGTCTTGAAAAGTCAAGGAAAAGTAAGTGTTTTGCAGCCTGCAGCAGCAATTATCTTACATGTCATTAACTTGTATAATATCTGTGAATTTACTCAGTGTGGTATTCAATCAAATCGTTCAGAGTTTCTGACAAGGTCTCTATCAGACATTCTAGAAGCAAAAACCTACTTGGAAAAAGCGATCATCCATACACATTTCATCTTATAAGAAAGGAAATACATTTAGTAGTATTACATTGAGTTAATATTCTGTTACATTTTCATCTTAAGATTTTGTTACCCTAAAGCAGAAGTTGAAACCAAGTTTTGAAGGAAAACTGTTTGCTCAAAATAAGTATGTACATGAATTTTGTTTAAAGATCATCTTCACTATCATACCATTATTGCAGAGTTTGCGAATATATGCAAGAAGCAGTGTATATTACAATTATATATACACTGCTCAAAAAAATAAAGGGAACACAAAATTAACACATCCTAGATCTGAATGAATTAAATATTCTTCTGAAATACTTTGTTCTTTACATAGTTGAATGTGCTGACAACAAAATCACACAAATAAAAAAATGGAAATCAAAATTTTCAATCCATGGAGGTCTGGATTTGGAGTCATACTCAAAATTAAAGTGGAAAAACACACTACAGGCTGATCCAACTTTGATGTAATGTCCTTAAAACAAGTCAAAATGAGGCTCAGTAATGTGTGTGGCCTCCACGTGCCTGCATGACCTCCCTACAAAGTTTGTCCTTTTCCTGATGAGGTGGCGGATGGTCTCCTGAGGGATATCCTCCTAGACCTGGACTAAAGCATCTGCCAACTCCTGGACAGTCTGTGGTGGATGGAGCAAGACATGATGTCCCAGATGTGCTCAGTTGGATTCAGGTCTGGGGAACGGGCGGGCCAGTCCATAGCATCAATGCCTTCATCTTGCAGGAACTGCTGACACACTCCAGCCACATGAGGTCTAGCATTGTCTTGCATTAGGAGGAACCCAGGGCCAACCAAACCAGCATATGGTCTCACAAGGGGTCTGAGGATCTCATCTCGGTACCTAATGGCAGTCATGCTACCTCTGGCGAGCACATGGAGGGCTGTGCGGCCCCCCAAAGAAATGCCACCCACACCATTACTGACCTACTGCCAAACTGGTCATGCTGGAGGATGTTGCAGGCAGCAGAACGTTCTCCATGGCGTCTCCAGACTCTGTCACGTCTGTCACATGTGCTTAGTGTGAACCTGCTTTCATCTGTGAAGAACACAGGGCATCAGTGGCGAATTTGCCAATCTTGGTGTTCTCTGGCAAATGCCAAATGTTCTGCATGGTGTTGTGCTGTAAGCACAACCCCCACCTGTGGACGTCAGGCCCTCATACCACCCTCATGGAGTCTGTTTCTGAACCGTTTGAGCAGACACAAGCACATTTGTGGCCTGCTGGAGGTCATTTTGCAGGGCTCTGGCAGTGCTCCTCCTGTTCCTCCTTGCACAAAGGCGGAGGTAGCGGTCCTGCTGCTGGGTTGTTGCCCTCCTACGGCCTCCTCCCCGTCTCCTGATGTACTGGCCTGTCTCCTGGTAGCGCCTCCATGCTCTGGACACTACGTTGACAGACACAGCAAACCTTCTTGCCACAGCTCGCATTGATGTACCATCCTGGATTAGCTGCACTACCTGAGCCACTTGTGTGGGTTGTAGACTCCGTCTCATGCTACCACTAGAGTGAAAGCACCGCCATCATTCAAAAGGGACCAAAACATCAGCCAGGAAGCATAGGAACTGAGAAGTGGTCTGTGGTCACCACCTGCACATAGGCGTGCGCACGGGGTGTGCCGGGTGTGCCTGGGCAAACCCTAATCCCCGCGGCACGCCTATGGATTGAGTCCTGCAGGAACAGAGTTCCTGCACTTTTTTTGTGCAGGAACGCTGTTCCTGCAGGCACTCAGCGCCCCCCTTGCTCCCCCCAAGTCCCCCTGTCATGGATGGGAGGGGGGGGAAAGAGGTTATGGACCCCCCCCCCCAGTCGGCTCTCTCAATATCAGCCGCGGCGAGGGAGCTGTGAGCTTTCTGCTCCCTCTCGCCGCGCGCTGCTTGCTGATGCTGAAGAATTCTAGTGTTAATAGACGAAATGTATAGGGCCTATCCTTTTCTTACTGCTTTATGCATTATGTTTTAATACAAAACTGGTGTTTTTGAGAATTCAGTCCCAATGAGCCTTTGAGGCCCTATATTTTCAGACATCTTGTGAGTGCAACCTATACCTTTATAGTGATTTGCAGTGTTGCAATATTAAACTGTTGTCTGCATTTATATTTTTGTTTAGATCAATAGGATCAACTAAAACCCTTTTTGTTTTGTACGGTGGATGTTTAAGAAGGCTTGTTAGGAGAAACCTTGAAAGGATAGCTGTCACTACAAATGCAGCCATCTATAGTAACTTGAGTATATTTTGACAAACTTTTTTGTTCAGGAGAGACAGGGCTTTAATTTCTCATGAACTATTCACATATGAAACATAATTCATTATGAATAAAATAAAAAAAATTGAGAAATTAAGATTTTTTTAAAACAAAAATTTGTACTTCCGCCTGTTATTTTAGCTGTAAATGTCATGATACTGTTAGGTTTTACTGCAAATAGAGATGTCCCGAACAGTTCGCTGGCGAATAGTTCCTGGCGAACATAGCTTGTTCGCGTTCGCCTCAGATGGCGAACATATGCATTGTTCGGTCTGCCCCCTTTTCATCATCATTGAGTAAACTTTGACCCTGTACCTCACAGTCAGCAGACACATTCCAGCCAATCAGCAGCAGACCCTCCCTCCCAGACCCTCCCACCTCCTGGACAGCATCCATTTTAGATTCAATCGGAAGCTGCATTCTTTTTTTTTTTTGACAGAAGTGTGTTATATTTGAGCATGCTAGGCTGAACGTGCGTATATCATGGCTAGTTGCACTGAGGGTATGAGTATATAGCAGTAAATTGTTGTGAAAGATGGCTGTCATGTTTAGGGTGTAGCTTGCACGTTATCAACTGTGTATTTATAGCAGCAGCTCCACCACTAGTTATGAATCAAGTGTGAGTCGCCCCATGAGATGAGACTAGTGAATAACATAATACATGAATGGTTAAGGTAAAGGCATGTAAGGAACTATGACAATAAACTCTTTAGGAGGTGAAATAATGACATGTTTAAACGCTTGCTACTTTACGATTAGTTAATGTGCAGAGAGCAGTTCATGTGATCAAAGGCATGGTGTGGACGATCGGCTATAGTGGGACATGCTTGGCAGGCTGCTGTTTACTGCTTGTGCTCCGATCCCTTCTGGGCGTCAGGTGCAGACCCTGGGAGTCCCTGATACCTGGAACAACAAAGGCAAGTCTCTGGCTGAGTGCCGGGTTCGCGGCTTGAGGTGGTGAAAGCTTGTTTTGTCGGGTGGTCGGATCTGTCCCGGTGGTGCTTCACGTCCGGTGCGGGATTGTGGTGGCTTAAGGTGGAGGCGAGTGCTTGACGTGGGGCATTTCTGTTTGTGCCTCCGGTCCCGTCTTCGACGCCTTTTGTGTTGGTGGATTTTAATGGGGACTGCTTCGCTTAGCTGTGGTGGAGCTTGTTGGGGCTGTGGTGGAGCTTGTTGGGGCTTCCTGCTTGTTATTTGCTTCCAAAATTGATTAAAGAGTCTGTCCAGCTTAGACTCAATATCCTGCCATGCGTTGCTGGTACCAGGAGGACACGCGGCTGCCGCCATATTGGGAGAGTTGCAGATGAGTATGTCAGCCTGGGCGGCTGTGCTCTGTGCATCCATTAGCTCCAGACACCCTCTCAGGGGTGGACCGGGATAACCCCCACCAGTCCGAGGGGGGGTAGCGGAGCTCCTGCCGGGAAGTAGCTGCTCCTGGGCATCCCAGGATCAGGAGATCGGCCGCCTCTCCCGCCCGGTGAGCACCAGGCCACACTTGCCACGCGGAGGTAAGTAAGACTCTGTCGAGTTGCTGACCGCTATTAAGCATGTCGGGTCGGTCAGGTAGGAGCAACATTGCTGGGTCATCCCCTTCTGGGGTGAAATTCGCTTGTTGATAGCTGCTTAAAGTGAGATATTGAGGGAGCTCACACGAAGTGCGTCTTTCCTCCATGACAGACCTTCAATGACATCAGTGAGGACAAGGAACGGGACATGGCTAGCTTGGTATCCAACCTTGTGCAAATGGGGAGTTTGCGGTTGTGCAAATGGACTGTTTGCGGTTGTTTGCGGTGCGTTGGTCTGTCACTGTGAAGCGGGCGTAACCCTTACACTACCTGATCGATACAACATCATACCTGATGTTTTAAAGCACGTTATTCCAAACAATTTAGGAATGTTAGGTGATTTATGCCCTTTATGGATTAAAACCAGACTCTGCATCAACTATGTAATTTTCCATGGGAGTTTTGCCATGGATCCCCCTCCGGCATGCCACAGTCCAGGTGTTAGTCCCCTTGAAACAACTTTTCCATCACTATTGTGGCCAGAAAGAGTCCCTGTGGGTTTTAAAATTCGCCTGCCTATTGAAGTCTATGGCGGTTCGCCCGGTTCGCCTGTTCGCGAATATTTGCGGAAGTTTGCGTTCGCCGTTCGCGAACGGACATTTTTATGTTTGCGACATCTCTAACTGCAAACAAATGCACATATTTGTATTCTGCAATGTTTTTTTTACAGTTTTTACAGTGCTTTAGAAAGTTACAGGGTCAAATATAGCACATTCCATTTTTCATTTTTTTCACATTGCAATTTGCTAGATTGGTAATGTTACATTTAAGACCATGTGGTAGCCCAGGAATGAGAATTACCCCCATGAAAATAGACAAGCCAAGGTATTGCAAGAGGGGTATTGTCCTTTGTTTTTTAGTTGCCACTTAATCACAAACACTGGCCAAAGTTGGAATTCATATTTGGTTTTGTGTGGAAAAAAGCAAAAAACAAATATTTGGCCATTGTTTGTGACTAAGTGGCTACTATAAATGACTGGACATACCCCATTTGCAATACCTTGGGTTGTCTACATTTGCAAATGGTATGCCATCATAGGGGTAATTCTCATTCCTGGGCTAACATACGGTCTCAAAGGCAACATTATCAAACTGGCAAATTTCCATGTGAAAAAAAGTGAAATACAAGCCTTATATTTGACTCTCTAACTTTCCAAAACCCCATAAAACTTGTACATGGGTTGTACTGTTATACTTGGGAGACTTCACTGAACACAAGGATTAGTGTTTTAAAACCGTAAAACTTATTGCAACAATAATATCATCAGTAAAAGTGAAGTTCGTGTGTGAAAAATGCAAAAAACATCACTTTTACTGAAAATATCATCATTGTAATACAATTTATGCATATAGGTTTCAGCGCTAAGTAGATAATCCCCTTAGAATTAAAAAGGTGCATTTGTATGCAATAGGAAAGTCATATAACAAAGTGTCCAGAAAATATATAAAAAATTATATGTACAGTTCTATAGCAAAGTCCTGAAAAAAAGGAAGTCCAGATAACGTAGTGATATGTAGGAGCTCAGAGAAATGTAGAAATACCTTTGAAGAAAAGAAACAGAGAAAGATACATAGCGTGATACTGTATCAAAATGTATTATCCAAGAGACAGGAGCAAATAAAGTCCCCCCCAACTTAAAACTCTTACACTAAATAAAATCTTGTACTCATCGTAATAGATGATGCAGGACAAAGTCTGTAGCAGCCGCTTGTGTATCCTCCGGCGACAGCTCCTCTCCGGTGCACTCGGGAAGGCTGTCTGCTGATCTTTGTGGGAAAACGCTGGCTGTGAGTCCGACTTCTGCTAAGCACTTCTGCTGCAGATAGATGTTGTAGGAAAAAAAGATAGCACCCTATCAACGCGTTTCGCTGTTCTGCCGAGGGCTTTTTCAAGATAGGTGCTGGAAGCTCTGTTCGGCAGTTTTATACCTTGCCGGGCAAAAGTAATTCAAATCTCTTAAAGGTGTATGCCCTTTTTTTTAAAAAACAAGATCAAGCTCAGTGTCCGAAAGGACACTCAAGATCAGGCTCAGGGAACATGCCTATAACATCAAAAGGGGTTTCGAGAAACACTCCCTCTCCAATCATTTTAGAACACATCACAATGGCGATCCAACACTCCTCTCGTATTGTGGAATAGAAAAGGTAGAAATACCATGGAGGGGAGGGGAATTAAGTAAAACCCTAACGTACCGGGAAATGTTCTGGATCTATACCCTTAAGACTCTGATACCTTTGGGCCTCAATGCAGAGCTAGAACTAGCCAATATACTATAACACAAGATTAGAACTACCACCAGCCCATAACATATACAATTTCTGGCTAATTTGTTTAACCTTTCAGCATTTAGACATAAATAGGGATCCATATTCCCCAGCAATTGAGAACCCTTGACAAATAGCGTTCCATTATTGTATACACTAAAACAGAGTTTATCCACCTCCAATGTATATGCATTTTTACATGTAATCATTTAAGTTCTGATCTATATGTTTAGAATTTTTATATTTTATTAGCACGACCACAATGAGTTTTGGGAATATTTTTGTATTATACAGGAATTCCAAGCTCAAGATTCATGTTGATTTTTTATAACTGGCATATTTCCCCTTTTTATATAGAGATTATTATGCTTTGAGATATAGGTTGTTATTAAGTCTCTGTCCTGATAGGAAGACTTTAGACTTGTTTATATACTCTATAGCTACTAGTTCACTATTTTTTATTCATTAGGAGTAAGTATGCCAGTTTTGAAATTTTATATCACTTGTAATGTGTCACCAAAGATATTACATTAGAATGTGACTGTATGAGACCATGGTGGGGATGCTGTTAGCAATCATTATTTCTATGACTGCTTTATACTGCACCTTTAAGTATGGAGCCAACAGTCTTAGCTATCATTTAAATGATTCCATGTTTTATGTTTACACACATTGTCAATGTACAAAGTTGAGCCCATACAACATCCAGTTTATACCATGGTTTAGATGTATGATCCAATTTGCACTTGTTTCTATGAGTTTGCCACATTTTATACATATGTTTTTTTTTTTTAAAAAAAGGGCATACACCTTTAAGAGATTTGAATTACTTTTGCCCGGCAAGGTATAAAACTGCCGAACAGAACTTCCAGCACCTATCTTGAAAAAGCCCTCGGCAGAACGGCGAAACGCGTTGATAGGGTGCTATCTTTTTTTCCTACAACATCTATCTGCAGCAGAAGTGCTTAGCAGAAGTCGGACTCACAGCCAGCGTTTTCCCACAAAGATCAGCAGACAGCCTTCCCGAGTGCACCGGAGAGGAGCTGTCGCCGGAGGATACACAAGCGGCTGCTACAGACTTTGTCCTGCATCATCTATTACGATTTTTATATATTTTCTGGACACTTTGTTATATGACTTTCCTATTTTTGCATACAAATTCACCTTTTTTAATTCTAAGGGGATTATCATCTTAGCGCTGAAACCAATATGCATACTAGTTCTTTAGAATTGGGAAAATATTTTTTCTGTTTTAGCAGCTATTATTGTTTGAGTACCTGAGGTACTACATTTACTGTATTATCTTGATTGTTTATCGACTTTTTACGTCGGTCTTTTATTTTCAACTTGCGCTCTCTTTCTAACTATTTTGTAATACAATTTATAATTTTGAAACACTAATATTTGTGTTCAGTGAAGTCTCTCGAGTAAAACAGTACCCCTATGTATAGGTTTTATGGTGTCTTGGAAAGTTATAGGTTTAAATATAGTGCTTGCGAATTAAATTGTCTTCACTTTCTGCCTGGGGGTTCAGGCACGTCAATCAAATTGTAATTAGTAAAATCACATAATTATGTTAAAAGATTACTTAACCCCTTAAGGACCAAACTTCTGGAATAAAAGGGAATCATGACGTGTCAGACACGTCATGTGTCCTTAAGGGGTTAAATATACATGTAGAGTTTTAATATATATACATATATATGTATTTAAATTCTACCTGTGTACGTATGTAATCGTTTATGTAATTATAGTGGAAAATGTATTCATACTTACCGTAATTTTCTTTTCCTGGCTTTTATTCATGGCAGCATATACACATGGGTTAGCTTACAGCCGATAGGACAGGAAAACCACCAAGGTTTTAAAAGGAGGCTCCATCCTTAAGGTCCTCAGTCAGTTTACAAGCTCTACAGTACATAAATAGAGACATTAATGGATGGGAAGTATATGCTGCCATGAATAATAGCCAGGAAAATAATATTACGGTAAGTAGGAATACATTTTCCACTTTCCTGGCTAATCATGGCAGCATATACACATGGGGAATACCCAAGCTTACAAAGGGAGGGACAGAATAGCCAATCAACTAATCAGAATAATTCGACATAGATAGAAGAATGAACTGAGTTAAGTACTTGAGTACCAAATTGTGCATCATTTTTTAACGAACAGTATGAAATGCCAGACAAACGTGTCTAACCCCTTAAGGACCAAACTTCGGGAATAAAAGGGAAACATGACATGTCACACATGTCATGTGTCCTTAAGGGGTTAAAGAGGTTCAAATGCTAGATTACAAAAAAGTGTCAGCAGAAACCATTGCCATGGAAACCCACAATGCTGCAACAGCATGAGAGGAGAGTGCCCTGATACCCTCCAGCACAGGTAGAGAACGGACGTGACGTCCAAATTGTGCCTCATTAATTGCTTCAATGTCCAATATGTAATGCAGGACAAACTAGTTCAAAGAGGTCCAAATGCCAACTTTACAAAGTTTCAGCAGAGACCATTGCCATGGAAGCCCACGAGACGCTGTAACAGCACTAGTGGAGAATGCCCCCAAATCCTTTGGTTCAGGTAGAGAATGGCATTGAAAGGCTCTCACTTTAGGCAGAATCTCTGGTGCTACATGCAAGACAACCATATCCTGTTGAAATTCAGTGAATAGGGATACACAGGATCAAGCCTGGAGTTCACACATTCACCCTGCTGAGGTACCAACCACCAGCAACAGCAACATCTGTGCTAACATCATGGAATCTCCTGCTACGGGTTCAAATGATGGTTTAGTCAGAGCTTTTAAACTATGTTCTTTTAAATAAAGGTATTTTGGCCACTTTCTTACTGTGAGTTAGCCATCTTACTTTTTATTACTATTATTATTTTACTTTTTTACTACTACCATCCTTTTATCCGGCAACAGAAGTGTTTTTACTTTCCAGTGAGGATATTACTCCCAAGAATCCTAGGTGGAGATTATACCACTCAAGCTGTATTCATTGAACAGTTAGTCTGTTCAACTAAATGTGAGTAACCACTTGTTTTTTTATCTTCTCACCTCTGGCATTTTATACTTTGAGCACTATTGCTGTTCCCTCTTTTATTTCCACATATGGTCCCCTAATCAAGAAAGAATACTAAGACCTCACGTATCCCATAAGTGGGGATTATACCACTGTACGTTATCCACACTAGAGCAGTTGTTATTTTTTTTATTTCATATGATGTACAAAGACGCATCTACACCACTCTGAAGAATCCCCCACTACTAAAGACTGTATATACCTCGTTGTTTGATTCATCTACCAGTCAGACTATTTATGCTGGACTTCTATTTGCTTATTATCTATTATATATATTGCATTTTAGTCTGCCTATTCTATGCTCTTTAAATTTATGTGTTTTTTTGTGGTGCTGCCTTCCTTTCTTTTTTCTGTATCAGAAGTAGATCCTCCAGATAATGGAACCAGGTGGAGTTCTGGACTCTCAATAACACTATAAGCACATATAAAGATTATTGGGGCCGCAATGAGGCCAAATGGTAGGGCACTAGTGTTGTCGCGAACCCGGAATTTTCGGTTCGCGAACGGCGAACGCGAACTTCCGCAAATGTTCGCGAACCGGCGAACCGCGCGAACCGCGCGAACCGCCATTGACTTCAATGGGCAGGCGAATTTTAAAAACAACAGGGACTCTTTCTGGCCACAATAGTGATGGAAAAGTTGTTTCAAGGGGACTAACACCTGGACTGTGGCATGCCAGAGGGGGATCCATGGCAAAACTCCCATGGAAAATTGCACAGTTGATGCAGAGTCTGCTTTTAATCCATAAAGGGCAGAAATCACCTAACATTGACAACTGTCCTCAAAGCCCAGCCCTGATACACACTGACACAGAGCAGAATAGAGACTGTTTCCCCTGCATAGGGTCACTTGGCAGATATGGATTGACACCTGTCCTCAAAACCCCTGATACACACTGACACAGAGCAGAATAGGGACTGTTCCCCCTACATAGGGTCACTTGGCAGATATGGATTGACACCTGTCCTCAAAACCCCTGATACACACGACACAGAGCAGAATAGAGACTGTTCCCCCTACATAGGGTCACTTGGCAGATATGGATTGACACCTGTCCTCAAAACCCCTGATACACACTGACACAGAGCAGAATAGGGACTGTTCCCCCTACATAGGGTCACTTGGCAGATATGGATTGACACCTATCCTAATGATCCCTGATACACAGTGACACAGAGCAGAATAGGGACTGTTCCTCCTACATAGGGTCACTTGGCAGATATGGATTGACACCTATCCTAATGATCCCTGATACACAGTGACACAGAGCAGAATAGGGACTGTTCCTCCTACATAGGGTCACTTGGCAGATATGGATTGACACCTATCCTAATGACCCCTGATACACACTGACACAGAGCAGAATAGAGACTGTTCCCCCTACATAGGGTCACTTGGCAGATATGGATTGACACCTATCCTAATGATCCCTGATACACAGTGACACAGAGCAGAATAGGGACTGTTCCTCCTACATAGGGTCACTTGGCAGATATGGATTGACACCTATCCTAATGATCCCTGATACACAGTGACACAGAGCAGAATAGGGACTGTTCCTCCTACATAGGGTTACTTGGCAGATATGGATTGACACCTATCCTAATGATCCCTGATACACACTGACACAAAGCAGAATAGAGACTGTTCCCCCTACATAGGGTCACTTGACAGATATGGATTGACACCTATCCTAATGATCCCTGATACACACTGACACAGAGCAGAATAGAGACTGTTCCCCCTACATAGGGTCACTTGGCAGATATGGATTGACAAATCTCTGACAAACAGCTACCACATGCAAGGAAGGCAGCAGGGGCGCAAATGACCCACTCCCGACGCGGGAAGGTAGTGACGACAAATAACAATACAGGACTCTTTAGAGGCCCTGTAATTGTAATCAGTCCACTTGAAATCCTTTAACTTTGATCAATTGGAGGGAAGTCTGGTGCAGAGCCACTGACCTATGCGCAGGGCCAGCCTTAGGCCTTTGGGCGCCCTGTGCAAGAAATCTTCACCCTGTCACACCCATGTGCAAGAAATCTTCACCCTGTCATAGGGTCACTTGGCAGATATGGATTGACAAATCTCTGACAAACAGCTACCACATGCAAGGAAGGCAGCAGGGGCGCAAATGACCCACTCCCGACGCGGGAAGGTAGTGACGACAAATAACAATACAGGACTCTTTAGAGGCCCTGTAATTGTAATCAGTCCACTTGAAATCCTTTAACTTTGATCAATTGGAGGGAAGTCTGGTGCAGAGCCACTGACCCATGCGCAGGGCCAGCCTTAGGCCTTTGGGCGCCCTGTGCAAGAAATCTTCCCGACGCGGGAAGGTAGTGATGACAAATAACAATACAGGACTCTTTAGAGGCCCTGTAATTGTAATCAGTCCACTTGAAATCCTTTAACTTTGATCAATTGGAGGGAAGTCTGGTGCAGAGCCACTGACCCATGCGCAGGGCCAGCCTTAGGCCTTTGGGCGCCCTGTGCAAGAAATCTTCCCGACGCGGGAAGGTAGTGACGACAAATAACAATACAGGTGTCAGGATCGGGTCAGGGATCCAACACGCAAAGTACAAACAGGTACAGGGTACGTATACCGGACCTTAGAATGGCCGGACTAACGTACAGAGAGTATAGAGAATGGTCAGAGACAAGCCGAGGTCGAGGGAACGAGAGGACAGGTAAGCGAGTAACAAGCCGGGTCAAGGATAACAGAGGTAAACAGAGTAAGTCAAACAAGCCGGGTCGTAACCAAAAGGATAACTGAAAAACACCAGAGCACTGTGTGACTAGACAGGCTAGAACCACGACAGGGCAATGAGCAACAGGGCGAAGTATGTTTAAATACCCTGGCTAGAGAGGATAGACACGCCTCCGACGAGTCCTGATTGGTCTCCAACGGATTGAGTGACAGGTCGTTCCGGATTGGCGTCATGACGTCGGTCTCCGGGCACCATGCTACATAAGGAAGTAACTCCCTCGCGGCCGGCGTTTATGTGAACGGGTCGACCGCGAGGAACAGGAGAAACATGGCGTCCGGACAGATAAACGTCTAAGTCTCTACCTCTCTCGGAGGTAGAGACCTCAGGTACCCTGACAGTACCCCCCCTCTCAGATACGCCCACCGGGCGGAAGGAACCGGGACGAGATGGGAAGCGGGAGTGATACGCCCTGCGGAGACGAGGAGCATGAACATCCTCTTGAGGTACCCAACTCCTCTCTTCAGGACCATAACCCTTCCAATCGACCAGATATTGAACCTTCCCCCGTGAGATTCGAGAATCAATAATAGAGTTAACCTCATACTCCTCCTGACCCTCCACCTGAACAGAGCGAGGAGGGGCTGTTGTGGAGGAAAATCTGTTGCATATAAGTGGTTTCAGCAATGAAACATGAAACGAGTTAGGGATGCGTAAGGTAGTAGGAAGAGCTAGATGGTACGCAACTGGATTGATTCGAGTCAGTACCCTGTAAGGACCAATATAACGGGGAGCGAACTTCTTGGAGGGCACTTTTAGACGGATGTTCCTTGTGCTCAGCCATACCCTATCACCTGGAACAAAGACCGGAGCCGCCCTTCTACGTTTATCAGCGTGTTTCTTAACCAGCATAGAGTTGTGCATAAGGATTTGTCGAGTTTGGTCCCACAACTTCCTCAAATTGGCCACATGAACATCAACCGACGGCACCCCCTGGGAAGGAGAAGCCGAAGGAAGAATAGACGGATGAAAGCCATAATTCATGAAGAAGGGGCTTGAATGAGTAGAATCGCAGACGAGATTGTTGTGTGCAAACTCCGCCCAAGGAATCAAACCGACCCAATCGTCCTGGTGTTCGGAAACAAAACATCGTAAATATTGTTCAATTTTCTGGTTGGTACGTTCAGCAGCTCCGTTAGACTGAGGATGATAGGCAGAAGAAAAGTTCAACTTGATACCTAGTTGTGAACAGAAGGCCCTCCAAGGGGGGAGGTATCCCATGTAGACGAAAAATCTCCCTAGCGAATATCTCTGCCAATTCGGGAGAAGACGGTAGTTTAGGCAGAGGAATGAAGTGAGCCATCTTAGTGAATCTGTCAACCACGGTGAGAATAACAGTCCGTTTTTTAGAGATAGGTAGATCGACAATAAAGTCCATGGCCAAACAGGACCATGGTTTCTCTGGAACCTCTAAGGAATGCAGGAATCCACAAGGGAGTGTATGGGGTTGTTTGGTTTTAGTACAAACCTCACAAGCAGCTATGAAATCTTTAGTATCTTTACGTAAAGCAGGCCACCAGAAGTCTTTGGAGATCAAAGCAAATGTTTTGCGAATACCAGGATGTCCCGCCATCTTGCTGTTATGGAGACACTGCAACAGTTCCAGTTGAAGAGCAGGAGGAACGAAATGTCGACCCGCAGGAGTCTGTTTAGGTGCTAGATGTTGCAGCTTAATGATCTTGGCCAGTAACGGGGAGTGAATCCTGAGATTCGTATTAGCAACAATATTGCATTTCGGAACTATAGAAGAAAGAACCGGTTCCGGTATAGTAGAAGGTTCATATTGGCGAGATAAAGCATCGGCTTTAGAGTTCTTAGAACCAGGTCTGTAAGTCAGCACATAATTGAAGTGAGTCAGGAATAAGGACCAACGCGCTTGCCTAGAAGACAGACGCTTGGCCTCCCCAATGTAGGACAAGTTTTTGTGGTCCGTCAAAATAGTAATAGGGTGTAAGGTCCCCTCCAATAAATGTCTCCACTCCTTTAAGGCTTTAATGACCGCTAACAGTTCCCTGTCTCCGATGTCATATCTGCTCTCAGGCCCAGAAAGTTTCTTAAAAAAAAAACCACACGGGTGTAGTGGTTTATCCACCCCTAACCTTTGTGACAGAACCGCACCTACTCCTGTCTCAGAGGCATCGACCTCGAGTAGAAACGGCAAAGTCGTATCAGGATGGACTAAAATTGGAGCAGAGGCAAAAAGTTCTTTGAGATTCTTGAAAGCAACGAGAGCTTCAGTAGACCACGTCTTAGTATCCGCCCCCTGTTTGGTCATATTGGTAATGGGCGCAATAATAGACGAGTAACCCTTAATGAAGCGCCTATAATAATTGGAGAACCCAATAAACCTCTGAATAGCCTTGAGTCCCTTAGGCAATGGCCAATCTAGAATAGACTGGAGTTTGTCAGGATCCATCTTAAAGCCTTCCCCAGAAATCACGTATCCCAGAAAGTCTATCTGGGTCTGGTCAAAACTGCATTTCTCCAACTTACAGTATAAATCGTGTTGCAGAAGTTTGTGTAACACCTTTCTGACTTGTCTATGGTGAGTCTCAATCTCTCTAGAGTGTATGAGTATGTCATCCAGGTAGACAATAACACAATCATGTTGGAATTCCCTAAGAACTTCGTTAATCAAATCTTGAAAAACTGCAGGTGCGTTGCAAAGACCAAAGGGCATGACCGTGTACTCATAATGACCATAGCGGGTATTAAACGCTGTCTTCCACTCGTGGCCTTGCTGAATTCTCACCAAGTTATATGCCCCTCTGAGATCCAACTTGGTGAAAATTTTAGAATCCGTTAACCGGTCAAAGAGCTCGGTAATCAGGGGAATAGGATAGGCATTTCTGATGGTTATTTTATTCAAACCTCGATAATCGATGCAAGGTCTGAGTGAACCATCCTTCTTTTTAACAAAAAAAAATCCAGCCCCGGCAGGAGAGGAAGATCTCCTAATGAATCCCTTGTCTAAATTCTCCTGAATATACTCCTCTAAAACAGCATTCTCTTTAGTGGATAGAGGGTATACATGACCCCTGGGCGGCATGGTACCAGGCAATAGATTAATTTTACAATCAAATGTCCTGTGTGGGGGTAGCGTATCAGCGTTCTTCTTGTCGAACACTGCTTTTAAATCCAGGTATAGAGGAGGTATCTGTATCCCCTTAGACTGGGTAGAACTGTCTGGTGTGTTAATTACAGCCAATGGGGATACCCTGCGTAAACACCTCTCCTGACAACCCTGACCCCATGAGAGTATCTCCCCTAACTCCCAATCGATAATAGGATTATGTCTCCTTAACCATGGGTACCCCAGAACTATGGGAACAGAAGGAGACGAAATGAGCATAAGTGATAAGTTCTCCTCGTGTAAGATACCAACAGTTAAGTTAATAGGTATAGTCTCACGCGAGATAACAGGCTCGAGTAGCGGTCTACCATCTATGGCCTCAACGGCCAAAGGTATCTTTCTTAACTGGGATGGGATAGTGTGTTTAGTAGCAAAGGCTTGGTCGATAAAATTCTCAGCAGCACCGGAATCTATCAAGGCCATGGTCTTTAGCACTCCCTTCTCCCACGTTAAAGAAACTGGTAACAGCAACCTGTGATTTTTATAATCATGAGTAGAGGACAAAATAGAAACACCCAAGGCCTGTCCTCTAGAGAAACTTAGGTGCGGGCGTTTCCCGAGCGAATAGGACAATTCAGGCGCAAGTGACCTCTGACTCCACAATACATACATAATCCCTCCCTTCTCCTGTACTGTTTCTCCTCCTCTGAAAGGCGAGTATTGCCTATCTGCATAGGTTCAGGAAACAGTGAGGTATTGGAATCAGGACTTTGAAATGCGGGTGCTAACTTAAAGGTAGGTCTAAGATTCCTCTCTCGAGTGTTCTGTCTCTCTCTTAAACGCTCATCAATGCGAGAAATAAACGAAATTAAGTTCTCTAAATTCTCAGGCAGCTCCCTAGTAGCAACTTCGTCAAGGATAACATCTGATAACCCGTTCAAAAATACATCTATATAAGCCTGCTCATTCCACTTGACTTCTGCCGCCAGAGACCTGAACTCTAGTGCATAATCCACAAGTGTTCGGTTCTCCTGTCTCAGGCGCAACAGTAATCTGGCTGCATTGACCTTCCTACCAGGCGGGTCAAAAGTTCTTCTAAAGGCAGCTACAAAGGCATTATAATTATATACCAACGGGTTATCGTTCTCCCATAATGGGTTGGCCCATCTCAGAGCTTTCTCAATGAGTAAGGTGATAATAAATCCAACCTTTGCCCTATCGGTAGGATAGGAGCGAGGTTGCAATTCAAAATGAATACTGATCTGGTTTAGAAAACCACGACACTTCTCCGGTGAACCACCATAACGTACTGGTGGGGTAATACGGGAAGAGGCACCTACAGTGGCTACCTCTAGGCCTGAATTTACAGAGGAAATTGGAGTAGTACGCGTTTCCTCTAGTGGGTTATTAGCACGAGATAATAACGCCTGTAGTGCTAAGGCCATTTGATCCATTCTGTGTTCCATGGCATCAAACCTGGAATCAGAGGGACAAACCTGACTGTTTGTACCTGCAGGATCCATTGGCCCTGTCGTAATGTCAGGATCGGGTCAGGGATCCAACACGCAAAGTACAAACAGGTACAGGGTACGTATACCGGACCTTAGAATGGCCGGACTAACGTACAGAGAGTATAGAGAATGGTCAGAGACAAGCCGAGGTCGAGGGAACGAGAGGACAGGTAAGCGAGTAACAAGCCGGGTCAAGGATAACAGAGGTAAACAGAGTAAGTCAAACAAGCCGGGTCGTAACCAAAAGGATAACTGAAAAACACCAGAGCACTGTGTGACTAGACAGGCTAGAACCACGACAGGGCAATGAGCAACAGGGCGAAGTATGTTTAAATACCCTGGCTAGAGAGGATAGACACGCCTCCGACGATTCCTGATTGGTCTCCAACGGATTGAGTGACAGGTCGTTCCGGATTGGCGTCATGACGTCGGTCTCCGGGCACCATGCTACATAAGGAAGTAACTCCCTCGCGGCCGGCGTTTATGTGAACGGGTCGACCGCGAGGAACAGGAGAAACATGGCGTCCGGACGGATAAACGTCTAAGTCTCTACCTCTCTCGGAGGTAGAGACCTCAGGTACCCTGACAACAGGACTCTTTAGAGGCCCTGTAATTGTAATCAGTCCACTTGAAATCCTTTAAATTTGATCAATTGGAGGGAAGTCTGGTGCAGAGCCACTGACCCATGCGCAGGGCCAGCCTTAGGCCTTTGGGAGCCCTGTGCAAGAAATCTTCACCCTGTCACACCCATGTGCAAGAAATCTTCACCCTGTCACACACACACACACAGGCAGACAGCCATACACACGCACACACACAACTGCGACTGACTAGGTTTGTCACCTCCTCAAAAGGACGCATGAGCCTACAGGCATTGCGCATGAGCGTCCAGTAACGTGGCAAAAAAATTCCCAGCTCCCCAGAGGCTGTCCTAGCACCCCGGTCATACAAATATTCATTATCATTAACAGCTTTTTCTTGTTGGAGCAGGCGGTCGAACATTAGGAGTGTTGAATTCCAACGTGTAGGGCTGTCGCAAATCAAGCGCCTCACTGGCATGTTGTTTCGCCGCTGGATATCGGCAAAGTGAGCCATGGCCGTGTAGGAACGCCTGAAATGGCCACACACCTTCCTGGCCTGCTTCAGGACGTCCTGTAAGCCTGTGTACTTATGCACAAAGCGTTGTATGATCAGATTACACACATGTGCCATGCACGGCACATGTGTCAACTTGCCCAACTTCAATGCCGCTATCAAATTTTTTCCGTTGTCACACACCACTTTGCCGATATCCAGTTGCTGCGGAGTCAGCCACTTTTCCACCTGTGCGTTCAGGGCGGACAGGAGTGCTAGTCCGGTGGGACTCTCTGCTTTTAAGCAAGTCAAACCCAAGACGGCGTGACACTGCCGTATCCGGGATGTGGAATAGTACCTGGGGAGCTGGGGGGGTGCCGTTGATGTGGAGCAAGAAGCAGCGGCACAAGAGGACTCAGCCGAGGAGGTTATGGAAGAGGATGGAGTAGGAGGAGTAGAGGAGGTGGCAGCAGGACTGCCTGCAATTCGTGGCGGTGTCACCAACTCCTATGCAATGCCACGCATTCCTTGATTGTCAGCAGTCAGCAGGTTTACCCAATGCGCAGTGTAGGTGATATACCTGCCCTGACCATGCTTTGCAGACCAGGTATCAGTGGTCAGATGGACCCTTGCCCCAACACTGTGTGCCAGACATGCCATGACTTCCTTTTGCACAATCGAGTACAAGTTGGGGATTGCCTTTTGTGAAAAGAAATTCCGGCCGGGTACCTTCCACTGCGGTGTCCCAATAGCTACAAATTTTTTGAATGCCTCAGACTCAACCAGATTGTATGGTAAAAGCTGGCGGGCTAATAGTTCGGACAAGCCAGCTGTCAGACGCTGGGCAAGGGGGTGACTTGGTGACATTGGCTTCTTACGCTCAAACATGTCCTTGACAGAAACACATGACTGTGGGCAGATGAGCGGGAACTGCTCAAGGCGGGAGACGGAGTGGCGGATGGTTGAGAGGGGGCAAGAAGGACAGCAGTGGTTGACGTGGCTGAAGATGCTGGACCAGGAGGAGGATGGCGGCTTAGAGTAGGCGTGCTGCTTGTACTCATGTGTTGATCCCATAGGCGTTTGTGATGTGAGATCATGTGCCTACGCAAAGCAGTTGTACCTAGGTGGGTGTTGGACCTCCCACGACTCAGTTTCCTTTGGCACAGGTTGCAAATGGCATCGCTGTTGTCAGAGGCAGACACACAAAAAAAATGCCACACTGCTGAGCTCTGCAATGACGGCATTCTGGTGGTGGACACAGCATGCGTTGATTGGCGTGCTGTCGGGCTGACCCCGGGTGCCGATGCATGCTGTCTGACTGTGCCACTAGCTCCTTGCGACGACCCCCCCCTGCTTCCAACTGGTCTCCTCCTCCTCCTCTCTGTCTCCCCATCTGAACTTTCGCCCTGTTCTTCTTCTCTTCTAGCGGGCACCCACGTGACATCCATGGACGCATCGTCATCATCAACCGCTTCGCTTGTATCTGACAACTCAGAAAAGGAAGCAGCAGCGGGTACAACATCATCATCATCACACCGTACCTCCATGTGTTTAATGCTGCCTGCCTGAGACATATCCCTGTTATCTACATCCTCTAGCAATAATGGTTGCGCATCACTCATTTCTTCAAACGGGTGTGTGAATAACTCCTCTGACATACCAAGTAAAGCGGCTGTGGTGCTAGTTTTGGTGGTGGCGGCAGGCGGGTGAGTGCTATCTTGAGAGGTGCCTGAAGCTAAGCTGGAGGAGGATGGTGCGTCAAGGTTCCGAGCGGAGGCTGTACAAGATTGGGTGTCCTGTGTTAGCCAGTCAACTAAGTCCTCAGAACTTTTCAAGTTCAGGGTACGTGGCTTCTGAAAACTGGGCATTATTCTAGGGCAAAAGGGAATCACAGCACCACGACCACGACGGCCCCTGCGGGGTGGCCTGCCTCTGCCTGTCATTTTTTTGGGATTTGTGGTACTATGCGTGCAAGCTACTGTGAGACCAGATATGATTGGCAATGTGCACTGGAACAGTTCTGCAGAGCACACACTGTAGGCCTGAGACACCCGCTTGAAGACAAGTAACTGCTATTCAATCTATAACAGTGAAAAACTAATTTTGTTTTTAAAAGCACGCTATAGAGACACTAGATATGATTGGCAATGTGCACTGGAACAGTGCTGCAGAGCACACACTGTAGGCCTGAGACACCCGCTTGAAGACAAGTAACTGCTATTCAATCTATAACAGTGAAAAAAAATTTTGGTTGTAAAAGCACGCTATAGAGACACAAGATATGAGTGGCAACTGTCAAAGCACGCTGGCACAGGTCTGCAGAGCACACGCTGAAGTAGGCCTGACACCAAGATGCTTGCAGACAACTAACTGATCTTCTATTACAGTGAAAAAAAAATATTTCTTTTAAATCTAAAGCTTAACCAATTGTTAAAACAGATATGAGTGGTGGCACTGGGCAAATAGGCACAGTATCCAATGTGAACCTCACACAGAAGCTGGCAGGCAGGCAACTGCTCTTCTATTACAGTGGAAACAAAATTTTGGTTGTAAAAGCACGCTATAGAGAAACCAGATATGATTGGCAACTGTCAAAGCATGCTGGCACAGGTCTGCAGAGCACACGCTGAAGTAGGCCTGAAACACAGACGCTTGCAGACAACTAACTGCTCTTCTATTACAGTGAAAAAAAAATATTTCTTTTAAATCGAAAGCTTAACCAATTGTTAAAACAGATATGAGTGGTGGCACTGGGCAAATAGGCACAGTATCCAATGTGAACCTCACACAGAAGCTGGCAGGCAGGCAACTGCTCTTCTATTACAGTGGAAACAAAATTTTGGTTGTAAAAGCACGCTAAAGAGACAGCAGATATGATTGGCAACTGTCAAAGCACGCTGGCACAGGTCTGCAGAGCACACGCTGAAGTAGGCCTGAAACACAGACGCTTGCAGACAACTAACTGCTCTTCTATTACAGTGAAAAAAAAATTATTTCTTTTAAATCTAAAGCTTAACCAATTGTTAAAACAGATATGAGTGGTGGCACTGGGCAAATAGGCACAGTATCCAATGTGAACCTCACACAGAAGCTGGCAGGCAGGCAACTGCTCTTCTATTACAGTGGAAACAAAATTTTGGATGTAAAAGCACGCTAAAGAGACACCAGATATGATTGGCAACTGTTAAAGCACGCTGGCACAGGTCTGCAGAGCACACACTGAAGTAGGCCTGAAACACAGACGCTTGCAGACAACTAACTGCTCTTCTATTACAGTGAAAAAAAATTATTTCTTTTAAATCGAAAGCTTAACCAATTGTTAAAACAGATATGAGTGGTGGCACTGGGCAAATAGGCACAGTATCCAATGTGAACCTCACACAGAAGCTGGCAGGCAGGCAACTGCTCTTCTATTACAGTGGAAACAAAATTTTGGTTGTAAAAGCACGCTAAAGAGACACCAGATATGATTGGCAACTGTCAAAGCACGCTGGCATAGGTCTGCAGAGCACACGCTGAAGTAGGCCTGAAACACAGACGCTTGCAGACAACTAACTGCTCTTCTATTACAGTGAAAAAGAAATATTTATTTTAAATGTAAAGCTTAACCTATTGTTAAAACAGATATGAGTGGTGGCACTGGGCAAATAGGCACAGTATCCAATGTGAACCTCACACAGAAGCTGGCAGGCAGGCAACTGCTCTTCTATTACAGTGGAAACAAAATTTTGGTTGTAAAAGCACGCTATAGAGAAACCAGATATGATTGGCAACTGTCAAAGCATGCTGGCACAGGTCTGCAGAGCACACGCTGAAGTAGGCCTTAAACACAGACGCTTGCAGACAACTAACTGCTCTTCTATTACAGTGAAAAAAAAATATTTATTTTAAATGTAAAGCTTAACCTATTGTTAAAACAGATATGAGTGGTGGCACTGGGCAAATAGGCACAGTTTCCAATGTGAACCTCACACAGAAGCTGGCAGGCAGGCAACTGCTCTTCTATTACAGTGGAAACAAAATTTTGGTTGTAAAAGCACGCTAAAGAGACACCAGATATGATTGGCAACTGTTAAAGCACGCTGGCACAGGTCTGCAGAGCACACACTGAAGTAGGCCTGAAACACAGACGCTTGCAGACAACTAACTGCTCTTCTATTACAGTGAAAAAAAAATATTTCTTTTAAATCGAAAGCTTAACCAATTGTTAAAACAGATATGAGTGGTGGCACTGGGCAAATAGGCACAGTTTCCAATGTGAACCTCACACAGAAGCTGGCAGGCAGGCAACTGCTGTTCTATTACAGTGAAAAAAAAATATTTATTTTAAATGTAAAGCTTAACCTATTGTTAAAACAGATATGAGTGGTGGCACTGGGCAAATAGGCACAGTTTCCAATGTGAACCTCACACAGAAGCTGGCAGGCAGGCAGGCAACTGCTCTTCTATTACAGTGAAAAAAAAATATTTATTTTAAATGTAAAGCTTAACCTATTGTTAAAACAGATATGAGTGGTGGCACTGGGCAAATAGGCACAGTATCCATTGTGAACCTCACACAGAAGCTGGCAGGCAGGCAACTGCTCTTCTATTACAGTGAAAAAAATATATTTATTTTAAATGTAAAGCTTAACCTATTGTTAAAACAGATATGAGTGGTGGCACTGGGCAAATAGGCACAGTATCCTATGTGAACCTCACACAGAAGCTGGCAGGCAGGCAACTGCTCTTCTATTACAGTGAAAAAAAAATATTTATTTTAAATGTAAAGCTTAACCTATTGTTAAAACAGATATGAGTGGTGGCACTGGGCAAATAGGCACAGTATCCAATGTGAACCTCACACAGAAGCTGGCAGGCAGGCACCTGCAATTACATTACACAGGAAAAAAAAAAAAGCAGCCTGATGTTATAGCCCTAAAAAGGGCTTTTTGGGGTGCTGTCCTTACAGCAGAGATCAGATGAGTCCTTCAGGATTGTAGTGGACACTGAATACCCTAGCCTAGCTATCAATTTCCCTATGTAATCAGCAGCAGCTAAACTTTCCCTCCTCTCACTAAGCATGCATCTTCCGAATGAATCGAAAATGGATGCTGGGAGTGAGGTTGGAGGGTGTGGAAGGGAGGGAGTGCTGCTGATTGGCTGTAATGTGTCTGCTGACCGAGAGGCACAGGGTCAAAGTTTGCCCAATGATGACGAATAGGGGGCGGATCGAACTGCGCATGTGTCCGCCCGCCGCGGCGAACGCGAACACGCTAATTTCGCCGGGAACTGTTCGCCGGCGGACAGTTCGGTACATCACTATAGGGCACTAACTATATCAATCTGGACTATGGATACCACTCAAGCCTTCATAGTATGACGAGTCCTAGTACTGGAGGAGACATGTTCTTTGCTGAAGAGCAAAACAACTGCTTAATAGCTCCATTAGACCCTTGAAAGGCAGGTTTACCAACTGCCATGAGTTACCTCTGGAGTATTCCCTGCAGGGTCAGTAGCTCCATGTATCTCAGAAATACTGGTCACTGGAGGTTCTCCGGTCAGACTATGATGAGCTGGGATCCTTGGAACTTCCGTCCTGAGGTACAAATATCTTGCAACCCTCATTCGCCTTTTCAATGGAATTATCCAAAGTTTTCCCAAACAGCACCACCCCTTCAAATAGAATGGTGTAGAGGGCAGACTTGGAGGATGAGTCATCATCCCAGAAACAGAACCATAATGCTTTCTAAGCTGCTATAGATAAAGCCATTTGATCCAGAGAATATCCTAGTTACACCTAGGGAAGTTTCTGTTAAGAATTCAGTTGTAACCTGAAGACTTCAAACTGCCTCTTCAATCTTGGCTTTTAATATCTCTCTCCAGCCTTTAGATCTTTAATCACATATTTCATGTTTGTAGAAACAGCAGCGGAAGTCACAGCTGACTGGCCTCCTGCAATGGTAGGCGTAACATTTTGGACAGGTCTGCTTCCACCTATGATCCATAAGTTTGCAACTTAGGTGGTGTAGTTCTGGGGTTGGAAATAACTTCCTCCACAGGGTAAAGCCTGGCCTCTTTTCTTACCCGTAAGGCCTCTGGAACTTACTTTGTAATCCCTGACCGCATGTCATGTGGCTGCACAGTGATAGGTCATGCTGAAGCGACAACCTTCTGGAGGTAGTCAGTGCATAACCAATTCCTTCCACTGTTTTCTCCTCATAACCAGATCCTGGTGAAGAATCAGACATCTGACAAATAATAATAACTAAATATTACCTGTGGTAAAGTATTAAGTAAAAAAGTGCACTGTTAAATTCTATAAGAAACCAGTGAAACAGCTTTAAAACAGGCTGAACACAGCACCTATCCATGTCTGGAGACCCTGCAAATACTTACCAAATAAGTGTGGTATGTTTATGGTAATTTTCCCTTTATTTTAGGAACTTTCTGGCAATTGCCCTTATCCAAGATGGCTGCCACAACTTGTATTCCCACAATGCAATTCATCTGTATTAGGCACATTAAGGCACAAACTGCACACATGTGGGCCTATTCTGAGTGTGTTTGCTGTTTAGAGACCAGGGAGAGGACTCCGTCTGAAGCCTACATGACCCCTAAACACCCAGGGAACCGGGAATAAATCACTGGGACCGAGGGGAAGCAAAATAGATGACAAAAGTGCCTGCAAGAAAGTTTAAAAGGCAACCAGGTGCAAAAAGTCAAAGTTTAAAGGCACCACAGTCTAAAGGCCTCAAGGTATAAAATGTAACACCGTTTTCAAAATGTATCACAGTTTTGAAAATATATCAGTCTTCAAATGCACTGCAGTCTTCAAATGCACTGCAGTTTTCCACATGTACTGCAATTTCCAATGACTTGCGATATTACATGCAACAGTATTAAATGCAATTTTTTGAGAGCGATCACATGGCCTCCAGGGGCCTGATTTGCCAGGGGAGGGCTGCCTGTGCTGTCAAGCAGTCCTCCCGAAGAGGATCGGGGCAGAGGTAAGTATCCCGGAGCTCCTGGGGGCTTAAGTCGTTATGGTGTTCTATGCCGCCGCAATGGCTTTAAAGCCCATTATAATGGGTACGGCATAGAACGCCGTAACGGCGTTAAGGGGTTCAGGCACAAAATGCATTAGAAGACATCCAGCTCTCCCACCTGTTTCAGCCATGTCCTGTACATAAATAAAGGCATTTTATTTTAATGGGATACTATAGTGCTAGGAATACAAGGCTATATTCCTAGCACTATAGCTACTTACCCAATTACAACTACATTACAAGGGTAATTAGTGAAAGTTTTTAAACCCTGTAAGAAAAATTGAGTTGGTTAGTTCTCCTTGTTGACATATCCTGTAACTATAAAAAAAGTAATTGTCTATAGATGCATTTAAAATAGAGTGAATGATATGGTATTGTCTCTTCTTTACATGAGCAAGCATGAACTGTTCTTCAATCTGTGATTTAAAGATGTAAAGTTCATATAAAGTTGTCATATTGATGGTACATTGCATCTTAATTTCATAAGATATAAACACTATGGTAAATTAAATCAGAGGTGCTAAAGTAGGCATTCAAAATACCGGATTATGCTCTAGCAGAATCCTGTTAAAATTACTGAATTCTAACCACATTGGCTATTCTCATATTTACTAAAGCCAAATATGGTCAAAATCCAGTCTCCCTGAGCAAATTTGCAGCAGTCATCCTAATGCATTAGGTGCTTGTATTAAAAGTATAGGATTCGGAAGATACACAAAGCAACGCCTTTAATAAAATTCAGGATCAAATTAATACAGTAGGATGCACATTCGCAAATTAGCATTAACTTGCTCTCAAGCACGTGAACTGTAATTTGAGGTACTATTTGCTTGCTGGCCGTGCTATTAGTAAATAGTTTAAAAAAAACCCTAAAGGCGTGAGGGTTAATTATGTGGCAGCTCTAGCTTGTGGCGTGTCTCCTAAAAATTTAAAACTAGCAACTGGGCAGCCATTGCTGCCCAGTCACTAGAAAATGTCCCATAACCATGGGGCTTGGGCCTTAGAAATAACAGAGGGGAGTAAATAGCCCCTCACTTGCCCTCACCCATAGGGCGGAGGCTATTAGAATTTTCAAGGGGAAGGTCCTTGTGTATGCCCAGCTCCAATTCATTAATGGCAAGTTGAGACCCTAATTATAACAGTAAAGGGAAGAGGTCCTAATGTCCTCCCACCCAGGCCACACTCATCTGTATTTCTACTCTAACAGTAATAGTATAGGTGGGAGTCTACCTGTCCTCCTTCACTAGTTTTAATTGTTTAAGTTGCAAGTGGGGGCATATGGAGGCTTAAAATTTATAATATTATAGAATTATAGAATATTTAGTATATCAGGATTTTTTTTAATATAATTATTTATTGTCATTTTGAATAACAGAGGGAAAAGATAAGGGAGGATCAGGGGTACAGAAATAAAAAGCAGTGGGTTAGGTGAGGGGACATACATTCAAGATACAATTTAATGTCGAACAATGTGGGACCTTTGGATGTCCAAGGCGTAGCTTTAATTACATAATTGTTACAACTGTGTTCAATTACAATATAGAGTTCATAACAAGAACAATTTCATCAATAGTCTGTGTAGGGATACGTCCTAGGGTGAACTGGGAGATAACAATGTATAGAAAGGAAGAAATATCCTTGAGAAAGACATCAATCCTACTAAAGGTGGCAGTCGGGTTAGTGACATATAAGCGTTGGGCTGATGCTGTGGATAGCAGATATGCATCTGAGCTCTGACAGAAGGTTTCAAGGTCGTCCTGGTGAATATATGTAGTGGGTTAATGCACTTTGTGGACCACAAGGTAGCAGTTCTGGTGATTCTATAAGGGTGTGCCTTAAGTTGGCACTCATTTCCCTGTGAGAGCCCTTCCTCAGGTTTGTGTAGGACATGGTTATGGTTCTACAGCCAGTGGTATAACTGTATTGTCTAGGTTGCTTGACTTAGTCAGGTTTGCATCTTTGTTCTCTAGCCATGGCCGCCAAATTTCCATCACTCATGTGGACTTGTTGACCCAGTCAGCAGACATTTTTTCATAAATACAATATTGATGGAGTTTGGTTCTGAGTTGAGAGAGTGTGGGGCATATGGTTTGTTTCCATGAACAGGCAATGAGATTACGGGCAGTGAATAGTATGAGCGCCACCTTTTGTTTAGCAGCTAATGGAGTTCCGGATGGGAACAAAATAAATAAGCATGTGGTAATGGTGACAGGAATGTCTGGTATGGACAAGTCTCAACATTGTTTCTTCATTGTATTTGGTACCCCTGGGTAAATTATGTTGAGACGGCTTGGGGTAAAGTACCACTTGTAGATCATTTTTTGTGCACCTCATCGTGAGAGTATCAGGAAGTGAGACCTTTGCGCTGCATTAAGTGCTAAACACCATTGTGTTGTATCCAGTCTAAGAGTGCTTTCAGCCGCCCATTAGACAGAGAAGTGAAAATCCTTCTGTGGATTAGTTTCCATTAGTGTGTTATAGCTTAATGATAATGTCTTAGGTTTCACGCGCGCCTTTCGGCATCTGTCATAAAGTCGGAAAGCATCAGCGTTATGGGTTGTAGCCCATATTTTTGGATGATACACCCAGTTAGAGATAATGCTTTTTAACTGTAAGTAGGAAAAAAAAAACATAGGAGTTGGGTATCTGATGCTGAACTTGTATTTCTGAAAAAGTTAACAAATTGCCCTCCTTATAGAGGTCATCTATTTGTGCAATGCCCCGTTTCTGCCATTGTTTGAATGACAGTCCTGCTGAAATACGTTCTAATGAGGTGAGTGGTGCCCAGGGGTGAAATTTGTGGTGGAAGTCTTGGTTCATACGCAAATGATCCCATATGCAAAGTGTTTCACGGGTTAGTGGAAGTAACGCGAGGTGTGTTGGACGTAGGTGTTTTGGTGTCCATACTAGGTCTATTACACTCTTAGGGGCTCTGTCTGTTTCCATGTCCACCCACAGCAAAGGGCCCACATGGGCATGTAATTTCACTGCTGCCTGCAAAATCGAGGCCCTGTAATAACCCATCACATTGGGCACTCCTACAACCTTGTCTTTAGTGCGCACCTGTAGTAAAGATGCCGCTAGTTAAGGCCTTTTCTTGTTCCATATGAAGGCTGTCAAAATGGTTTGTATTTGTTTGCATAGGGTCACAGAAGCATTCTAAAAATGATTATATCAGGATTTTAATGTTTTTTACTTGTTTATTTTATTTACCTATTTAGTGTCAACGTAATTGGAACATGTTAGGATTTCAATCCCCCAAACAGATAGATCAATAAAAAGCTAGTGTAGTCATAGTTGCTGAAAGGATAATTGTATGTTCATGTTAATGTTATGCTAGTGCTTCTGGGATTTTATGCTAGGGTAAACAGTGTATTCAACTTCAGACTTGTCATGATAGCCTTGATGTTAAAGGATGCAAGATAAACCCCATAGTGATACTATCACAATTAAAACTTATAATAAATAATACAAGTGTACTCCCAATACAGGAGAATGTCACATTCAGACATTCTTACAACTCATCCAGGCCTATTGAAAGAGTCTTAGGTGAAGTCTGCTTTTCAAACATTTCATCTCGATATTATCATCCAACTGAAATATTTAATAATAAGTGTGTGAAACAAAGTTCTACATACCTATGATTAATAAAGGCATGTAAATGAAAACACCAAGCTTCTGTCGAGTTACACAAGGAAAAAACATTTTTAAGCAGTCATATTCTGAATACCTGAAGGGAAACATGTTTCTCATTCAGTATAAGGTTTGAGGTTTTCAACATCATCAAAATTAAAAATATATATTTTATAGACTTGTGCATTTGGTTTTAATCATTTGGGGATTTGTCTAAATTATGGGCAATTGACAGGTCTGATATTCATAACTCTAAAGCACCATACAGAAGTATCAAGAACAAACTAACAGGACAATAGACAAACATGTTCATTTGTTTCATGATTTGGATTTGGATTTCCATTTGTGATGCCCATTTGATGGGGGGAAAAAAGATGGTTGATGGTTCAGAGACAGTTACTAAAGGTTAATTTTATTTACAGATTACGTTTGAAGTGACCAAGTGGGATAAAAACAGGGGCATCAAAGAAATCTGTATTTATATACTGAAATATTACATACTTATTAGAATATATAAATATTAACTTATTTAACTGCTCCCCTTCTTTTTCCCTCTACTGGTTACTTTTTTCACTTCATCTCTGACCCAAAGACTAGAACAATTATCCTATCTATGTACTGCGAAATATCTAAATAATTGTTGTATTTTGCAGTACACCAATTGGTCTATTTTCATGCCTTTTGTGTTTGTCCAAATAATTTTCCCAAATATTTTGCATGGACAATATTTAATCAAGCCGAACCACCAAATGGATAAATATCGGACTACCCAAACTAAATGATTATTTTAAATTAAATAATAGAAAAAAATAAGGTATGCAAACAAGTAATTTGCAGTTTTACAATGTGTCTTCTGATAGTGATTCTGATAGTGATGGTCTAAATAAAGACTTATAGTAGTCATTTGCCACTGTAACAATCTAAAAGTAGTGTTATTAGGAACGTAATTATCAATGTCAAAGTGTAAGCCTCAGAGACAAGGCTTCAAGGACATTTAATTTATTTATTTTTTCACAAGGGGTTATTTTTATTCTGATGGTTTTTATTGGCTTACATCCATTGGCACAAGATTATGGTATCAGGTGTGTTGGTGACAAAAATGCATATTGCAAGTGTAAAATTATTTATTTATTTATTTATTTATTTATTTGCCTAGTTATTTTAGTAACAATAATTGAACTTCTCTCATAGGAAGAAATATTGTATTCATATTATTTTGGAGCATATTTAAGTCTTATATGTTGACAAATTGTCTTTGGAACCGGCTTTAGTGAATAATCCTGCAAGTAATATAAAGTAGTAAAAATGTAGAAAAGTGTAGCGTTACTTACCTTATCCAGGGGCCGGTCGCGGTCCTCTCTTCGAGCCGTGCGCGGTCCTGCAGCACGAGCAGCGCACGGCTCATCCGACGGCTTCACTAGGAAGGTGGGCAGTGACCGCGAGAAGCGGTCACGTGTCCCGCCTGAATCTAAGAGCGCGCCGCGGGTCTCGGGCGCGCTCTTAAAGAGACAGTGGGAGCCTAAATTGTCAAAAGGCTCCCATTGGCCCCTGTCATGCCACACTCCCCATACACTTACCTTTTGGGGGTGTGGATATGACAGGAGCCAATTAAATTAGTTTTGAAGCTATTTAATCTTACCTCTCCCTTTACTCCCTGCCCTATCGTGGTTTCTGCTTCAGTTCCCTTTAGCGCTTGTTGTGTTCAGTTGTATTCCTTCGTATTGACCTTGGCTTTGTTTCTGACTATGTTATCTCGTTATCCTTATCTGTTCTGTTTGCCGGCTTACTGTTTACTGTGTACCAGACCCCGGCTAGTCCTAGTTTACGCTGTCTCTCTGTGCCCTTGACTTCGGATTGTTCCTGACTCTGTCTCCTCTCATTTACGTCGAGTCCGGCCATTCTAAGGTCCGGTAGACATATCTCTCCTTTGTGTTGTCCTTTGTTTAGTTGAATCCTGCGTGTTGGGGTATATATTCGGTACAAAAAGTAAGTGAAGAACATCTCTCAAAAAAACATGTATTTTCAACTCCAAACTGAAATAAGCATGGATATGTTGGTTTTCATCATACTTATAGCAGTTTAATAAGTGTAATAACAGGGTTACCTTCTTGGTGCTGGAATCCTTCCAGTAATTAAATGATACTTCACACAGGACAAGTTTTGTTGATCCGGACTCAAACCTGAGCCTAGAACCACTTGCTGTACAGGGGGGAGAACACCAAAGAAGCCGACCCTAAAGAAATATTAGAGAAGCCCTGGACGTGTTTTGCACCACTCAGGGTGCTTTCTCAACATCTATGATTTCTTCCTGATGTATTTTGGGGATTCCCTATGAGTGTGGATCAACAAACTTGTCCTGTGTGAAGTAATATAGTACCATCAACAAAAAGTATTCATATTTTAAATTAAGGTTTCTGATATCAAACATACTATGTTAGATTGCAGTTGAAAATCATACCTGAAAGAGTCAGTGTCTATATATAAATATATTTATAAAAATGGAGTACACCTCAGGCTAAGATTAGAAGAAATTAAATGGTAACCATGTATAAATGCCCTGTTTAAACTGGATAATTTGCTAACAAGTATTAAATGTTATAGAGTAGTTAATTTTGAATTGAATTCAGCAGTTGTAATTTGTAAAGGCACACTACAGGCATCCAGATAACATCATCTAATTGAAGTGTTCAGGGTGAAGTGCCTCTGTCTGTTTAACCCTGCAAAACATTGCAGAGAAATAGCCATGATTATATTACAGGGTTAACTCCACCTCTTGTGGTTCTCTTCCAGGTAGCCACCAGAGGCAGTTCCTGTTGCTTCATGGAGTTTTGCTGCATGAAACAATGTTGGACGTCCTCATACTTTGCATGAGGAGATCTAATGTCTTTAAATTCCCCAGAGGAAAACATTGATTCAATGCCTATGGGAAGCTTTAATGGGTGCGCAGTGAGCTCCGAACCTGTGCATGAGGTCCCACAATCGCCGTCATGTAATGAGAGGAGGAGACATAGCCAACACCAAGGGAGCTGGAAAGAGGTAAGTAAACAAACATTTTTTAACCATTTCATAACTGAAAGTGGGGGGACCCATAAAATTAAGAACACTATTGAATTAGGAATACAGGTTTGTGTTAATTGCCAAATAACAATTTTCGGTTCGTTTAGATCGTGTTCTTGTAAAATACTATAATGTTTTTTGTGTGTATTTTAAATCCAAGTGCATAAATTTCCATGATTCAGTATCATGTCTTTGCAAATTCAAACCACTTAACACAAACTTTACTGTTAAATGCAGAGAGTTTATAAAAGGGGGCATATTTGAAAAGTGTGTTTTAAAGTTCAAGGGAATTTATTATTTTTATTATTTTAATTTTTGTATAGAATTATTTGTTTCACAATCTCAACTCAAATCGGTATTACATTTGAGATTCTTCTTCCCTTCTATTGTACTCAAGCATTAACATAAATGTTGTGCAGAAGCTACTTGGAAGCTTTTTTAACAAATAAAATATACGTGTTTCCATTGCTTCTTCTTTTCTTTGCCCATGAATTACATGCAGCATTATTGCTTTAGCTATTTCATGGTTTTTACTTTTAATTTTTCATACTTCCAGCATTCTATTCTTCTACTTAAGGTCATTCTACCCAAGTTACCTATTACCTCCTCAATCTTTGAAATTATTCTTGTGAACAGCAAAAAGTAAATCATTTGTGTTTTAAACTACAAATAATTTAACATACTATTAAATAACATATTTGATTTAGTTTGGATATTTAACCCTTTAACTTTCATCGTAGCCTATTCATTAGTGGCAGTTCTATACTGCCATGTCTCAAATTAATTTATACATATGAATTGCATAATTTTCTTACTTAACACAAAATATCTTAATATATTCATATTTTTTATTGAATGTTTTGCTTCAGCTATGCTCAGTATTGCTATTATGAAGCCCAATATATTCAACTAGTGCAACAGCCAAATTTCATAAAACTATGAATAGGTATTATCAGAGGGCTCAAAGCATATTTGGTTTAGTTTTGCTGCCAATTAACACTTCAGTATGATGCATTTGATATTATTCTGTCTATTAATCTAATCTCATGCATTAGTATGGTGTTTTGTAATTGTTTTTTACAGTGCATACTTTATATTTGTTTGTATAAAAAATAAAATACTTGCCACAAAATCAGTAGTATATATTTTTTAAGAATAATTACTAATGAACATATATTTTAAATATAATTGTTGCTTTATCACTGTAAATATTTTCTTTTAAATGGTTACTCCTGGCATCATAACCACTTCACTCATTGTAGGGGTTTTGGTGCCAAGCATACTCTTGCCTGGTTAAGCTTCATATGTGCAGTGTTTCAAAGCATTTCAGACTCCAGGCATCATCGCCACTTCAAATCATTATACCATTAAATCATTATTCCATTTATGGTGATTGGGATAACCCTTTAATTGATGAGATTTCGCAGGCAAACAAAAAGCTGTACTAAGCATGAATGCACAACTATAATAAATCCTATCTATATAGCAATATTCTCCCATATAAACCACAATTTTTTCATTGATGACCCATGAAGAAAAATAATCTAACACTAGTTGAACACATACTTGTAAATGCAAGACTTGAACTCTCTCAAAAAGACAGGTTTGTAAGACGTACACATATCTGATATAAATGCTATGCTTTTGCATAAAGCAGTGCTTCAACAATTCAAATATAAACTGTATGAGTTATCTAATACAAGAGTGATGACAGCTTGACACCTAGGAATGCAATATTCAGATGTATAAACTTGAAATGTCATCAGGTACATTTTATATATTGAAGTCGCTTGCCATGATACAGTTAACCACTGCAATGGTAATCAACAGTATGCTATGATATGGCAAAATGGGAAAGACATCCATTGTTATGGAATATGGATCTCTCTCCCTCTCTCTATACAAAATACAATCATGTCCACAATAATGTGAATTTATGTGAATTAGTTAGTAACAAATATTGTCAAAACAAGGTCATGAGAAACATGTATCTCTGTTCAGGTTCAATACTGGGGAAACAATTTCACCTTTCCACCTTCCTGTCCTCTAAATATGAAATTATCAGAGAAAATAAATGAAATACGAAACCTTGAAACTCAGATTTACAGAAAACAATGAAACAATGGTAAATTGTAAAAATGACCTTTCTGAAACCACTGTGTTATTTTTCTTTGCAATTTAGTTCTAAATAAGAACAAGGTTCTTCACTAAAATTTCAATGGCCCCATACCAAATGGGGCAAAACCATACGGTGCAGTACAAATTTTGAAAAATCCAGTCATGTTTAATGCCATGTAACAATGTCAGACAATTTACATTACAGGCTGTTAAGACCTGCAGTGGTTATGGTACTGTGGTCTTCTATTCCGTTCCCAACAGCTGAGCATAAGTGATTATAGCTGCAGCAGGGAGTAGAGGAATAGTATAGATGAATGCAGCTTCCAAGACGATTCTCCCCAGCAAATAGAATATTCCCCAAACATGAGCCTAGACTTCATGAAGGGTGTAACAGGAATGATCTTTATTGAAAACAGGCTGGCTTTTATGATAAATCCTCCTGCAAGAGGACCTCCCACAGCAAACAAAGACATTGACCAATCATCATACAGTTTTACAGTAATACACGCCTTCCCTCTGCCTGGGAGATATTGAGATAAGTTAAGGAATAAATCAATTATCTCCAGGCAGAGGGCACACAATTTCCCCAAAAGTTAGAACATCCCTTTCCCCACACGGTATTCCCACAAATTACATATCCCCTGACAGCCCCGATCTGGGGGACAAACATATCCAAATTTCACCCAGATCGGTTCAGGGGTTCATAAAAAGTATCAAAGTCATGTTTTACCGACCACACACGAGGTTCCTGCCCAAAACAGTTCCACGAATTCAGCGTGTGCGGTCAGTCAATTAAGAAAAAGGTAAAAAACTAACAAAGTACCGAATGGATCCTCCAGGCTCATAGGAGTGATTGCTCCCCTTGTCTGTACGAACAAAACTACTGAATGGCGGTCTTCTGGCTGTTCGGTAAGGTAGAGAAGCCGGCGTTCGGTAGTTTCAGTGGCGGTTTGTGAGGTCGAGTGTCCGATTTTAGTTCCAGACACTCGACGACCAAGTCCCGCTGACTCCCCTCGTGCAAATAAGATGAACGCCATTTTCAATTCCACGTGGCGTTCGGCTATACGAACAGCGGCCACCCCAGGGAGCACTTAATAGTCGGTTATTTTGAGCTTAATGAGCCAGGAGGGTGGTCGGTGTTCGGTAGTTTCAAACTACAGAACCAATATTCAATATCCATACAGTGAATGGGGAAAACAAACGTATAAAGAAGAAAATGTTAAGAAAAGTCCATTTTCTTCACACAGGCTCTATATGAACCTAAATTTGTTCCGTATTTTCGGCAGACCAAAGTCAAGAAATACACACCTGAACTGTTAAATTCTGGACCCAAATGCTTCAAATTCAGGCATATATTTTAAAAATCCAAACTGCTTGCCTGCTATTTGGTAATGCTAGTAACCAGCAAGCAAAAACCCTCAGCAAGGACAGGGTTAACTACTTGATGGCTTGCCAGCGCTTGTTAACTAGCCTCTACTAAAAGTCCATGGGGGTCTATATGACTCCCATATTTCTAGTTTTATAAACCCACCTCTCTTTTTTTTTCCAATTTGACAATTTTTATTTTTGTCGTAAAGTATGAATGAGGTACAGAAAATAAAAAGGGGTGGGGAATTCTGGTACGGTATTTTCACACATTGACTTGGGTATCAACAACAACAACAATTCTATATTTTTAACACATTGTTTCCTTCAGCCGTCTGACCCGTATGTGTCGTCGGTATATTTGTCACCTTGTGCGTGATTGCGTTTATCTGTACCAGTGTATGATCAGTCGGGTCCTGTCTTGGTGAATTTTCGTTGTGGGAGGGTTAGGGTGTAGTGTCTTCCAACTATGTACAATGTGGGCAACTGTTCCGCTTTGCTTCTGGGTGTTGTCCGTGATTTTTTTATTTTTTTTACATCCTTTTGTTTTGCCTCCTCAGGCCTTGTCATTGAGGCTAAACTTGGTTTACTTGTGTCTTTAGTGATTTTTTTTTTCTATTCTGACTAAGGGCTGTCAGTCTCTCTATCTAGCTTCCTTCATGCTGCTCTTTATTCCCTCTGTTCCTGTCAGCTTGTCCCTATCCCCCTCCCGTTTGTTATAGTTTTCCCATATCTGCCTTGCTTCCACCAAGTGTTTCGCCACTTGTGTTTGTTGATTTGTTGCTGTTTCGTATATGAGGTTTATGGATATCTGTTTTACCAAGTTGCTCCTTTCCGGAACTTGTGTTTGTTTCCAACTTCTGGCTATTAAGAGGTTGGCCGCTATTAATATGTGAAATACCAGGCTTGATTGTACCTTCTTATGTGTGCCTGTTGGTATGAATAGTAGTGCGCTCTCTGGACTCAGCTTGTCGTCAGTGTGCGTTGCCCCTTGAATTATCCCCTCTACCATACTCCAGTAGTTCCTAATGTTTGGGCAGGTCCACCATATGTGGAACATCGTTCCCTCCTCCCTCAGGCATCTCCAGCACATTCTTGGTGTATTAGGGTATATAGTTGCTAGTCTAGTCGGCACTAGGTACCAACGGTATTGTATCTTACGCATTTGTTCTAAGTGTGATGCGCACCTTGATTTACCTTTGTGTGCCGTGAACGCTTGTCCCCATTGTACCTCCGTAAATGTTTTGCCCATGTCTGTGTGCCACGCTTCTCTGAATTTATCCAGCTTAGTTGGATTCGGATTATTGAGTGTCGTGTATAAGAGCGAAAGTAGTTTCTTGGGTAAGAACCCCGATTCGCATATTTTTTCTATACCTACGGTACGGTGAGGGATGGTAGTTGTAGTTGCGTTGGATAAAACCCCCTTGAGTTGTAAATAGGAGAACATTGCTCTCTGTGGTAAATTATATCTCTGTTGTACCTCTGGGAATGGCAGTAGTGTTCCCTGGTTGTATAGGTGTCGGACTGTCGTGCATCCTCCCTCAATCCACAGTCTGTGGTCAAAAGTGGGGTTCGCGATGTGTACGCTGTATATTGGGGTGGCTAGTTGTAACGGATCGCCTGGCACCCCGACTGAGTACCTCCGTTAAAGGATGCTCCTAGTGTTTCCTGAGGACTCCAAGCACTCTGGCAGACGACACCACAACCACCGAATCAGAGAAGCATATGAGTACTCTCAATCATATGAATGCTGTAGACAGTTGAATAGGAAAAAACCAAACGAATAGGTTTACACTCCTAGCAGTCAAACTGGAACAGCATACAATAAATCCTCCCCCAATAATGAGACGACACTTCACTTTGAGGGTTAAGCAGGAACTTAGGCTGGCACTCCCAGCCTGGTTTTTATTACAGTTGTTGAGAATACAGGACCGCCCACAGGGAGGGACAAAACAACCAATCAATCTGTACAATACACACTGACACTCCCACACAAAATCCTCCCCTCTGCCTGTAATAGGATTACTGAACACAATGGGTAATCTCATTATCACAGGCAGAAGAATACAGTTTTATGAAACATATCACAGGGACCCCAAAACATGCAATAACCCCATATAAAGTATATCCTCAGAACCAGGGGATCTGGGTGAACCACATATCCAAAATTCACCCAGATCCATTCAGTAGTTTGGAATATACAGTTTAATGCAGATTCCGCAGAACATATACAGATTATATAAAAAATAATTACTGTATAATGTGTCCCCTGTTGTATAGTTTAAAACTACTGCACGATGTCGTTGTGTACCAAATACCGGCGAGATGGCACCGTGTAGAAAAGTCACAACAATGTCTGTGAGTTAAAATGGCCACCATCCATTGTTCTCACCATGTGCTTCATCCATTGTTCTCACCATGTGCCTCTGATACATGAAATGGTGGCCACCCAGTAACTCCACAGTCTGTCCCCAGATGGTTTTTAAAGGGCCAGCAGCAGCACCATACAAATCCAATATGCCCAAATATTGTACTTGAAGGGCCAAATAACCCAGGGGCCATAGTCAGCAGGTAGGAGGCGGGCAAACAGGCTTCTCCAATGCCCAGTGGTGAGGTTGGTTTCGCCACACTAGTGTCCATTCGCTTTTGTAGCCCAGCTGTGGCTTAACTGTGTCCCATATTTTTAACAGTAGCACAGTGGTGTTGGGCATGTCTGGGTGTGATGGCCGCTTTTTGTGTGGGACCCAGAAGATATATCTGAGGCCTCTGTGGCATGTCCATGTCGTTTCCATCGCTACCCACTGTGGTGGATTTTGGGCTGCGTGAGCTTGTAGGATTGTGGCTAGTAGTGCTGCTCTATAATATGTGTGTATCTCTGGTAGTCCCATCCCACCCTGTGCCATCGGTTTAGTTAACACCTTCGTAGCTACCCTGATTTTTTTATATGCCCATACAAAGTTGGCGAAGACCCGTTGTAGTTGGTTCAGGTATGATTTGGGTATATGAATTTGTAGTGTCCTAATTAGGTATTGAAATTTAGGCAGCATCATCATTTTTACCGCCGCTAATCTCCCTACCCAGGACATGTATTTGTCGTTCCATTTTTTCAAGGTGTCCCTGATTTCTCCCATCAGTGTCCCGTAGTTAAGATCTAATAGCCTCCCCGGGTGTTTCGATATTTTCAGTCCCAGGAATGTGAGGTGGTCATCCCTCCAGTCTAGCGGGAATGCACTCCTGAGCTGTTCTATATTGTGGTGCGGTATTCCTATCCCCATTGCCTGAGTTTTGGTGACGTTGAGTTTGTAATACGACTGTTCTCCATATAGTTGTATTTCTTTTAAAAGGGTGGGGAGCGATATCTGCGGCTGCGTAAGCGTGAGTAGTATGTCGTCCGCGAACAGGTTGGCTTTGTATTCTGTGGTTCCCACTGTTATTCCGTGTATTGAAGGGTTTTCCCTTATTTTTGTCGCAAGTGGCTCGAGCGCTAGTACGTATAGCAGGGGGGAGAGAGGGCATCCCTGTCTCGTGCCATTTGTGAGCTTAAACGGTTCCGACAGGAAACCGGAATTGATTACTCTAGCTGTGGGTGAGCTGTATAGCGCTTGCACCACCGACCTGAAGGCCTGGGGTATACCGTACCCCTCCATCACTTCATTGAGGAACCCCCAATGCAGGCGGTCGAATGCTTTTTCCGCATCGAGAGAGACAAATAGTCCCTCTCGGCCCCTATTGTGCAGCTGGTGCAGGAGGTTAATGACTTTCCTGGTATTGTCCGCTCCCTGTCTACCCTTCACAAAGCCAACCTGATCATCGTGTATGATAGTGGGAAGCATTGTTCCCAGTCTGTTTGCATAGATTTTAGCAAATATTTTCGCGTCTGTATTAAGAAGTGATATGGGGCGGAAGTTTTGCGGTACTGTCGGGCTTTTGTTGGGTTTTGGCAGCGTTATAATGTGGGCGGCCAGTGTTTCCTTGGGGAGGACTCCGTTCTCGGCCGCTTCTCTAAACATTCTCGCCAGGTATGGCGCTAGGGTGTGGCTGAATGTCTTGTAGTAGTGGTTGTCGAACCCGTCTGGGCCTGGGGATTTCCCTGTCGGTAGGGCCTGAATCACCTCTCTGACCTCCTGGGTATCTATCTGTTTAACAAGATCTATCTGTTGCTGTTGTGTGAGCTTGGGGAGCCGCACCCCTTCTAAGTATTGCTTAATGCTAAGGTCTGTCGGGTGCTTAGTCTGCTTGTCCTCCCGTATGTTGTATAGAGATGAGTAGTATGTCGCGAACGCGTCACTTATGCTTTTTGGGGTTGTCGTCTTTGTCCCCTTGTGGTCCGTTAACTGGAGTATCTTTTGATTCGCCTGTCTCGTTTTCAGTCTTTGCGCTAGTATCTTACTTGCTTTGTTGCCCTGTATGTAGTGGCTGATCTTGAGCCGCTGCATGTACGTGTTGAGTTTGTCTAATGCCTGTTGGTGCATTAGTCGGGTAACTCGTGCTATCTCTGCTTTAGTTTCTGGGGTAGGGTTCGTTTGATTGAGTCTGGTTAGGTTGTAGAGTTCTACCTGCCATGTTCTGTATTGGGTTTGTGTCTGCCTTTTCACATGCGTTGCCCTCCTGATCAGTAAGCCCCTCGCTACTGTTTTGTGAGCTGACCATAAGGTAGCGTCAGAGACATCGTCTGTGTCATTTATTGTGAAATATGTTTGTAGGTCTTTTGTCAGTGACTGCACAAAATTCTCGTCTCTTAGTAGAGAGTTATTAATTTTCCAGGGGTTGCGGTTTTTAAAGTCATATATGTTTTTTAGGTCGATGGTCACCGGTGCATGGTCTGACCACGTGATTTGGTGAATGTCGCTATGGAGGACCTGATCTAGCGCTGATCCGTGTATGAGGAACCCGTCTATTTTTGAGTAAGAGTTGTGTACAGCAGAATAATGTGTGTATGTCCGTTCTGCTGGGTGTGATACTCTCCATGTGTCATAGTAGTGGTGGCCATTAAGTAATTTCACCATGGCTCTGCATTGTCTCTTTAAGGGGCGTTGATTCCTGCTGTGAGGTGATAGGGTGGTATCGAGCTGTGGGTCTATTATGTGATTGAAGTCCCCTCCTATTATGACAATCCCTTTTTGCACTTTAGATACTTTCATGAGTATCCTGTGTAAGAAGTTCCTTTGGTTCATATTTGGGGAGTAGACGTTCACAATGGTATAGAGCATATCATTAATCAAGCCTGTTATAATGACATACCTCCCAGTTGGATCTATGTCTTGCGAATGCAATGAGAACGCAACAGATCTATTTATGAAGACCGAGGCACCTCTAGATTTGGTTGGGTGATCATTGTGTCTAAAGTGTGTTTCTTGTAAGCACAGAATATCAGCTTTCAGGGTATGAACCTCTTTCATGAGAAGATGTCTCTTAACTGGTGTATTAAGGCCTCTGACATTAAAGGTGCAAATCTTCACGGTGGTTTCAGGGGATGGTGCTTAGTGTAGTTTGGAAATCTATCTAGGATTTTGCAGGCTACCACCCTTCCCAGCTTATTCAAGCAGAGTGGTATTACCTTTCTTCCCTCGGACTTTGTCCCTGAGTGGCAAGCGGGGTGTGAGACTAGTTTGTCTCTTTTGGGTCGTTCTGTCATGACTGGGGTGTGTGGAGTCTGGTCGCCCACAGACCCAACCCCCACACAAGTTGTTAGGTTCAAAACATACAGAAAGTTAACAGTACATAGCATAACGTGAAACATAACAGTAAAATAAACAGAAGTATTTACATGGACATTCCTAAGTGCCCGTGGTGCCGTGGTCTTGGCTTGGCACTGCGTATTCGTGCCGCGGGGGAAGAGGCTTATGGCCTCTTGTCCACTAGTCGCTATGACCCCCTTTGGCTGAGTCTAATATTTGTACATTAATTGAAGCCTTTTGTGCTTGTGGGTGGTTTCGTTATCGTTGCCTTGTGGGTGAGTCTGTGCCCACCCGTTGCATTAATTATTTATTTGTACTCTTTTTTTTTTTTCTTTTGGTTAGTACGTCTTGGCTTGTTGCATCTGAGTGACCTGCCTTCCGGCTGCATTTTTATTAGTATATATATATATTTCTTTTGCATTATTATTTATTTTTTTCACTTTTTATTTATTTATGAATTTTTTTATGTCTTATTATTAATTTTTTTTTTTTTAATGTATTTATCTCTCCCGTTTGGGATTGGGTAAGTGGTGCCCAGTTGGTGGCGTGTCATGCTTTCCCCTGTGTAAGGGTCTTATCTTGAGGTAGGGCTGAGTGTCCCCCGGTCTATGCTGCCCCAGGGTGCTCACTGTTCCTCGCCTTAAACCTCCCCCTCTGTGACCACTTGGGAGCCTATCTCTGTGCGTGTGGTTTATGTATTGTAGGTTACATTACCCATCCCTCTTGGAGATTATTTTTCTTAGCCCTATGGCCATCGCTCAGATCGTCCTCTCTCATTGTCTCTTTTTCGCTTTCCTCCAGTCTGAGGTAACCTTGGCTCTGCTCCCCTCCTTCTCCGATGCCGTGGTGGGCGCCATATTCCATGAGCTCAGTATGCGTTGGCCTTCCTCAGGGGTTCCGATTATGGTTGTCTTTCCCTCCCGCAATATTAGGAGCTTGGTGGGGTACCCCCATCTGTACGGTAGATGATTTTCTCGTAGCTTCGCTGTTATGTCTCTGAATTCTCTCCTCCTTTTCAGGGTATGTGAGGATAGGTCCGCATAGATGGTGATCCCTCTGTATGCCGCCGGCAGTTCCCTTCGTTTTCGGTTGGCTGAGAGTATCCCCTCTTTAGCGTGGAAATAATGCATTCTAATGAGGACATCTCTCGGAGTTTCCGGGGGTAGAAATTTCGGTTTGGCGGTTCTGTGTATCCTATCCAGCAGGAATAGGTCGTTTGGCAAGTCAGGAGCCAGTTCTCTCAGTAGGCCTGTAATATGTGCGGTAAGTTCATCCGTCGTTATTGTTTCTGCAATCCCCCTGATACGGAGGTTATTACGGCGGGCCCGGTCCTCCATATCTGCGATTTTGAGGTCCTGGTCGTTTAATCTTGATACCAGGCCTTCCACTGTGTCGGCTAGCGAGTTGTGGGCCTCCGCCATATCTGCTAGTTGATCCTCTGTCTGCGTTGTGCGGCGGCCTATTTCCTGCATTTCCTGTCGCAGGTCTTTTAAGGAGCTTTCCATTTTGGCCATAATTTTGTCTGCCATATCGTTTAGGAGCTGCTTTATGGAGCTGTGGGTCAAGGTAGGATCGCAGTCCCCTCGCTTTGCTTCCTCCTCTTGCCCTCCGTCCGCGCCATCTTGGGCCTGATCTGGCTGGTGTGCGGTACGTCCCTGCCCCGCTCTGAATGCGAAAAAATTGGGTTTTTCCCCTTTCTCCCCTGTCCTTTTACCTTTAGGTTGGGACATGGCTTTGTGGGGACGGGTTTGCGCTGTGATTTTAGGCTTTAATTGCTCTTGTTCAGCCGTCGAGGCTCGGAGCTCTCCCTACATGCGACTGCTCCGGTCCGCTTCCTGGACACGCCCCCCAAACCCACCTCTCTTTTAAACCATGCACTGTAGTGGATGTAATACAGACAACTACTGGAGCAGCGGCCCCTATAATAGGGTTAGACCGATTATTGGTTTGGCCAATATTATCGGTTGATATTACAGATTTCTGCAAAGATCGGTATCGGCCACTATTAATACTGATATCGCCAATAATGTTATAGGTGGCAGTGGCCCATAAGGCGTAACACGCGGCCGCATTAGGGCATAACGGATTTGGGGGCGCAAGAATTGAGTGACCTGCACGAAGGAAGTGCACAGTGCTCCCCCTACCAGTCACTCGGTGTAGCGTGGTCGAGTGTAGCAGAGCTGACAGCGGTACAGGAACTTTAGTTTCCTGTACCTGGACGGACTGACAGGAAGTGCTCACTGAGAGGAAATATTCTTGAAAACATAAAAATATCTGAATGGCATGTATATTTTTTGTGCATTTACTACTTAATAAAAAAAATATTGCAAAAATAAATAATAAACATGTTCAGTTAACGGTAGATTTGTGTAGAAATTGTTTCTTTTCTCAAAATGATAAATGTACAGAATATTGGTATCGGTAAGTTATCGGCTATCAGCCTGAAAGGTCACAGATTATTGGTATGGGCTCTAAAAAATTAATTTTGGTCGATCCCACCTCTTTAAGCCTCCAGAAAGACGCATTGATTCAAGGATTTCCTTTGAATGTGTATGCAGTGCTCACTGCAAATGCGCATTAGGTCCTATAGGAGGAGCATTGCATTGGTCATCACCAAAGGAGACCATTCCTCCTCCATAATGTTGCAGGAGTAGGTGAGGTAAGCCTCATGCTGGAAAAAGTTTCCTTTACTGGTTTGCCTGCTGCTGGATAGTTTGCTATTTGCAGCAGACAAATAGTATTTCAAATTATTATGCACTTGCAAAAAAAACAAGTAAACAAAAACTTACGAACATGCATCTCCGACCTACCGGATGCATTAAGTTTAAATGTTTTGTTAAATTGGTGTTTCCTTAGCTAGTACCAAACTGATGAATAACAAATTGCATGAATTAAACTAATGTTGATATTTGTCCAGTTCAGTCATGAAATAATTTGTTCATATTTATTTGGCAAATGCAATAACTGATTAAATATTTGAATTTATCTGAAAACGAATGCACAAGTCTACTCTAGATTACTTCCTAAAGTATATGAAGTATGTTGATTGTTTCAACATTTCTTTGATCTTGGAATTTTCTTCAAAACATTCTTTCTCTCTCACGTTAAAGCTTGGGGAAAATGCTGTCACCCATTAAGAAACAAAATCATGACATTTTTTCTTGCTTTTATTCATGACAGCACATGTATTCCTCATACATTCCCCTTAGAAATTTACTTGTTTGTATATGCATGTTTCAACACAGAACAGCAGATTTTGAGGGGAGTTATTATGGAAAATAAAAAAATGTCTTCACCTGTCTTGAGAGCCACCCAAATGTATATTCTGCCATGGATAATTGCCAAGGGTTTTAAATGACTTTATCGGTGACAGTTTACTCTCAAGGAATCACTTGTCACTGGAAAGTGCTGATTGCTCTTTAGAGTAAATAATATTTATTTATAACTTTATGGCACTGCATATAGAGAAACTACACACAGACATAATGTATAAGCATAGAAATTAACTTTTACAGAGATTAAAATCTGATGTCCTATGCTACTATCCAAGTCTTAAAAAGCCCCATTGCCACCGCAAGCATGAAGAGTATATGACATATTCACATATTCACCACTCACCACTATCAATGGTTTAATGGTGGGTAGAGAGTTTGAGCCCTGCTATTATATAATATTATATACCAATTAATAGAACATTTATTTATTTATAAAATATTTTACCAGGAAAGATACATTGAGATTTCTCTCGTTTTCAAATATGTCCTGGGTCCACAAAACATTGCATTGATACATTAGGGTACAATTAAATACAAAAACAATATTAATACACAATATATACAAAATGTAACATAGAACAGGTAGTAAATATATAATCAACCATAACACGTGCATTCTGTTTTGAGGTATGTAGAGAGGGATCTCTTAACCCCTTAAGGACCAAACTTCTGGAATAAAAGGGAATCATGACATGTTTAAGGGGTTAAAGGACTTTAGGCTTGTGGAAGATTTTAAAGAGTGCGGGAGGTTGTTCCACAATTTTGGCGCTCTGTAGGAGAAGGAGGATTGGGCTGCTTTCTTTTTGTATTGAGGTAGACTAAATAAAGTGCTGGTACTGGATCAGAGGTTTTATGAGGTGGGAACAGCCAAGGAGAGCATTCTGCTCAGGTAGGGTGGGAGCTGTGGCGAAACCAACTTAACTTCACCACTGTGAACTTGAGAAGCCTGGTTGCTCGCCTGCTTCCTTTAAACTATGGACCAGACTTGAAAAAGGTTTATTTCCCCTGCAGAAAGGCTTATTCGTGCTTTCTGCCAGGGTGTTCGGTAGATTTTATCTACCGAACAAACTACCGTACGAGGGACCACCTAGGAGATGGAGTGTGCCGTCAATTGACCGCCCAGAAGCTGCGGTTAACCGCAGCTTAATTGACAAACGCTGGGTGGCCTTTGTTCGTCAAACGAACACGTGGCGGCGGCCATCTTAACTCCCGAACAGCGGTGTTTTGCCGTCGAGTGTCTGGAACTAAAAACGGACACTCGACTAAGCAAACACCGCTGAGACCTCCAGACTTCCGTGGATTCGTGCTGAAACTACCGAACGAGCCGCCGTTCGGTAGAAAGACTAAGGTTCACAAGGGGAATCCAACGAACCCAAGGAAACCCACGGATGGCAAGCCGTTCGGGACTTTTTAATACACTAACAGAGACCGACCGCAAGGCCAAACCTTATGGAACTATTTTTGGTTACTTTGCCTGTGCGGTCGGTCAATACTTTAAAGTCCCATAACTCCCGAACCCTTTATCCGAATTGGCTGATTTTCACATATGTTGTTCCTCCAGACTAGGGCTATCTGGAGTATTTACCCAAGTATTTAGGGTACATCCAAGACTTGGGTAAAACTATGTCCATGTTAATTGTGTTAACAGATAAGTTAGAGGGAGGAGATGTGTGGGTTGTACCTTAAACTGGATTGGTGTATTGTAAATCCCTCCCTTGCATGGCAGAATCCCATATAAGCCTGTGTGTGAATAAATCAGTTGTTGTTGCTGTTTAACCCTGAAGCTGAAGTGTTGTCTCATTCTTGGGGGGGAATTTGACTGTATGCCGATTGCTAGGAGTGTAAGCTGTTCGTATTGCTTTTCCTGTTTGGCTGCTTCCAGGGTTCGGGGGTCTGCTGTTCGAGAGTTGGTGAATACGTGCAGTTTGGAGTTCGGGAGGTTGGTGATTGCAGTAGCTGCTGGTCTATGGGAAAGATGATTATCGCCTAAATGTTTTTTATCCCCTTGTCTGCTGAAACGGTCCGCAACAGGAGCTTCCCAGAAAAGCTCTTAAACACAAGGCTGGACAGATGAAGGGTGCGCCTGGATTCCAGCGACAGCCAGTTTAGTTCTTTTAGCATGTGACAATGGTCGGTCATGTAATTACATTGTAGCACAAATCGGCAGAACGAGTTATACAGTGTATTGAGTTTATTAATGTGGGATTGTGGTGCAGGTGCATATACTACATCACCATAATCAATGATTGGCATCAGCATTTGCTGTACAATCTTTTCCTTTACTGTAGGGCTTAGGCAGGATTTGTTTCTGTACAGGGCACCTAGTTTTGGTAAAGTTTAGATACAAGTTTTTCTATGTGGAGGCCAAAAGATAGATTGGGGTCTAACAACATACCCAAGTATTTGAAAGAGTAGACTGTGGTCAATGTGCTATTTGAATTAGTTTTGATGGATAGGTGGGAATTGTGTAACTTGTGTAATTTAGGTGTATCTACAGTTTTTAAAATGTCTAAAAATAATGGTGGTTTAGTTATAAGATGATTATACATTGAGTAAACCTTTACCAACTTTTCCTAATTACTGTTTTTATGATATATAACAGATGTGAAATATATTTTTTTTGTGATGGGGTTAAAGGGACACTATAGTCACCTGAACAACTTTAGCTTAATGAAACAGTTTTGGTGTATAGAACATGCCCCTGCAGCCTCACTGGTCAATCCTCTGCCATTTAGGAGTTAAATCCCTTTGTTTATGAACAAACCTCCCTGCATGTGACTTGCACAGCCTTCCATAAACACTTCCTGTAAAGAGAGCCCTATTTAGGATTTCTTTATTGCAAGTTCTGTTTAATTAAGATTTTCTTATCCCCTGCTATGTTAATAGCTTGCTAGACCCTGCAAGAGCCTCCTGTATGTGATTAAAGTTCAATTTAGAGATTGAGATACAATTATTTAAGGTAAATTACATCTGTTTGAAAGTGAAACCAGGTTTTTTTTTTTTATCATGCAGGCTCTGTCAATCATAGCCAGGGGAGGTGTGGCTAGGGCTGCATAAACAGAAACAAAGTGATTTAACTCCTAAATGACAGTGAATTGAGCAGTGGCATTGCAGGGGAATGATCTATACACTAAAACTGCTTTATTTAGCTAAAGTAATTTAGGTGACTATAGTGTTCCTTAAATGGATACAAACCAGGCTTTTAATATAATCTTTACTTATCCTTATATTTAACAAAATGTACCTGTGAGGTGCAAAGAAAAATTAAATGTAGAAATCCACACCTCTTTATACTGTACATGGGTACCTCTACATAATCTCTTTGTCAATCATTGTTATAATCTCTATCATTTGCATCTGGCAGTCAGCATTAGACTTAGACTTTGCATTTGGCAGTCAGCATAAGCACAATGGAAAAATTTGCTTTGGTCGAGTCATTTTGCCTGGTAAAAAAAAGTTTGCATAGTAGGACCTTCATCCATGTGGTGATATGGTTTATAGAATATCTTCCAAGCAAAAGATTTGGTGAAAATATTCAGATGAGCTAAGAAGTTGGAAAACAAAATGTGCCTATCAGTGTGCTGCAATTAAAAAAATGGCTACAATAATATTGCCTACTTGCCCAGCCTTATGTTTATGCTGTAGTAGGCACTCTACAATACCAAGTCAAAGAGAACGTCTATAAAATTAAAGCGGCACTGTCATGCCGAACTTACCTTTCCTCAATCTCTTCCTCTTCTCCGCCTCTCTCAGGATCTGTTATTCTTTTCTTCCATTCTTCTTTAGTTTTCTTTAAAATCATAAGACAAAGTAGGGACTCTGTCTTATGGAGGATTCCTCCGCTTGACCAGCTCTGACCAGCGGAGGAGCAAAGTGTGCTTCATTTCCGCTGGTCTGAGCAATTTTCCCATGATCCCTAGCTTTCCTCCCAGTTCCCACAATGCTTCCTGTCAGTATTGCCGAAAGTCCTGTCACTTAGACAGAACGCCGGCAAAACTGCCGAATTGCATCCTAACAGAATGAGAAGAGTTTCTCCATTGGTGTTAGGATGCAATTCGGTACTTTGTTCGTATCGGAATTTCATTCTAATGAATGAAACTCCGATCCTATTCATTGCTGTGGCTGCATCTTGCAGCCGCTTAGTAGATAACTCCCTAATTCCCACGGTATTAGGGAGCTATCTACTAAAAGGCTGAAAGACCTGAATTGGTCTTGAAGCCAAATGTACTAATACCAAGTAAAGATTACTTAGTATTAGTAAATAATATGCCCCTACTCGCTATACCGCGAGTAGGGGCATGTCTAGTAAGCAGTGAGCAGCCTGTGGCTGCTCACTGTAAAAAAAAACAAAAAAACACCTAATAACCGCCCCCCCCCCCCTGCGCGGGGGTTAAAGATGGGGGGGACCTACTGTCCTCCCCCCTGGCCCCCACCCCTGCGCTGTGGGTGGGGGCCCTAATAAAATAATAAGGGGGGGGACCTACTGTCCTCCCCCCTGGCCTCCACCCCTGCGCTGTGGGTGGGGGCCCTAATAAAATAATAAGGGGGGGGACCTACTGTCCTCCCCCCTGGCCCCCACCCCTGCGCTGTGGGTGGGGGCCCTAATAAAATAATAAGGGGGGGGACCTACTGTCCTCCCCCCTGGCCTCCACCCCTGCGCTGTGGGTGGGGGCCCTAATAAAATAATAAGGGGGGGGACCTACTGTCCTCCCCCCTGGCCCCCACCCCTGCGCTGTGGGTGGGGGCCCTAATAAAATAATAAGGGGGGGGACCTACTGTCCTCCCCCCTGGCCTCCACCCCTGCGCTGTGGGTGGGGGCCCTAATAAAATAATAAGGGGGGGACCTACTGTCCTCCCCCCTGGCCCCCACCCCTGCGCTGTGGGTGGGGGCCCTAATAAAATAATAAGGGGGGGGGACCTACTGTCCTCCCACCCCTGCGCTGTGGGTGGGGGCCCTAATAAAATAATAAGGGGGGGGACCTACTGTCCTCCCCCCCTGGCCCCCACCCCTGCGCTGTGGGTGGGGGCCCTAATAAAATAATAAGGGGGGGGACCTACTGTCCTCCCCCCTGGCCTCCACCCCTGCGCGGTGGGTGGGGGCCCTAATAAAATAATAAGGGGGGGACCTACTGTCCTCCCCCCCTGGCCCCCACCCCTGCGCGGTGGGTGGGGGCCCTAGTAAAATAATAAGGGGGGGGACCTACTGTCCTCCCCCCCTGGCCCCCACCCCTGCGCTGTGGGTGGGGGCCCTAATAAAATAATAGGGGGGGGGCCTACTGTCCTCCCCCCCCTGGCCCCCACCCCTGCGCGGTGGGTGGGGGCCCTAATAAAATAATAAGGGGGGGGACCTACTGTCCTCCCCCCCTGGCCCCCACCCCTGCGCTGTGGGTGGGGGCCCTAATAAAATAATAAGGGGGGGGACCTACTGTCCTCCCCCCCCTGGCCCCCACCCCTGAGCGGTGGGTGGGGGCCCTAAATGACCCCCCCCCATCAAGGTGACTAGGGGTCCCAAGCCCCTAGTCACCCCCCCCACCCAAAACATTCTATCCCCTACCTACCCCCCTCACCCTAAAAATAGTGAGGGGGGAATAAAATAACTAACCTGTAAAAAAAAAAAAATTAAACTTAACATTTGATGTCTTCTTTTTTCTAAATTCTTCTTTCTTCAGCCCCCAAAAAAGCCAAATAAAAATCCATCATACCCGTCGCACTTTAAAAAAAAACAAAAAAAAAACGAGCGCAAAAAAAAATTAATCCATGTTCACCCATGGAGGGCACGCCGCGTACTGAGCTCCGCAGGGCGGATCAAGGCTTATATAGCCTTGCCCCGCCCTGCAATTAGGCTTAGAACACACTGATTGGTTGGTTTAAGCCAATCAGAGTGCTCTGTGTCATTTTACACAGCGTGGGAAAATTCTAAAGAACTTTCCCACGCTGTGTAAAATGACAGATCACTGTGATTGGATGGTTTTCAAGCCATCCAATCACAGTGCTCTGTGTCATTTTACAAGCGTGGGAAAATTCCAAAGAACTTTCCCACGCTTGTAAAATGACACAGAGCACTGTGATAGGATGGATTTCAAGCCATCCAATCACAGTGCTCTGTGTCATTTTACAAGCGTGGGAAAATTCCAAAGAACTTTCCCAAGCTTGTAAAATTACACAGAGCACTGTGATTGGATGGCTTGAAAACCATCCTATCACAGTGCTCTGTGTCATTTTACAAGTGTGGGAAAGTTCTTTGGAATTTTCCCACGCTCGTAAAATGACACAGAGCACTCTGATTGGCTTAAACCAACCAATCAGTGTGTTCTAAGCCTAATTGCAGGGCGGGGCAAGGCTATATAAGCCTTGACCCGCCCTGCGGAGCTCAGTACGCGGCGTGCCCTCCATGGGTGAACATGGATTAATTTTTTTTTTGCGCTCGTTTTTTTTTTTTTTTTTTTTAAAGTGCGACGGGTATGATGGATTTTTATTTGGCCTTTTTGGGGGCTGAAGAAAGAAGAATTTAGAAAAAAGAAGACGTCAAATGGTAAGTTTAATTATTTTTTTACAGGTTAGTTATTTTATTCCCCCCTCACTATTTTTAGGGTGAGGGGGGTAGGTAGGGGTTAGAATGTTTTGGGGTGGGGGGGGGTGACTAGGGGCTTGGGACCCCTAGTCACCTTGATGGGGGGGTTCATTTAGGGCCCCCACCCACCACTCAGGGGTGGGGGCCAGGGGGGAGGACAGTAGGTCCCCCCCTTATTGTTTTATTAGGGCCCCCACCCACCGCGCAGGGAGGAGGACAGTAGGTCCCCCCCCTATCTTTATTTAGGGACCCCACCCACCGCTCAGGGGTGGGGGCCAGGGGGGAGGACAGTAGGTCCCCCCCCTATCTTTATTTAGGGCCCCCACCCACCGCTCAGGGGTGGGGGCCAGGGGGGAGGACAGTAGGTCCCCCCCCTTATTATTTTATTAGGGCCCCCACCCACCGCGCAGGGGTGGGGGCCAGGGGGGAGGACAGTAGGTCCCCCCCCCTATCTTTATTTAGGGCCCCCACCCAGCGCTCAGGGGTGGGGGCCAGGGGGGAGGACAGTAGGTCCCCCCCCTTATTATTTTATTAGGGCCCCCACCCACCGCCCCCCCCCTTATTATTTTTTTAGGTCCCCCACCCACCGCGCAGGGGTGGGGGCCGGGGGGAGGACAGTAGGTCCCCCCCCTTATTATTTTATTAGGGCCCCCACCCACCGCGCAGGGGTGGGGGCCAGGGGGGAGGACAGTAGGTCCCCCCCCTATCTTTATTTAGGGCCCCCACCCAGCGCTCAGGGTTGGGGGCCAGGGGGAGGACAGTAGGTCCCCCCCCCCCTTATTATTTTATTAGGGCCCCCACCCACCGCGCAGGGGTGGGGGCCAGGGGGGGGGAGGACAGTAGGTCCCCCCCCTTATTATTTTATTAGGGCCCCCACCCACCGCGCAGGGGTGGGGGCCGGGGGGAGGACAGTAGGTCCCCCCCCTTATTATTTTATTAGGGCCCCCACCCACCGCGCAGGGGTGGGGGCTGGGGGGGGAGGACAGTAGGTCCCCCCCTTATTGTTTTATTAGGGCCCCCACCCACCACGCAGGAGTGGGGGCCGGGGGGAGGACAGTAGGTCCCCCCCCCTTATTGTTTTATTAGGGCCCCCACCCACCGCGCAGGGGTGGGGGCCGGGGGGGAGGACAGTAGGTCCCCCCCTTATTATTTTATTAGTGCCCCCACCCACCGCGCAGGAGTGGGGGCCGGGGGGAGGACAGTAGGTCCCCCCCCCCTTATTGTTTTATTAGGGCCCCCACCCACCGCGCAGGGGTGGGGGCCGGGGGGGAGGACAGTAGGTCCCCCCCCTTATTATTTTATTAGTGCCCCCACCCACCGCGCAGGAGTGGGGGCCGGGGGGAGGACAGTAGGTCCCCCCCCCCTTATTGTTTTATTAGGGCCCCCACCCACCGCGCAGGGGTGGGGGCCAGGGGGGAGGACAGTAGGTCCCCCCCCCCCTTATTACCATTTATGTTTTTACAGTGAGCAGCCACAGGCTGCTCACTGTTTAGTGGACATGCCCCTACTCGCGGTATAGCGAGTAGGGGCATTGGGGAGATTTTAATCTCCCTTGTGCTATTTTGGGGGTCATATTGACCCCGATAGAGTGAGGGGGGGACCTGGGGGGCTTATGAAGTGGTGGGGAGCACACCTCCCCACCGCTTCTGTCTTTACATATTACAAGGAGGGAGCTGCACGTCGGTAGCTCCCTCCTTGTAATAAACTGATCGAACAAACGAACACTGATACTTAGTGATACTCAGTGTTAGTTTGTTCGTCTGATTTTTTCTATTCATTCATTCGTCTGTCTGATGAATAAATGAATAGATGAAATTCCCGTTCGCATGTCCAGGTGTTTCACTGGGCATGTGCGGGAATCTCACAGTCTGTCTAGTGTGGGTAGATGACGTGTCCCACAGGGACTTCACCTACCCACACAAAGATGGCGGCGCCCTGAATAAAGATCGGGGCAGAAGATACAGATTTAAAAATAGGTAATCTGGGGGACTTAGGGGCATTTGGGGGTGACTAGGGGGTCAATTGGATGTAGTGGAGGCGTGAGGGGGGTTAAAAAAAAAACGGGATTCGGCATGACAGTGCCGCTTTAAGATTTTTCTTTTTTGCAGTATTGAATAAATTAATATTGGGAGCAGTGGCAAGAGTTTTTTTTTAACTGAAATAAAGTAATGTTTTATAAAAATGAAAGAAACGGTCAGTGGGCAATCAATACCTTCATCCCTTGTATCCTAACAAGAACAAAGCATGCCCACACATGCAATCTGTAGTATGAGTAACTGCAGCAGGTAGTAATTTAATTTAAAAAAAAAAAAAAAAGGATTTAAAAAAAAAAAATGAAAGGGAAGAATGCCTGAGCGAGGAATCAATTCACCTTTTTTTAAATTGTCTTTCATTGTAGTTGTTTCACCATAACTCCTCCAGTTTTGTGGTAATGCATCTGTTTTCTCTGCGGACACAGTTAGTATAAGCTGATGGGGCACTGTTTTATTCCATACTGAATGATGGTTAAAATACAGACCAGAAGTGAGGAAAAGCTTTTTTTTTTTTCTCAAGTTGGAGATGGTGAGTGGGTTTCAGTTGCCAACTTGGAAAATAAAGTGTCAGCTTTTTCAATAAAGCCAAAGGAACTATGGAGATACTGGAACTAAATAAACTATGCCTGCAATGGTGGGGGGGAATAGATGTATCATAATCACCAGATTCATTACCACTTCCGCCAAGACACTACTTGGTGCTCTATCATTTAAGTAAAGGGTGTCTCTGATGCCATTGACAAACTAGACTATGCTGATTTCTGCCTTTGTTGCTTCTATGGGGTTTTAGAAGGAATAGTGCTTGTTGAACCAGTCCAGCTAATGCTGTACTCTTAGTCTGTGTATGGGGAATCCTTGCATGCTTTACAAACATACTGCTATTACATGTGTGCCAAGCGTACTCTGCAGCTGCAACTGCTAATTATTCTGCTGCTTTTGACTTTACATCAGCAATTAGTACAGTATAAGATCCACAAAGAATTATACACCTCATGGTAGTCCTGCTATCTTTAGGCTGGATACTGGTTATAATGGCAGTACTACTGGTGGTTGTGGTGGCAGTGGCAGCAGTGGTGTCAGCAGTACTCATGGCTGAGGAAGATATATTAACACTCTGAAGGGCAATAGCATGGTTCTGTTGATGGCACTTTTGTATTAAGTGTTTTTACACTGAACACTTTATTACATATTTGTATCCCTTTACAAGGAAGTGTGTGTACACAAATGTTTTGCATGTTTATTTGGTGCACTTTATTGTAACAATAGTACAGTTTTTTTTATTTTTTTTGCACTACCCTCTTTTCACCATAAAGGCACCTTAATTTTGTTTTAAAGCTCATTATATGCCCTTTCTTAAAAAAACATTAAAAAAAATAAAAATTCTTGTAAATTCCGGCCCCCTTTTTTGGTGTCATGACCTGAACTCCAAATCACGTATCAAACAAACATGCTTGCCCATTGTGCAAGTCTTTTGTTTCAGTGACAAATTCATATGGTGATTCAGAATTGTGCAATTTGTATAACCTATCAATCAGAAAAGAAGCCAAAGGCTAGTTGCCAAAGACAACCAGCCCGTGAGTGTGCCTGGGGAAACCTGGGAAAGGGGGTAACCCTTACATACGTGATAGGAACAAAAAACAAAAGAGGAAGATCTAGAGAGAGATATAGAAAACTCTTAATCTCTAATAAGATCGACCAGAGTAGGTAACCCCTTCCTAATAGTAATACTAAAACTTAACCTTTAATGGAAATAAGATAAAATAAAACGAAATAAACACCAATTGTACAAATAACTAAGAAAACAAAAAATAATAATAATACAAAAAATAGTTTAAAAAGGAGTGGTTTCTAAATAACAGTGGTAGTGGACAATAGATATTGTGGAAAAATCAGCTCTCGTCCTTAAAAAACCACCTATAGATAGAGACTATAGTCCAGACTATTCCCAAATACGGGGAGGTATAGAGAGGTGAAGGGAGAAAGTTGGAAAATGAATAAGGTTAACCCTTAAAATTCGTGAAGTAAGGGAATTAAACCATACATGAGAATAATTATTATTATATAGTATACTGGCTAGCAAGTGCTAAACAAACTATGTACTAAGCACTTGTAGCAAAAAACCTAGGTCCTTGGGTGGGATGGTTAGCAACACTAAAAAACTGTTGCATGTAAGCTAACAAGTGGGTACTGTAACAAAATAAAATAAAGTACCACTGCCAAATTTACACTTGTAGCAAAAAACCACCCTGTATCCAATAAACACCTGGACCTCAAAGTTTGCAGTACAAAAAATCGGCTAATTTGTATTGCCGACAGAGACACTCTCCCCCTAATTTCCCTCTTTGAAGAACCTCAATAGTAGCAATATTAGAAGCAAAACTATCTAGTCTAGACTAAAGGCTCAAGGTCTGGAACTCACTCCTACACTAGCTACCTGACGCGCGTTTCAGCGCTATAATTGCGCCTTCATCAGAGGTACAAGCAGCGTGCTGTCCTACTGACGGCTCTTTTATAACTGGAGAGCCGGCAAACATGAGAAGGGAGTTGGAGGATTTGTTCGCGCCAAAAACGGCGTTTCAATCTGTTCCGCCCATCTGCTTACGTCATGGGTTGATTGACACGATATGCAAATATCTGTCAAGCCACCTAGATGCTTACTTCGAAGTAAAGTAAAAAGACCTCAAATATATGTTATTGAAAGAACGAAAAGAAGGGTTTAAACCCTCCTACAGACTGGAGGGATGCAACCAAACTTATAACTCAGTCCAATTACCAAATTATAAAGTTCATGAAATAATAATAGTGAAATATAGCAAATAAAAAAAAACGGGTCTAATTATAACTTAAATTTATCTTGAAAAAGGCAGTTATGATAATGACAGAATCCAGAACTCCCAACTCTTAAAGGGACAGATATATGTAATCCAAGTTACTCAAAAATTAATAAAATGAGGTATTTACAGAGATTAATGAAAAATATATACAGATTAAGGGTAAGAGCATTGCTGATGGTATAAATTTTTGCTCACAGTGTAATTCATTTTTCAATGAAGGGAGTAAATGTGAACCCTTCATTTAGACCATTGGGGGTCAGTGTATTAAAACTGTAAATCCAAAAGGATTCTCTTCTGAGGAGAGTGCGGTCTAAGTCCCCCCCTCTGCGACCCAATAAGACTCTCTCAATCCCTGCAAATTTTACCCCGCTTGTGTCGCTGTGATGGTAATTCCTTATGTGCCTAGCGACAGGGGTATCCTTAAGGTTTCTGACTGAGTGTATGTGTTCCATCACACGCCTCTTAAAGGGGCGTATAGTTTTTCCCACATACCTAAGTCCGCATACACAAGTCAATAGGTAAACGATGCCCTTTGTGTTACAGTTAAAGAAATGTTTCACTTTGCATGTTGTATTGTCTATCAAATTTGGAAGTATTTTAGAGTTTTTCATCATATATTGGCAGGCTATACACCTACCACATTGGTAGGTACCCTGCACTGAAAGCCAATTAGTAGTGGCACTTCTAGAGGATAAATGGCTGGAAACCAGGACATCTTTGAGGTTTTTCCCTCTACGTGCAGTGAGGGAAGCAAATGGAGTCACAGCTCCCTTTAGTTGGGGATCTTGAGAGATCAGTGGCCAGAACCTACTCAGTATCCGTTTGGACTGGTCCCATCCGGAGTCAAACGTTGCTATACAACGAATGAGTTCCTAGTTGGATGGTGTTGCCTTATCTTTTAAGAGGTCTTCCCTGTCACTCAAAAGTGCCCTTTGATATGCCCTCTTGAGGCAACGATTAGGGTATCCTCTCTCTTTGAATCTCGTTCTCAGGAGTTTAGCTTGAACTATGAATTCCTCCACCGTTGAGCAGTTTCTCCTCAAGCGGAGGTACTGTCCAACTGGAATCCCATTTTTGAGGGGTATCGGGTGATGGCTGTCCCACCGCAACATGGTATTTGTTGAGGTGGGTTTCCTATAGAGGGTAGTGTCGATTACCAAATCTTTGGAGATGTTAAAGGTACAATCTAGAAAATTAAGTGTGGTTCCTCCGATCTCAAACGTGAATCTTAGATTGAGGTCGTTGGAATTCAAATTTTCCACAAAGGATCTAAAGAAGTCCTCCGTGCCAGTCCAGACAACGAGGACATCATCGATAAATCTCTTCCACAGAAATATATATTTTGTAAAGTCAGCATTTGTGTCACAGAACACCACATTTTCTTCCCACCACCCCAGGTGCAGGTTGGCATACGATGGAGCACAAGACGTGCCCATAGCAGTCCCCTGCACCTGGTGGTAGAACTGACCATCAAAGAGGAAGAAATTGTGGGTCAGGATAAACCTCAGCAAATTGGTCACGAATTTCGTGTGGCGGTCATGTTCCGGACCCCGTGTGGCTAGATAGCATTCAGAATGCATAAGACCACTCCTTTTTAAACTATTTTTTGTATTATTATTATTTTTTGTTTTCTTAGTTATTTGTACAATTGGTGTTTATTTCGTTTTATTTTATCTTATTTCCATTAAAGGTTAAGTTTTAGTATTACTATTAGGAAGGGGTTACCTACTCTGGTCGATCTTATTAGAGATTAAGAGTTTTCTATATCTCTCTCTAGATCTTCCTCTTTTGTTTTTTGTTCCTATCACGTATGTAAGGGTTACCCCCTTTCCCAGGTTTCCCCAGGCACACTCACGGGCTGGTTGTCTTTGGCAACTAGCCTTTGGCTTCTTTTCTTCTCGATATTTCTAACAGGTTTCAATACCTTTAAAGTGTGCCATGTTCCTTACTCCAGTGTAAATTCATAAAATATGGCCAGTTTTTTGAACCAATTAAAAGACCCAAATCAATGGTGTCTGGATGCCGACAAAGTGTTTTCAGACAAAGATTGTCTTTTTCCATCAACTGACATGAGTATTGAATCAAAATTTAAACGTTTATCTAATTTATGTAAGCAACAAATTAGGATTGGGTGGGAATTATCATCTCTACACAATTATCTTAATAAATCCATGATACCAAGGGGTCTCAGGGTACAAATCTTGCCTAATATTGACATGGATGACGCCGCCCTCCTAAAGGAATGGGAAGAGGCAGCTAATCTTTGTTCTAAAACTTTTATGGATATTATCTGCAGGTTTGAAAATAAACGACTCACTGCAGTTAATGAAAAAGGAAGATCCTAATTTTAGCACTCAAGAGGATAATCTTCAACAAAGTTTAAATAAATATAGAGATTCTATTAAAAAACGAAAACACAGAAAGTTTCTTAGAGATCATAATGACTACAAAAATGAGCGGGTATATAGAAAATTTAAAAGAAGTACCAGAGTAGACTCAGACCAGAACACAACATCTGAATATGAGACATCAGACACAGACAACGACGAAAGCAGTACCTCTTCTATGTCCCAGACTAATGAACAATCTAAAAGCATTCTTAAAAAGGGGGTGACTTTTTTAGGGCACAACCCCCGAGAGGGGGAACAACCACAACAGTACAGACAAACACGGTACAGAGGAAGGGCACGGAAGAGATATTGAGCACTAATACTAAGGTGCTCAACTTCTCTGACACTATACTCACTGAACAGCAATGCCAAATCTTGATGAAGGGTTTGTCTTTTGTTCCGGTCCCCCCTTTTAATAAGTTCGACTGGATCAAAGACATCCATTTGTTTGGGAGACGTTTGGCCCTTCATAAATATTTCTACACCATTAATGAAAAAAGAGCCAAAGATCTTGGCTTCAGTGTTAGAGAATACCAATGTCTCAATGATTTAGTGTCCCTCCTTGAGGATAACGAAGTTACCTCCTTACAACCCTATACTGAACTGTGCCCTAAAAGCAAGTTCACTCCTAATATTAGGGACTTCAAAAATGTCGAACTGTTTATAGAGTCTGTATGTACGATGATACAGAAGTTAAAAGTCTATTCTCTGGAACCCCGACCTCACAGTAATCTCTCGAGGGAGGAAAGTTTAGCCCTCCGTAGCCTAAGAGACAACGAGGACATCATAATCAAACCAGCAGACAAGGGGGGAAATATTGTGGTCCTTAATAGGACACACTACATCCAGTTAGCTACTAACATACTAAAGGATGAAACAACCTACCGTACCCTTAAATCTGATCCTTCCACTAAATTCCTATCAGATTTTAAAGCTATCTTGGACTCAGCATTTGACGAAGGCACCTTGAGTAAGGACGAATATTCATATATCTATAATAAAAGCCCAGTGGTCTCTACATTCTACTGCCTACCCAAGGTGCACAAAAAATGTAGCCAACTAACAGCTAGACCTATCGTGTCAGGGGTCAATAATCTAACGAACAGGGCCAGTCTATATGTAGACACTATATTGAGACCATATGTCGAAAAATTACCTTCGTACTTGAGAGACACAAAGGACACATTAAAATGTCTAGCCTCTCTCAATATACCAAGCAATGCACTCCTATGTAGTCTCGACGTTGAGGCCCTGTATTCGTCAATTCCCCACACTCAAGGTCTTATGCATTCTGAATGCTATCTAGCCACACGGGGTCCGGAACATGACCGCCACACGAAATTCGTGACCAATTTGCTGAGGTTTATCCTGACCCACAATTTCTTCCTCTTTGATGGTCAGTTCTACCACCAGGTGCAGGGGACTGCTATGGGCACGTCTTGTGCTCCATCGTATGCCAACCTGCACCTGGGGTGGTGGGAAGAAAATGTGGTGTTCTGTGACACAAATGCTGACTTTACAAAATATATATTTCTGTGGAAGAGATTTATCGATGATGTCCTCGTTGTCTGGACTGGCACGGAGGACTTCTTTAGATCCTTTGTGGAAAATTTGAATTCCAACGACCTCAATCTAAGATTCACGTTTGAGATCGGAGGAACCACACTTAATTTTCTAGATTGTACCTTTAACATCTCCAAAGATTTGGTAATCGACACTACCCTCTATAGGAAACCCACCTCAACAAATACCATGTTGCGGTGGGACAGCCATCACCCGATACCCCTCAAAAATGGGATTCCAGTTGGACAGTACCTCCGCTTGAGGAGAAACTGCTCAACGGTGGAGGAATTCATAGTTCAAGCTAAACTCCTGAGAACGAGATTCAAAGAGAGAGGATACCCTAATCGTTGCCTCAAGAGGGCATATCAAAGGGCACTTTTGAGTGACAGGGAAGACCTCTTAAAAGATAAGGCAACACCATCCAACCAGGAACTCATTTGTTGTATAGCAACGTTTGACTCCGGATGGGACCAGTCCAAACGGATACTGAGTAGGTTCTGGCCACTGATCTCTCAAGATCCCCAACTAAAGGGAGCTGTGACTCCATTTGCTTCCCTCACTGCACGTAGAGGGAAAAACCTCAAAGATGTCCTGGTTTCCAGCCATTTATCCTCTAGAAGTGCCACTACTAATTGGCTTTCAGTGCAGGGTACCTACCAATGTGGTAGGTGTATAGCCTGCCAATATATGATGAAAAACTCTAAAATACTTCCAAATTTGATAGACAATACAACATGCAAAGTGAAACATTTCTTTAACTGTAACACAAAGGGCATCGTTTACCTATTGACTTGTGTATGCGGACTTAGGTATGTGGGAAAAACTATACGCCCCTTTAAGAGGCGTGTGATGGAACACATACACTCAGTCAGAAACCTTAAGGATACCCCTGTCGCTAGGCACATAAGGAATTACCATCACAGCGACACAAGCGGGGTAAAATTTGCAGGGATTGAGAGAGTCTTATTGGGTCGCAGAGGGGGGGACTTAGACCGCACTCTCCTCAGAAGAGAATCCTTTTGGATTTACAGTTTTAATACACTGACCCCCAATGGTCTAAATGAAGGGTTCACATTTACTCCCTTCATTGAAAAATGAATTACACTGTGAGCAAAAATTTATACCATCAGCAATGCTCTTACCCTTAATCTGTATATATTTTTCATTAATCTCTGTAAATACCTCATTTTATTAATTTTTGAGTAACTTGGATTACATATATCTGTCCCTTTAAGAGTTGGGAGTTCTGGATTCTGTCATTATCATAACTGCCTTTTTCAAGATAAATTTAAGTTATAATTAGACCCGTTTTTTTTTATTTGCTATATTTCACTATTATTATTTCATGAACTTTATAATTTGGTAATTGGACTGAGTTATAAGTTTGGTTGCATCCCTCCAGTCTGTAGGAGGGTTTAAACCCTTCTTTTCGTTCTTTCAATAACATATATTTGAGGTCTTTTTACTTTACTTCGAAGTAAGCATCTAGGTGGCTTGACAGATATTTGCATATCGTGCCAATCAACCCATGACGTAAGCAGATGGGCGGAACAGATTGAAACGCCGTTTTTGGCGCGAACAAATCCTCCAACTCCCTTCTCATGTTTGCCGGCTCTCCAGTTATAAAAGAGCCGTCAGTAGGACAGCACGCTGCTTGTACCTCTGATGAAGGCGCAATTATAGCGCTGAAACGCGCGTCAGGTAGCTAGTGTAGGAGTGAGTTCCAGACCTTGAGCCTTTAGTCTAGACTAGATAGTTTTGCTTCTAATATTGCTACTATTGAGGTTCTTCAAAGAGGGAAATTAGGGGGAGAGTGTCTCTGTCGGCAATACAAATTAGCCGATTTTTTGTACTGCAAACTTTGAGGTCCTGGTGTTTATTGGATACAGGGGGGTTTTTTGCTACAAGTGTAAATTTGGCAGTGGTACTTTATTTTATTTTGTTACAGTACCCACTTGTTAGCTTACATGCAACAGTTTTTTAGTGTTGCTAACCATCCCACCCAAGGACCTAGGTTTTTTGCTACAAGTGCTTAGTACATAGTTTGTTTAGCACTTGCTAGCCAGTATACTATATAATAATAATTATTCTCATGTATGGTTTAATTCCCTTACTTCACGAATTTTAAGGGTTAACCTTATTCATTTTCCAACTTTCTCCCTTCACCTCTCTATACCTCCCCGTATTTGGGAATAGTCTGGACTATAGTCTCTATCTATAGGTGGTTTTTTAAGGACGAGAGCTGATTTTTCCACAATATCTATTGTCCACTACCACTGTTATTTAGAAACCACTCCTTTTTAAACTATTTTTTGTATTATTATTATTTTTTGTTTTCTTAGTTATTTGTACAATTGGTGTTTATTTCGTTTTATTTTATCTTATTTCCATTAAAGGTTAAGTTTTAGTATTACTATTAGGAAGGGGTTACCTACTCTGGTCGATCTTATTAGAGATTAAGAGTTTTCTATATCTCTCTCTAGATCTTCCTCTTTTGTTTAACCTATCAATCATCCAAAATTGCAGCTCATTTGAGAATAAAAAAAAAAGCTAGTCAGCATAGAAAATGTATATATAAGTGAAGAAATTAAGCAATATTTCTATTTCTCCTTATTTTCAATGTTTTCCCTGGATTTTCCTTGTTTGAACTGGATTATAAGGTAATTTTATATTCTTTAATGAAAACTTAAAATAGGGCATCTCACAAAAATGTTTACCACAAGTTAAGGGAGAATTTCAATATTGCATTAATTGGCATTCATTTTAAAGAGGTGTCAGCTCCTAATTAACCCCTTAACCCCTTAAGGACCAAACTTCTGGGATAAAAGGGAATCATGACATGTCACACATAAATAAAAATTAAAAAAAATATTCAACAAATACATTTAACCCCTTAAGGACTGAGCCAAATGTACACGTTGTGATAAAATCAAAACGTAAACAAAACCTGGCATTTGCGATATATGTCTGTCCAACAACCTCTTTCATATTAAATGCCCCCACACCTATTATATCGCATTCTATTCAGGGGAAACAGGGCTTTCATTTAACATCAAATATTTAGCTATGAAACATAATTTAATATGAATACAATGGGACAAAATACGTTTTTTTTTTTTTTGTTCTACGGGATATTTTAACTGTGAATGTCATAATACTGTTTACTTTTACTGCAATAAAATACACATATTTGTATTCAGCAATGTCTCCCGTGTAAAACAGTACCCCCTATGTATAGGTTTTATGGTGTTTTGGGAAGTTACAGGGTCAAATATAGCATGTTACATTTTTCCATTTCTTTCACATTGAAATTCGCCAGATTGGTTACGTTGCCTTTGAGACCATATGGTAACCCAGAAATTAGAATTACCCCCATGATGGCATACTATTTGCAAATGGGGTATGTCCAGTCTTTGTTAGTAGCCACTTAGTCACAAACACTAGCCAAAGTTAGCGTTAATATTTGTTTGTGTGTGAAAAATGCAAAAAACTCATTTGAATGCCAATTTTGCCCAGTATTTGTGACTATGTAGCTACTAAAAAAAAATGGACATACCCCATTTGCAATTACTTGGGTTGTCTATTATTGCAAATGGTATGCCATCATGGGGGTTGTAACGGAATGCAGTATAATAGTACACGATATCCGTTGGTATCTTCAGGAAATCCACAGTCAGAGTAGAAAGCAAGGCAATATCCCCAATCCTCCCAATAACCGGACGAAACACAGTTTGGGAGTCAACTAACTCGGTTTATTCACAAGCAGCGTATTTATGCAGTTCCCCATGCAAGGGGTTTCCATACAGATATTCCAGGGGATTTCTCCCAACATGCATTGTGACTTTCCCAACAGGCATCGCTGCACGAGAAGGATACTCCCACCAAAATGGACGATTAAGTGGATTATCCCCTCGTGCAGCAAAACCGACAATTGACATTAAAATACATAATTCCCGTAATATTCGGCACTTTAGAATAACCGAACGTTCGGTAGATAGCTGGGGTCGGGGCGCACACTTTGTGAGAATACCGCTCCGATCCCAGCTGATTTGACCGAACGCCGCACATAATACATTTAAACATCAAGGTGAGTTTAAAAGTACCGAATAAGTACGGGACACATAATGTACCGAACGCGGTACTCCCGAACGCTCTGGAAGTCCAGCGGTGTTCGGATCACTGAGTAACCGTTTTCAGTTCCAGGCTCTCGACGACCGAACACCGCTGCAGAGACAAAGGATCCAAGATGGCCGACCGCCGCATGGTCGGTAGTGGATCGACGGCCACCTAGGAGAGCCCTTAATTACCGATTGCAACAATGTTGCAATCGGTTAATTGGTGCCACACGACCTGGGAATGTGTGGTCCACCTGGGGGGTCCACATTCGTACGGCGAACGGCCAGGATAGCCGTGTTTCGTCGTACGAATGCTTTGCATGCTGGTGGCATACGGCTGTCAGCATGCGAACGGTCACAGTACAATACACATACAGTCCACGGAACACGGTATACATTCAGCCTACGGACAACCTGCAATGAATATAGTTCAGAAGTGGCTAGGTTTGCCACAATGCTCCCCCAGAACCAAGCCGGCATACACAGTCTGATCCCAACGGATCGGCTTGGGGATGTCCGGGAGAGTACTCACAGATCACTTCTCGAGTTCAGTCTGTCTGGATAACCCGTCAGCGTTACCGTTTTGTTTTCCTGGCCGGTAATGGATAGTAAAGTCAAAGGGCTGCAGCGCCAAACTCCAGCGCAGCAGCCGGGCATTGTCTCCAGACACACGGTTTAGCCACACTAACGGGTTGTGATCTGTGAGTAAGGAAAAAGGTTGTCCGTATAGATATGGCTGCAACTTTTTAAGGGCCCACACCACGGCCAGGCATTCTTTCTCGATGGCGGCGTAGCTCACTTCCCGGGGTAGTAGCTTGCGGCTTAGATAGGCTACGGGGTGTTCTCCGCCATCGGCTCCCACTTGGCTCAGTACTGCCCCCAATCCAAACATGGAAGCGTCTGTGTGAACAAGAAATCTTTTAGTTGGATCAGGAGCAGTTAACACAGGAGCATTGGTGAGAGCTGTTTTGAGTTGTTGGAATGCCTGCTCACACTCTGGGGCCCAGACAACCAGTCGGGGAAGGTTCTTTTTGGTCAGGTCCGTTAGGGGTTTGGCCAGGGTGCTATAGTCGGGGACAAACTTCCTGTAATAGCCGGCCGTCCCTAGGAACGCCAGCACCTGGGTCTTAGTCCTGGGGGTAGGCCACTTTGCTACGGCCTCAATCTTGGCTGGCTCAGGCCTCTGCTGCCCACATCCTACACGGTGGCCCAGATACTGTACCTCGGCCATACCTATGTGGCACTTGCTAGGTTTTAGTGTTAACCCAGCCTCCCCAATGCGATCTAGGATCGCCCCTATGTGGTGTAGGTGGTCTTCCCAGGTCTGGCTAAAGATGGCTATATCATCTAGATAAGCACAGGCATACTCCTGAAAACCGTCCAGTAGCCGATCTACCATCCGCTGAAAGGTGGCCGGAGCGTTTTTCATCCCGAAAGGCATGACCTTGAATTGGTACAGGCCAAACGGGGTGACAAACGCCGACTTGGGGATGGCGTCATCGGCTAGAGGAATCTGCCAGTACCCCTTACACAAATCAATGGTAGTGAGGTACTGGCCCCGTGCCATCTTATCTAACAGCTCGTCTATCCGGGGCATCGGGTAGGCATCAGACACCGTTTTGTCATTTAGCCTCCGGTAGTCGACACAGAATCGGGTGGTGCCATCCTTTTTAGGTACCAGGACTACCGGCGATGCCCAGGGGCTATCGGAGGGTTCGATAACCCCTAGCTGCAGCATTTCGTCTAGTTCGGCTTTCATATGGGTACGGACTGATTCCGGAACCCTATATGGAGCCTGGCGCATAGGTAGCTGTCCCGGGGTCTCTACTCGGTGGGTGGCTAACGGAGTGTACCCAGGTAAGTTGGAGAAGGTAGTCCCTTTGGCTACAATCAGCGCCTGTACCTGGGCACGCTCCTGGGGGCTTAGCCGCTCCCCCAGCTGGACTCCCCGGGAAGGCTCTATCTGTTCCTCGGGTTCTAGCAGGTCAGGTAAGGGTAGGTTCTCCTGATCCTCTAAGGAGGAGGCACAGATTGCCGTCACATCCTCGATCCTCTCATGGTAGGGTTTGAGCATGTTCACGTGGAGCATGCGTCTCTTCCCTACCCCTGAGCAGGGGCCGATCACATAGGTAGTGTCGCATCGCTGCTCCACTACCTGGTATGGGCCTTGCCAGATGGCCTGCAGCTTATCGGTGCGGACGGGCTTTAAGATCAAGACCTTCTGTCCCACCTGAAAGCTGCGGTCCCTGGCTCCTCTATCGTACCAGCGTCGCTGGCGTTGCTGGGCCGCCTGGAGGTTGGTGTGTACAGCCTGAGTTAGCGCCTCCAGACGGTCCCTGAACTCCAGGACGTATGATATGATAGGGGTTTCGTTAGTGGGACTCTCCCCCTCCCAGTGTTCCCTAATCAAATTCAAGGGTCCCCGCACCCTCCTCCCAAATAGTAGCTCAAACGGGGAGAATCCTGTTGACTCCTGGGGAACCTCTCTATAAGCAAAGAGTAGGTGAGGCAGAAACCTCTCCCAGTCTTTGTGGGTCTCCCCGAACGTCCGAAGCATCTGCTTCAGCGTCCCGTTGAACCGCTCACATAGCCCATTGGACTGGGGGTGGTAGGCAGAATTAACTATTGGCTTAATGCCACACACCTTCCACAGATGTTGGGTAACTTCGGCCGTAAATTGGGTACCTCGGTCTGAGATGATCTCTTGGGGAAACCCTACTCGGGAAAATACCTTCATTAAGGCTTCTGCTACGGTCTCAGCGTGGATATTAGAGAGAGCTACAGCTTCGGGGTACCTGGTGGCGTAGTCCACTACAGTTAGGATATACCTTTTGCCAGAGGGGCTGGGTTTTGGCAGGGGACCTACGATATCCACTGCTACTCGGCTGAAGGGTTCTGCAATGATGGGTAGGGGACATAGCCTGGCCTTGTGGCGATCCCCTCGTTTACCTACACGCTGGCAGACGTCGCAGGAGGTGCAATACTGGCGCACATCCTGAGAGATCCCGGGCCAGAAGAAGGCATGGGTCAAACGGTATCGGGTACGGGTCATCCCTAGGTGTCCTGACAAGGGAATGTCATGCGCAATTCTCAGCAGCTCCTGTCTATATTTCTGGGGTACCACTAGCTGTTTATTAGTTAAGGTGACAGACCCCCCCACATCTTTTGCCGTGACACGGTATAGCAACTCTTTCTCCCAGATGAACCGCTCCCCCTCTAGCCCTGCTTGGTCTGTTTGTGCCCGGTCCCTATATACTTGGAGGGTGGGATCGGTCTGGACTTCGGTCGCAAAAGTCGTCGGGGTATCCCAGGACATGGGGGTCATTTGGGGAACAGGGTCTCTTACCTGAGCCTCAGAGTGTATCGGTGTAGCCGTGGTGCGAGCCTGTTGTCGGGTGGTTACGGGGTGTGCCTCCTGGTACGGAGCCTGGGGAATAAAAGCGGAAGTCATTTGGCCCAAGTCATTCCCCAGCACAACATCTGCAGGTAAATTCTGCATCAGCCCCACTTCCACAGTTCCCTCTCCCACACCCCAATCCAAATGAACCTTGGCAGTAGGTAGCCGGTATACTGCTCCCCCTGCCACCCGTACTGCCACTGAGCCGCCAGTGTGGGTTGCGCCTGGTACCAAATGTGGTGCAACCAAAGTTAGAGTGGCTCCTGAATCCCGGAGCCCTTGTACCTCCTTCCCCTCCAGGGTTACTAGCTGCCGGTGATGTTGTCGGTTGTCGGTGGCCCTGACCGACATTACCTCATGCAGCACCCCTAGAGGCTCCTCAATTTGAGCACTCAGCAATTCTTGGGTGGCGGGGGCTACCTGGTAATGGTGCGCAGCAGCCCTGGGTGCCAAATTTTGTCGCACTTGATTCCAAGCTTGCCGGCTCCTGTTTTGGGTGCACTCTCGAGAAATGTGCCCCCACTGTTTGCATGTGTGACACTGAATGTTAGCCCGGCCGTTGTATCGGGAGGGGGGTGGTGGAGTATTCAGTGCTGGCCGGTGCAGGGGTACGGTGGGGCTGGTAGGGGTAAAATTATTGGGTGTCCCTGTAATCCGAGGGAGAGTCTTATTTTGGGCACCGTGATGCCTCCTGGCATCAAAATGCTGATCCGCCAATTTAGCGGCTTCGGGTAGGGTGAGTGGTTTACGGTCCCTCACCCATTCTTGTGCTTCCGGGGACAAACCATTAAAAAACTGTTCCAGCAGCATTAACTGCCTCAACTCCTCCATGTTTGTAGCGTTGCTGGCCTGTATCCAGCCTAGTGATGCTTGGTCCAGCTTGTGCGCCCATTCTGCATGTGAATCTTTCTCAGGCTTGCGCAAGCCCCGGAATTTCCTCCGGTACGCCTCTGGGGTAATAGCATACCTCTCTAAGATCGCCCTCTTTACCTTAGGGTAATCTTTGCTGTCCTCTCGGGGTACAGCACGGTAGGCTTCAGCTGCCCTACCCGATAATTTGCCTGCCAGCAGCGGCACCCATGTGGCGGGTTCCAAATCGTGCAAATCGCACAGCCGCTCAAAATCCTGCAAATACCCATCAATTTCGTCCTTTTCTTCACAAAACGCTTTAAATGCGTGATGTGGGACTTTGGGTTTTACCTGTCCGTAGGTGGAGGCAGTAACAGACTCTGCCCTAGGCGGTGTTGCTGGTGTGCTGGTTGCCATCAGATAATCCTGTACATCCGATATCATCACGGTCATTATTTCCAGCGGTAATGGTTGTGGTAGGAACGCCAACCTGGTTCGTAGCTCTTTTTGGAATGGGGTCTCTTCCATGGCTGGTGGGGGTGTAGCGCTGCGGGCTTGGTCTCCCTCCATCAGTTCTGCGATCAGCACAGCCTTAGATTTGTTGCTGGCTATCTTACCCCTGGCTTCCAATAGTTCTTTTAAAGTCTGTCGTTTCAGTATGGTATAATCAATCTCCATACGAATTGCCCTTGCTTTCCTTGTTCGGTAGTTCCAGTTTACACGAACGCTGCTTTTCGGCTGTAAGGTTCGGATCCCGTCGCTTGCCACCAATTGTAACGGAATGCAGTATAATAGTACACGATATCCGTTGGTATCTTCAGGAAATCCACAGTCAGAGTAGAAAGCAAGGCAATATCCCCAATCCTCCCAATAACCGGACGAAACACAGTTTGGGAGTCAACTAACTCGGTTTATTCACAAGCAGCGTATTTATGCAGTTCCCCATGCAAGGGGTTTCCATACAGATATTCCAGGGGATTTCTCCCAACATGCATTGTGACTTTCCCAACAGGCATCGCTGCACGAGAAGGATACTCCCACCAAAATGGACGATTAAGTGGATTATCCCCTCGTGCAGCAAAACCGACAATTGACATTAAAATACATAATTCCCGTAATATTCGGCACTTTAGAATAACCGAACGTTCGGTAGATAGCTGGGGTCGGGCGCACACTTTGTGAGAATACCGCTCCGATCCCAGCTGATTTGACCGAACGCCGCACATAATACATTTAAACATCAAGGTGAGTTTAAAAGTACCGAATAAGTACGGGACACATAAATACCGAACGCGGTACTCCCGAACGCTCTGGAAGTCCAGCGGTGTTCGGATCACTGAGTAACCGTTTTCAGTTCCAGGCTCTCGACGACCGAACACCGCTGCAGAGACAAAGGATCCAAGATGGCCGACCGCCGCATGGTCGGTAGTGGATCGACGGCCACCTAGGAGAGCCCTTAATTACCGATTGCAACAATGTTGCAATCGGTTAATTGGTGCCACACGACCTGGGAATGTGTGGTCCACCTGGGGGGTCCACATTCGTACGGTGAACGGCCAGGATAGCCGTGTTTCGTCGTACGAATGCTTTGCATGCTGGCGGCATACGGCTGTCAGCATGCGAACGGTCACAGTACAATACACATACAGTCCACGGAACACGGTATACATTCAGCCTACGGACAACCTGCAATGAATATAGTTCAGAAGTGGCTAGGTTTGCCACAGGGGTAATTTTCATGCCTGGGCTACCATACAGTCTCAAAGGCAACGTAACCAATCTGGCGAATTTTAAAGTGAAAAAAATGAAACACAAGCCTTATATTTGACTCTGCAACTTTTGAAAACACCTTAAAACTTGTACATGAGTGGTACTGTTATACTCGGGAGTCTTCGCTGAACACAAATATATGTATTTCAAAACAGTAAAAAGTATTACAGCAATAATATCATCAGTGAAAGTGTCGTTTCTGTATGAAAAATGCAAAAAAATCACTTTCACTGATTATATCATCATTGTAATACAATTTACTGTTTTTAAACACTAATTTTTGTGTTCAACAAAGTCTCCCGAGGAAAACAGTAGTCCCATGTACAGGTTTTATGGTGTCTTGGAAAGTTATAGGGTTAAATATAGTGCTAGCAAATTAAATTCCCTATACTTTCAGCCTGGGTTGTCAGACAGGTCGTGCAAATTGTAATTAATAAAAATGACCTAATAATGTAAAAATATTACCTAAATATTTTTTAGTAGTAATTTAGTCACAAACACTGGCCAAAATTAGCGTTCAATTTAGTTTTTTTGCATTTTTCACACACAATCAAATATGAATGCTAAATTTGGCCAGTGTTTGTACCCCATTTGTAATACCTTGGGTTATCTAATTTTGCAAATGGTATGCCATCATGGGGGTAATTTTCATTCCTGGGCTACCATTTTGTCTCAAAGGCAACATAACCAATCTGGTGAATTTCAATGTGTATAACCTTAAAAATGTAACATGCTATATTTGACCCTGTAACTTCTCAAAACACATTAAAACCTGTACATAGTGGGTACTGTTTTACATGTGAGATATCGCTAAATACAAAGATGTGTATTTTATTGCAGTGAAAGCAAACAGTATTATGACATTCACAGATAAAATGTCATGTAGGGGGGCGGGGCCGGACCACCATGCTGACCGGTCGCATGGCGGAGAGGCTCTTTAAGCCACAATAAGCAGATAATCTCACCTGAACGGAGCCTGACAATACCCACACAGCTGTGGGAGAGGTTGCGGATCCCCGAGATCGGGAGTTTCGGACCCACCACGGGAAGCACGAGACTTCGGGGGGCTGTGGCCTAGCCCAGGGGGAGCGGGGTGGACGGCCGCTGCCCTGTCTGCCCATCACACTGCCACCTGCTAGAAGTATGGGGGCTTGCCGGTCCTGCTCCCCCCTCTCTGGGCCGGGGGGTCATCCCGGTCCCCACTGGGACAAAACCAAGCCGACTGAAGAGCCGACTAAAGGGCGCTGAATACCCAGGTCCCACAAGCAAAGATGGCGGCGGCGCAGAGCACCTACCCAAATGCTCCGGCAAATAAGAACCAAGCCGCTGACCTAACCGAAGGGCAAAGCGGGCACGCAGTAAACCCCAAATGCAGAAAGAAAAGTCCTGCGCTCACTCCCATCACTGGGCGGCTGCAATGGCTACAGTACACATCAGCCCCAATATATAGTAAAAACCAAAGAAAAACAAGTTACCTGCGCTCTCTCCTTAATCCCTATGTATTTTTAAACAAATGGAGTTTTTTTAGTTACCTCCAACGGCCATGAGAGAATGAGCCCACCTGCCAACATCAAGGCAGACCCCCCCTCCCCCCCCCCCTAGGTGGGTCCTAACTCTAATCATCCACCTTGCTTCCTTGAGCCTCTGGCAAAAATCTCTAATGAGACAGAAAGGGGTATTTTTTATATACACCCCTATACATTATTAACCCTTAATAGGGAACACATGGGATGGGCAGCTGCATTGTAACAAGGCTGAGTAATACAAAAAATGGATACAAATGCAGAAAGAAAAGTCCTGCGCTCACTCCCATCACTGGGCGGCTGCAATGACTACAGTACACATCAGCCCTAATATATAGTAAAAACCAAAGAAAAACAAGTTACCTGCGCTCTCTCCTTAATCCCTAGCAGTGAACCCCGGCTGGAGAGCGGAAGGGACCAAGAGAACCACCGGACCATCTTCCCGCAACACATGCCTCCCTGGCCGGAATATGCAATACCCACCTAAGATGGGGGCTTGTCAAGACCTCAAGCAACAACCACCATGCAGCACAGCAGCAATCTCGCCGGAGACAAACCTTTTCTGAAGCAATCGACTCTGAAGGATATTGGGAATCTCAGAGCCTCCTGATGCGCGGCTCGAAGAAGCCGGGTACATTAGAGCCTGGAGCTGAAATATATTACCTATGTTTTTCTCCTTTTTGTTTCTACTTAGTGTTGCATAACATCCATGCCATGTATAGCCTATTCCTGTGAAAGCATACTTAGCGACCACTGTTTATTTTAAATACTCTAACATAAAGAGAGGATTGTGTAATCTCATGGTTTTGGGCAACATGTTCACCTAGTAACAAACTACTACTGTGTTTTCAGCCCATATGTCTCTTCTATGCTATTTGCATCCAGTGTTATGTCAGCACACTGAATACTCATATTCACGTTATTTAATTTCCTAAAACGGATAATTTGCCTTGCTAGGCTTTCTTGGCCTGACTTATTCTTTATTTAACAAGGAGCAAGTGGCATTTTTGTTAATTTGTTTTGTTAATTTTGAAGTAATCTCTACCCAGTGGCACTGCTAGCTAGGTGTGTTTGGGCATTGGGAGATAGATTGAAGTGCATGCACCCGCCTGTAGATATATATTTGAGATGGGAAATATCTGTCAAACTGTGCACCTGAAGCATGTTAATCTATGCCTTGCCACCTTATCATATATTCCTACGTAGATATAGCATGTTTATTATAATGTAAAAATGTGCAGTTGTATCAAATGCCATACAATTGTCTATTTTGAAATGCATGCATTAGCTATTGTGGCATTGTGAGTTTGATGTAATTTTTTGCAACACAAAAATAAAGAATAAAAAAAAAATGTAATGTAGAACTAAAAAAAACATTTGTAATTTTCTCCTATTTTTTAAAAATATTTTTTTTCATATTAAGTTATTTTTCACAACTAAATATTTGATGTTAAACGAAAGCTCTGTTTCCCCTGAATAAAATGATATCTAATAAGTGTGGGTGCACTTAATATGAAAGAGGTGAATTACGGTTGAACAGACATATAGTAAAATTCCAGGTTTAGTTTACGTATTGTTTACGTTTTGTTTTGATAACAATGTGTACATTTGGCTCAGTACTTAAGGGATTAAGTAGCAGAACCATAAAAATTCCGTTAATCAGAAAACAAAACTTTCAAAAAAGCACCCTACATAGGCATCATAATGGAAAAGTCACATTATAATGCTATCATTCTACAAAATAGACAAACCACAACAGAAAAGCAAGAAGACAAAAACTATACAGAAACACAAATGCAAAAGGAAATGCATACAAAAATAAAAGATAAAAAAAGAAAAGGAAAGGAAATGAGCTGATGTAAATATGCAGAAGCACTCCAAACTGGTGGGTAACACCTAATAACATTATGACCACAATATTGAAAACAAGGAGTGCTACAGTGGGAGTTAGTGAAATAAAATAAGTCGAACCCAGGGCCGGCGCCACCTGTAAGGCGACCTAGGCAGCCGCCTAGGGCGCAACTTATCAGGGGGCGCCGGATCCCTGTCCCCGCTGCGCCTCCTCATGCTGCGCCGCCTGAGCGCTTTAACAAGCCCCAGGCGGCGCAGCACTGCTGCATGGAGGGCGGCCGGGTTTCAGTGACCGGCAGGAGGGAAGCGCAGAGCGCTCCCTCCTGCCGGTCTCTCCATGAAGCGTGGCCGGGCGGCGCGGAACCAGGGACAGGAACCTCTGTTTCCTGTACCCGACCGCCGGCGGACTGAAGGGAAGCGCTCACTGAGCACTGGCCACGCTACATGGGCAGGAGGGGAGGGTAAGGACCACTATGGGAGGGGGGGATAACGGACCACTAGGGGAGGGGGGGTGGGGGGAGGAATAACTGACCACTAGGGGAGGGGGGGGGGAAATAACGGACCACTATGGGAGGAGGGGTGGGGGGGGGAATAACGGACCACTGGGGGGGGGAATAACGGACCACTAGGGGGGGGGAATAACGGACCACTAGGGGAGGAAGGGAGAGGCGGGGGGGGGGGATAAGGACCATGAGGGGGGAAAGGACCACTAGGGGAGGGGAGGGAGGTAAGGACCACTGGGGGTGGGTAAGGACCGGGGGGGGGGCTAAGGACCAGGGGGGGGGTAAGGACCACTGGGGGGGGTTAAGGACCATGAGGGGGGGAAAGGACCACTAGGGAGGGGAGGGAGGATAAGGACCACTAGGGGAGGGAGGGAGAGTGGGGATAAGGACCACTGGGGGTGGGTAAGGACAAGGGGGGGGGATAAGGACCATGAGGGGGGGAAAGGACCACTAGGGGGGAAAGGACCACTAGGGGGGGAAAGGACCACTAGGGGGGGAAAGGACCACTAGGGGGGGAAAGGACCACTAGGGGGAAAGGACCACTAGGGGAGGGGAGGAAGGTAAGGGCCACTGGGGGTGGGTAAGGACCAGGGGGGTAAGGACCACTGGGGGGGTGTGTAAGGACCATGAGGGGGGGGAAAGGACCACTAGGGGAGGGGAGGGAGGATAAGGACCACTAGGGGAGGGAGGGAGAGGGGGGATAAGGACCACTGGGGGTGGGTAGAGACCAGGGGGGGGGGGGTAAGGACCACTAGGGGAGGGGAGGGAGGACAAGGACCACTAGGGGAGGGGAGGGAGAGGGGGGGATAAGGACCAGGGGGGTAAGGATCATGAGGGGGGGTAAGGACCACTAGGGGAGGGGAGGGAGGTAAGGACCACTGGGGGTGGGTAAGGACCGGGGGGGGGGGCTAAGGACCAGGGGGGGGGGGTAAGGACCACTGGGGGGGGTTAAGGACCATGAGGGGGGGAAAGGACCACTAGGGAGGGGAGGGAGGATAAGGACCACTAGGGGAGGGAGGGAGAGGGGGGATAAGGACCACTGGGGGTGGGTAAGGACAAGGGGGGGGATAAGGACCATGAGGGGGGGAAAGGACCATGAGGGGGGGAAAGGACCACTAGGGGGGGAAAGGACCACTAGGGGGGGAAAGGACCACTAGGGGGAAAGGACCACTAGGGGAGGGGAGGAAGGTAAGGGCCACTGGGGGTGGGTAAGGACCAGGGGGGTAAGGACCACTGGGGGGGGGTGTAAGGACCATGAGGGGGGGGAAAGGACCACTAGGGGAGGGGAGGGAGGATAAGGACCACTAGGGGAGGGAGGGAGAGGGGGGATAAGGACCACTGGGGGTGGGTAAGGACCAGGGGGGGGGGTAAGGACCACTAGGGGAGGGGAGGGAGGACAAGGACCACTAGGGGAGGGGAGGGAGAGGGGGGGATAAGGACCAGGGGGGTAAGGACCACTGGGGGGGTAAGGATCATGAGGGGGGGTAAGGACCACTAGGGGAGGGGAGGGAGGATAAGGACCACTAGGGGAGGGAGGGAGAGGGGGGGATAAGGACCACTAGGGGAGGGAGGGGGTGATAAGGACCACTGGGGTGGGTAAGGACCACGGGGGGGGGGGGTAAGGACCAAGAGGGGGCGGTAAGGACCACTAGCGGAGGGAGGGAGAGGGGGGGATAAGGACCACTAGGGGAGGGAGGGAGAGGGGGGATAAGGACCACTGGGGGTGGGTAAGGATCAGGGGGGTAAGAACCACTGGGGGGGGGGTAAGGACCACTAGGGGAGAGGAAGGACCACTAGAGGAGGGGGAGGAAGGACCACTAGGGGAGGGGAGGGAGGGTAAGGACTACTACGGGAGGGGAGGAGGGAGGAAGGACCACGAGGGGAGGGTAAGGACCACTAGGGGAGGGGCGAGTCAGGACCACTGGGGGAGGGGGGTGAAGGAACACAGGGGGAACGGGGGTGGGAAGGTAAGGACCACTGAGGGAGGAGGAGGGGAGGTCCACTAGGTGTTTGGGAGAGGGAGGACCACTAAGGGGGGGAAGGACCACCAAAGGGGGGTAAGGAGGGAGGACTACTAAGGAGAGGGAAGGAGGGTAAGGACCACTAAGGGGGGGGGGAGATTACCACTAAGGGGGTGGTGGGAGTAGGGGAAGGTCTACTAAGGGGTTTGAGAGAGGGAGGACCACTAAGGGGTTTGGGAGAGGGAGGACCACTAAGGGGGGGAGAGGGGAGTGAGAAGACCACCAAGGGGGGACTGCAGAGGGACAGGGGGCCAAGGGAGAGCACTAAGTGACACACACACACACAGAAACATACAATGCATTCCTACTCACACACAATACATCCCTTACGTTCTCTTACATAATTAATGCACCCCTTACAGACACACACTGCATCAATTACATACACAGAAACAAACCTTGCACCCCTTACACACACACACACACACACACACAGAAACATACAATGCATTCCTTACACGCAAACACACACTACATCCCATATAAACACACTACATCCCTTACACAAATTGCACACATAAAAAATCCCCAACTCATGGATGGGCCATGTAGGTGGATTTATGGGTGGGCATTGTAGGCGTATGCCCCCTGGGGGCCCAGACCTTGAGCTGTGTAAGGGGTCTAAAAAATGGAGCTGCTTCCTGTTCGTTAATTTTTGTGAGCACTGTTAAAAACAGTCTCCAGAGAGCCTCTTCTACACCAGACCTGTGGAGCCAGACTGAGCCCATCATCAGCCTCTTGTCCTCATCTGGTGGTAAGTAGGCAATCCAATATATTATTAGTGGCACTAATCTCTAATTTACCTCACATTAAATGGATACTATAGTCACCAGAAGCACTACAGCATAATGTAGTGGTTCTGGTGTCTATAGCCCGTGCCTGTAGGCTTTTTAATGTAAACACACTGTCTTTACCGATAAAAGACACTTTGTGAAGACTGGTGTTGGCCCATATGGCAGAGCATATGGGCGGGGCATTGTGATGTCACATGGTGGGCAGGACATATGGGGGGGGGGGGGGCGGCAAAATTGTTTTTGCCTAGGGAGGCAAAAATCCTTGCACCGGCCCTGGTCGAACCACGATTGGATCAACTACAATAACATATAATTTTTATCATATCACCCTACAAATACAACTTTTAAAAACATGTTTTGTACAAAAAGTAAAACATCACCTAAATGGTGCATTAAAGATTCATAATCACATACCAGCTATCACGGGTTACTAAGAAAATGTATCACCAAAGGTAAGTAAAATTATTATTATTGGAAAACCCAACGTCGTCATATGCCAGCTGTCAAGGATTGCTGGGACAATGTGTCATCAACGGTGAGAAACGGTGAATATAACAGCAACATTCATTATCCCAACGTTTAAGCAATATGTCTCAAACTGCATAAGATTAAATTGACTCCTATATACTTTCCTGAGTCAATAGCAGGACACATTTTGTGACTAAAATGCTTATTTTATTTACTCATCTTAATGCAGAAGGATCACTTGTGATAATTAATGTCATATTTCAGCACGACGCTGCACGCAGTACTGGAATATTACTCAGGATTAAATGATAATTCAAAGCAACTCCATTTTTTTTTTTTTTTACATTTTCTATTTACTAAATGTTGTCATTAGTGCAACTGAATGATTTAAATAGGGCAGCCCTGAAATGTTGATATTATATTACATGCATTAATGCATTAAGATTTAATATATATAGTATGATATTTAGAAACACTCAACCTAAGTAAAATGTTGAAAGAAGCAATATGTTTGGAAAGGTTATAATTGCATACTTATATGTACATTAATTTCTATGAATGTAAAAACACAATGTCAAGTGGTAATATTAAGAGTATTGCATTGCAGAAGAGCCATTTTAAAAGTTTTTTTTTAATGTTGTGTGTGGGTTGTTATAGTGCATCCTTTTACATTTTACATTCTTCTTTCACATTTGCAGAATATAGAATATCACATGTGCAGCATTAACCATTGACATTATTGATCTATCTTCTGATAGTCACCACTTAGGGGACTCACGTGGTTAATTGTTCTGAAAGAAAACACTACATTTGTGTTTTATTTCAGTTTTCATTATGAGATTTAACAGATTGCAAATTGCAAAATATGTTTGTCTTACCTTTTTGAAATGTGCTATCTCTAACCCTTCATTCAAACATTAATCAAAAACAGCTGATAGTACATACCTAAATTAAATAATCTCATTCAATAGATTTATGTTTCTTTTTTGTAAGGAGAGTGGCAAGCCTTCACCACATTATATATATATATATATATATATATATATATATATATATATATATATATATATATATATATATATATATATATAATACAATGTTAAACAATAATCTGCACCCCAGTCAAGCCATAAGACTTGCTTTCCCCACAGAAATCCCATATCTGCAGTGTTGTTACAACTGCAAAGGATTCTGGGTGGGCATATGCAAATGAGTTTAACAAAGAATCACATTTTTGCCTCATTCCATTTTAAACATGGATTCCTTTGAGTCTGTGTTTGCAGTATACAACTGCTTGGAACACAATTTAGGAAAAGATACAAAAAACAATCCTTTGCGGTTGTAACATCAATGCAGATTTGGGATTTCTGTGGGAAAAGCAAGTCTTATGGCTTGACTGGTGTGCAGATTTTTGTTTAACATTGTATTAACTATCCACAGACTTCAAGTGGAAGGGGTTTTCAATCACAATTTTTCCCCACCATAACCTATTTGGATTTTGCTTCCCACGCACTACTAAGCCTCAATAAGCAAACCAGTAACCAACCTCATGCTGAAGAGTTGCATTAACAATGAAACAGCTGTCCATGAGTGGTTCACTGGTTTTGCATCTTTTCCTAAATTGTGTTCCAAGCAGTTGTATACAGCAAACACAGATTAAAAGTAATCCATGTTTAAAATAGAATGAGGCAAAAATGTGATTCTTTGTTAAACTAATTTGCATATGCCCACCCAGAATCCTTTGCGGTTGTAACATCACTGCAGATTTGGGATTTCTGTGGGAAAAGCAAGTCTTATGGCTTGACTGGTGTGCAGATTATTGTTTAACATTGTATTAACTATCCACAGACTTCAGGTGGAAGGGGTTTTCAATCACAATTTGTCCCCACCATAACCTATTTGGATTTATATATATAATATATATATATATATATATATATATATATACTGCTAAAAAAAAAAGGGAACACAAAAATAACACATCCTAGATCTAAATGAATGAATTTTTCTTCTGAAATACTTTACTTACATAGTTGAATATGCTGACAACAAAATAACACAAAAATTTAAAAATGGAAATCTGGATTTGGAGTCACACTCAAAATTAAAGTGGAAAAACACACTACAGGCTGATCCAACTTTGATGTAATGTCCTTAAAACAAGTCAAAATGAGGCTCAGTAGTGTGTGTGGCCTCCACGTGCATGTATGACCTCCTTACAACGTCTGTGCTTGCTCCTGATGAGGTGGCGGATGGTCTCCTGCACTAAAGCATCTGCCAACTCCCGGACAGTCTGTGGTGCAATGTGACGTTGTTGGATGGAGCGAGACATGATGTCCCAGATGTGCTCTATTGGATTCAGGTATGGGGAATGGGCGGGCCAGTCCATAGCATCAATGCCTTCGTCTTGCAGGAACTGCTGACACACTCCAGCCACATGAGGTCTAACATTGTCTTGCATTAGGAGGAACCCAGAGCCAACTGCACCAGCATATGGTCTCACAAGGGGTCTGAGGATCTCTTCTCGGTACCTAATGGCAGTCAGGCTACCTCTTTGTGGCGAGCACATGGAGGGCTGTGCGGCCCCCCAAAGAAATGCCACCCCACACCATTACTGACCCACTGCCAAACCGGTCAGGCTGGAGGATGTTGCAGGCAGCAGAACGTTTTCCACGGCGTCTCCAGACTTTGTCACGTCTGTCACATGTGCTCAGTGTAAACCTGCTTTCATCTGTGTAGAGCACAGGGCGCCAGTGGCGAATTTGACAATCTTGGTTTTCTCTGGCAAATGCCAAAAGTCCTGCACGGTGTTGGGCTGTAAGCACAACCCCCACCTATGGGCATCGGGCCCTCATACCACCCTCATGGAGTCTGTTTCTGACCGTTTTAGCAGACACATGCACATTTGTGGCATGCTGGAGGTCATTTTGCAGGGCTCTGGCAGTGCTCCTCCTGTTCCTCCTTGCACAAAGGTGGAGGTAGCGGTCCTGCTGCTGGGTTGTTGCCCTCCTACGGCCTCCTCCACGTCTCCTGATGTACTGGCCATTCTCCTGGTAGCGCCTCCATTCTCTGGACACTACGCTGACAGACACAGTATACCTTCTTGCTACAGCTCGCATTGATGTGCCATCCTGGATGAGCTGCACTACCTGAGCCACTTGTATGGGTTGTAGACTCTGTCTCATGCTACCACTAGAGTGAAAGCACCGCCAGCATTCAAAAGTGACCAAAACATCAGCCAGGAAGCTTAGGAACTAAGAGGTGGTCTGTGGTCACCACCTGCAGAACCACTCCTTTATTGGGGGTTTCTTGCTAATTGCCTATAATTTCCACCTTGTGTCTATCCCATTTGCACAACAGCATGTGAAATTGATTGTCACTCAGTGTTGCTTCCTAAGTGGACAGTTTGATTTCACAGAAGTGTGATTGACTTAGAGTTGTGTTGTTTTAAGTGTTCCCTTTATTTTTTTGAGCAGTGTATATATACACCTGTAAACAATCAATAGACAGTCCTTGCACTCAGGCTATGATAAGTAAATATGTTTGTATACTTGACGGGTGCTAAACCTGGGACTTTAAATATCCAGTAAGAAAGTTGTAATGGCATTACTCACGGTGTTCAGTTAAAAGTCTTCTTTATTGAACAAGAATAAAAACGTTTCAGTCCACCAACGGGACTTTCATCAGGATCAAATTATAAATATATATATACATATATAATTCTACGTATATATTTATGTAATAATTTTACATAATTAGGTCATTTTATTAATTACAATTATCAAGACCTGCCTGACAACCCAGGCCAAAAGTCCACTGTTAAAGTGAGATTTCTGTGGGAAAAGCAAGTCTTATGGCTTGACTGGTGTTTGTATTTGTGTTTAGCAATGTATTAACTATCCACTTACTTCAGGTGGAAGGGGTTTTCATCCACTTTTTTTTCCCCACCACAACTCTATTGGTATGTACTTTACAAGTAAGGCTAAGCCTCCATAGCAAGCCAGTAACCAACCTCATGCTGATGAGTTGCATTAACAACAATGTGTTATGGACAAAATACTTGAATGGATAAAATTTCTTTTTTACTCTGTACATGTGTGCTCAGTAACTATTTCCTCTGTAAATTCCTCCCATCCGGCTACTCTCCCCCCTTCCCATCGAGCAAGCCTTGTGTGACAAATTCCTGTGTTAAAAGAACAGCTTCCTTTACTAACTCCTCCCCCACTTCCTTTGTGTAACTAACAGCTATGTGCCACGTGTAACAAAATGGAGAATCGCTGTTTAAGTAACTGTTTCCCCTTCAGCCCCTCTCTGTTCAGTAACTACTCACTCCCCCTCCCATCATGTAACCAAGATGGAGATGGAATGTGGGTGGGAGAACTCTGTAATGATGACATTACATCCTCTAGGGTGGGTTTAGACAAGACCACTTAGACTGTTAACCAATTGTTGAATGTATACTGTATGTTAACTGTGACTCTGTACATGACGTATTTCTGCTTTAAAAGGGGCTACCACTCCGAGGAACAAAGCATTCCTCAGGTTTTTCACTAATCAGAAACTTTGTCTCCGGTGTGAATTACTTCTAGGAAGAGCGTGCACACATTAATTAATCAATTTGGAAGGAGTAGACAGACAAATAATCAAAGTTTGCTTTGATCTAAATCAGAAGCAGATGTCCATGAGTGGTTCACTGACTTTGCTCCTCTTCCTGAGTTGTGTTTCAAAGCTGTTGTATACAGCAGACACATACTCTGAGGCGTGAACCTGGAATTGTGGGAGGGGTTATATGGCTTATAATAACTCCAACCCCCTCCTCTTAACTGCAGCTGTCTTCTCGAAGTGGTGATCCACTTCCGGTGCAAAGCTGACCTCTGGAGAAGTTTCTGCGTTTTCCCACAAATGGTTTGATTCTCGCGAACAATTTTCAACAATCTGATCACTGTAAGTATCGGCATTAGTTCCGCGAACGGACAACCAGAGCCCTCCAACAGGAGACTGATAGTCGTGAGTAACCTAGCCTTTCATGCCTAATGCACTTTGTTCGGCAAAACTTTTTTATACACATGTAAGGCTTGTTACATTTTTCAAAATGTCTCTCAATGAAATCACTATGATTTCAAATTAAATCACTATTCTTAAACAAAGGTCCTGCACAAATCTTAAATAGACTATTCAAACTCACGTACGGTTAAAACATACGAACGCTAAACTCACATACCCTCTTTACCACATAAAGCTATAAGTCAAAGTCAGCTACGCTAACTCACAAACTCAAGTGATTTAGGTACTATTTCACACAAACTATTAGAGCCACGGACTAAATGAAACTAACGAACTGCTCAATTCTCATGTATGAAAATAGATATAACAATCAGTTAGAGTAGATATAATTAAAGCAAAAAAAATGATATTAAATAATAATTAAATTGCTATTATGGTATTTATTTATTTATTACTGCTATTTATAAAGCGCCAACAGATTCTGCAACGCTGTACAATTAGTGGAGAAACGTACACTATACACAGACAAATACAAGAGGTAGAGAGAGCCCTGCCCGTAAGCTGATATCTAGCAATTGGAGCTCTTTTATACAAAGTGCTTGGCTAGATGGCCTGTGAGCTTACAATCCAAAGGATACCTTGGGGATTTGAGACAAGAGGTAGCAGGGGAAGTTTGGAGGTGATGGCTGAAAGAGTTAACAGAGAAGCAGCTATTGGTAAGATGTTAGGGGAATGAAGAGGTAATTGGGTGAGAATCTCAAACAGCTGGAGGAGCATGAGATGGTTTCTGACAGTTTGTGCAGAAATTCTTTGGTTATGCAAACCGATTGTTGCAGCAGCTGTCCGAGTGGCTGGTCTCAGATGATCTTGGAGGTGATGATGCTGGATGTGGAGGTCCTGGGCTGGTGTGGTTACACATGATCTGCGGTCGTGAGGCCGGTTGGATGTACTGCCAAATTCTCTGAAACGCCTTTGGAGATGGCTTATGGTAGAGATATGAACATTCAATTCACGGGCAACAGCTCTGGTGGACATTCCTGCAGTCAGCATGCCAATTGCACACTCCCTCAAAACGTGCGACATCTGTGGCATTGTGCTTTGTGATAAAACTGCATATTTTAGAGTGGCCTCTAATTGTGGCCAGCCAAACGCACACCTTTGTGTTAAATCCGTTTTTATTGAAAACCGTTCAGGAAACAGTTTTCCCACACAGGGATGCAGTAGAATTGCAACAAATGGTATATGTAGCAGTGAAAGTTTAGCAGTGTTAAAGTAAAATTTGCCTACACAGAGGCTTACGATTTTGTAAAGCAGTTATGGCAATTGTCAAAAAAATAAACTGGTTGTCCCCTTAGGAAGAGGCTTTGCAGTTTCATGGGACATGGTTACCGCGGTTAATGTGGGTTATTCATATTTGTAATGAGTATAGGTGTTTATGATTTTCGTGGCTGCCTTTGATTGTGATATGTAGCGTGGGGTTGATTGTTCGTCTGTGGCTTTGCATCCTTGTCCAGGGATTGTGTAGGATGGGAGTTGTTGGTCTATTTCCACAGAGTATTCTAAGGCATACCTTTGCAATAATCATGCTTCTAATCAGCATCTGTGAGTTGGATGGATTACTATATATACATATCATTATTTTTATTTGTGTAATTTAATTTTTTTTTTCTTTCATTATTTGGCAGACTGCCTGACAGCCCAGGCAGTCCCTGTGGCGAAACCGACCTCGCCACGTGTTCTTGGAGGGGGCTGCTTGCCTGCCTCTTGCCTTTAGACTATGGCCCCTGTTCTTTTTTCCCTGCAGAATGGCTGGTTTGTACCTTTCTGCGGACTGTTAAAGCCATGCTACCCCAGATAGCTATGCCATGGAGCTCAGCCGTATACTGAAAGACTGTATGAAAGACTTTGGCTCCATGGCGATTAAACTGTATGTATGTGATCTGAGCGCCATCCGGTAATAATGTGCGCTCAGATCTAAGCTATCTGGGGATAGGTAGAATGTCTGTATTTTATGTAATAAATGTAACCTTGTGTATTTTATTGTATTTTACTGTCTTTTTAAAGCCATGTGCTTAATGGAGTTTTGCCTCTGTCCTTGGAGATAATTGGATTACTTCTCAATTATCTCCAGTATAGAAGACTCTGTGGAACTGGTTTTCTGGCAGAAAAGCCATGCTTCATTTGGTCACAAAGGACTTTGATCTATCTTTTGAACCAATGGACCAATTTGGATGATTTTGACATATGTTTGTATTTGGAGTATGCTGATTCGGAAAATGTAAGTTTATGTGAATGTGATTCATACTTTCAAAGTTATGAATAATGTGTAAAATCTGTATTCCTCTTACTGTGATAATGAGATTATCCATTGTGTTCAGTAATCATATCACAGGCAGAGGGGAGGAATTTGTGTGGGAGTGTCTGTGTGTATTGTACGGATTTATTGGTTGTTCTGTAAAACCCTGTGGGCTGTACTATGTTTGTGGATTGGGAATAAAAGAGACTGTATGTGCCAGTACAGCCAGCTTCTGCTTAACCCTCAAACTGAAGTGTCATCTCGTTATTAGGGGAATTGGATTGTATGCTGACTGCCAGGAGTGCAACCCTTTTGTATGGTTTTCCTGTTCGTCTGTTTCCAGGATTCGTAGAGTTTGCAGTTCGGGAGATTGGTGCTTACAGTTGCTGCCTGTGCATCTGGAAAGGGGAATATCGCCTAAATGGTTTTTAACCTCTGGTGAGCAAAACGATCAGTTACAGTCCCAATGCAGGCAGATCCACAGGCAGCTACTGCAGCCATGTGGTCGGTCTTTGAGAGCGATCACATTGCTTCCGGGGGCCTGATTTGATGTGGGAGGACCACTTGGGCTGTCAGGCAGTCCTCCCAAAGTGGATCGCTGGTAATTTTTGTTTCTGTTTATGCAATCATAGCCACACCTCCCCTCACTGTGACTCACAGAGCCTGCATTCAACAAAAATGGAATCATTTTCAATCAGATGTTAACTTGCTTTACAAGTTTTATATTTTGCTATGTAAATTGAATTTTAATCTCACACAGGAGGCTCCTGTAGGGTCTAGAAGGCTATTACCAGAACAGGAGATTAGAAATTGTAAATTAAACATAATGGAAGTTTAAAAATTAGATATCTTTACAGTGTTAAGGAAGGCTATGCAAGTTACATGCGGGGAGATATGACTAGGGCTGTATTATCAACGTGATTTAACTCTTAAATGACAGGGAACTGAGCAGTGAGATTGCAGGGCCATGGTCACTACATAAAAACTGCTTCAATAAGGTCTTTTGGTGCTTATAGTGTCCCTTTAATTCAAAATCCATCCTTTAATTATAACCACAATTAATTATAAAATACATTTAGTGACTAATGAATATGAAAAATTATTAAGCAATACACAGATGGTAAAATGTATTACCGATCATGAATAATATATTATGCTTTGCTGACTAAGAAACTCAAGCCTTAAGAATGTATCATTTTGGCTTTTGCAGGAAGGTTTCTTATGATGTGCATTTGTTGAAAAAGTAATAAATGGGAAAAGTACAGTATTTTTCCATGTATAAGACTGTTTTTTTCTAAAAATGTTTAGTCTAAAATTAGGGGTCATCTTATACATGGAATGTCACTGCAGGGGTTAAAAAAAAATCACGTATGCGCAGGGCCTGACAGTCAACCAAGCTAGTCACATGTGAGATCTTGCGCAACCTCATGCTTCCTCGCATCACTCTGGACCACGCCAAGAACTCATAACTCCGGACTACAGGTAGACACCGCAGGGTGAGGCCTTGCCTGGACATCCCCCATAGGGTACAGCAGGCAGAGGGCATCGCTGCTGCCAAAAGCAGGACGGAGGTCCATGGAACCAGCGTCCGGATGTGGCCAGACCTCAGGGAGCGGCCTACGGGAGTGTGAGGGGGCCAAGAACTGGTGGAGGATCATGATCAGCCAAACTAGATTTCAGTGCTATAGATGGGGTTGTCTTATACATGGGGGGATCTTATACATGGAAAAATATGGTAACTAAATTGATTTTCTTAACATTTCACATGCAACAAGTGCTGGGGCTGAAGCACAGGAAAAATGTAAAACAGGTGGGATGCACTGTATTTTAGTAATCAATTTGTCACAGTATATATACAAAAATCACATTAAAACATTTAACTGAAAACACTCACATTAACATTTAATTGTATTAGTAAATGTATGCATTCTTTTCATTGGTAAACACATTTAATCACCCAGACTGAGTTTCAATCAAACTATCTTTGGGCAAGATGGAAATCATATTTTAGAGCAGCTGGAAATCAAGAATAAAATTTAAAAAAGCTAATGATAATTGACTGGTAAGGTTAAAACTGTATTCTTTTACATCATAAATAGTGATATACATAGCATTTGTATGTATTTACACATAATCAATACTAAATCTAATGAGGCATTTTCAGTTTTGTGCTCCTTTCCTATCATCCCAGGTTTTTCTTTGGTTTATCGTGTCATTATCATTGCACAATTAAATGTCAATTGCAAAGATATTGTCAATAAGTGTAGTTATTGTTTTCAGATGATCTGGTATGCTAACAAAAAGATCAGATGCATCTGTACATAAGTGTGATTGCATTGTACATTTTCAGCTAGGTTTTAGAATACATTAGCTGTCCCTTACAAAATTTCCAGGAATTCTGAAAAAGTGGATTAGGCATATCTGACAGATTTACACATGCACAGTTGGAAGATCTCATCACCTTGCAACAGCCTGACATGGGAAGAAGAGAGGGAAACTGATCAGTGTGATCGTGCTAAGCAGTATCCAGTGTCAGGTTTCTATCTCATGCTGCTGCACAATGATGCCCTTTTTCTGTCATTAGTGAATTTATCTAAAACTGAGCTGGATGGTTAAGAGCGAAGACTGAAGAAGCTCTACTAGCTGAGAGGTGTGCCCAACAATGCAATCTGACCAAGTTGTGTTTATAAATGTTAATTACATACTTTTCAAAGTTGCTATTGCTTTATTTTGGTTTGTATATGTGTATAAAAGTGTTTGCTTGCTGATGTGATGCATGTCCCTTTAAGTACTAGTGGGTGAATACCATCTAGCACTGAGACTTTGTTTCAATTCATTTTCTTTGGTTGCTGCAGTACCATGTGTTGAGTAATCCATTCAAATTGTTTCTGCTTGTTGTTTTTGCAGTAGTCCTTTACATATCTATTGCCATAGGTTCCTCCTGACTATATACTGAAGAAAGATAATTATTTAAAATGTCCTTTCATGATCTGCATTTACTAGCAAGCTCATCTCTGAGTTCAGTGTACCTACACTTTTGTTTTATTTATTTTTTTGGTTATTTTTTTAGAAGTTATGTACTTAAAACATTTTGGTGCTGGTCTTACTCTCTATAGCTAACAATTGAATTTCTCATTTTCTAATTTAGCCCATCTAATTGCCTTTTACAGGCATTAATAGTTTATTTATGTCTTAAAAAGGATGCCTGTGATTTATCTGATTTAAATGCTTTAAATTTCCTTTTCATATTTTTAATTTCTTGACTTACCTACTAAGTCACATTGGTTTTAACTAGAGTTGAGCGAACCCGAACTGTAAAGTTTGGGTTCGTACCGAACATTACATTTTTTGGACCTCGGACCCGAACACGGACTAAATAGTATTTTAGTGGTGTGCACTTCATATCTGAGAGTCAAATAGAAGCATCTAATAGTGTGTCCACAAGCATCTCCACACTGTCCCATGGAAGCGTTCAGCTGTCCATCTCCCAATTACTGGAGAGAAAGAGGAAGTACGCCCCTACCCACCTGAGATCCCTGGCCCTGAATGTGGACATGCAGTCTGTGTGTGTGTGTGTGTATGTTAGGGGTGTATTGTGTGTGATGGGTGTAGTTTGTGTTATGGGTGTAGTGTGTGTTTGTGTGTGTGAAGGGTGCATAGGGTCTATGCTGTGTGTAGATAGGTAGGTTGTGCAAATCTATCTTAATGTCTCCCTCTCCCTTCTTCTTATCTTTTACCAGGTAAGGGGGGCATAATGCTGGAGGTCCAGTGGTGGCATTTTCACTCTCCTGTCCTCATGCGAGCCCAGCACTGTATCAAGCATTGCCATGACAACTCAGTTCCAGCCCGCTTGCAGGAGGAACACAGAACCACCCAGGCCCTTCCCTCCCTCTGATGCCTCTAAGGGCTTACAGTAAGGCTGACTCTGCATGGGCCAGCATTGGAGATGAAAGGATCTTCCCTGCCGGCCTTGGCCCATGGCCATCGAGGCCCACCATGGTCCACCTGAAATCCCAAAGCCCCTACTAGTGGGTGGTAGGGATCAGGTTGACTCCCCCTGCTCTAGAGGGTTTTTCTCTTACCCACCTCTAAAAATATGCAACAAAAATAGAGAAAACTTGGGGTGAAAAACAACCACCAGCCTTTAGATTGGAGTGATAAACAGTACAATACAGCACACACTTTCCCCTTAAATAGGGATATTTGGTAATCACTTAAATACTATACAACTTTGGAAAAATTAGAAAAAAAACTATATGGTTTAAATATGTACCTTTGTGAATATGGGACAAGTTAAACTCAAGATTTGAGCCTCAAAAGAAAGGCTCAGAGTGTATCAGCAGCATACAATATCAATTTAGATTTATTTATTGCACAGAAAACTAAAACAGTTATTTTATAATAAGCTGTTAAACTCCTTTTAGCAAAAGGTTCTCTCCAATGGGTCGACATAGATAGTGGTCTGGCCTAGGGAAGATCATAGATTAGCATCCTGTGGACCGATACTTCTTTAACCCCTTAAGGACCAAGCTTCTGGAATAAAAGGGTATCATGACATGTCACACATGTCATGTGTCCTTAAGGGGTTAAGGACTGATCACAACTATTACAATGAAAGTGTGGGATCAATTTCAGAAAACTAAAATACCAAACCAAAAATGTCACTCAAGAGCACCCATGTCAGTCATTCAACACATGCCTCCATAGTTCTCTCCCAAACCATGAATAGATATCAGGGTGTCCATATTAGAGGACCTCTGTGACCAAGGGTATATTCTACCCTTCCCAGACCTGCAATGTAAATATGTCCTACTCAATTCTTTGATCTTCAATATTTACAAATCCAGAGCATCATCTCCAAACATGTTCTCTCTCACATGGAACAATTCACATCAGTCTCAGGGACATAAATACAAATACTAAAACAGATGTCTACACTCCCCTATGAAACCCAAATTCTTATCAGTGTGCTACACAATGTAACTGTAAAATGTCCAAGACAAACCCAATAGCTTTATGATGCAATGGTTAGCTGAAAGGGCGATGCCCCCTCAGGGAAGGAATGCTTGACTTCTCTTAACGCTGTAAAAGGTATTTAATTATCCTAGCAGCAAGAAATTTAATAAACTAACATTGGAAACTAATCATATACCTTACCCTACCACAATTAATAACCAAAATCAACCAATATTATGTGTGTGAAAAAATGTCAGTTGGCACTGCTTAGCAAAAGCTTTAACACCACACATAGAGAGAAACTGAGAATGGACTCCCACAAATTGTGAAGGAAATTATGTGATTCAAATTACACTATGGCCAGAGGCCAGTAACATATGACTGTGGACTGGGGATAGGGAGATAACAGGCCCACAAGGGGCTCCAACCAGCGCATGTAGATGGGAGATATAGTGATGAACGGGTCATAATGAAACCTAAACACCATGTCTATGAAATGACTTGCAAGGTTTCTCTGTGTGAAAAAGATACACTATGCACAATCTGTTACAGTGTTCATCCCCTTTTTTTTTTTCATTTTTCGGTATTCAACAATTACAACAAATACTTAGTTGATTATAGTACAGTGTATACAACTGCAATAAACAGTTGCATATTTCCAAAAACAATAATATTCAAATTAAAAAAAAATAAGACACTGGGCATAATGTTATTCTTTCCTCTATTAATTTCTTGAATATATTAACAAAGTCTTCAATCTGGTAAGAAAATGTATATGCTACTTTGTGTTATAGTTTAGGATGATCAACTGAATGTGGTTTGAAATTTACAGAATAAATCTGTCCTTTCCTATAAGAGTTTTTCCAAAGTTTAACCTTGCAGTTCGTCATGACATTATGGAATAAAGAAGACAGCTTTATCTGTGAAATGTAAAAGAGAGATGCAAGAATAGAGAAAGATAGATAAGAATAACTAGAAAGATCAGAAAAGGTAAGACATTCTCAGACTTAGTACTTAGTTACATTGGAAACATACGTCATACCCGTTCAATTTCTCTCCAATATATTACCATATATTAAGCATTTTGTCAACGGATAAAGTAGCTTTAAAACCTTATCAGACTCTAACAACAGGTTATCTGCAGGATGCTATCCTACATAAAAGTAGATAGTAAAGTGAATTTTGTAAAGAGCAAATATAAGATATTCATTTGACAATAACATCCTACTCACATAATGATAATACCTATCACTGCAACTTCATCTATTAAATCTGAATTAATGAGGACAGAAATTTGTCATGATGTTAAAAAATAGAGGAAACTAAATGGTTATTTACTAAAGTGAGAATTCAAAGTAAACTTCAAATTCAGGACCAGAGTAGCCAAACTGAAAGCTTAGGTAACATAGACGATTTTTCTATCTTGGCTATTTTGTTGTTGAACAAACAAATTGAGCAAAAAATAAATAAAAATAAAGAGCCAGGCCAAATATCTAAAATATAACTATTATTGAATCCTATTGAAAAAAAGATAAAATGAAACAAATATATTGATATATCAAGTCTGAATACTAAACAAAATAATTAGTCTGAATAATAAACAAACTAATTCCATCAAAGGTTAAAACAAAAAAAAAAGTGTGATAGTCTGAATGCAGTGCTAAAGCTCACCAATAGCCTTATACTGGAACAATAGCCGGAAGTTCTAGTAGTCAGTAAGGTAATACCTCTCTAAGTAATACCTTGTTTGGCAGCAACAATCTATAAGAATATACAGTATCTCACAAAAGTGAGTACATCCCTCACATTTTTGTAAATATTTTATTATATCTTTTCATGTGACAACACTGAATAAATGACACTCTGCTACAATGTAAAATAGTAAGTGTACAGCCTGTATAACAGTGTAAATTTGCTGTCCCTTCAAAATAACTCAACACACAGCCATTAATGTCTAAACCGTTGGCAACAAAAGTGAGAACACCCCTAAGTGGAAATGTCTAAATTGGGCCTAATTACCAATTTTCCCTCCCCGGTGTCATGTGACTCATTAGTGTTACAAGGTCTCAGGTGTGAATGGGGAGCAGGCATGTTAAATTTGGTATTATTGCTCTCACACTCTCTCATACTGGAAGTTCAACATGGTAACTCATGGCAAAGTACTGAAAAAAAAAATGTTGCTCTACATAAAGATGGCCTAGGCTATAAGAAGATTGCCAAGACCCTGAAACTGAGCTGTAGCAAAGTGGGAAAGACCATACAGCGGTTTCACAGGACAGGTTCCACTCAGAACAGGCCTCGCCATGGTCGACCAAAGAAGTTGAGTGCACGTGCTCAGCATCATATTCAGAGGTTGTCTTTGGGAAATAGACATATGAGTGCTGCCAGCATTGCTGCAGAGGTTGAAGGGGTGAGGGGTCAGCCTGTCAGTGCTCAGACCATAAGTCACACACTGCATGAAATTGGTCTGCATGACTGTCATCCCAGAAGGAAGCTTCTTCTAAAGATGATGCACATAAAGCCTGCAAACAGTTTGCTGAAAACAAGCAGACTAAGGACTGTAACCATGTCCTGTGGTCCGATGAGACCAAGATAAACTTATTTGGTTCAGATGGTGTCAAGCGTGTGTGGCGGAAACCAGATGAGGAGTACAAAGACAAATGTGTCTTGCCTACAGTCAAGCATGGTGGTGGGAGTGTCATGTTCTGTGCCTGCATGAGTGCTGCCGGCACTGGGGGCTACAGTTAATTGAAGGAACCAGGAATGCCAACCTGTACTGTGACATACTGAAGCAGAGCATGATGCCCTCTCTTCAAAGACTGGGCTGCAGGGCAGTATTCCAACATGATAACGAACCAAAACACACCTCCAAGACGACCACTGCCTTGCTAAAGAAGCTGAAGGTAAAGGTGATGGACTGGCCAAGCATGTCTCCAGACTTAAACACTATTGAGGACCTGTGGGGCATTCTCAAATGGAAGGTGGAGGAGCACAAGGTCTATAACATCCATCAGCTCTGTGATATCGTCCTGAAGGAGTGGAAGAGGACTCCATTGGCAACCTGTGAAGCTCTTGTGAACTCCATGCCCATGAGGGTTAAGAAAAATAATGGTGGCCACACAAAATATTGACACTTTGGGCCCAGTTTGGTCATTTCCACTTAGGGGTGTACTCACTTTTGTTGCCAACGGTTAGGACATTAATAGCTGTGTGTTGAGTTATTTTCAGGGGACAGCAAATTTACACTGTTATACAGGCTGTACACTTACTACTTTACATCATAGCAGAGTGTAATTTCTTCAGTGTTATTACATAACAAATATAATAAAATATTTACAAAAATGTGAGCAGTGTACTCACTTTTGTGAGATACTGTATATCAAAAAGTAAAAAGCTTGTGGGGAAGGGGGGGGGGGCAGGGGTGGTTTTACAGCGATCAGGGTCCAGATATTACTCTACTCAGTGACTTCGAGGGCATGCCACTATAAATTCAACACTTATTACATCCATCTTGCTAAGGCTACAAAGGATGATGAAATCCTAAATAATAGACAACTCACACATCCATAAAGAGAAAGAAAATCAAACTAGCATCCATAGTGTGTGATAATCAGAGGAATCTGACGTAAGCTCGTTTGAGAAGGGCCCTCTTCAACCTTTTGTTCCTGAAAGTTTTTGTGTTTGTCTCATATATTGTTAAATCTCCCCCTTTGATAATATTGTAAAGTGCTACGTAATATGCTGGTGCTATATAAAAAGCAGTTATTTACTAAAGTGAGAATTTAAAGTAAACTGAAAATTTAGGGCCAGAGTAGCCAAACTGAAAGCTTAGCTAACTTAGGCGATTTTTCTGTCTTGGCTTTTTTGACGTTGGATTTGAAATTCACTTTTAATTTACTTTCAATAATCGCATTAGTAAATAACCCTGTGGGTATATTTAGATAAAGTATATGCAAATATAATACATTTATTTCAAATTTTAAAATGTTCTCACAATTAAACATTGGCAAATCAAAGGAAATCACTATTGCAATTGTCATTAGAAATCTTTTTGTTAGTTTGATAGATAGTATGTTTGGTAAAAAAAAAATTATCGAGTTATAATTATCACCCAGTGGCAGACCTAATGAAAATAGGGCTCTAGTGCAAAAACATTGTGAGGTCCTCTATAGAACAGGGATGGTCAAAAGGTAGGACCTCAACTTCTGTTCAACTCCAATGATATTTTGCCAGAAATGGATCTACCACTTGCTCATCCTTGCAAGGTTGTATATGTGTGCAGAGCCTGTATGTGTGAATGTTGACGTGCTGTTGTATGCCCTACATGTCTGTGTGTGAATGTTTGTGTATTGCATTATATATGTTGCTGATGTTTGAATGTGGCAGTGTATTTATGTGTAATATTGGTGTTTGAAAGAAGGTGAATGCTTGTTTGTATAAACATACAAAATTAAGCCCTGCCTTTAAACTCCCACCACTCCTGGGTGGCAACAATGTCTATAGTAGACATCAGCCCCAATACATTAAAAAAAAATGTTACTTGCGCACTATCCCAAATTCCTATGAATATTCAAATGCTTGGAGGTGTTTAAGTATCACTCCAATGACCATTTAAGTTTAAGCTTGCCTGCCACATTAAGGCAAAACCTCAGTCCTACACTAACAATTTACCTTGCTTCTTTAAGCTGAAAGACAAAATCTCTAATAGGACAGAGAGGGATATTTTCTAAACTCCTACACACGTATTAACCCTTAATAGGGGACACAATGCAGAGAGAAATTCTTTCACTAATACTGCAGCTGTTTTTAGGCAAATCACTTGTTTATAATTTGAAGCAAATGGAGGTGTTTTGTTTCCTCAATAATCTGAAATAATCAAGTTTCAGAAATGAACCAATATCTAAGAGGAATATAGTCTTACATTAAAAGCATAGGGATAGCAAACACTTAATAAAGGTTATCTATACATTATTTGTCATTTTCAAAAGTTAATAAGACAATTTTGAAAAAAGAGCAAGCAACACTTACTTGCTAATGACAAAAATACTCTTTAGATTTTCAGAATGTCATATTTTATTATTGTAAAAAAAGTGCTTTTGAAAGAGCAGTGGCCAATTGATCATTATATTTCACCTTTATGTTTCCTTCAGACATTTTAAAACAAGAAAGACACAATTTGTTCACGTAATCCAAATCACTAGTTTCTCAAACACTTAAAATTCCTGAAACCACTTCCTTTCAAAATTTAAAAGAATATTTTTATAACACCACTAAGTCTCCAGACTTTGACAAGATGCCTATATTACTATTTGATACTGTGCAAAATGAGGATGCAGATTATACTGTACAAAATCAACAATTCAAAATCAGTAAATCTATAAATGTTTCTGTACTTCCCAAAATCTACCTGTCTCTCATAACAATAGAAGGAAAGAGAACCTAAGAAGCGCAAAGGGAGAGAGTAACATTTATATGAAAATAAAACTTTATTCTAAATAATATACAAGGCAAATAAAAAATATACATAAATAAGTATGTGTGTACATACTCCAATAGAAGCATGTCGCTAGACACAAAATCTAAAAACATATGTCTCTAAAACTAAAAGTAAAACTAAGACTCTTGGAGACTACCTCTGGAAGAGATAGTAAATTTGATATGAAAAATGTGAGGCTGGAGACACTCAATAAATGGCTAGCTGATATGTTGAATAGTCTGAAAAATCTAAGGGATCCTTTGAGATAATGTATCTAGAACTTAACGTGGATAATCACAGATGGTCTTCCTGAGGATTTTATGATCCTTACTGTTTGTTGAAGTATATCAATCCCATAAGATGTGGGTGTCCTGTCACTTCAGCGTCTCTCTTGCTTGCGCGCGTCTGATTACAGGAGGATCGTAATCCGGGCACTCCAGCTGTTTAAAGATGAGTAGCTCATGGTGTTCAGTAATTCCTCGCTTCTACATGTTTTGTGGGCCGTGTGCCCACTTCTTCAGGGAGCCTCATAACATTTAAACATTAATAGATAACAACTTCTAATGTAATGCAAAAACTATTTATGATATAAAATTGAGATTTAATTGATTTAGTAACTGTTGCTAATTATCTTATTTTCTGCTGCTAAAGCAATACTTGCCTCCTCTTTTGCATGCCAGCACCATCTAGATATTTAGGTCCATTGTCAAACCCATCCTCTGCCTTCCTTTTTCCATCCCTGCTTTGGTGATTTTTTTTTACACACAAAGCAATTTAAGAATACATGTACGGAGAATGATAAGGGTTACTGCCAAAGAACATCCCTATATGTGTTCAGCAACATCTCCTGAGTACAGTGATACGTCCCATGTAAAGGTGTTTTGGGTTCTCTGGGGGCTAAAAGACCTTATTTGGAGGGTGCACATTCCAGTTTTCCAACTTGGAATTTTCACAGCTGGTTATCATGCACCCATATCCTATTTGGGACATTTTTGAAGCCAGCCAATGTAATTTACCCTCATTAAACCATATATTTTTAAAAGTAGACACCATAGTGTATTTCAAATGGTGGTATTTTAACACTTTCCATGCACTAATTTTATCACCTTTGCATTTGTCAAACCTTTAGGTTGTCATTTTTTTTGTGCTATTTTTCACTCACGTTATTTTTTAGGCATGGATTCTCAATTCTTGTTATGTGTTACTGACAAAC